>NC_092765.1:55026982-55626982 GCF_047496795.1 Chiloscyllium punctatum
GTTTGATGGGGTTTTGGGATTGGTGGAGAAAGGAGGGGCTGTTGTCAGAGAGAGAGAGAGAAATTGAGGGAGGGATAGCATGAGACGTAAAGTCTGAGACAGGACAGAGAAGAGGTCTCCACAGAAAGGATAGCCAGTGAGGCCATTCAGGGGCCAATCCTGAGGATCCTGAACAGGACCAGGATCATTTAATGGGGGAGGGGGGTAGAATGGGCAGAAAAGACTCCATCTGTGATGCAAACCTGTAATTCTGGCACTGGGAAAGTGCTGTGCATGAAAACAGCCACAGGCCAGTCAGTCAACCCAGACTCATTTACCTGTGTGAGAAAGTGAGGACTGCAGATGCTGGAAAGTCAGAGTTACAAAGTGTGGAGGTGGGGAAGCACAGCGGGTCAGCCAGGAGAGTCGATGGTTCAGGCCTGACCTGGGCTTTTCCAGCTCACACTTTTCCACTCAACTCCCTCTGCCCCAGGGAGAGGGGCTCACAGCAATGTTGGGGGCAGCGAAATATTTGGTGGGGCAATTATTTGAGAGGGAAGATATTTGGGGAAGGGGATATTTGGGAGGAGAGTGAAAATAGGGGCATTGTATTTTTGAGGAGGTTCAAAATTGGGTGAGATCTTTCAGGTTTGAAATAGTGAATAACAGAAAGGGAGGGTGAGAAAAAGAGAGAGACAGATCGAGAGAGTGGGGATGGAGAAGGGGGATAGGAGAAAGATGGGCAGAGAGAGACAGGGAAAGGGAGAGAGTGAGAGAAAGACAGACAGAGAGAGAGACAGAAGGGCAGAGGGAAAGAGGACAGAGAGAGGGAGAGAAGGGGAAGTCAGACTCAGACAAACAGGAGTTAAAACATGGACAGACTGAAGGGGTGACACTTGTTATTCCAGTTGGTTCCAACTCTCTCTCAATGGATATTCACATTCCCTCTCTCCCATGCCCCTGGGGTTTGCTTCAGCCTGTCTCTCTCTCTCTCTCTGTCTGGTTCTGCTTCTGGGTCTGCCAAACTCTTTTCTCTCTTCCTCTCTCTCTCTGGATGGTCAGATGGTCTCTGTATCTTGCCATGCTGGTCTCCTCAGAAGGACTCCAGAGATTCAGGTAATCAGTCTGCAGATAAACCCTGTTTTTGTTCATTTCTGGATGGTTTTCAGGAACTTTCTCTCGTTGTGGCCAATTAGGAGAATCCGTTAATAGTTTGAAGCATAGCCAACCATTTGGATGGCTTGTTGCTGTGAGTTTCTTTGTGTAGCAGGACCCGGTGCCTTCCTGTCTGGGCCCTGATTTGTTTGGGAGATACGTCTGTCCAGAATAACTGCTGCCTTTTACATTATGCTGTGTTTGCGCTGTGCCTGGTGTGTGGGTTTTGTGATTTGGGAGATTTCCTTGGCCAATAAACCTTGGCTGTCTATCTGTGTTTTAGCCAGGAGTTTGTGACATCTCCCCCAACTCATCCACTTGAATGGAAAGAAAAGAAGCTTATGCAATAAATTACAAACCTAATTTTAAAAGCTGGTTATGCTTGTTGTCAGAGTAGCCAGCTGTCTGTGCAAAAGCCATTGTGTACGTTTTCCAAACCGATGGTCTTATAGCTTCACTTGGAGGTCCCCACTGATGATGCTACCCAGCCAGGTAACGAAACGTCTGGATATCAAACCTATCACCGAGCAAACCTACACCCTAAGTCTTTTAGCTGATAAGTGATATCATAAAATCTTGACAGAACAGAATCAGACCACTCGGCCCACTGAGTCCACAATGACCCTCTGAAGAGATTCCAACTCAGACCTACTCCCCCAATGATATCCCTGAAAACCCTGCATTTCCTATGGCTATTCCAGCTAGCCCGAATATCCCTTGACACAATGGGAAATTTAATATGGCCAATCTGTCATAATGGCAACTATGGGCAGGAAATCAATACTGGGCCAGCCAGGAACACTCAAACACTGCAAATGAATGAAACTAAGGTGATCACCTGGGGAGTCCCATCTACCTTCCAGCCCCTGGGGGGTGTATCCAGGCATTATTCACCATGATCGGACCCATCTGTTACAGCCTGCAATCCTAACCACCGGTATCCCGAGATATATCAAGGTGATTGAGGTTAGGACCACAGCCGATGTGAGAGGAGCCGAATTCTTGGATAACAGACTATGGGAATGTCATGGTATGACCTGTTCCTTCACATTTACGTAAGTATGGTCCCTGTCAATGTTCCCTCTATCTCCACAGTAAGTGGGAGGTAATCATGGTAGCCCATCCAAATACATTTTTTTATACAACTCCGATAATTTGGACTTCATCCTAACGTTGGTCACTTGGGTTAAGTGGAATCCATCATACTAAGCCCAGGTGTCCCACCGAGAGTGTCCTTACAGCTGTTATTAACCCAGTCCTTGGTGAGCTGCTGTCACTGACAGTGAGAGACGTTGGTGTGGGTGTTCTCCTGGAACAAATATTGATGCTGTTTGTCACTAACCCAGGATGGGACTTTCCCTTGGCTGGCCTGCCTGAGCTCCTCCCTCAGCTCCTCCATCATCCCGTTACCATAGATACTGCACAGGGTGGGGTTTTACTGCTCACCGTCATCTTTGATTGGGCCGTGGATGATCTGGTTAATCGTGTTGGCGTGACCCTCCAGTTTGGTCACTAAGTGATGGTTAACCTTATTCTCCACGAGTTGTCCCATGGTCTCCTCTGGGTTTTCTGTGTTCAGTCTTTCTCAGGCTCATTAGAGAGTTGTTGGGTCAGGATCCTGAGTTTATTCTCCAAATTAGCCAAGTCAGCGTACTGACAGGTAACACTCCTGCCCTGGGAGTGGTCTCGTACACTGTGGCTAAATCATTCAGGAGTTCCCTTCTCTTTTGTCTCTTAATTACTTTTCAGGGTTCTGTGTTTTCCCTCAAATATCGTGTCTGCGTGGGTTTCCTCCGGGTGCTCCAATTTCCTCCCACAGTTTCCTCCCAAAGATGTGCAGGTCAGGTGAATTGGCCATGCTAAATTGCCCGTAATGTAGGTAAGGGGTAGATGTAAGGGTATGGGTGGGTTGCGCTTCGGCGGGGCGGTGTGGACTTGTTGGGCTGAAGGGCCTGTTTCCACACTGTAAGTAATCTAATCTAATCCCTGTCCTTTGTCCCATTATCCTGTGGGTCAGTTGCGAACATGATTATTTTAATGGGGAAGGACCCCACTCTGATTACTGTATCCCTGATACATTCATTATGACTAGTGTCAGTTTGTGATAAATGTTCATGAACAAGGAATTCCCTGTGAGTTTAATGACTAGTCCATTGTGAGAGTCTGGCATGTGTGGGACAAGCTGGGGGAGGAGCCTTCCCTCCTGGTCACAGCCCGTTTTTAATTTTGTTTCTGAGGAATTCTCCCTGGTGGGCTTCCTGGGATATCACCGTCCGAAAATGACCCCTAGTCCAGGCAATGATCTTGGTATCCTACTACCATGCACCCATTCTCGGGGAAACCCTACCAATTGCTTCTGATCCCTGAGCTCCTGTAACACAATGTGGAAATCCCTAAAGTCTATTTCCTATTCAGCTATTAATTAGCAGAGGACCCAAGCCTCATTACGGGCACGATATTGGGTCGAATCCCAAATGTCCCTCCTCCTTTCTGAGACATGGCAGACAAAGGGTTGGACCCAGTTTCTCATCGTTAAGAGAGGTGCAGGTCATATCCCCAAAAATCCAGACAAATTGGACCCAGAGTCTCCGGGTGAAGCTGACGGGGGGAGGGGAGGGGCATTCCCCTGGTTGTTGTTCTGCAGTTATGTAGCGCCTCTTCAGGATATGCCTTATCCTGCCCTCGAGCAGTGAGGATCACTGCCTTCATCTCATCATGGATGCCCCTCCCTAGCTGTTGGCCCTCAGGGAGGGCTGAATGGCCTGCTGGACTAAGGCACATGGCGATTCATTTGGTTTGCTCCTCAGCGTCCACTCTGTGTATGACCAACTGTCAGTCAGTATCTGGGCCAGAGAGGGGATCTTTTTGGTGCTGCCCACCAGTTGGGTGCCTGGAATGGCTGTTGTGTACGGAGTGAGACCATACGCTCCTTTACACTGGGTAACCACAGGATTCATGGAATCTGAGTTCGGCTGTGACTCAGGGCTGGGGGCAAAAGGTGCAGTTACCTGGGAGACAGGCAGTGGGAGTCCCCATCTGTGAGCGGGTGTGGATGTGTCAGTGTGGGGTCTGTCATTATCTCCCTGGGGAGGTAGAACCCCAAAGGCACACATTATCCCATTCTGGGAGGAGTCCTAGTTCCCTAGGGATTGTATTTGCTCCTGACACCTCCTACTAGGGCCTGATGTGTGTTGCTCCGTGTTGCAGGTGTACAGGGACCCATGCAGCTGCTTGGAGCTCATACACTGTCCTTCCAGATTGTCAATGTAACCTGAGGCTGCCTCCCCATCCCCAGAGACCCTCCTTTCACTGGACTGGGCTCTTCCCAATTGGAACTGGAGTAGTCCCATGTGGGTGAGATTTTCCTGTAACGTTCTGTCCTGCTCATTGTGTAGGAGACCTAGCTCAGTCACAGCCTGTAGGTTTCCCTGGGGTGACCGGATCTCAGCTGCCTTATCACAGCTGGGGGTCCTCCAGGCTATCGGCAGTTGAGTGAGCTTTCCAGCTTCCTTCCCCAGTTCTCTATGGGCATCTCACCATAGCTCCTGTACCAGGAATCCTTCACTGCAAGGCCAGGCTGGCTTCCTGTGAAATTCTGCAGGACTCTTTCACATTTGTCCTGGCTCGTGTTCCCATTGCTTTGGTCGCTTCTGTATTATGGGACACCTGGGTATATTCATCGAGTCATAGAGTTCTACAGCATGGAGACAGGCTCTTTGGCCCAAACTGGTCCATCTACACTAACCCCGTTTCCCTGCACTTGGCCCATATCCTTCCAATACTTTCCTCTCCATGTATTTGTCCAAGTGCATTTTAAATGTTCTAAAATGTATCCTCCTCGACCACTTGCACTGGTAGTTCATTCCGTATGTGTACCACCCTCTGGGTAAAAGCATTGTCCCTCAGGTTCCCTTTTAATCTTCCCCTTTCACCTTAAACTGATGCCCTTTCATCCTTGATTCCCCAAGCCTTGGATAAAGACTGAGTGTATTCACCCTATCCATGCCTCCCATGATCTTATACACCTCTATAAGGACACCCCCCCCTCAGTCTCCTACACACGAAAGAAAATGTCCTTGCTTGTCCAACCTCTCTCTATAACCGTCTAGTTGAGTTCTGGCAACATCCTTGTAAGTTTCTTCTGCACTGTTTCCAGTTTAATAACATCCTTCCTATAGTAAGGTGGGTAAAACTGAACACAATACTCCGAGTGCGGCCTCACCAACATCCTTCACAACTATAACAGACCTTCCCAACTTCGATATTCCATGCCCTGACTGGTGAAGGGCCCAGTGTGCCAAAAGCCTTCTTCATTGCCCTGTCTCCCTGAGTTCAGAGAGCCGTGTTCCTGGAATCCAAGGTCCCTCTGTTCCACTACACTCCTTCAGGCCCTACCATTCCCCATGAAACCCCAGTCTTGATGTGACTTTCCAAAATGCAAGATCTCGCACTAATCTGTATTAAACTCCATTTGCCATTTCTCAGCCCAATTCCCCAGCTGATCAAGGCTCTGTTGCAATTGCTGAGAATCTTCCTCACTTATTCTCGTGTAATCTGAAAACTTTCTAATCATGCCTTAAACATCCTCATCCAAATCATTGATATAGATAACAAACAGCAATGGGCCTAGCACTGACCAGCTCAGCGGCACAGTGGCTCAGTGGTTAGCACTGCTGCCTCACAGCACCGTGGATCTGGGTTCAATTCCAACCTCACAGGATGCTCTGTGGGGGTTAGATCCTGTTAGGGTTAGATTTCCTACAGTATGGAAACAGGCCATTTGGCCCAACAAGTCCACACCGACCTGCTGAAGAGTAACCCACCCAGAGCCATTCTCCCTACCAACATTTACCCTTAACGAATGCACCGAGCACTATGGGCAATTTAGCCTGACCAATTCATCTGACCTACACATTTTTAGAATGGGGAGGAAACCAGAGCACCCAAAGGAAACCCACGCAGACACAGGGAGAATGTGCAAACTCCACACAGTCACCTGAGGCTGGGGTCGAACCCGGGTCCCTGGCGCTGTGAGGCAGCAGTGCCAACCACTGAGCCACCATGCCAGACCAACTGAGTTTGTACGTTCTCCCCATATCTGCGTGGGTTTCCTCTGGGTGCTCCAGTTTCCTCCCACAATCCAAAGCTCTGCAGGTCAAGTAAATTGGTCATGCTCAATTGCCGAGAATGTTCATGGATGTGTAAGTAAGTTGCATTACTCAGGGGTAAATGTAGAGTAATAAAGTAGGAGAATGGGTTTGAGTGAAATAATCTTCAGAGGGCCAGTAGACTTGTTGGGCTGAAGGGCCTGTTTCCACAGAGGAGGGATTCTATGATTTTATGACCACTGAGGCACACCACGAGTCACAGGCCTCCAGTCTGACTGTTACCCTCTGCTTCCTACCATCAAGCCAATTGTGTACTCAGCTTGCCAATGCCCCCTGGATTCCATGCGATCTAACCTTCCAGAGCAAGGTACCATGTGGAACCTTATCAAAGGCCTTCCTGAAATCTGTAGAGTCTAGATGTACTGGCCTGCCCTCGTCAAACTTCCTGATCACTTCAATAAAGAACGCTGACTAATTTGTGAGGCATGGTCTCCCATGCCCAAGGCTTTGCCGACTACTCCCAATCAAAGGTTGTATTTCCAAATGCATGTCTAACTAATCTCTCAGCATCTTCTCAAGTAACTTACTTACCACGGATCTTAGGTTTATTGATCTATACTTCCCAGGTTTATCTTTGCAGCCATTCTTGAATAAGGGCGCAACATATGCTGTCCTTCAGTCTTCTGGGACCTCACCCGTGGCTAACGGTGAGGCAAAAAGATCAGCAGGGACCCCACAAGTACTTCCCTTGCCTCTTGAGGTGCAGTTGGATATGTTTGGTTAGGTCCAGGAGATTTATTCACCTTCATACATTCTAATGCATTCAACACATCCTCTCCTGTGATATGGTCTGACACCAAGAGATCATCACTAACTTTCCCAAGTTCCCAAGCCTTCATGTCCTTCTCCAAGGTCAACACAGAGGGGAAATAACTCCTGCGATTCTGCACAAACATGTCCACTTTGGTCCTTGAAGGGTCCTATTTTCTCTCTAGGTATTCTTTTTTCCTTGGGAGGGGGAGAATGCAGTGTTGGGTAGGGATCAGTCAGGGAGGGGGAGATTGAGGTGTTGGGTAGGGATCAGTCAGGGAGGGGGAGATTGCAGTGTTGGGTATGGATCAGTCAGGGAGGGGGTGATTGCAGTGTTGGGTAGGGATCAGTCAGGGAGGGGGTGAGTGCAGTGTTGGGTAGGGATCAGTCAGGGAGGGGGAGATTGCAGTGTTGGGTAGGGATCAGTCAGGGAGGGGGAGATTGCAGTGTTGGGTAGGGATCAGTCAGGGAGGGTGTGATTGCAGTGTTGGGTAGGGATCAGTCAGGGGGGTGATTGCAATGTTGGGTAGGGATCAGTCAGGGAGGGGGAGATTGCAGTGTTGGGTAGGGATCAGTCAGGGAGGGGGAGATTGCAGTGTTGGGTAGGGATCAGTCAGGGAGGGGGTGAGTGCAGTGTTGGGTAGGGATCAGTCAGGGAGAGGGAATTGCAGTGTTGTGTAGGGATCAGTCAGGGAGGGGGAGATTGCAGTGTTGTGTAGGGATCAGTCAGGGAGGGGGAGATTGCAGTGTTGGGTATAGATCAGTCAGGGAGGCGGAGATTGCAGTGTTGGGTAGGGATCAGTCAGGGAGGGGGAGATTGAGGTGTTGGGTAGGGATCAGTCAGGGAGGGGGTGATTGCAGTGTTGGGTAGGAATCAGTCAGGGAGGGGGTGAGTGCAGTGTTGGGTAGGGATCAGTAAGGGAGGGGGGAGATTGCAGTGTTGGGTAGGGATCAGTCAGGGAGGGGGAGATTGCAGTGTTGTGTAGGGATCAGTCAGGGAGGGGGAGATTGCAGTGTTGGGTAGGGATCAGTCAGGGAGGGGGTGAGTGCAGTTTTGTGTAGGGATCAGTCAGGGAGGGGGAGATTGCAGTGTTGGGTAGGGATCAGTCAGGGAGGGGGAGATTGCAGTGTTGGTTAGGGATCAGTCAGGGAGGGGGTGAGTGCAGTGTTGTGTAGGGATCAGTCAGGGAGGGGGTGAGTGCAGTGTTGGGTAGGGATCAGTCAGGGAGGGGGAGATTGCAGTGTTGGGTAGGGATCAGTCAGGGAGGGGGTGAGTGCAGTGTTGGGTAGGGATCAGTCAGGGAGGGGGAGAGTGCAGTGTTGGGTAGGGATCAGTCAGGGAGGGGGTGAGTGCAGTGTTGGGTAGGGATCAGTCAGGGAGGGGGAGATTGCAGTGTTGGGTAGGGATCAGACAGGGAGGGGGAGATTGCAGTGTTGTGTAGGGATCAGTCAGGGAGGGGGAGATTGCAGTGTTGGGTATAGATCAGTCAGGGAGGGGGAGATTGCAGTGTTGGGGAGGGATTAGTCAGGGAGGGGGTGATTGCAGTGTTGGGTAGGGATCAGTCGGGTGGGAGGGGTGACTGCAGTTTCGGTGAAACTGGTTTTTTGGTGACAGTACAGATGGATGTACAGTCTGTATCTGGAACTGTAACCAACGAATCCACATTGTTCCAAAGCCAATAGAGTGTATGTTGGCTGCAAAATAGAAAGTGCTTTTTGAATTTAAGCACAGCCTCACCTGGCATCTGAGAGAGGAGCTGTTCCAAAATAGATAAATGTTCTTGAGGTTTGGCTGCTGTTTTGACCATAATTCCAATTTACCCAGTTAGTTTAAGTCATGCCCAGGATACCAGAAACTAATGGCATTTGGTTTGATTGTTTTGACACCTTGAAACTGATTCGAAGAGTTTATTGAGTCGTGGGTGTTATATAACCCCGTTATTTTGAAAGTATGAAGGAGAGCAACTGCCATCGAATAGCGAGCAACTGCTGCCGAGCCCGAGAGCGAAATGGCCATCTCACATCTTCCTCTCAAAGAAATTAGAAAACAATTACTACCAAAGTACCTTTTCATGTAAAACCTTCTCACATTATAAAAAAGAAACAAGATGGCCCAGCGAGATCAGCAGGCAGAGGATTGAATTCAGAGGAACCTGTTTGGTCTTGAGATTAAGTTAAAGCAATGCTTAATAAGTGTCGAGTTTAATAATTGGAACAGTGTTCTTTTGTGGAGTTGGAGTCAGATACTAAGTAGGTAAAAGAAGGGGACTTGGATTTGTGAACAGTTGTTGTTTAGTGTTCACTATTAGAGCTAAGAAAATAATTATAATTTTCTTAATGTATTGGAATTTTAGAGTTCTCTGTCCCTTTTACTTTAACTGATGACAGAGTGAACCAAGACTCTCTGGGTGTTTGGTTTAATTAACAGAGAGGTTCGACCTCTGCATCGTAATCAATGGCAGGAAATTTCTGATGAGACTGCAATGGATAAGCAGCCCAAAGAAACTGGAAGCTTGATGCTGAAAAATCGAGGCCAGCTGTTTCTTTGGTGAGTGGGATCTGATAATATCATGTAATCACCTGCCACGATTTCTCACTTCACAACAGCTCATAGGTCGCTATTTGGGACATTAGTATAGGGTTGGTTGACACGGAATATTTACAGATTAACTCGGCTGTTTAACTGTATCAGTACCCGCTGAAGAATTTGATTTTTGATGGACACTTAGAGGGTTCCAAGCTGATAGGACTTACCCAGTAGGAAATTCCACTTTCCTCGGCAATTCCTTTGGATTATGCTAAAATGGGGAATCTGCCAGTTCCCAGCTCAACCCTGCCTCTACACTGGGATAAGGACGCTCTGTCGGATGTGATGGAATATGCTCCACTTGCCTGAATGAGTGCAGCTCCAATAAACACTCAAGAAATTTACACCATCCAGGATAAAGCAACCTGCTTGATTGGCACCCCACCCACAAATATCCACTCCCTCCACCAAAGATGCTCAGTAGCAGCAGTGTGTACCACCTACAAATGCAGTGCAGATATACACCAAAGATCCTCAGACAGCACCTTCCAAACCCACAGCCACTTCCATTTAGGACAAGGGCAACAAATACATGGGAACACCACCTAGTGTAAATTGCCTTCCAAGCTTCTCACCATCTTGAAGAGGAAATATATCCCTGTGTCAAATTCCTGGAATTCCTTCCCTAACAACGTTATGGGTTGACCTACATGGACAATTGCGGTTCAGGAAGGCAGTTCACCACCAACCTCTCAAGGGCCAACTCGGGATGGGTAAATGTTGGGCCTGGGCAGTGACGCCAACATCCCATGAATGAATTTGAAAAATTGTTTCATGTCGGGAACAACAGGACCCTCCTGTGGCTTCGCTCAGGAGTTTTATATATTCATTATGCAAGGAATTTGTGTAAGTTGTTCCTTTGCTGTGTTAGTGATCTTCACTCTGAACCGAGATAATGTTGCCGCATAAATAAACCTGTTTGTGCACCAACTTAGGGTCTGCAGCATAAAACCAAGTTTTGTGAAGTTATGCAGGAAAAGCGAGTAATCTTCAGGATGGACTCCTTGAATAACATAATGTAAGAAACTTAAAACATAGATGAACAATAGGAGGATGAAGCTCCAAGAGATGGCGAGGAGCAAAATCACAGACTTCCTCCTGCTCTCCATCGCTGGGTCTCTGTGCTGTAGATACTGCAGTTTTGTTGCCCACCGTCATTATTGCTGGTTCACCCTGTGCAGTATCTGCAGGAACAGGATGAGGAAGGAGTTCAGACAGGCCAGCCAAGGGAAAGCCCCATAGCAAATTTGTGACAAACAGTGTAAACATTTGTTCCAGGAGAAGACCCACCCCAATATCTCTCACTGTCAGTTTAAATTACATTCCCTATAATATGGAAACAGGCTCTTCAGCCCAACACTGGCCCTCTGAAAAGGAACCCACACAGACCCATTTCTCTACCCTATATTTACCCCTGACAAAGCACCTAACACTATGAACAATTTAGCATGGCCAATTCACCGAACCTCACATCTTTGGCCTGTGGGTGGAAACCCATGCAGACACGGGGATAATGTGCAAAGTCCACACGGACAGTCGCCCAAGGCTGGAAATGAAGCCGTGTCCCTGGTGCTGTGAGGTAGCAATGCTGACCACTGAGCAACCATCCACCCCAATTACAGCAGCTCACCAAGGTCTGGTTTAATGGCAACTGCAAGGGCACTCTCAGTGCTAGGGATTCCAATTATCCCAAGTGACGAAGTTAGGATGATGTCCAAATTAATGGAATTATATTAAAAAAGGTATTTAGATGGCTTATCACATCTTCCTCCCACATAATGTGGAGATAGAGGGGACATTGACAGGGACCACCCTTAAGTAAATGTGAAGGAACAGGCCATATGATCACATGCCCATAGTCTGTCACCCATGAATTCGGCTCCTCTCACATCAAGCTGTGATCCTAACTGTACTCACCATGATATATCTCGGGATAACGGTGGGTATGATTGTAGTTTGGAAAAGGCACCTATCCCCACAAATGGGTATGATCCTGATGAATACAGACCAGGGGCTATAAGGTAGAGGGAACCTCCAGGGTTATCACTTTATTCTTATCCATTGATGGGATGTGGGCATCACTGGCTGGCACAGTGTTTATTACTCGTCCCTAGTTGCCCTTTGGGAAGGATGGAGAATGACAATAAGAGTGACATCAGTGATACCTCCATTGTTGGAAGCCCATCTTGTTCACTCAATCCCCTTCCTCCAGGAAAGCCCTCCCTGTACCTCCAGAACCTGGGCCATTAGGGATGGGGAATAAATGCTGACCTCGGCAGTAATGCACACATTCAGTGTGTAAGAAGAATCCCATTTCAATCAGTGAGTGAAATGCTCTTGTTTAAAGAGGGCAGCTCCTACTCTAGAGAACAGAAGACCAGCTCTGAGATATATTTTCACACATGGAATAAACTGGCTCGATGCAGCATTGGTTGAAATCATTTGTGATCTCGTGCTGGGGTTCACGGTATTTGTGTGGGCAGCATTATTGCTGAGAGATCCCAGGTTCTGTTTTTTGTTATTTCATTATGATATACTAAACAGCAACACTCCTTCATAATTGGGATTAAACTTGTTATTGTAATGAGTTTGTTCATTGTCAGAGTTTTGACACAAAGCTGAGCAATGCTGTCGTGTCAATCTCCCACAGGAGCTTTCAGACAGTATAAGGCAGCATCTCTGGGAATACATCAGCCCAGAGTTTCAAACAAGGAGCTTGTCAGCTGCCTGAAGGGACAGATCACCTCACATGGAAACATGCATCCACCAACTCAGCAGGTGGAGAAGGTGTTCGACACCATCCTGGTTATTATTGGTGTTCCTGGTGTGGCATAAAGACATTTGGACTTACTTTAATCTGCTGCTGATCTGCTCTCTGGTTTTACCTTTTGAACAACAATGTCACCATCTCATTGACTGGTCAGCCATATCCAGACCCCAGAACAGTGATAACAATCCAGTGAGCAGCATTCATGGTACAATTTTCCATTGACAGAGACTCCCAAAGTCACTGCTGCTGCAGAATGTCCTGACTTAAGTATTCTCTCATCTGTTCTGGTTTCGTATATTCTGAAGGTATGAAGAGAGATCATACAACTTAGTTCTGAAGAAGGGTCTCCGGACTTGAAACATTTACTCGACTTTCTCTCTCTCAGATGCTTGCCAGACCTGCTGAACAATTTCTGTTTTTTGATATACAAACGAAGCCTGTGTTCACAAGGATCTTGAAGGTTAAGGGCTGAGCTGAGTGAAGTCCTCCAAGACATTAACAGAAAAAGATAAATGATTTCCATTGGCTGGCAATTCTCTACCGAAGGGGCACAGTCTGAGAATGAGAGCCAGAGCGTTCAGGAGGAATGTTAGGATGCACATCCACAGACAAAGGATGGGAGAGGTTTGGAACTCTCTTCCACAAACGACAGTGGATACTGGAACTGTTAGTCAGTTTAAATGAGGAAGTTTTTTTTTAACAAAGGAACTGAAGGATACACGTGTTTTGATTTGTGAAGCTCCATCCATCTATCATGCCTCCCAGAAATGTTCTCGTTCTCACAGTCTCTGGTTAGAGAATTCAAGTCTTGACAGATTGCCCTCCTGGTCTCTGTACGTTGAGGTGTTTGTCATGTACAGATGTGTAGATTTACAGTGTAAAGATCACCACAGTGCAAACACTCCCTTGTTGTCACTAAGGGAGCCCTGAATGCTCTGTTATACTGCACTTAGTCATAGAGATGTACAGCATGGAAACAAACCCTTCGGTCCACCTCATTCATGCCAACCAGATATCCTAACCTCATCTAGTCTCTATTGCCAGCACCTGGCCTGTATCCCTCTAAACTTTACTATTCATATACCCGTCCAGCTGCCTTTTAAATGCTGTAATTGCACCAATCTCCACCACTTCCTCTGGTAGCTCATTCCATACACACACCATCCTCTATGTGAAAAAGTTGTCTCCTTAGGTCCATTTTATATCTTTCCCTCTTACTCTAAGCCTATGCCCTCCAATTTGGGACTCTCTCACCCCAGGGAAAAGACTTCGTCCGATCCATGCCCCTCGTGATTTTATGAAACTTGAGAAGTCTCCAACACTCCAGGGAAAACAGCCCCAGACTATTTCAGCCTCTCCCTATAGCTCAAATCCTCCACCCTGGCAATATCTTTGGAAATATTTTCTGAACCCTTTCAAGATTCACCACATTCTTCGTTTGGAAGGAGACCAGAATTGCACATGGCCTAACCAATGTCCTGTACAGCCACAACATGACCTCCTAATTCCGATACTCAATCATCTGACCAATAATGGAAAGCATGCCAAATGCCTTCTTCACTATCCTATCTGCCTGAAACTCTACTTACAAAGAACTATGAACCTGCACTCCAAGGTCTCTTTGTTCAGCAACTCACCCTTACCTTTAAGTGGATATGACGTGCTCTGATTTGCTTTTCCAAAATGCAGTACCTCGTATTTATCTAAACTAAACTCCAACAGCCACTGCTCGGCCCATTGGCCCATTTGATCAAGATCCCATTGTACTCTGAGGTAACCTTCTTCACTGTCCACTGCACCCCCAATTTTGTTGCCCCTTGCAAACTTACTAACTATACCTCCTACGTTTGTATCCAAATCATGTATATAAATGATGAAAAGCAGTGGACTCAACACCGATCCTTGGAGCACACCACTGGGCATAGGCGTTCAGACTGAAAAGCAACCTTACACCACCACCTCTTGCCTTCGAGACAATTCAAATGGCTCATTCTCCCTGTATTCCATATGATGTAACCTTGCTAACCAGTATTCCATGGGAAACCTTGTTAAACACCTTACTGAAGTCCATACGGATCCCGTTCACCGCTCTGCCCTCATCAATCCTCTTTGTTACTTCTTCAAAAAAATCAGTCAAGTTCGTGTGACATGATTTCCCACACATAAAACCATTGCTACTTTAAAATTAATCAAATTTTGGTCACGGAAGAATGGGGACCACACAATAATCAATAGACAGGAGGGTTCTATCCTAGTTGGGGAACGCTTCAGTGGTCCAGGACATTCAGCCTCGGACCTTCGGGTGACCATCCTCCAAGGTGGACTTCGGGACAGGCAGAAGAGAAAAGTGGCCGAGCAGAGGCTGATAGCGAAGTTCAGTACCGATTGGGAGGGCCGCAACCGGGACCTTGGGTTCATGTCACATTACAGGTGACCACCA
This sequence comes from Chiloscyllium punctatum, assembly GCF_047496795.1. Taxonomy (NCBI): domain Eukaryota; kingdom Metazoa; phylum Chordata; class Chondrichthyes; order Orectolobiformes; family Hemiscylliidae; genus Chiloscyllium; species Chiloscyllium punctatum. The sequence goes on from NC_092765.1 coordinate 55,041,832, forward strand.
TTGCACTACACACACACACAGATATTCCTACACACACACACTCTCACATACACACGGACACAGGTACACACAGACGCGCACACAGACACCCACACACACCCTTATAGACACACATACTCCCAAACATGCACCCCCTCACAGACTTAAGACGCTCTGCACTCACTACCCACACACACACACACTTTCTCACACACAACCCCCACCCCAGACAGACACACACACAAAGACCCACATGCTTACATATACTACATTTAGTTTGCTCAAAAGCTACATACATTCATGTAGAACTCTGAGCTCAAAAAATGCATGAATTTATGTAAAACTCTGTTATCTCAATTTTTAGATTAGAATCAATTTAAACATCAGGTCATAGACAGAGAACACAGGGGGGGCTAACACCTTCAACATATTGTCTAGCTATCAGCATTGTTAACAGCTAACCCGAGAATGCAACTTTAAAAAAAAGGGTTTTGTGATTTACACGTGAAAGAAGTGAAACTATCGCTGTATTCTAACAGATGAAAGGCTTAACAGACAATTAATTTTTCAATGTATAATTTCAGTTACATCACACTGTAAATTTTTGCTATAAATTCTGTGTTACGATCGAGCCCTCCACAATCACCTGATGAAGGAGCGTCGCTCCGAAAGCTAGTGTGCTTCCAATTAAACCTGTTGGACTATAACCTGGTGTTGTGTGATTTTTAACTTTGTACACCCCAGTCCAACACCGGCATCTCCGAATCTTAACCAATCAAAGTTGTCTTATTTAAGACTTAAGAAATCAAGTGTCCTCCAGCTCTTGTCTCAATTTTAACGTTTCTTTCAAGGAGTCACCCATGAAGGAAGCTTTGCTGCAGCTGTTCCCAGTTTTACTGAGATCACAGCTGGAGGACTGTATCGGGCTTTTTAAATTCTCTTTACCTCAGAAAGAATTTAATTACACGAGAAGGTGTATGGACACAGCTCACTCAGTTGATTCCTGGGATGACCAGTTCATCCCACGTGGAAATGTTGCGCAGTTTGGATGGATCACCTTTGAAGTTCAGCAGAAACAGACATGATCATATTGAGAAATAACTGACCCTGAGGGGAGTTGACAGGGTGGATGCTGAGAGGATGGATCCCCACGTGCGGGTGTGTCGAACTAGGGGAACTGGAGAATGTTTGAAAATGTGGCCTCTTCCATTTCAGACTGAGATAAGGATGGATCTGATAATGTGTTGCCCAGAGAGCAGTGAAGGCTGAATCTGACAGATATTTGATCAACTAGACAGCCAGTGCTTATGGGGGCCAGGTTTGAGAGGGTTGAATGGTCTACGTCTGTTCTGATTTGTTGCGCATCATGTCACAAATAGGAGGTGATTTGGTCCAAGGACAATCACTTTAAATGTAAGGGTGCTCCCATTTCAGATTGAGGTGAGGATGTTCCTTTGTCCTGAGGGATGTGCTAACTGTGGCATTCTCATCTGCAGGGAGCAGTGAAGATATTCAAGGCTGAGCTCAGTAGCTCCTTGATGGTCAAGGGAGCCCGTGATTATTGGGAACAGAGATGGACAGGGGGTTCAGCCACAGTCAGATCAGCTCTGATCTGTCTGAATGGTGTAGCAGAGACCGAATGGCCAACTGGTGCTCCTACCTCCCGTGTAATGTCACACAACACGTCTCTGACAGAATTCCTCAAGGCTATTACTGAGGCACAGGAATAAACCATTCAGCCCCTCTAAAGAGTTGCATAGTAACTTGTATTCAGCACTTAGAACGTACTGCACAGTGTACCAAGGAGATGATTTAACTCTTTTAAACAACTCCTCCTCATCTGAACAGATTCTGTGTATGCGTAGGGCTTGTCCATAGGGGCTGGCTGTTTTAATATGTTTTGGGTGGGAGCTGGAGAAGTGCAGCACTGTGAGGTTATCTGTGGGTTTGCGGTGGAGTGAGGTGCCCATCCTTGATGGAGATACATTTGTCCAAGAATGAGACAGTAGAGAGTAGTCCATTGTGAGTGTGATGGTGGGATAAAACTTGTTGATATCACTGTGTAGTTTTCTCAGTGACTCCTCGCCATGGGTCCAGAGGAAGAAAATGTCGTTGATGTACCTGGTGTATAGTGTTGGTTGGAGGTCCTGCGTAGAGAAGAAGTCTTGTTCAGACTTGTGCCTAAAGATGTTGGCATATTGGGGTGCAAATGTGGTCCCCGTGGTTGAACCGTGTGTCTGGATGAAGAACCTGTTGTCAAAGGTGAAGACATTGTAATTGAGGATAAAGCGGATGAGTTGTAGGACGGTGCTCGGAAATTGGCAGTTGTTGCTCGTCTTTAAAGAACTCCCAAACCTCAAACAGGTGAAGGGGTAAATGTAGGGGAATGGGTCAGTGTGGACTTGTTGGGCCGAAGGGCCTGTTTCCACACTGTAAGTAATCTACCCTAATCTAAACTATAGAGGAAACAGAGAATAATGAATAAAGAACAGTACAGCACAGGAACAGGCCCTTCGGTCCAATAAGACTGTGCTCACACTTGATGCCTTCCCAAATGAAAACCCTTTTATCTTTTCATGGTCCATATCCCTTGATTCCCCACCGATTCAAGAAATTGCTATTGTATCCACCTCCACCATTACCTTTCAGAAGCACATTTCAGGTACTTATCACCATTGGTGTAAAAAACCTGTCTCACATCTCCTTTAAACTTTCCCTTCTTACCTTAAAACTATGTCCCCTTGTAATTGAGATTAGTATCCTGGGAAAAAAGGCTCTGACTATCCACAGTAATAGCCTGGGGCTCTGATTGCAAGTGTAGTGATATTATCACAATCCCACTGACTCTCCTGAAGTCAGCACCTTTCAGGGAGAACACTCAATATTTCTGGTCAAAGTTTGTGAGAAGATTTGTAGCTCGGGTTCTCGTTGTTGTGGTTCTGTTCGCCAAGCGGGGAATTTGTGTTGCAGACGTTTCGTCCCCTGTCGAGGTGACATCCTCAGTGCTTGGGAGCCTCCTGTGAAGCGCTTCTGTGATCTTTCCTCCGGCATTTATAGTGGTTTGAATCTGCCGCTTCCGGTTGTCAGTATAACTACTATTATAGGACAAGCCAAACAGAGAACAGCCAGGGAATTCCTAGAGGCATGGCACTCATCCACAGATTCAATCAATAAGAACATCGACCTGGACCCAATATACCGGCCACTGCAACGGACAGCTGGAACTGACAACCGGAAGCGGCAGAGACAGGCCACTACAAATGCCGGAGGAAAGATCACAGAAGCGCTTCACAGGAGGCTCCCAAGCACTGAGGATGTCACCGAGACAGGGGACGAAACGTCTGCAACACAAATTCCCAACTCGACGAACAGAACCATTTCTGGTATAATTATTTGTGGCAGGAAGAGAATAGGAACAGTTGAATCTGGATATAACAAAGGTGCAGATGATGGTTTATTCATCAGGTAGACTGAGACAAAATGGTAGACCTGAGATATTGCGGAGTTGATAGTAACAGGATTGATGCTGGAGAGAATATGGAAATAGATATCAGCTTAGAGCCGAAGTACATGTTGGAGTTATACGCAGTTTGATTCCAATTCAGATATTGGCATTAAAATTGCTTGGTTAGAAATGGAGTTTGAGGACAGAAGTCATGGCAACAGCTTCCTTTTTTTCAGTATTTAAATTCTGAGGACAGTAAGTTAGTTCAACAAAGATTATTGAATTCATAGTCAGATAGAAAGACTTACCAGGAATAATAGTGAGGAGAGTTTAGAAATCAGCTTGAATCAGCCAAAGCACACTTAAGGTCCACCCAATCTTGAGGAAGATTGTGAAGACCCAAATGTAAACCCCTGGTCAGTATTGGAACATTCCAGTCTATTGTTCCCATATTCTGGTCCATTGTTGGGACATTCTCGTGCATTGTTCTCAGACTCTGATCTCTTCTCTCCCTCACTCTTGAACTGTTGATCCTGGTTAGTGCTGCAAGTGAAGTTCCTGCTGATACTATGTGATAATATTGTAAGACCCCCTCCCCCCCCCTTATTAATAGGAAGTAAACCTTTTAGTGAAATAATTTGATGCATGGAGACTGACATTAACTACAATCACTGAACGAGCAGGTTCACTTAACCCCATTCAAACCAATTTGTTCTATACCATGGTAAATTAATACATTTGCTCAGTCTGGATGGGATGTCTGAGTGTTTCTGAGGAAGGAACACAACAGCAAAGTGATTGATCTTAATTATTTAATGCTCCATAGATATGGAAGTGTAGTCAGAGGACTGAAGAGTTTTCAATTACCATCTCTTTTCATAAAAGAAGAGACAAACCCTGTAATAAAGAACAGCCAATATAATATAATTAAAATATTGACGAGACTTCTAGAGTCCACCATTTGAGGAGAATAATTTGTTCCTCAGAAATATTGGATTTACACAAAGCAACTAGAACAGAGACACAAATGGAAAACACATGTATCGACAAGAAAGGACAGTTTATTAAGGTGGTATCAGAGCAGATCAATGACGATGGTGCTGTAGATTTTCTCAACTAAAATAAAATCAAGTGTCATTGTCGTGGAAATTAAATCTACTCAACTATTAGCAGGAGCAAAGAAAGGTCTTTATTTTGAAACCTGCAGGATTGACTCACTACGCTACGCCAGATGTCTTAATACAAAGAGCACTGAAACATTGTACAGATGCTTGCTATATAGTGTTCCTTATCACACTCTCAAGGGCAACTCCCTGGTCTTTCAGACATAATGGTTCTTCAGCCTTCGCTGAGTTCGACTATCGCAAGGTCAAGTAGAATGTTTACAGAATTCACACAGAGTTATGCTGATGGCAACCCTTCATCAAAGCATCGTTTACAAAGATCAGTACAGCATTGAATTAAAGAAAAGCATTCTCTTTAAATTTCACCGTAAATGGATAATTTCCCATTTCATTTTCCCCCTTTTTGTCATTTTATGACATCAAGCCCAACTACAGTAACAACTACAAAGAAATACAGAACCGTAATAGCTATACATCAAAAAAAGTTTAGGAAACACCCGGCCTTTCCTCAGATACCACCTCCCCGAAACACAGCTTTGTGGTGGTATCTTCCCTTGCTCTGGTGTGCCCTGTACACAGCCCATGTGTGAGCTGCGGCAGCCCCATAACCGTATGAGACTTCTAATCACTACTTGCACTTAATTGGTTTTGGTGCTGTCCGATATCTCCTCGGGCTCAGCTACACACTTGTAAAGGCTGGTGTGTACCCACGTGGCTCTTTCTGTGATCTTAACTGCTGTCTGTGTTGTGAGGAGCACTTGAAACGCTCCAAGCCACCTCTTCGCCATACACATGTCAATCTACTCAGTTGGTAGCTGCTGGGCTGCCGTTCTTGCTGCTGAGTCTGCCCTCGCATTGCCTTGGGAAATAAGATCATTATTTTTTGTGTGAGCTTCACACTTACACACAGCGATTGAGTTAGGCAACAGGACTGCTTCCAGGAGGTCGGAAATCAGGTCGCGGTGTGTGATGGGCATTCTGGTGGAGGCCAAGAATCCCCTGTGTTTCCACAGGGTTCCAAAATCATGTACAACCCCAAAGGCATATCTGCTATCGGTGTAAATATTCACTGTCCTTCCCTCAGCCAACTTACAGGCCTCAGTCAAGGCAATCAGCTCCACTGCTGGCACTGACAGATGAAAAGGGAGTGATCCCACTTTGACTACCTCATAGATAGTCACTGCATCATACCCAACACAATTCTGGCCTGTCCCCTTGCTCCTGAATGCTGACCCATCCACAATAAACTCCATGTCTGGATTCTGACATGGTCAATTCTGCAAATCTGGTCTAGGGCTGCAAATTTCATTAGTTACAGCAACACAATCGTGTGTGTCTCTGTCTCCTTCTGTGGGGAGAAGGCTAGCAGGGTTGAGGGCGTTACATCGCTTTATTGTAATATTAGGCGTCTCCAATAACACAGTATTGTATTGGAGCCAACGTGCTGCTGATATGTGTGCGGTCGTTTACTCGTAAAGCAGTCAGGATACTGCATGTGGGACCAGAAGGGTTAATTCACCACAGCCGACTATATCCCTGGATGCTCCAACAGCCTTTTCAGCTGCAGCCACAGCTCACAGGCATTGAGACAATCCTGATGCTACGGGGTCAAGTTTAGCTGAAAAATATGCTCCCGGTCTCAATCTTCCCCAATGGTCCTGGAACAGCACAGATGTCATGTAGCCACACTAATCATCCACAGTTTGTACAAAAGGCTGGTTTGGGTTCAGAATCCCCAGTGTAGGTATAGTTTGGAGAGACCCTTTTTAATTCAGCAAAGGCACTCTCAGCCTCTGGGTCCACTGTAATGGACTCTGGTTCTGCAACCCTTTTCCATGGGCTATGTCACTTATGGAGCCTCAAGGGTTGTGTAATGTGTGATAAACATCCTACAGTAGGAGCACTTACCCAAAAAGGAGAGCAATTGTCTCTTCGGTGAGGCTTTGGAATATTTTCCTGGATTACTTGAACTCTGTCTTATTCAGATATTAGGTGACCTATGAACTTCACATGTTGTTGCACAGATTGTAGCTTTGTGAGACTGGCTTTGTGCCCTTCCCACGCTCGATGGCAGAGCAACGGAAGGGTCTACTTCCACATTGTTCCTTTGTTGGTGCCACAGTCAAGCAATCACCTCCATCCTGCAGCAGCACTGACCCCGGGGTTTGAACAAGAGTCTCCAGACTCCTGTGTAGAGCCCCATTATATATGGTGGGAGACTCACAGTAACCTCGCGTGAAGGTATATGATTTCCCTTTGAATGAAAAAGCGAACCAGAATTGACTATCTGGGTGTACCAGTACACTAAAAGAGGCATTTGCTAAATCCACAACAGGGAACCATTTCCTGTCCGGTGGAATTTGAGCCAATAGAGTATAGGGATTGGGAACGTTTGGGGCATGTGGAACAACAGCGTCATTGACAGCCTGCAGGTCTTGAACAAATCTCCATTCCTCCGGTTCACCGGGAATGTTTGTCTTTTTGAACGGATAAATGGGGTTCTCACCGGTGAGTTTTCACAGGGGATTATCACTCCAGCCTTTAGGAGGGATTCAAAGACTGGAGTAATTCCTTCTATGGCTTCAGGTTTGAACAGGTATTGTGCTCTGCGAGGACGATCCTCAGACTTCGGGGTTATCCTTATGGGCTCACAGACCCATATGAGCCCCACATCATGTTTGCCCTTTGTCCACAACACAGTAGGGACCATTTTTAATCTTGGGTTTGAGACTTCTATCTTAGGGAAACACCAGGCTATCCCCCTAGGCTTCTCAGGGCTAGCGGGTGTTACCTGGACTGTCCTATCTGCCTGAGTTAGCCAATTTAGTTTCTTCTTATATGTCCGCATATCTGCATTGAACCAGATACCCACATCATCCCTGAAGACCCAACCTTTCATTCTTTGTGCCTTGAGCACCCATGCTCCTCAATCCTACCACCTGTCACTAGACACCTTCGCCAGTGACACGTGAGAGCGGAACCTTCCACATCAACAAAATAGGGTCTACTTGCTCTTACAGATACTTTAGATAAGTTCACACTGACTGCACATCTGTGATCACTCCAATAAAATTCCCACAATAACAACTGATGTGGTTTCACCAATCTCCTGAACCAATCCTTCTCATATGGTTCATCAGGACCATCATGGTGTATGTGTGCTGTGCAGTGCAACATGTCTCCAGCAAGAAAATCGGTGTTAGTAGGATTAACATAGTTACTTGCTTCCAGGGTGAGTGAATTGCTCACTGAACATCTCACTCTCTGGATTAATAGCCACTCAGAGACATACATCAGGGGTCGTAGGTCATATTTTACAGCCTGCACTGGGTAAATTGTTTCTTTGAATTATCTACAAGCTCGTCGGAGTACTGACCAAATCCAATCCCAGTCTCCGTATGAAATCCCGGCCCATCAAATTTAAAGGAGAAAATTCCGATAACAAGAAGGAGAATTGGAATGTTTCCCTTTTACTAGAGGTGCCGAAAATCTCTCCCGCACCATGACTCCTAATGCCCCCACTGTGTTCAGGAACCTTTCACTCATCTTTATTTGTGTCGATTGTCTAAACGGGCCGAATGTAAGGATTGAGTATGTGACCCTGTATCTACCAAAAAGGGAACTGATGTACGTTCACATATAACATAGAGGTGGGCATCGGCTTATACACATCATTGTGATATAGGACATACCATCCACACTTTGCAATCTCAGTGCTGAACATTGAGGTGTGATATGTCTCAGTGTGTGAAAGGTTAGTAGAAGAGATTAGCAAAAGTGAGTCTTTGTTGCCAAGCATAAAGGAAAGAGTCTTCCCTGTACCTTGTGGGCTGCCCACCCCCACCTCAGCCTTCCCCTGTTAGTCACCCTCACGTCCCACCTCTAGGGCCGAGTGAGGCTGTCTGTATGGGCACCGTCTCGCCCAGTGGTCCATTGCTCTGCAAACAAAGCACCCACCAGATCTCCCTCTATCAGTGCCTCCTTTGTGACCTCTTCCTCTTCCATGACCTCCCCCTCTGCCTCTCTCTCTCCCTGCAGCACCTCCCTCCAACAGCTGGGTGACCATTCCCATCAGAGTAAGCTGAGCTTTATGTGTTTGCTGTTCCATCTTTAGTTTCTGATTATCCTTCTCTTGGGTAAGCAATATTTCAGTATGTATTGCATGTTGTTCTGTCAAATTCAGCTTTCCCGTGTCCCAGGTCTTTTCCCTTTTTCACTATTTCTTCCTTCTTTCCATTGATGAAGCTGTTCCTCAGGTGAGCCTCATACAGTGTGATTTCTGCCGTCGTTATGTCCTCATGTCGTCTCACTGCACTATGGGTGTTATGGACTTCAGCGAGGTACTGGGACACTCTCTCACATTCCCATTGTTTTCACATTGCTGTTTTGGTCATGTCCATTCGCACTGGGAATGCCTCCCTACAGGCGGTTCCCAGCACTGTAACAAAAGCATTAAAGTCTCTCTTCTCTTCCACTTGTGGGTTGGCTGCTCTGTCATGGACGTTTGCAGCTGGCCAGGTATCCTTGTGTTTGGTGACATTGGCACCTAGTTTTCATCCCAGGAGACCTCTCATCTCTTGTGACATGGGATGGAACTCAGTACAGAACTTTGTCACTTCTTATTAGCTCCAACCTCGTGTGGGTCAAGCAACTGCCCACAGGCACTTTCCAGATCCTTCATGGTCCATGGCTGGTGGGCCAACACTGGGCACCCTTCTGGACCTGTAACTTCAACAATTGGGGCTTGCAGAACGACCTGGTTAGATGATTGTACACCAGTACCCTCACCGTGTGACTCTTCATCCGTCGGGGGGTGATCACGGACAGGCCTTGGATGCCTTTCCACCTTGGAGTGGTCGTCCTTCTTTTGGCCTTCTTGCTTCGGTCTGTTGCGAGTATGGTGTGTTATCGGTGATCGAGCAGGCCCTGAGACGGTGGTCGCTGACGTGGAACTTTCACCAGGCAGATCCCGTAGGGGGGGGGGGCAGGTCTCGGAGGGCAGTCATCAAGGTCAGGGTCTGAAACCGATTTAAGACACTGTCCAGCTTCGTTAGGTTGTTTCCCACATGGGCACTGGTGGTTGTACGTGTATTTGATCTATCCTTTACTTGAGAATTCCTTTCTCTGATATCAGCCTCAGACTTCCACATACAAGAAGCACTCCAATTCATAGCTTCGATCTTTCCGTCCCTTTTCTCCTTCTCTCTCTCCTCCTACCTCAACCTTCATATTTCCAGATGTTTTTTACTAAAACTTCCTCCCTCCGGAAAACCACATTCCTTAATCCACGATTCGAACTGCTTTACACATTCTGGGCGGTACTCATTTAGCATGTATTGTATTTTTAGTTGGCCATTCCAAATTTTGTGTGGACTCCCCCTGTGTTTGCTCTTGTCAGAACCCATTTTTAGTGTAACATCAAAAGTGTTCAGCTCTCTCTCTCTCTCTCTCTCTCTCTCTCTGTCTCTCGCTCTCGTGGTACAGTTATCTTTTCCCTTTTGACTTGCTTTTCCCTCCGGAGGTTCCCCTCTCACATTGAGCACGTCCACCTCAAGGCCTTGGTTTTCATAAACCAAGAAACCACGTACCTGGTACGTCTTCGGTGAGTCCAACCCAGCCAGTGGTGGTTCCAAGTCTAAAACCAGCCTTAACCTTGCTGTCTCCTAAACACTCTTCAGACAACAATCCCCTTCCCTTGGGGTTTTACTCTAATACCACGTGAGAGTTCACTGAACCCTTTTCCTGCTGTATTTATTCTCTAAGAATGACTCTCTATGTAGGATTATATAAACCACAACTGTTACCCAACCTTATTTGATTTGAAACCCCGGCGTTAGAGCAATCCACAGATTCCCAGTCCTCTCACACAAAAGGGCCAATTCAGCGCTCGAGATGAAGTGAAAGACCTTCAAGGCGCTGGCACCTGCACTTCCTGGGAATCTTCAGAATCTCATCCAGTCGCGGGGTCCCGGGACGAGCCCCCAAGTTTACTGTCATGGAAATTAAATCGACTTGTCTCAATAATTAGCAAGAGCAAAGCAAGGGCCTTCATTAAAAATTTTACAAGATTGACCCATTACACTAAGTCAGATGCCTCAATGCAATAAGTACCCAAACATTTACACAGACACCTGCCTTATAGCGTTACTTACCACACTCTCAAGGGCAGAGACTGGGGAAACTCAAGTTGTTATCTTCTCATCCCCTGGTGCTAGACATAACAGTTATTCAGCTTTCGCTGAGTTCGACTATTGCAAGGTCGAGTTGAATGCTTACAGAAATCAAACAGAAATAAGCTAACTGCAACCCTTCATCAAAGCATCGTTTACAAAGCTCAACACAGCATTGAGTTAAACAAAGCATTCTCTTTAAACTATACAGTAAATGGATAATTAATTTCACAGTAAATGGATAGTTTTCTATTACAGTCACAGTGTGTTCAGAGAGTCAGAGGGTGTCACAATGTGTCTCAGAGAGAGTCACAGTGAGTCAGTGTCATAGTGTGTCTCAGGGTGTGTCTTAGAGAGGGTCTCAGTGTGTCCCATTGTGTCTCAGAGAGTGTCACAGTGTATCAGAGAGAGGCAGGGAATGTCATAGTGTGTCAGAGAGTGTCGCAGTGTGTCAGCGAATATCACAGTGTGTCTCAAAGACAGTCAGAGAGTGTCAAAGTGTATCACAGAGTGGCACAGTATGTCCCAGACAATGCCAGAGAGTGTCACAGTGGGACTCAGAGAGTGTCAGAGAGAGTCAGAGAGTGTCACAGTTCGTTACAGAGAGTGTCAAAGAGGGTCAGACAGTGTAACAGTGTGTCTCAGAGAGTGTCACAGCGTGTCTCAGGGAGTGTCAGAGAGAGTCAGGGAGTGTCACAGTGTGTCACAGTCTGTTAGAGAGTGTCACAGTATGTCTCAGAGAGTGTCAGAGATTATCACAGTGTCTTAGAGAGGTATACAGTATGTCTCTGAGAGTGTCAGAAAGTGTCACAGTGTGTCTGAGAGAGTGTCCCAGTGTGTCAGAGATTGTCATAGTGTGTCAGATAGATTCAGACAGTGTCACAGTGTGTCAGAGAGTGCCACAGTTTGTCTCACAGAGTGTCAGAAAGTGTCACAGTGTCTCAGTGGGTGTCACAGTGTGTCAGGGATTGTCACAGAGTGTCAGAGAGAGAGAGTCAGAGAGTGTCACAGTGTGTCAGCGAGTGTCATAGTGTGTCTCAGAGAGAGTCAGAGAGTGCTTCATACAGAGTCAAACAGTATCACAGTGTGTCACAGTCTGTCAGAGAATGTCACAGTGTTTCTCAGAGAGTGACAGAGAGAGTCGGACAGTGGCACAGTGTGTTTCAGAGAGTGTCAGAGAGTGTCAGAGAGAATCAGAGAGAATCAATACGTGTCACAGTGTGTCACAGTCTGTCAGAGAGAGCCACAGTGTGTTACAGAGAGTGTCAGAGAGTGTCAGAGAGAGTCAAAACGTGTCACAGTGTGTCACAGTCTGTCAGAGAGTGTCACGGTACATTTCAGAGAGTGTCAGAGATAGTCAGAGAGTGTCAGAGAGAGTCAGAGAGAATCAATACGTGTCACAGTGTGTCACAGTCTGTCAGAGAGTGTCACAGTACGTTGCAGAGAGTGTCAGAGATTGTCAGAGAGAGTCAAAACGTGTCACAGTGTGTCACAGCCTGTCAGAGAGTGTCACAGTATGTTTCAGAGAGTGTCAGAGAGAGCCACAGTGTGTTTCAGAGAGTGTCACAGTGTGTCTCAGAGAGTGTCACAGTGTATCAGAGATTGTCACAGTGTCTCACAGTCAGTCAGAGAGTGTCAGATAGAGTCAGAGAATGTCACAGTGTGTCTCAGACAGTGTCAGTGAGAGTCAGATAGTGTCACAGTCTTCTCGAGAGTGTCACAGTGTGTCTCGGAGATTTTCAGGGAGTGTCTCAGTGTGTCACAGTCTGTCAGAGAGAGTCAGTGTGTCTCAGAGTGTGTCAGAGAGAGAGAGTGGCACAGTATGTCTCTGAGAGTGTCAGAGCGAGTCAGAGAGTGTCACAGTGTGTACCAGTCTGTTAGGGAGTGTTACAGCGTGCATCAGAGAGTGTCAGAAAGTGTCACAGTTTGTCACAATCTGTCAGAGAGTGTCACAGTGTGTTGTGTTGTTCCTCAGAGAGGGTCAGAGAGAGTCAGAGAGTGTCACAGTCTGTCTCAGATAGTGTCAGATAGTGTCACTATGTGTCTCAGAGAGAGTCACAGTGTCACAGTCTGTCAGAGAGTGTCACAGTCTGTTTCAGAGAGTGTCAGATAGTGTCACTATGTGTCTCAGAGAGAGTCACAGTGTCACAGTCTGTCAGAGAGTGTCACAGTCTGTTTCAGAGAGAGTCACAGTCGTCTCAGAGAGGGTCAGAGTGTGTCACAGTGTGTCACAGTCAGTCAAAGAGAGTCATAGTATGTCTTAGAGAGTGTCACAGTGTCACAGTCTGTCAGAGAATGTCACAGTGTGTTTCAGAGAGTGTCAGAGAAATACAGAGAGTGTCACAATTTGTCACAGTCTGTCAGAGAGTGTCACAGTGTGTTACAGAGTGCGTCAGAGAGTGTCAGAGAGTGTCACAGTCTATCTCAAAGCGGGTCAGAATGTGTCACAGTGTGTCACAACCTGTCAAAGAGTGTCATAGTAGGTCTCAGAGTGTGTCAGAGAGAGTCAGCGAGTGTCACAGTGTGTCTCAGAGAGTGTCACAGTGTGTCTCAGAGAGTGTGAGAGAGAGTCAGAAGATGTCACAGTGTGTCACACTCTGTCTCAGAGAGTGATCGAGTGTCTCAGAGAGAGAGGCAGGGAGTGTCAGAGTGTGTGTCTCAGAGAGTGTCAGAGTGTGTTTCTGAGGGTCAGAGAGAGAGACAGAATGTGTCACAGTGCGTCATAGATAGCGTCACAGTGTCTCAGAGAACGTCACCGTGTGTCAGAGAGTGTCACAGTGTGTCTCAGAGAGTGTCACAGTGTGTTTCTGAGGGTCAGACAGAGAGATAGAATGTGTCACAGTGCGTCATAGATAGCGTCACAGTGTCTCAGAGAACGTCACCGTGTGTCAGAGAGTGTCACAGTGTGTCTCAGAGAGTGTCACAGTGTGTTTCTGAGGGTCAGACAGAGAGGTAGAATGTGTCACAGTGCGTCTCAGAGAGTGTCACAGCATCTCAGAGAACTTCACCGTGTATCAGAGAGTGTCACAGTGTGTTACAGAGAGTGCCAAAGAGGGTCAGACAGTGTAACAGTGTCTCCCAGAGAGTGTTACAGTGTGTCTCAGGGAGTATCAGAGAGTCAGGGAGTGTCACAGTGTGTCACAGTGTGTTAGAGAGTGTCACAGTATGTCTCAGAGAGCGTCAGAGAGTATCACAGTGTCTTACAGAGGGATACAGTATGTCTCTGAGAGTGTCAGAAAGTGTCACAGTGTCTTAGAGAGTGTCACAGTGTGTCAGAGATTGTCATAGTGTGTCAGATAGATTCAGACAGTGTCACAGTGTGTCAGAGAGTGCCACAGTTTGTCTCACAGAGTGTCAGAAAGTGTCACAGTGTCTCAGTGGGTGTCACAGTGTGTCAGGGATTGTCACAGAGTGTCAGAGAGAGAGAGTCAGAGAGTGTCACAGTGTGTCAGCGAGTGTCATAGTGTGTCTCAGAGAGTCAGAGAGTGCTGCATGCAGAGTCAAACAGTATCACAGTGTGTCACAGTCTGTCAGAGAATGTCACAGTGTTTCTCAGAGAGTGACAGAGAGAGTCGGAGAGTGGCACAGTGTGTTTCAGAGAGTGTCAGAGAGTGTCACAGCCTGTCAGAGTGTCACCGTACGTTTCAGAGAGTGTCAGAGAGAGCCACAGTGTGTTTCAGAGAGTGCCACAGTGTATCAGAGATTGTCACAGTGTCTCACAGTCGGTCAGAGAGTGTCAGAGAGAGTCAGAGAGTGTCACAGTGTGTCTCAGACAGTGTCAGTGAGAGTCAGATTGTGTACAGTCTGCCAGAGAGTGTCACAATGTGTCTTGGAGATTTTCAGAGAGTGTCTCAGTGTGTCATAGTCTGTCAGAGAGTGTCACAGTGTGTTTCAGAGAGTGTCAGAGAGAGTCAGAGAGTGTCACAGTCTGCCTCAGAGAGTGTCAGTGAAAGACAGAGAGTGTCACAGTTTGTCACAGTCTGTCAGAGAGTGTCACATTTTATTACAGAGTGCGTCAGAGAGTGTCAGAGAGTGTCACAGTCTATCTCAAAGCGGGTCACAGTGTGTCACAGTGTGTCACAACCTGTCAAAGAGTGTCATAGTATGTCTCAGAGAGAGTCAGAGAGTGTTACAGTGTGTCTCAGAGAGTGTCACAGTGTATTTCAGAGAATCAGAGAGAGTCAGAAAGTGTTACAGTCTGTCTCAGAGAGTGTCACAGTGTGCCACAGTCTGTCAGAGAAGGTTACAGTGTATTTCAGAGTGTCTCAGAGAGTGTCAGAGAGTGTCAGTGTTTGTCTCAGAGAATGTCACAGTCTGTCACAGAGTGTTACAGTGTGTCTCGGAGAGTGTCAGAGAGATTCAGAGAGTGTCATAGTGTGACTCAGAGAGGGTCAGAGAGTGACACAATGACTCTGAAAATGTCACCGTGTGTCAGAGAGTATTGTAGTGTGTCACATGTGTTTCAGAGTGTGTCAGAGAGAGTCTGAGAATGTCATAGTGTGTCATACTATATCTTAGAGAGTGTCAGAGAGAGTCAGAGAGTGTCTCAGTATGTATGAGAGTGTCAGAGAGAGTCAGAAAGTGTCACAGTGTGTCTGAGAGAGTCAGAGAGAGACAGAAAGTGTCTCAGAGATTGTCATAGTCTGTCAGAGAGTGTCACAGTGTGTGTCAATCAGTGTCAGAGAGAGTCAGTGAGTGTCATAGTGTGTCTCAGTGAGTGTCAGATAGAGTCAGTGAGTATCACAGTGTGTCTCAGAGAGTATCAGAGAGAATCACAGTGTCATGGTGTGTCTCAGAGATGGTCAGAATGTGTCACCGTGTTTCACAGTCTGTCCGAGAGTTTCATAGAGTGTTACAGTGTGTCTCAGAGAGAGTCAGAGAGTTTTACAGTGTGTCTCAGAGAGTCAGAGACTGTCACAGTGTGTCACAGTCTGTCAGGGATTGTCACAGTGTGCCTCAGAGAGTGTCAGAGAAAGTCAGCGAATGTCACAGTGTGTCATAGACTGTCAGAAAATGTCACAGTTTGTCTCAGAGCGTCAGAGAGAGTCAGAAAGTGTCGCAGTGTGTCTCAGAGAGTGTCACAGTATGTCACAGTCTGTCAGAGAAAGTTGCAGTGTATTTCAGAGTGAGTCAGAGAGAGTCAGAAAGTGTCAAAGTGTGTCATACTGTGTCTCAGAGAGTGTCAGTGTTTGTCTCAGAGAGGGTCACAGTCCATGAGAGAGTGTTACAGTGTGTCTCAGAGATAGACAGAAAAAGTCAGAGAGTGTCACATTGTGCCTCAGTGTCAGAGAGTGTCACAGTCTGTCTCAGAGAATGTCAGAGAGAGACAGAAAGTGTAACAGTGTGTCTCAGAGAGTGTCACAGTGTGTCTCAGAGGATCAGAGAGTGCGAGAAAGTGTCACAGTTTGTCGCAGAGAGTGTCACATTGTGTCACAGTCTGTCAGAGAGGGTTACAGTATTTTTCAGAGTGTATCAGACAGTGTCAGAGAGGGTCAGCATTTGTCTCAGAGTTGGTCACAGTCTGTCAGAGGGTGTTACTGTGTGTCTCAGAGAGAGTCAAAAGTGTCACAGTGTGTCTCCGAGAGTGCACAGTGTCTCAGAGAATGTCACCATGTGTCAGAGAGTGTCACAGTGTGTCAGAGTGTCACAGTGTGTCGGAGTGTGTCGCAGTGTGTAACAGAGAGTGTCAGAGAGAGTCAGAGAGTGTCGCAGTCTGTCTTAGAGAGTGTCAGAGAGTCCAGAGTGTGTCTCGGAGAGTGTCACAGTCTGTCAGAGAGTGTCACAGTGTGTCTCAGAGTGAATCAGAGAGTTTACAGTGTGCCTCAGAGAGAGTCAGATAGAGTCCGAGTATCTCACAGTGTGTCACAGTCTGTCAGAGAGTGTCACAGGGTGTCTCAGTGTGTCAGAGTGAGTCACGGAGTGTCACAGCATGTCTAAGACAGTGTCGCAGGGCTTCAGAGAGTGTCGCAGTCTGACTCAGAGTGGGTCAGAGTGTGTCACAGTCTGTCAGAGAGTGTCATAGTGTTCCTCAGAGAGTGTGAGAGAAAGTCAGAGAATGTCACAATGTGTCATAGTCTGTCAGAGAGTGTTACAATGTGTCTCAGAGTGCCAGAGATAGTCAGAGAGTGTAACAGAGTATTTTAGAGAGTGTCAGAATGCGTCACAGCGAGTGTCAGAGAGTAGCTCAGTGTGTCACAGTCTGTCAGAAAGTGTCACAGTGTGCCTCAGAGAGTGTGAGAGAGTGTTCACAGTGTATCTCAGTGTGTCAGAGAGAGTCACATTGTGTCTCAGAGAGAGTCAGGGAGTGTCACAGAGTGTCTCAGGGTGTCAGAGAGAGAGAGAGACGGGAAGTGTCACAGTGTATCTCAGAGAGTGTCATAGAGAATCAGAGAGTGTCGCAGTGCGTCACAATTTGTCAGAGAGAGTCACAGTGCGTCTCAGAGAATGTCAGAGAGTGTCAGATAGCATGACAGTGTGTCTCAGAAAGTGTCACAGTGTCTCAGAGAATGTCACCATGTGTGAGAGAGTGTCACAGTCGGTCAGAGAGTGTCACAGTGTGCCTCAGTGAGTGTCACAGTAATGCAGAAAATGTCATCGTGTGTCAGAAAGTGTCGCTGTAGGTCAGAGAGTGTCATCGTGTGTCACAGAAATTGTCACAGTCTGTCAGAGAGCGTCACAGCATGTCTAAGAGAGTGTCATAGTGTGTCACAGTGTGTCTAAGAACCAGTCAGAGACTATCACCGTGTGTCTCAGAGAGAGTCAGAGAGTGTCACAGTGTGTACCAGTCTGTCAGAGAGAGTCACAGTGTGTCTCAGAGAATGTCAGAGAATGTCACAGTGTGTCTCAGAGAGTGTCATAGAGAATCAGAGAGAGTCACAGTGCGTCTCAGAGAATGTCAGATAGCGTAACAGTGTGTCTCAGTGAGTGTCACAGTGTGTTTCAGAGAATGTCCAAGAGAGTGAAAGAGTATCATAGTGTGTCATACTGTGTCTCAGAGCGTGTTAGAGAGTGTCACAGTCTGTCCCAGTCAGTGTCACATTGCGTCTCAGAGTGTCAGAGAGAGACATTGAGTGTCATAGTGTGTCTCAGACAGAGTCAGATAGGTCAGAGAGTGTCAGAGTGTGCCTCTGAGAACGTCAGAATGTGCCTCAGAGTGGCAGAGTGAGTCAGAAAGTGTCACAGTGTGTCTCAGGGAGTGTCAAAGTTTGTCAGGGAAGGTTACAGTGCATTTCAGAGTATGTCAGAGAGAGTCAGTGAGTGTCATACTGAGTCATACTGTGTCTCCGAGAGTGTCAGAGAGGGTCAGCGTTTGTCTAAGAGAGGTTCACAGTCTGTCAGAGAGTGTCACACTGAGTTTCAGAGAATATCAGAGAGAGAGAGAGAGAGTGCCACAGTTTGTCTAAGAGAGTGTCGGAGAGAGTCAGAGAGTGTGACAGTTTGTCACAATCTGTCAGAGAGTGCCATAGTGTGTCTCAGAGATTGTCAGA
The DNA here is from genome assembly GCF_047496795.1 of Chiloscyllium punctatum. Classification (NCBI taxonomy): domain Eukaryota; kingdom Metazoa; phylum Chordata; class Chondrichthyes; order Orectolobiformes; family Hemiscylliidae; genus Chiloscyllium; species Chiloscyllium punctatum. The sequence goes on from NC_092765.1 coordinate 55,060,037, forward strand.
GAGGGTCACAATGTGTCTCAGACAGTGTGAGAGAGAGTCAAAAGATGTCACAGTGTGTCACAGTGTGTGTGAGAGAGTGACCGAGTGTCTGAGAGAGAGGCAGAGAGGGTCACAGTGTGTCTCAGAGAGTCAGAGAGAGAGTGAAAGTGTCACAGTGATTGTCATAGTCTGTCAGAGAGTGTCACAATGTGTTTCAGTGAGTGTCAGAGAGAGTCACAGAGTGTCACAATGTGTCTCAGAGAGTGTCAGAGAGAGTCACAGAGTGTCACAATGTGTCTCAGAGAGTGTCAGAGAGAGTCATAGAGTGTTACAGTGTGTCTCAGAGCGGGTCAGAGAGTTTTACAGTATGTCTCAGAGTGTCAGAGAGAGTTAGAGACTATCACAGTGTGTCTCAGAGAATCAGAGAGTGTCACAGAGTGTCACAGTCTGTCAGGGATTGTCACAGTGTACCTCAGAGAGTGTCAGAGAAAGTCGGCGAATGTCACAGTGTGTCATAGACTGTCAGAAATTGTAACAGTTTGTCTCAGAGTGTCAGAGAGAGTCAGAAAGTGTTGAAGTGTCAGAGAATATCACAGTCTGTCTCAGAGAGTGTCAGAGAGAGATAGAAAGTTTTCTAGTGTGTCTCAGAGAGTGTCACAGTGTCTCAGAGAATGTCAAAATCTGTCACAGTCTGTCAGAGAGTGTCACAGTGTGTTTCAGAGAGTGTCAGAGAGAGTCGGAGACTGTTACACTGTGTCTCAGTGAGGGTCAGTGAGGGTCAGAGTGTTTCATAGTGTGTCTCAGAGGGTCAGAGAGTGCTAGAAAGTGTCACAGTTTGTCTCAGAGTGTGTCAGAGTGTGTCTCAGAGAGTGCTAGAAAGTGTCTCAGAGAATGTCCCCGTGTGTCTGAGAGTGTCACAGTGTGTCAGAGAGTTTCATAGTGTGTCATAGTGTGTTTCAGAGAGTGTCAGATAGAGTCAGAGAGTGTCACAGTCTGTCAGAGAGTGTCACAGTGTTCCTCAGAGAGTGTCAGAGAAAGTCAGAGAATGTCACAATGTGTCATAGTCTGTCAGAGAGTGTCATAGTGTGTCTCAGGGAGTGTCAGAGAGAGTCAGAGAGTGTAACACTGAGTCTCAGAGAGTGTCACAGTGTGTCTCAGAGAGTCAGAGAGAGTCAGTGAGAGTCACAAAGTGTCACAGTGTGTCTCAGAGAGTGTCACAGTCTGTCAGAGAAGGTTATAGTGTATTTCCAAGTGTGTCAGAGAGAGTCTGAGAGTGTCACAGTGAGTCATACTGTGTCTCAGAGAGTCTCAGACAGGGTCAGCATTTGTCTCAGAGAATGTCACAGTCTGTGAGAGAGTGCTACAGTCTGTCGCAGAGAGGGTCAGAGTGTGTCACAGAGAGTGACAGAATGAGTCAGAAAGTGTCACAGTATGTCTCAGAGAGTGGCTCCGTGTGTCACAATCTGTTAGAGAGGGCTACAGTGTATTTCCGAGTGGGTCAGAGAGAGTCAGACATTGTCACAGTGTGTCATACTGTGTCTCAGAGATTTTCAGAGACAGTCAGCATTTGTCTCCAAGAGGGTCACCGTCTGTGAGAGAGTGTTATAGTGTGTCTCAGAGAGTGAGAGAAAGGGTCAGAGAGTGTCACAGTTTATCACAGTCTGTCAGAGTGTCACAGTGTGCCTCAGAGAGTGTCAGAGAAAGTCAGAATGTCACAGTGTGTCACAGTCTGTCAGAGAGTATCATAGTGTGCTTCAGAGAGAGACAGAGAGAGTCAGAGATTGACACAGTGTGTCACAGTCTGTCAGAAATTGTCACAGTATGTTTCAGAGAGTGTCAGAGAGAGCCAGAGAGCATCACAGTGCTTCGTACTATGCCTCAGAGGGAGTCAGAGGGAGTCAGAGAGTGTCACAGTCTGTCTCAGAGAGGGTCAGAGAGTGTCACACTGTCTCAGAGTATGTCACAGAGTGTCGGAGTGAGTCACAGTGTGTCTCAGAGTCAGTCAGATAGTGCCACAGTGCGTCTCAGAGCGAGTCAGAGTGTGTCTAAGAGAGGGTCAGAGATTATCTCAGAGAGAGTCACAGTCTGTCAGAGAGTTTTACACTGTGTCTCAGAGAGTGACAAAAAAGAGTGAGAGAGTGTCACAGACTGTCTCAGAGAGTGTCACACTGTCTCAGAGTATATCACAGATTGTCGGAGTGTGTCTCAGAGTCAGTCAGAGAGTGCCACAGTGCATCTCAGAGCGAGTCAGAGAAAATCAGGGAGAGTCATAGTCTGTCAGAGAGTTTTACACTGTGTCTCAGAGAGTCACAAAAAGAGTGAGAGAGTGTCACAGACTGCCTCAGAGAGTGTCAGAGAGGGTCACACTGTCTCAGAGTATGTCACAGAGTGTCGGAGTGAGTCACAGTGTGTCTCAGAGTCAGTCAGAGAGTGCCACAGTGCGTCTCAGAGGGAGTCAGAGAGAATCAGAGAGTGTCACAGTCTGTCAGAGTGTCACAGTGTATCTCAGAGAGTGTCATTGAGAATCAGAGAGTGTCACAGTGTGTCACAGGCTGTCAGAGAGTGTCACAGTGCATCTCAGAGACTGTCATTGAGAATTAGAGAAAGTCACAGTGTGTCACAGTCTGTCAGTGTGTGTCTCAGAGAATGCCAGAGAGTGTCAGATAGAGTCACAGTTTGTCTTAGAGACTGTCACAGAGTGTCATACTGTGTCTCAGAGAGAGTCAGAGTGTGTCACAGTGTGTCATACTGTGTCTCAGAGTGTGTCAGAGTGTGTCACAGTCTGTGTCAGAGAGTTTCAGAGAGGGTCCGAGTGTGTGACAGTGTGTCACAAAGTGTCCGAGAGTCAGAGAGTGACACAATGTGTCTCAGAGAGAGTTAGAGAGTTTCACAGTGTGTGTCAGAGAGTGTCAGAAAGTGTCACAGTTTCTCAGAGAGTGGCAGAGAGAGTCAGAGAATCTCATAGTGTTTCTCAGAGAGTGTCAGAGAGTGTTACAATGTGTCTCAGAGAGTGTCATAGTGTTTCCCTAAGAGTTTTACACTGTGTCTCAGAGAGGGTCAGAGTGAGTCAGAGAGTGTCATATTGTGCCCCAGAGAGTGTCAGAGAGAGTGTGAAAGTGTCACAGTGTGTCTCAGAGAATGTCAGAGAGTGTCATAGTGTGTCTGAGTGAGTGTCAGAGCGATTCAGAGAGTGTTACAGAGTGTCTCACAGAGTGTCAGAGTATGTCTCAGAGTGTCAGAGATACTCAGAGAGTGTCACAGTGTGCCTAGGAGAGTGTCACAGTCTGTCAGAGAGTGTCACAGTGTGCCTCAGAGAGAGTCAGAGAATGTCACAGAGTTTCATAGTCTGTCAGAGAATGTCATGCTGTGTCATAATGTGACTCAGAGAGTGTCACAGAGTCTTACAGTGCGTCTCATTGAGTGTCAGAGAGTGTCAGAAAGTGTCACAGTCTGTCAGAGAGTGTTGCAGTGTGTCACAGAAAATGTCACAGTCTATCACAGTCGGTCAGAGAGTGTCACAGTGTGTCTCAGAGAATGTCACAGTGTCTCAGAGAATGTCACCATGTGTGAGAGAGTGTCACAGTCGGTCAGAGAGTGTCACAGTGTGTCTCAGAGAGTGTCACAGTATGTATCAGAGTGTCAGAGAGGAAAAGTAAGTATCACAGTGAGTCTCAGAGAGTGTCACAGTGTGTCTCAGAGAGTCAGAGAGGGTCAAAGAATGTCACAGTGTGTCACAGTCTGTCAGAGAGTGTCACACAATGTTTCAGAGAGTGTCTGAGAGTGCCACAGTGTGTCTCAGAGAGTGTCAGAAACAATCAGAGATTGTCACAGTGTGTCTAAGATAGATTCAGAGAGAGTCAGGGAGTGTCACAGGGTGCCACAGTCTGTCAGACAGTGTCACAGTGTGCCTCAAAGAGAGTCAGAGAGTGTCACAGCGTGTCTGAGAGTGTCAGAGAGAGTCAGAGAGTGTCACAGTCTGTCAGAAAGTCTCACAGTGTGTCTCAGAGTCAGAGAGAGTCTGAAAGTGTCACAGTCAGTCTTTGAGAGTGTCTCAATGTGTCACAGTCTGTCTGAATGTCACAGTGTGTCTAAGAGAGTGTCCGAGGGAGTCAAGTGGGTCTCGGAGAGTGTCACAGTGTGTCTGAGAGAGTCAGAGAGAGTCAGAAAGTGTCACAGTTTGTCTCAGAGAATGTCACAGTGTGAAACAGTCTGTCAGAGAATGATACAGTGTATTTCAGAGAGTGTCAGAGAGAGTCAGAAAGTGTCACAATGTGTCATACAGTGTCTCAGAGCGTGTCAGTGAGGGTAAGCCTTTGACTCAGAGAGGGTCCCAGTCTGTGAGAGAGTGTCACAGTATGTCTCAATGGGTGTCAGAGTGAGTCAGAGAGGGTCACAGTATGTCATACTGTGCCTCAGAGAGTGTCAGAGAGTCAGACTGCATCACAGTGTGTCTCAGAGAATGTCAGACAGTGTCACAGTCTGTCTCAGAGAGGGTCAGAGTGTGTCACAGTCTGTCAGAGATTGGCACCGTGTGCCTCAGAGAGAGTCAGAGAAAGTCATAAATGTCACAGTGTGTCATAGTCTGTCAGAGAGTGTCATAGTGTGTCTCAGGAGTGTCAGAGATAGTCAGAGAGTGTCACAGTGTGTATCAGAGAGTGTCACAGTGTGCCACAGTCTGTCAGAGAAGGTTACAGTGCGTTTTAGAGTGTGTCAGAGAGAGTCAAGTAGTGTCACCGTGTGTCTCAGAGAGTGTCACAGTGTGTCACAGTCTGTCAGAGAAGGTTACAGTGCGTTTTAGAGTGTGTCAGAGAGAGTCAGGTAGTATCACAGTGTGTCTCAGAGAGTGTCACAGTGTGGCTCAGAGAGTGTCACAGTCTGTCTCAGAGAGTGTCACAGTGTGTCTCAGAGAGTGTCACAGTCTGTCTCAGAGAGTGTCACAGCCTGTCTCAGAGAGTGTCACAGTGTGTCTCCGAGAGTGTCACAGCCTGTCTCAGAGAGTGTCACAGTCTGTCTCAGAGAGTGTCACAGCCTGTCTCAGAGAGTGTCACAGTGTGTCTCCGAGAGTGTCACAGCCTGTCTCAGAGAGTGTCACAGTCTGTCTCAGAGAGTGTCACAGCCTGTCTCAGAGACTGTCACAGTCTGTCTCAGAGAGTGTCACAGTCTGTCTCATAGAGTGTCACAGTCTGTGAGAGAGTGTCACAGTGCCTTTCGGAGAGAGTTAGAGTGTCACAGTCGGTCTCAGAGAGTGTCACAGTGTGTCACAGTCTGTCAGAGATTGGCACCGTGTGCCTCAGAGAGAGTCAGAGAGAGTCATAAATGTCACAGTGTGTCATAGTCTGTCAGAGAGTGTCATAGTGTGTCTCAGGAGTGTCAGAGATAGTCAGAGAGTGTCACAGTGTGTATCAGAGAGTGTCACAGTGTGCCACAGTCTGTCAGAGAAGGTTACAGTGCATTTTAGAGTGTGTCAGAGAGAGTCAAGTAGTGTCACCGTGTGTCTCAGAGAGTGTCACAGTGTGTCACAGTCTGTCAGAGAAGGTTACAGTGCGTTTTAGAGTGTGTCAGAGAGAGTCAGGTAGTATCACAGTGTGTCTCAGAGAGTGTCACAGTGTGGCTCAGAGAGTGTCACAGTCTGTCTCAGAGAGTGTCACAGTGTGTCTCAGAGAGTGTCACAGTCTGTCTCAGAGAGTGTCACAGCCTGTCTCAGAGAGTGTCACAGTGTGTCTCCGAGAGTGTCACAGCCTGTCTCAGAGAGTGTCACAGTCTGTCTCAGAGAGTGTCACAGCCTGTCTCAGAGACTGTCACAGTCTGTCTCAGAGAGTGTCACAGTCTGTCTCAGAGAGTGTCACAGTGTGTCTCAGAGACTGTCACAGTGTGTCTCCGGGAGTGTCACAGCCTGTCTCAGAGAGTGTCACAGTATGTCTCCGAGAGTGTCACAGCCTGTCTCAGAGAGTGTCACAGTCTGTCTCAGAGAGTGTCACAGTCTGTCTCCGAGAGTGTCACAGCCTGTCTCAGAGAGTGTCACAGTGTGTCTCAGAGAGTGTCACAGTCTGTCTCAGAGAGTGTCACAGTCTGTCTCAGAGAGTGTCACAGTGTGTCTCAGAGAGTTTCACAGCCTGTCTCAGAAAGTGTCACAGTCTGTCTCAGAGAGTGTCACAGTGTGTCTCCGAGAGTGTCACAGCCTGTCTCAGAGAGTGTCACAGTCTGTCTCAGAGAGTGTCACAGTGTGTCTCAGAGACTGTCACAGTGTGTCTCAGAGAGTGTCACAGCCTGTCTCAGAGAGTGTCACAGTGTGTCTCCGAGAGTGTCACAGCCTGTCTCAGAGAGTGTCTCAGTGTGTCTCCGAGAGTGTCACAGCCTGTCTCAGAGAGTGTCACAGTGTGTCTCCGAGAGTGTCACAGTCTGTCTCAGAGAGTGTCACAGTCTGTCTCAGAGAGTGTCACAGCCTGTCTCAGAGAGTGTCACAGCGTGTCTCAGACACTATCACAGTGTGTCTCAGAGAGTGTCACAGCCTGTCTCAGAGAGTGTCACAGTGTCTCTCAGAGAGTGTCACAGCCTGTCTCAGAGAGTGTCACAGTGTGTCTCCGAGAGTGTCACAGCCTGTCTCAGAGAGTGTCACAGTGTGTCTCAGAGAGTGTCACAGCCTGTCTCAGAGAGTGTCGCAGTCTGTCTCAGAGAGTGTCACAGCCTGTCTCAGACAGTGTCACAGTGTGTCTCAGAGAGAGTCAGAGAGTGTCACAGTGCGTCTCAGAGAGTCAGACAGTGTCACAGTGTTTACATTACATTACAGATTGTATTACATTACAGTGTGGAAACAGGCCCTTCGGCCCAACAAGTCCACACCGCCCCGCCGAAGCGCAACCCACCCATTCCCCTACATTTACCCCTTACCTAACACTATGGGCAATTTAGCATGGCCAATTCACCTAACCTGCACATCTTTGTGACTGTGGGAGGAAAACGGAGCACCCGGAGGAAACCCACGCAGACACGGCGAGAACGTGCAAACTCCACACAGTCAGTCGCCTGAGGTGGGAATTGAACCCGGGTCTCAGGCGCTGTGAGGCAGCAGTGCTAACCACTGTGCCCCCGTGCTGCACACAGTGTGTCACAGTCTGTCAGAGAAGGCTACAGTATATTTCAGAGTGAGTCAGAGAGAGTCAGAAAGTGTCACAGTCTGTCTTTGAGAGTGTCTCAGTGTGTCACAGTCGTTCAGAGAGTGTCACAGTGTTCCTCAGTGAGTGTCAGAGAGAGTCAGAGAGTGTCACAGTGTGTCTAAGAGAGTGTCAGAGAAAGTCAGCGAATGTCATTTTGTCACAAGCTGTCAGAGTGTCACAATGTGTAGTGCTGTGCCTCAGAGAGTATCAGAGATTGTCACATTCTGTCTCAGAGAGTGTCAGAGAGAAACAGCATGAGTCTCAGACAGTCAGAGTGTCACAGTGTGTCACAGTCTGTCACAGAGTGTCACAGCATGTCTCAGAGAGTGTGAGAGAATGTCAAAGTGTGTCTCAGCGAGTGTCAGATAGGAACAGAGACTGTCAGAGTGTGTCTAAGAGAGTGTCAGAGAGAGCCAGAGAGTGTCACAGTCTGTAACAACCTGTCAGAGAGTGTCACAGTGTGTCTCAGAGCGTGTCAGATCGAATCAGAGAGTGTCACAGTGTGTCTATGAGAGTGTCAGAGAGTGTCACAGTCTGTCAGAGACTGTCACAGTGTGTCTCAGAGAGTGTCACAGTGTGTCTCAGAGAGTCAGACTGAATCAAAAAGTGTCACAGTCTGTCTCAGAGTGTGTCACAGTGTGTCTCAGAGAGTCAGACAGAATCAGAAAGTGTCTCAGTCTGTCTCAGAGAGTGTCACAGTGTGCCAGAGAGTGTGACAGAGTGTCAGGCAGTGCCACAGTGTGTCTCAGAGAGTCAAAGCGGAGTCAGAAAGTGTTACTGTGTGCCTCAGAGAGTCCGAGAGTGTCACAGTGTGTCTTAGAGAGTGTCAGATAGAATCAGAGAGTATCACAGTCTGTCAGAGAGTGTCACAGTCTGTCTCAGAGAGTGTCACAGTGTGTCAGAGTGTTACGGTGTGTCTCAGAGAGTGTCACATTGTGTCAGAGTGTTACGGTGTGTCTCAGAGAGTGTCACAGTCTGTCTCAGAGAGTGTCACAGTGTGTCAGAGAGTTACGGTGTGTCTCGGACAGTGTCACAGTCTCTCTCAGAGAGTGTCACAGTGTGTCAGAGTGTTACCGTGTGTCTCAGAGAGTGTCACAGTGTGTCTCAGAGAGTGTCAGATAGGATCAGAGAGTGTCACAGTGTGTCTCAAATTGTCAGAGGGAGTCAGAGAGTTTCCCAGTGTGCCTCAGTGAGTGTCAGAGTTTGTCACAGTGTGTCACAGTCTGTCAGAGCGTGTTACAGTGTGTTTCAGAGAGAGGCAGAGAGTGTCACAGTGCGTCTCAAAGTGTCAGAGAGAGTCAGAGAGTGTCACAGTGCGTCTCAAAGTGTCAGAGAGTGTCACAGTGTGTCTCAGAGAGTGTCAGATAGAATCAGAGACTTCACAGTGAGTCTCAAAGTGTCAGAGAGTGTCACAGTGTGTCACAGAGAGTGTCAGATAGAATCAGAGACTTCACAGTGAGTCTCAAAGTGTCAGAGAGTGTCACAGTGTGTCACAGAGAGTGTCAGATAGAATCAGAGACTTCACAGTGAGTCTCAAAGTGTCAGAGAGTGTCACAGTGTGTCACAGACTTTCAGAGAGTGTCACGGTGTGTCTCAGAGAGTGTCACAGTGTGTCACAGTCTGTCAGAGAGTGTCACAGTGCTTTTCAGAGAGTGTCAGAGAGTGTCACAGTGTGTCTCAAATTGTCAGAGAGGGTCCCAGTGTGTCACAGTCTGTCAGAGTGTCACAGAACTTTTCAGAGAGTGTCAGAGAGTGTCACAGTGTGTCTCAAAGTGCCAGAGAGTGTCACAGTGTGTCACAGTCTCTCAGAGAGTGTCACAGTGTGTCTCAGAGAGTGTCAGATAAGATCAGAGAGTGTCACAGTCTGTCTCAGAGAGTGTCACAGTGTGTCACAGTCTGTCAGAGAGTGTCACAGTGCTTTTCAGAGAGTGTCAGAGAGTGTCACAGTGTGTCTCAAATTGTCAGAGAGGGTCCAAGTGTGTCACAGACAGTGTCAGAGTGTGTCACAGTCTGTCAGAGAGGGTCACAGTGTGTTTCAAAGAATGTCAGAGAGTGTCACTGTTTGTCTTAGAGTGTCAGAGAGAGTCAGAAAATGTCACAGTCTGTTTATGAGAGTGTCTCAGTGTGTCACAGTCATTCAGAGAGTGTCATAGTGTGCCTTAGAGAGTGTCAGAGAGAGTCAGAGAATGTCAATATGTGTTTAAGAGAGTATCAGAGAGGGTCACAGTGTATCTGATAGAGTGTCACAGTGTGTCTCAGAGAGCCAGAGAGAGTCAGAAAGTGTCACAGTATTTCTCACAGAGTTTCACTGTGAGATACAATCTGTCAGAGAATCTTACAGTATATTGCAGAGTGTCTCAGAGAGAGTCAGAAAGTGTCACAGTGTGTCTCAGAGATTCAGAGAGAGTCCGAAAGTGTCACAGTGTTTCTCACAGAGTGTCAGATAAGATCAGAGAGTGTCACAGTCCATCTTAGAGAGTCTCACAGTGTGTAACAGTCTGTCAGAGTGTCACAGTGCTTTTCGGAGAGTGTCAGAGAGTGTCACAGTGTGTCTCAAAATGTCATAGAGGGTCCCAGTGTGTCGCAGACAGTGTCAGAGTGTGTCACAGTCTGTCAGAGAGTGTCACAGTGTGTTTCAAAGAATGTCAGAGAGTGTCACCGTTTGTCTTAGATTGTCAGAGAGAGTCAGAAAGTGTCACAGTCTGTCTTTGAGAGTGTCTCAGTGTGTCACAGTCTTTCAGAGAGTGTCACAGAGGGTCACTGTGAGTCTAAGAGAGTGTCACATTGTGTCTCAGAGTGTCAGAGAGAGTCAGAGAATGTCAATATGTGTTTAAGAGAGTATCAGAGAGGGTCACAGTGTATCTGATAGAGTGTCACAGTGTGTCTCAGAGAGCCAGAGAGAGTCAGAAAGTGTCACAGTATTTCTCACAGAGTTTCACTGTGAGATACAATCTGTCAGAGAATCTTACAGTATATTGCAGAGTGTCTCAGAGAGAGTCAGAAAGTGTCACAGTGTGTCTCAGAGATTCAGAGAGAGTCCGAAAGTGTCACAGTGTTTCTCACAGAGTGTCAGATAAGATCAGAGAGTGTCACAGTCCATCTTAGAGAGTCTCACAGTGTGTAACAGTCTGTCAGAGTGTCACAGTGCTTTTCGGAGAGTGTCAGAGAGTGTCACAGTGTGTCTCAAAATGTCATAGAGGGTCCCAGTGTGTCGCAGACAGTGTCAGAGTGTGTCACAGTCTGTCAGAGAGTGTCACAGTGTGTTTCAAAGAATGTCAGAGAGTGTCACCGTTTGTCTTAGATTGTCAGAGAGAGTCAGAAAGTGTCACAGTCTGTCTTTGAGAGTGTCTCAGTGTGTCACAGTCTTTCAGAGAGTGTCACAGAGGGTCACTGTGAGTCTAAGAGAGTGTCACATTGTGTCTCAGAGTGGCAGAGAGAGTCAGAAAGTGTCACAGGTTTTCTCAGAGAGCGTCACACTGAGACACAATCTATTAGAGAATCTTACAGTGTATTGCAGAGTATCTCAGAGAGAGTCATAAAGTGTCACAGTGTGTCATACTGTGTCTCAGAGAGTGTCAGCATTTGGTTCAGAGATGGTCACAGTCTGTGAGAGAGTGTTACAGTGTGTCTCAGAGTGTCAGCATTTGGCTCAGAGAGTGTCACAGTCTGTGAGAGAGTGTCACAGTGTGCCTCAGAGAGTGTCAGCATTTGTTTCAGAGATGGTCACAGTCTGTGAGAGAGTGTTACAGTGTGTCTCAGAGAGTGTCAGCATTTGGCTCAGAGAGTATCAAAGTCTGTGAGAGAGTGTCACAGAGTGTCTCAGAGATGTCAGAGAGTGTCACAGTTTGTCATACTGTGCCTCAGAGAGTGGATGATAGAGTCAGACTGTATCACAGTGTGTCTCAGAGAAAGTCAGAAAGTGTCACAGTGTGTGTCAGAGAGTGTCAGAGAGTGTCACAGTGTGTCTCAGGGAATCAGAGAGAGACAGAAGGTGACACAGTATGTCTCAGAGAGAGTCACAGTGTCTCAGAAAATGTCACCGTATGTCAGCGCGTGACACAGTGTGTCTCAGAGAGTGACAGAGTCAGAGAGTTTCACTGTGTGTCTCAGAGAGTTACAGAGAGAGTCAGAGAGTGTCACAGTGTGTCTAAGAGAGTGTCAGAGAATGTCACAGTTTGTCACAACCTGTCAGAGTGTGTCACAGTGTGTCGTGCTGTGCCTCAGAGGGTATCAGAGAGAGTCTGAGAGTGTCACAGTCTCTCTCAGAGAGTGTCACAGTGTTTCAGAGAGTGTCACAGTGTGTCTCAGAGAGTGTCAGAGTGTCACAGTCTGTCTCAGAGGGTGTCACAGTGTGTCACAGTCTGTCAGAGAGTGTCACAGTGTGCCTCAAAGAGTGTCAGAGAGAGTCAGAAGATGTCAGTCTGTCTTTGAGAGTGCCTCAGTGTGTCACAGTCGTTCTGAGAGTGTCATAGTGTGCCTTAGAGAGTGTCAGAGAGAGTCAGAGAATATCAATATGTGTTTAAGAGAGTGTCAGAGAGGGTCACAGTGTATCTAATAGAGTGTCACAGCGTGTGTCAAAGAGTCAGAGAGAGTCAGAAAGTGTAACAGTATTTCTCACAGAGTGTCACTGTGAGATACAATCTGTCAGAGAATCTTACAGTGTATTGCAGAGTGTCTCAGAGAGAGTCAGAATGTGTCACAGTGTGTCTCAGAGATTCAGAGAGAGTCAGAAAGTGTCACAGTCTGTCTCAGAGAGTGTCACAGTGTGTCAGTGTGTCAGAGTGTCTGAGAGAGTATCAGAAAGTGTCACAGTGTGTCACCAACTGTAAGAGCATGTCACAGTGTGTCTCAGAGATTCAGAGGGAGTCAGAAAGTGTCACAGTCTGTCTTTGAGAGTGTCACAGTGTATCACAGTCTGTCAGAGAGTGTCACAGTGTGTTTCAGAGAGTGTCAGAGAGTGTCACAGTTTGTTTCAGAGAGGGTCACAGTGTATTTCAGAGAGAGTCAGAGAGTGTCACAGTGTATCCCAGAGATTGTCAGATAGGATCAGAAAGTGTCTCAGTGCATTTCAAAGTGTCAGAGAGAGTCTGACACTGTGACAGTGTGTCTCAGAGAGTGTCAGATAGGATCAGAGAGTGTCACAGTGCGTCATAAAGTGTCACAGTTTGTCAGAGAGTGTGGCAGTGTGTCTCAGAGCATGTCAGATAAGATCAGACAGTGTCACAGTGCGTCTCAGAGAGTGTCTCAGTGTGTCTCAGAGAGTCTCAGACAGAGTCAGTGTCACATTCTGTCAGAGAGTATCACATTGTGTCTCAGAGAATGTCACAGTGTACACAGTCTGTCAGAGAGTGTCACAGTGTATTTCAGAGAGAGTCAGAGAGTGTCACAGTGTGTCACAGACTGTCAGAGAGTGTCACAGTGCTTTTCAGAGAGTGTCACATTGTGTCTCAGAGTGTGGTGGGTAGGATCAGAGCGTGTTTCAGTGTGTCACAGTCTGTTAGAGAGTGTCACAGTGTGCCTCAGAGACAGTCAGAGAGTGTCACAGTGTGTGTAAGAGTCTGAGCGAGAGTCTGAGTGTGTCACAGTCTGTCTCAGAGAGTGTCACAGTGTGTCACAGTCTGTCTCAGAGAGTGTCACAGTGTGTCACAGTCTGTCAGAGAAGGCTACAGTATATTTCAGAGTGAGTCAGAGAGTCAGAAAGTGTCACAGTCTGTCTTTGAGAGTGCCTCACTGTGTCACAGTCTGTCAGAGAGTGTCACAAAGGGTCACAGTGAGTCTAAGAGAGATTCACAGTGTTTCTCAGAGTGTCAGAGAGAGTCAGAAAGTGTCACAGTTTTTCTCAGATAGCGTCACTCTGAGACACAATCTGTCAGAGAATCATACAGTGTATTGCAGAGTGTCTCATAGAGAGTCAGAAAGTGTCACAGTGTGTCATACTGTGTCTCAGAGAGTGTCAGCATTTGCCTCAAAGACGGTCGCAGTCTGTGAGAGCGTGTTACAATGTGTCTCCGAGAGAGTCAGAGAGTGTCACAGTCTGTCAGAGAGTGTCACAGTGTGCCTCAAATTGTCAGAGAGGGTCCCAGTGTGTCACAGACAGTGTCAGCATGTGTCACAGTCTGTCAGAGAGTGTCACAGTGTGTTTCAGAGAGTCAGAGTGAGTCTGAAAGTGTCACAGTGTGCCTCAGAGAGAATCAGAGAGTGTCACAGTCTGTCAGAGAGTGTCACAGTGCCTTTCGGAGAGAGTTAGAGTGTCACAGTCGGTCTCAGAGAGTGTTGGATAGGATCAGAGAGTGTCCCAGTACATGTCAAATTGTCAGAGAGGATCCCGCTGTGTCGCAGAGTGTGTCAGAGTGTGTCACAGTCTGTCAGAGATTGTCACAGTGTGTTTCAAAGAATGTCAGAGAGTGTCACAGTACGTCTTTTGAGAGTCCGAGTGTGTCACAGTGTGTCACTTTCTGTCAGAGTGTGTCACAGTGCATCTCAAAATCTCAGAGAGTGTCCCAGCATGTCTCAGAGAGTCTCAGAGAGTGTTACAGTGTGTCACAGACTTTCAGAGAGTGTAACAGTATGTTTCACAGAGTGTCAGAGAGTGTCACAGTGTGTCTCAGAGAGAGTCAGAGAGTGTCACAGTGTGTCTCAGAGAGTGTCAGAAAGCATCACAGTGTGTCTCAGAGCGTGTCATAGTGCATCTCAAAGTGTCAGTGAGAGTCAGAGAGTATCACAGTGTGTCTCAGAGCGTGTCATAGTACATCTCAAAGTGTCAGCGAGAGTCAGCGGGGGCACAGTGTGTCTAAGAGAGTGTCAGCGAGAGTCAGAGTGTCACAGTGTGTCTAAGAGAGTGTCACAGTGTGTCTAAGAGAGTGTCAGAGAGAGTCAGAGAGTGTCACAGTGTGTCTAAGAGAGTGTCAGAGAGTCACAGTGTGTTTCAGTGTGTCACAGTCTGACAGAGAAGTTTACAGTATATTTTAGAGTGAGTCAGAGAGAGTGTGTCACAGTCTGTCTTTGAGACTGTCTTAGTGTGTCACAGTCGGTCGTAGAGTGTCACAGTGTGCCTCAGAGAGTGTCAGAGAGAGTCAAAAAGTGTCACAAACTGTCTAAGAAAGTATCACAGTGTGTCTCAGAGAGACAGGGAGTGCCAGAAAGTGCCAAGGTCTGTCTCTGAGAGTGTGACAGTGTGTCACAGTCTGTCAGAGAGTGTAACAGTGTGTCACAGTCTGTCAGAGAGGGTAGCATTGTGTTTTAGAGAAAGTCAGCGAGTGTCACAGTGTGTCTCAGAGACTGTCACAGTGTGTTTCAGAGAGAGTCAGAGAGTGTCACAGTCTGTTTCAGAGAGTGTCACAGTGTCTTTCAGAGAGAGTCAGCGAGTGTCGCAGCGAGTCTCAGAGATTGTCAGATAAGATCTGACAGTGTCACAGTGCGTCTCAGTGAGTGTAACAGAGTCTTAGAGAGAGTGAGAGTGTCACAGTCTGTCACAGAGTGTCACATTATGTCTCAGAGCGTGTCACAGTATGTCACAGTCTGTCAGAGAATGTCACAGTGTGTTTCAGAGAGAGTCAGAGAGTGTCACAGTGTGTCTCAGAGAGTGTTGGATAGGATCAGAGAGTGTCCTAGTGCATGTCAAATTGTCAGAGAGGGTCCCGCTGTGTTGCAGATAGTGTCAGAACATGTCACAGTCAGTCAGAGATTGTCACAGTGTGTTTCAAAGAATGTCAGAGAGTGTCACAGTGTGTGTCAGAGAGTGTCACAGTGTGTGTCAGAGAGTGTCACAGTGCATCTCAAATTGTCAGAGAGGGTCCCAGTGTGTCTCAGACAGTGTCAGATCGGATCAGAGAGTGTCACAGTGTGTCTCAAAATGTCAGCAAGAGGCAGAGAGTGTCAAAGTGTGTCTCAGTGAGTGTTGGATAGGATCAGAGAGTGTCCCAGAGCATGTCAAATTGTCAGAGAGGGTCGCGCTGTGTCGCAGAGTGTGTCAGAGTGTGTCACAGTCTGTAAGAGAGTGTCACAGTGTATTTCAAAGATTGTCAGCGAGCGTCACAGTGTGTGTCAGAGTGTGTCACAGTGTGTCGCAGTCTGTCAGAGAGTGTCACAGAGCGTCTCAAATTGTCAGATAGGGTCCCAGTGTGTCTCGGAGAGTGTCACAGTGTATCACAGTCCCTCAGAGAGTGTCGCAGTGTGTTTCAGAGAGAGTCAAAGAGTGTCACAGTGTGTTGCAGAGTGTGTCAGAGTGTGTCACAGTCAGTCAGAGAGTATCACAGTGTGTTTTAAAGAATGTCAGAGAGTGTCACAGTGTGTGTCAGAGAGTGCCACAGTCTATCAGAGAGTGTCACAGTGCGTCTCAAATTGTCAGAGAGGGTCCCGCTGTGTCACAGATAATATCAGAGTGTGTCACAGTCTGTCAGAGATTGTCACAGTGTGTGTCAGAGTCTGTCAGAGAGTGTCACAGTCTGTCAGAGAGTGCCAAAGTGCGTGTCAGAGAGTGTCACAGTCTGTCAGAGAGTGTCACAGTGCGTGACAAATTGTCAGAGAGGTTCCCAGCGTGTCACAGAGTGTGTCGGAGTGTGTCACAGTCAGTCAGAGAGTATCACAGTTTGTGTCAGAGAGTGTCACAGTATGTCTTATAGAGTGTCAGAGTGTGTCACAGTGTGTCACCTTCTGGAAGAGAGTGCCACAGTGTGTCTTATAGAGTGTCAGAGTGTGTCAGAGTGTGTCACTTTCTGGAAGAGAGTGTCACAGTGCATCTCAAAACTCAGAGAGGGTCCCAGTGTGTCTCAGAGAGTTCCACAGTTTGTCATAGTTTCTCAGAGAGTGTCACAGTGTGTTTCAGAGAGAGTCAGAGAGTGTCACAGTGTGTCTCTGAGAGTGTCAGATAGGATCAGAGAGTGTCACAGTGCATCTCAAAGTGTCAGAGAGTGTCAAAGTGCGTCTCAAAGTGTCAGCGACTGTCAGAGTGTGTCACAGTGTGTCACAGTCCCTCAGAGAGTGTCATAGTGTGTCTCAGAGAGTGTCACAGTGTGTTTGAGAGTGTGTCAGAGAGTGTCACAGTGTGTCTCAGAGTGTCAGAAAGAGTCAGAGAGTGTTTCAATGTGTTACAGTGTGTCAGAGAGTGTCACAGTGTGCCTCAGAGAGTCAGAGAGTGTCACAATGTGTCTGAGAGAGGATGACAGTGTGTCTCGGAGAGTCAGAGAGAGTCAGAACGTGTCACATGTGTCTCAGAGAGTGTCAGAGAGGGTCACAGTGTGTCTCAGAAATTCAGGGAGAGTCAGAATGTGTCACAATCTGTCAGCGAGTGCCACAGTATGTTTCAGAGAGAGTCAGAGAGTGTCCCAGTGTGTCTCAGAGAGTGCCAGATAGGATCAGAGAATATCACAGTGCATCTCAAAGTATCAGACAGAGTCAGAGAGTGTTACAGTGTGTCTGAGAGAGTGTAAGAGGGAGTCAGGGAGGGTCACAGTGTGTCTAAGAGAGTTTCAGAGAGAGTCCGAGAGTGTCACATTGTGTCTCAGAGAGCCAGAGAGAGAGTCAGAAAGTGTCACAGTCTGTCTTTGAGAGAGTCTCAGTGTGACACAATCTGTCAGAGAGTGTCACAGTGTGTCACAGTGTATCTAAGAGAGGATGACAGTGTGTCTCAGAGAGTCAGAGAGAGTCAGAAAGAGTCACAGTTTGTCTCAGAGAGTGTCACATTGTGACAATCTGTCAGAGAATGTTCCATTGTATTTCAGAGTGTGTCAGAGAGAGTCAGAAAGTGTCACAGTGTGTCATACTGTGTCTCAGAGAGTGTCAGAGAGTGTCAGCATTTCCCTCAGAGAGGGTCACAGTCTGTGAGAAAGCATCACAGTGTGTCTCAGAGAGTGTCAGAGTGAGTCAGAGAGTGTCACAGTATGTCATACTGTGCCTCAGAGAGAGTCAGAGAGAGTCAGTGAGTGTTACAGTGTGTCTCAGGGAGTCAGAGAGATGGAAAGTGTCACAGTGTTTCTCAGAGAGTGTCGCCGTGTCGCAGAAAATGTCACTGTGTGTCAGAGAGCGCCACAGTAGGTCAGAGAGTGTCATCATCTGCCTCAGAAATTGTCACAGTCTGTCAGAGAGTGTCACAGTGTTTCTCAGAGAGTGTCAGAGAGCATCACAGTGTATCTCAATGTGTCAGGGAGAGTCACATTGTGTCTCAGAGAGAGTCAGAGAGTGACACAGTGTGTCTCAGAGATTCAGGGAGAGTCAGAAAGTGTCACAGTCTCTCAGCAAGTGTCACAGTGTGTTTCAGAGAGAGTCAGAGAGTGTCACAGTGTATCTCAGAGATTGTCAGAGAGTGTCAGAGAGTGTTACAGTGTGTCTAAGAGAGTTTCAGAGAGAATCAGAGAGTGTCACAGTGTGTCTAAGAGAGTTTCAGAGAGAGTCAGAGAGTGTCACAGTGTGTCTAAGAGAGTGTGACACTCTCTGACTCACTCTGACACTCTCTGACACTCTCTGAGACACAGTATGACACACTGTGACACTTTCTGACTCTCTCGGACACACTCTGAAATACTATGTAACATTCTCTGACAGACTGTCACACACTTATCCTGTCTGACACTCTCTGAGACGCATTGTGACACTCTCTGATCCTACCTGACACTCCCTGAGACACACTGTGACACTTTCTGTCTCTCTCTGACTCCCTGAGGCACACTGTGACACTCTCTGAAATACACTGTGACACTCTCTGAGAGACTGTGAAACACTGTGGCACTCTCTGAACTCTTTTAGACACACTGTGACACTCTCTTATCCTGTCTGACACTCTCTGAGACGCATTGTGACACTCTCTGATCCTACCTGACACTCGCTGAGACACACTGTGATGCTCTCTGACACACTCTGAGACACGCTGTGACACTCTGTGACAGACTGTGACACATTGTGACAGTTTCTGACTCTCTGAGACACACGCTGACTCTCTCTGACACTCTCTGAGACAGACTGTGACACGCTCTGACTCTCTCTGGTACCCTCTGAGGCACAGCACGACACACTGTGACACACTCTGACAGGTTGTGACAAACTGTGACATTCTCTGACACTCTCTGAGACACACTGTGACACTCTCTGACTCTCTCTGTAACTCTCTGAGACACACTGTGTCATGCTCTGACAAACTGTGACAATTTCTGTGACACACTATGACACTCTCTGACCCGCTCTGACACTCCCTGAGACAGTCTGTGACACTCTCTGACACACACTGTCACACTGTCTCTCTCTCTCTGATTCCCTGAGACACACTGCAACACTCTCTGACTCATTCTGACATTGCTGAGACACACTGTGACACTCTCTCCCAGACTGTGACACTCTCTGGGCCAAATGCTGACACTCTCTGACACTCTCTGAGACACAGTATGACACACTGTGACACTTTCTGACTCTCTTTGAGGCACACTTTAACACTCTCTCACAGACTGTGACTGTCTCTGAGCCAAATGCTGACACTCTCTGAGACACAGTATCACACACTGTGATACCTTTTGACTCTCTCTGAGACACTCTGCAATACACTGTAAGATTCTCTGACAGATTGTGTCACACTGTGACAATCTCTGAGAAACACTGTGACACATTCTGACTCTCTGCCACTCTGAGACACACTGTGACACTCTCTTAGACTCACTGTGACCCTCTGTGACACTCTCTGACAGACTGTGACACACTGAGACACTCTCAAAGACAGACTGACAGTTTCAGACTCTCTCTGACTCTCACTGAGGCATACTGTGACACTCTCTGACAGACTGTGACACACTGAGGCACTCTCAAAGACAGACTGTGACACTTTCTGACTCTCTCTGACTCACTCTGAAATATACTGTAGCCTTCTCTGACAGACTATGACACACTGTGACACTCTCTGAGACAGACTGTGACACACTCAGACTCTCTCTGAGACTCTTACACACACTGTGACACTCTCTGACTGTCACTGAGGCACACTGTGACACTCTCTGAAAAGCACTGTGACACTCTCTGACAGTCTGTGACACACTGTGACACTCTCTGACTCTCTCTGAAACATACTGTGACACTCTCTGACAGTCTGTGACACTCTCTGACTCTGTCTGAAACATACTGTGACACTCTAACAGACTGTGTACACTGTGACATTCTCTGAGGCACACTGTGACACTCTCTGACAGTCTGTGACACACTGTGACACTCTCTGACTCTGTCTGAAACACACTGTGACACTCTCTGACAGACTGTGTACACTGTGACATTCTCTGAGACACACTGTGACACTCTCTGACAGACTGTGTACACTGTGACACTCTCTGAGACACAATGTGACACTCTCTGACAGACTGTGTACACTGTGACATTCTCTGAGACACAATGTGACACTCTCTGACAGACTGTGACACTCTGACTCTCTATGAGACTCTCTGAGACACACTGAGACACTCTCTGAGACGCACTGTGACACTGTCTAGTCTTATCTGACATGCTCTGAGACACACTGCCACACTCTCTGACAAACTGTGACACTTTATGACGCACTGTGACACTCTCTGATCCTATCTGACACTCTCTGAGACACACTGTCACAGTGTCTGACTCTCTCTGACACTTTGAGATGCACTGAGACACTTTCTGATCCTATCTGACAATCTCTGAGACACACTGTGACACTCTCTGACACTCTCTGAAATACACTGTGACACTCTCTGACAGGCTGTGACACACTGTGACAATCTCAAAGACGCACTGTGACACTCTCTGACTCTCTATGAAAGGCACTGTGACACTCTCTGACACACACTGTGACACTGTCTGACACTCTCTCAAACACACTGCGACACGCTCTGTCAGACTGTGACACACTGCGACACACTCTGACACTCGCTGAGACACACTGGGACACTCTCTGACTCTCTCTGACAATTTGAGATGCACTGTGACACTCTCTTATCCTATCTGAGACACACTGTGACACTCTCTGACAGACTGTGACACACTGTGACACACTGTGACACTCTCTGACAGACTGTGTGAGAGAAGGGGCGAGAGAGAGGTGTGAGGGAGAGTGTTAGAAAGAGAGAAGGGTGCAAGAGAGAGGGGTGAGAGAGAGACAGGCTGAGAGAGAGAGGGTGAAACACACTGTGACAATCTCTGAGAAACTGTGACAACTGTAACACTCTCTGAGACTCTCTGAGACACGCTGGACACTCTCTGAGATTTTGAGATGCACTGTGACACTCTCTGACAGAAGGTGACACACTGTGACACACTCTGACACTCTATAAGACACACTGTGACACTCTCTGACTCTCTCTGAAACACACTGTGACAGTCTCTGAGAAACTGTGACACACTGTGACACTCTCTGAGTCTCTCTGAGACACGCTGGACACTCTCTGAGATTTTGAGATGCACTGTGACACTCTCTGACAGAAGGTGACACACTGTGACACACTCTGACACTCTATAAGACACACTGTGACACTCCCTGACATTCTTTGAAACAAAATCTGATACTCTCTGACTGACTGTGACACACTCCACACACTCTGTGACACGCTGGGAACCTCTCTGACAATTTGACACGCACTGTGACACTCTCTGACACACACTGTGACACTCTCTGACATTCTTTGAAACACACTGTGACAATCTCTGACAGACTGTGACACACTCTGACACTATCTGCGACACACTGGGACCCTCTCTGACAATTTGAGATGCTCTGTGACACTCTCTGATAGACTGTGACACACTGTGACACACTCTGACACACACTGTGACACTCTCTGACAGAGTCTGACACACACTGTGACACTCTCTGACAATCTTTGAAACACACTGTGACAATCTCTGACAGACTGTGACACACTCTGGCATACTGTGTGACACAGCAGGACCCTCTCTGACAATTTGACATGCACTGGGACACTCTCTGATCCTATCCAACACTCTCTGAGACACACTTTGACACTCTCTGCCTCTCACTGACACTTTGAGACGCACTGTGACACTCTCTGGTCCTATCTGACACTGTCTGAGACACATTGTGACACTCTCTGAGAGTCTCAGAGACACACTGGGACCCTCTCTGACAATTTGAGACGCATTGTGACACACTCTGACAGACTATGATACACTCTGACACTCTCTAAGACACACTGGGACCCTCTCCGACAATTTCAGACACACTGTAACACTCTCTGATCCTATCCGACACTCCCTGAGACACACTGTGACACTCTCTAAAACTCTCTGAAAAGCACTGTGACACTCTCTGACAGACTGTGACACACTGTTACACTCTCTGACAGACTGTGACACACTGTAACACTCTCTGACAGACTGTGACACACTGTTACACTCTCTGACAGACTGTGACACACTGTCACACTCTCTGACAGACTGTGACACACTGTAACACTCTCTGACAGACTGTGACACACTGTCACACTCTCTGACAGACTGTGACACACTGTAACACTCTCTGACAGACTGTGACACACTGTGACACTCTCAGAGACAGACCTTGGCACTTTCTGACACTCCCTGTCTCTCTGACACACACTATGAAACTCTCTGATCCTATCGTACACTCTCTGAGGCACACTGTGACACTCTCTGACAGACTGTGACACACTGTGACACTCTCTGACACTTTTGTAGACACACTGCGACACTTTTGGACTCTTTCTGTCTCTCTGAGACACACTGTGATACTTTCTTAGACAGTTTGTGACACTTTTTGACTCTCTCTGACACTCTCTGAGGCACACTGTGACACTCTATGACCGACTGTGACACACTGAGACAGTCTCAAAGACAGACTGTGACACACTCTCTCTGACTCACTCTAAAATATACTGTAAACTTCTCTGACAGACTGTGAGAGACTGTGACACTCTCTGACTCGATCTGAGGCACACTGTGACACTCTCTGTCAGACTGTGACACACTGAAACACTCTCTGACTCTCTCTGACACTCTCTTAGACACACTGTGACACTCTCTGACTCTCTCTGACACTCTCTTAGACACACTGTGACTCTCTCTGACACTCTTAGACACACTGTGACACTCTCTGACTCTCTCTGACACTCTCTTAGACACACTGTGACACTCTCTGACTCTCTCTGACACTCTCTTAGACACACTGTGACACTCTCTGACTCTCTCTGACACTCTCTGAGACACACTGTGACACTCTCTGACTCTCTGTGAAACATACTGTTACACTCTCTGAAAGTCTGTGACACACTGTGACACTCTCTGAGACTCTCTGAGACATGCTGGGACACTCTCTAAGATTTTGAGATGCACTGTGACACTCTCTGACAGAAAGTGACACACTGTGACACAATCTGACTCTCTATAAGATGTACTGTGACACTCTCTGACATTCTTTGAAACACACTGTGACAATCTCTGACAGACTGTGACACACTCTGACACACTCTGCGACATAGCGGGACCCTCTCTGACAATTTGACATGTACTGGGACACTCTCTGATCCTATCCAACACTCTTTGAGACACACTATGACACTCTCTGACACTCTCTGAAAAGCACTGTGACACTCTCTGACAGACTGTGACAAACTGTGACACTCTCTGAAAGACACTGTGACACTCTCTGACGGACTGTGACACACTGTGACACTCTCTGAGACACAATGTGACACTCTCTATCAGACTGTGAGAGTGTGAGAGTCTCTGACACTCTCTTAGACACACTGACACACATTCTGAGACACACTGTGACACTCTCTGACAGACTGTGTCACACTGTGACACTCTCAGAGACAGACTGTGACACTTTTTTTCTCTCCCAGTCTCTCTGACACACACTGAATAACTCTCTGATCCTATCAGACTCTCTCTGAGACACACTGTGACACTCTCAGACAGACTGTGACTCACTGTGACACTTTCTGACACTTTCTTAGGCACACTGTGACACTTTCTGACTCTCGGAGACACACTGTGACATCTCTTAGAGAGTTTGTGACACTTTCTCGCTCTCTCTGACACTCTCTGACGCACACTGTGACGCTCTCTGACTGTGACACACTGAGACACTCTCTGAGACACAATGTGACACTCTCTGACACTCTCTGACGCACACTGTGACACTCTCTGACAGACTGTGACACACTGAGACACTCTTTGAGGCACACTGTGACACTTTCTGACTCTCTCTGACACTCTCTGAGGCACACTGTGACACTCTCTGACAGACTATGATACACTGAGACACTCTCTGAAACAGACTGTGACTCTTTCTGACTCTCTCTGATTCTCTGAGACACTCTCTGACAGACTGTGACTCTCTCTGACACTCTCTGAGGCACACTGTGCCACGCTCTGACATACTGTGACACTCTCTGAGACAGACTGTGACATTTTCTGACACTCTCTGTCGCTCTGAGACACATGGTGAAACTCACTGAGACACTCTCTGACAGACTGTGACACATTGTGACACTTTCTGACTGTCTGAGACACACGCTGACCACTCTCTGACACTCGCTGAGACACACTGTGATGCTCTCTGACACTCTCTGAGACACGCTGTGACACTCTGTGACAGACTGTGACACATTGTGACAGTTTCTGACTGTCTGAGACACACGCTGACCACTCTCTGACACTCTCTAAGACAGACTGTGACACTCTATGACTCTCTCTGGTACCCTCTGAGGCACAGCACGACACACTGTGACATACTCTGACAGGTTGTGACAAACTGTGACATTCTCTGACACTCTCTTAGACACACTGTGACACTCTCTGACTCTCTCTGACTCTCACTGAGGCACACTGTGACACTCTCTGAACGACTGTGACACACTGAGACACTCTCAAAGACAGACTGTGACACTTTCTGACTCTCTCTGACTCACTCTGAAATATACTGTAGCCTTCTCTGACAGACTGTGACGCACTGTGTGCAGCACGGGGGCACAGTGGTTAGCACTGCTGCCTCACAGCGCCTGAGACCCGGGTTCAATTCCCACCTCAGGCGACTGACTGTGTGGAGTTTGCACGTTCCCCCCGTGTCTGCGTGGGTTTCCTCCGGGTGCTCCGGTTTCCTCCCACAGTCACAAAGATGTGCAGGTTAGGTGAATTGGCCATGCTAAATTGCCCATAGTGTTAGGTAAGGGGTAAATGTAGGGGAATGGGTGGGTTGTGCTTCGGCGGGGCAGTGTGGACTTGTTGGGCCGAAGGGCCTGTTTCCACACTGTAATGTAATACAATCTGTAATGTAATGTAAACGCTGTGACACTCTCTGAGACAGACTGTGACACTCTCTGACTCCCTCTGACTCTCTGAGACGCTCTGAGACACACTGTGACACTCTCTGACTCTCTCTGAGACACACTGTGACACTCTCTGAGACACACTGTGACACTCTCTGAGACAGGCTGTGACACTCTCTGACAGACTGTGACACTCTCTGATTCTATCTCACACTCTCTGAGACACACTATGACACTCTCTGACTCTCTCTGAGGCACACAGTGACACTTTCTGACTCCCTTTGACTCTCTGAGACACACTGTGACACTCTCTGAGACACACTGTGACACTCTCTGACTCTCTCTGAGGCACACAGTGACACTTTCTGACTCCCTTTGACTCTCTGAGACACACTGTGACACTCTCTAAGACACACTATGACACTCTCTGGCTCTCTGAGGCACACAGTGACACTTTCTGACTCCCTTTGACTCTCTGAGACACACTGTGACACTCACTGAGACACACTGTGACACTCTCTGACAGACTGTGACACTCTCTAACTCTCTCTGACACTCTCATAGACACATTGTGACACTCTCTGATTCTATCTGACACTCTCTGAGACACACTGTGACACTCTCTGACAGACTGTGACATACTGTGACACTCTCTAACTCTCTCTGACACTCTCTTAGACACACTGTGACAGTCTCTGATCCTATCTGACACTCTCTTAGACACACTGTGACACTCTCGGACTCTCTCTGACACTCTCTTAGACCCACTGTGACACTCTCTGACTCTCTCTGTCACTCTCTGAGACAGACTGTGACACTTTCTGACTCTCTGAGACACACTGTGGCACATTTTGACACTCTCTGAGAAACACTGTGACACTCTCTGACACTCTGAGATACTCTGTGGCGCTCTCCCACACTCTCTGAAACACACTGCGACACTCTCTGACTCTCTGAGACACACTGCGACACTCTGTGACAGACTGTGACACATTGTGTGACACTCTCAGAGACAGACTGTGACATTTTCTGACTCTGACTCTGACACACACTGTGAAAATCTCTGATCCTATCGGACACTCTCTGAGACACACTGTGACACGTTTTGACATTCTCTGAGAAACACTGTGACACTCTCTGACTCTCTGAGACACACTGTGACACTCTGTGACTCTCTCTGATACTCTGGAAAACTCTGTGACACTCTCTGTCCCTCTCTGACACGCTCTGAGACATACTGTGACATTTATGACTCTCTCTCACACTCTCTGAGACACACTGTGACTCTCTCTGACACTCTGAGATACTCTGTGGCGCTCTCCCACACTCTCTGAGAAACACTGTGACACTCTCTGACAGATTGTGACAGACTGTAACACTTTCTGTGTCTCACGATGACACTCTCTGATGGATGGTGACACTCTCTGACTCTGGGTGACATTTTCTGAGACACTGTGACACTCTCTGAGACACACTATGACACTCTCTGACTCTCTCTGATACTATCTTAGACACACTGTGACACTCTCTGAGGCACACTATGACACTCTCTGACTCTCTCTGATACTATCTTAGACACACTGTGACACTCTCTGAGGCACACTGTGCCATGCTCTTACAGATGGTGACACACTGTGACACTTTCTGACACTCTCTGAGACACACTATGACACTCTCTGACACACTGTGACGGAGTGTGACACTCTCTGGGACAGACTGTGACAATTTCTGACTCTCTGAATCTCTGAGACACACTGTGGCACTGCCTGACACTCTCTGAGACACACTCTGACATTCTCTGACAGACTGTGACACACTGACACTCTCAGAGACAGACTGTGAGACTTTCTGACTCTCCCTGTATCTCTGACACACACTGTGAAAAACTCTGATCCTATCGGACACTCTCTGAGGCACACTGTGACACTCTCTGATGGACTGTGACACACTCTGACACTCTCTTAGACCCACTGACACGCACTGTTCTTATCTAATACTCTCTGAGACGCACTGCAACACTCTCTGATCCTATCTGACACTCTCTGAGATACACGGTGACATTCTCTCACAGACTGTGACACTCTCTCACTGACTGTGACACTCTCTGAGCCGAATGCTGACACTCTCTGACACTCTCTGAGACACAGTATGTCACACTGTGACACTTTCTGACTCTCTCTGAGACACTCTGCAATACACTGTAAGATTGTCTGACAGATTGTGTCTCACAGTGACACTCACAGAGAAAAGCTGTGACACTTTCTGACTCTTTCTGACTCTCTGAGGCACACTGTGACACTCTCTTAGACACATTGTGACCCTCTCTGACACTCTCTTAACCACACTGTGACATTCCCTGACTCTCTCTGACTCTCTAAGGCACACTGTGAAACTCTCTGACAGACTGTGTCAAACTGAGGCACTCTCAAAGACAGAGTGTGACATGTTCTAACTCTCTCTGACACTCTCTGAAATATACTGTGACACTCGCTGACAGACTGTGACACAGTGAGGCACTCTCAAAAACACACTGTGACACTTTCTGACTCACTCTGACTCTCTCTGAAATATACTGTAGCCTTCTCTGACAGACTGTGACACACTGTGACACTCTCTGAGACTGACTGTGACACGTTCTAACTCTCTCTGACTCTCTGAGACACACTGTGACACTCTCTGACTCTCTCTGAGACACACTGTGACACTCTCTGACTCTCTCTGAGGCACACTCTGACACTCTCTTAGACCCACTGACACGCACTGTTCTTATCTAACACTCTCTGAGACGCACTGCAACACTCTCTGATCCTATCTGACACTCTCTGAGATACACGGTGACATTCTCTCACAGACTGTGACACTCTCTCACTGACTGTGACACTCTCTGAGCCGAATGCTGACACTCTCTGACACTCTCTGAGACACAGTATGTCACACTGTGACACTTTCTGACTCTCTCTGAGACACTCTGCAATACACTGTAAGATTGTCTGACAGATTGTGTCTCACAGTGACACTCACAGAGAAAAGCTGTGACACTTTCTGACTCTTTCTGACTCTCTGAGGCACACTGTGACACTCTCTTAGACACATTGTGACCCTCTCTGACACTCTCTTAACCACACTGTGACATTCCCTGACTCTCTCTGACTCTCTAAGGCACACTGTGAAACTCTCTGACAGACTGTGTCAAACTGAGGCACTCTCAAAGACAGAGTGTGACATGTTCTAACTCTCCCTGACACTCTCTGAAATATACTGTGACACTCGCTGACAGACTGTGACACAGTGAGGCACTCTCAAAAACACACTGTGACACTTTCTGACTCACTCTGACTCTCTCTGAAATATACTGTAGCCTTCTCTGACAGACTGTGACACACTGTGACACTCTCTGAGACTGACTGTGACACGTTCTAACTCTCTCTGACTCTCTGAGACACACTGTGACACTCTCTGACTCTCTTTGAGACACACTGTGACACTCTCTGACTCTCTCTGAGGCACACTGTGACACTCTCTGACTCTCTGAGACATACTGTGACACTTTCAGACTCCCTCTGACTCTATGAGACACACTGTGAAACTCTCTGAGACATACTGTGACACTCTCTGACACACTGTGACACTCTCTGAGACAGACTTGACACTTTCTGACTCTCTCTGAAATATACTGTAACATTCTCAGACAGACAGTGACACACTGTGACACCCTCTGAGACAGACTGTGACACGTTCTGACTCTCTCTGGCTTTCGGAGACACACTGTGACACACTCTGACTCTATCTGAGACACACCGTGACACTCTCTGACACACTGTGACACTCTCTAAGAGAGATTGTGACAATTTCTGACTCTCTGTGACACACTGTGACACCCTCATAGACACTGTGACACTCTATGATCCTATCTGACATTCTCAGAGACACACTGTGACACACTTCGACTCTCTCTAACACTCTCTGAGACACACCGTGACACTCTCTGACAGGTTGTGACACACTGTGACACTCTCTCACTCTCTGAGACACATTGTGACACACTCTGACTCTCTGAGCTACACTGTGATACAGTCTGACTCTCTGTGACTCTCTCTGAGGCACAGTATGACACACTACGACACTCTCTGACTCACTCTGACACTCTCTGAGACAAACTGTGACACTCTCTCACAGACTGTGAACCTCTCTGAAATAAACTCTAACCATCTCTGACACTCTCTGAGACACACTGTGACACTCTCTCACAGACTGTGAACCTCTCTGAGACAAACTCTGACCATCTCTGACACTCTCTGAGACACACTGTGACACTCTCTCACAGACTGTGAACCTCTCTGAGACAAACTCTGACCATCTCTGACACTCTCTGAGACACACTGTGACACTCTCTCACAGACTGTGACACTTTCTGACTCTCTCTGACTCTCTGAGACACACTCTGACACTCTGTGACTCTCTCTGATACACTGGAAAACACTGTGACACTCTCTGTCCCTCTCTCACCCTCTTTGAGACACACTGTGACACTCACTGACTCTCTCTGAGACACACTGTGACACTCTCTGACTCTCTCTGTGATACCCTGTGACGCTCTCTCACACTCTCTGAGAAACACGGTAATGCTCTCTGACAGACTGTGACAGTCTGTGACAATTTCTGTGACACACGATGACACTCTCTGACCTATTGTGACACTCTCTGACACTGGGGAGACATTTTCTGCGACACTGCGACACTCTCTGAGACACACTGTGACACTCTCTGATTCTCTCTGAGATACATTGTGATGCTCTCTGACACTCTCTGAGAAACACGGTAACGCTCTCTGACAGACTCTGACAGACTGTGACAATTTCTGAGACACACGATGACACTCTCTGACCTACTGTGACACTCTCTGACACACGGTGACATTTTCTGAGACACTGTGACACTCTCTGAGACACACTGTGAGATTTGCTGTCTCTTTCTGACTCTGAGACACTCGGTCACTCTCTGAGACACACTGTAACATTTTTTGACTGTCTCTCACACTCTCTGAGACACACTGTGTCACTCTCTGACTCTCTCTGGGACACAATGTAACTCTCTCTGACACATTGAGATACACTGTGATGCTCTCTGACACTCTCTGAGAAACACGATGACACTGTCTGACCTACTGTGGCGCTCTCTGACACATGGTGACACTTTCTGCGACACGGCGACACTCTCTGAGACACACTGCGACACTTTCCGTCTCCCTCTGACTCGCTGAGACACACTGTGACACTGTCTGACCCGCTCTGACCCTCTCTGACTCTCTCTGAGACACACTGTGACACTTTCCGTCTCTCACTGACTCGCTGAGACACACTGTGACACTCTCTGACCCGCTCTGACACTCTCTGACTCTCTCTGAGACACACTGTGTCTCTTTCTGAGGCACACTGTGACACTCTCTGACAGACTGTGACACACTGTGACACTCTCTGACACTCTCTTAGACACACTGTAACACTCTTTGAGACACACTGTGACACTCTCTGATCTGCTCTGACTCTCTGACTCTTTCTGAGACGCACTGTGACACTCGTTGACTCACTCTGACACTCTGTGAGGCACAGTATGACATACTGTGACACTCTCTGACTCTCTCTGGCACTCTCTTAGGCACACTGTGACACTCTCAGACAGACTGTAACACTTCTGACTGTCTCTGACTCACTCCGAAATATACTGTAACCGTCTCTGACAGACTGTGACACACTGTGACACTCTCAGAGACAGACTGTGACACGTTCCGACTCTCTCTGACTCTCAGAGACACGCTGAGACTCTCTCCTAGACACACTGTGACTCTCTCTGACACTCTCTTAAACACACTTGACACTCTCTCACAGACTGTGAAACTCTCTGACATACTCTGCGGCACACTGTGACACGCTCTGACAGACTGTAACACACTGTGACACACTCTGACCCTCTCTGAGACCGACTGTGATACTCTCTGACTCTCCCTGACACTCTCTGAGGCACAGCACAACATCTGTGACCCTCTCTGACAGATTGTGACAAACTGTGACACTCTCTGACTCTCACTGACTCACTCCGAAATATACTGTAACCTTCTCTGACAGATTGTGACACACTGTGACACTCTCAGAGACACACTGTGACACTCTCTGACTTTCTCTGACACTCTCTTAGGCACACTATGACACTCTCTGACTCTCTCTGAGATACTCGTGACACTTTCTGAGTCATTCTGTCACTCTCTGAGACACACTATAACACTCTCTCACAGACTGTGACCCTCTCAGAGACAAACACTGACCAACTCTGACACTCTCTGAGACACAGTAGGACTCACTGTGACACTCGCTGACTCCCCCTGACACACTCTGAAAAACATGTAGCCTTTTCTGATAGACTGTGACACACTGTGACACTCTATGAGACAGACTGTGACACGTTCTGACTCTCTCTGACTCTCTGAGACACACTGTTACACTCTCTGACTCTCGCTGACACTCTCTTAAACACACTGTGACACTCTGACTCTCTCTGACACTCTTTGTGGCACACTGTGACACTCTCAAAGACAGACTGTGACTCTTGCAGACTCTCTGAGACACACTGTGACACTCACTGAGACACACTGTGATACTCTCTGACAGACTGACACTCTCTGACTCTCTCTGACACTCTCTGAGACACACTGTGTCACGCTCTGACAGACTATGACAATTTCTGTGACACACTATGACACTTTCTGAATGACTGTGACACACTGTGACACTCTCAAAGACAGACTGTGTCACGCTCTGACAGACTATGACAATTTCTGTGACACACTATGACACTTTCTGAATGACTGTGACACACTGAGACACTCTCAAAGATAGACTGTGACACACTGTGACACTCTCAAAGACAGACTGTGACACTTTCTGACACTCTCTGAAACACACTGTGACACTCTCTGAGAGACTGTGAAACTCTGTGAGACTCTCTGAGACACATTGGGACCCTCTCTGACAATTTGAGACGCACCGTGACATTCTCTGACAGACTGTGACACACTCTGACACACTCTGTCACTCTCTGGGACACATTGTGACTCTCTCTGACATCCTTTGAAACACACTGTGACACTCTCTGACAGACTGTGACACACTGTGACACTCTCTGAGATGCACTGTGACACTCTCTGACACTATCTGAAAAGCACTTTGACACTCTCTGACAGACTGTGACACACTGTGACACTCACTAACTCTCTCTGAAAGACACTGTGACACTCACTAACTCTCTGAGGCACAATGTGACACTCTCTGATCTTATCTGGCACTCGCTGAGATGCACTGCGACACACTCTGACACTCTCTGAGACACACTGTGACACTCTCTGACAGACTGTGACACACTGAGACACCCTCAAAGACAGACTGTGACACTTTCTGACTCCCTCTGACTCACTCTAAAATATACTGTAGCCTTCTCTGACAGAGTGTGACCCCCGGTGCCACTCTCTGAGACAGACCGTGACACACTCTGACTCCCTGAGAAACACTGTGATACAGTCTGACTCTCTGTGACACTCTATGAGGCACAGTATGACACACTGCGACACTCTCTGACTCACTCTGACACTCTCTGAGAGCCACTGTGACACTCTCTGACTCTCTCTGACACTCTGAGACTCACTGTGACTCTCTGTGACTCTCTCTGACGCTCTGGAACACACTGTGACACTATCTGTCCCTCTCTGAGGCACATTGTAACACTCTCTGTGATACTCTCTGACTCTCTCTGACACTCTCTTACACTCTGAGACACACTGTGACACTCTCTGAGACACACTGTGACCCTCTGTGTCTCTCTCTGACACTCTGGAACACAGTGTGAAACTCTCTGTCCCTCTCTGACACACTCTGAGACACACTGTGACACTCTCTGTCCTTCTCTGACATTCATGGACACACTGTGATACTCCCTGACACACTGTGACACTCTCTGTCCGTCACTGACACTCTGAGACACACTGTGACACTCTCTGTCCCTCTCTGACACTCTGAGACACATTGTGACAC
Organism: Chiloscyllium punctatum; assembly: GCF_047496795.1. Taxonomy (NCBI): domain Eukaryota; kingdom Metazoa; phylum Chordata; class Chondrichthyes; order Orectolobiformes; family Hemiscylliidae; genus Chiloscyllium; species Chiloscyllium punctatum. The sequence continues at coordinate 55,092,494 of NC_092765.1, forward strand.
TCTCTGACAGACGGTAACACTCTCTGACTCTCTCTGAGACACTCTTAGACACACTGTGAGACTCTCTGACAGACTGTGACCCTCTGTGTCTCTCTCTGACACTCTAGAACACAGTGTGACACTCTCTGTCCCTCTCTGACACACTCTGAGACACACTGTGATACTCCCTGACACACTGTGACACTCTCTAATACACAGTGACATTTTCTGAGACACTGTGACACTTCCAGAGAAACACTGTGACACTCTCTGACACTCTGTGAGACACACTGTGGTACAGTCTGACTCTCTGACACTCTCTGAGGCACAGTATGACATACTGTGCCCCTCTCTGACACACTCTGATACTCTCTGAGACACAGTGTGACACTCTCTCACAGACTGGGACCCTCTCTGAGTCAAATGCTTACCCTCACTGACACGCTCTGAGACACTGTATGACACATTGTGACACTTTCTGACTCTCTCTGACACTCTCTGAAATACACTGTATCATTCTCTGACAGACTGTTTCACACTGTGACATTCTCTGAGACAAACTGTGACACTTTCTGACTCTCTCAGACACACTGTGACACTCTCTGAGACACACTTGACTCCCTCGGACACTCTCTTAGACACACTTTGACACTCTGACAGACTGTGACATACTGAGACACTCTCAAAGACTGACTGTGACACTTTCTGACTCTCTCTGACTCTGAGACACATTGTGACACTCTCTGACAGACTGTGACACTCTCTGACTCTCTGTGACACTCTCAGACACACTGGGACACTGTCTGACTCTCTTTGAGGCACACTGTGACACTGTCTGACAGACTGTGGCACCCTGTGACACTCCCTGACTCTCTCTGAATCTATCTTAGACACACTGTGACAATCTCTGATTGTTTCTGACACTCTCTGAGACACACTGTGGCACTCTCAGACACTCTCTGAAACATCGTGTGACACTCTCTGACAGACTGTGACACACTGTGACATTCTTTGACCTCTCTGACTCTCTGAGACACACTGTGACACTCTTTGACAGACTGTGATGGACTGTGACACTCTCTGTGACACACTGTGACACTCTCTGACTCTCTCTGACCCTCTCTGACACTTTGAGACACACTGTGACAATCTCTGATCATTTCTGACACTCTGTGAGACACACTGTGGCGCTCTCTGACACTCTCTGAAACATCGTGTGACACTCTCTGACAGACTGTGACACACTGTGACATTCTTTGACTCTCTCTGACTCTCTGAGACACACTGTGACACTCTCTGAGACACACTTGACTCCCTCGGACACTCTCTTAGACACACTGTGACACTGACAGACTGTGATATACTGAGACACTCTCAAAGACTGACTGTGACACTTTCTGACTCTCTCTTACTCTGAGACACACTGTGACACTCTCTGACAGACTGTGACACTCTCTGACCCTCTCTGAGACACTCTTAGACACACTGTGACACTGTCTGACAGATTGTGGCACCCTGTGACACTCTCTGACTCTCTCTGAATCTATCTTAGACACACTGTGACACTCTCTGACCCTCTCTGACACTTTGAGACGCACTGTGACAATCTCTGATCGGTTCTGACACTCTGTGAGACACACTGTGGCACTCTCTGACACTCTCTGAAACATCGTGTGACACTCTGTGACAGACTGTGATACACTGTGACATTCTTTGACTCTCTCTGACTCTCTGAGACACACTGTGACACTCTTTGACAGACTGTGACGGACTGTGACACTCTCTGACCGACTGTGACACTCTCTCACTCATGGTGACATTCTCTGAGACACTGTGACACTCTCTGACCGACTGTGATAGACTGTGACATTTTCTGTGAAACACTGTGACACTCTCTGACCCTCTCTGAGACACACTATGACATTCTCTGCCTTTATCTAACTCTGTTGTTGTGGTTGTGTTCGCCGAGCTGGGAATTTGTGTTGCAGACGTTTTGTCCCCTGTCTCGGTGACATCCTCAGTGCTTGGGAGCCTCCTGTGAAGCGCTTCTGTGCTGTTTCCTCCGGGATTTATAGTGGTTTGTCTCTACTGCTTCTGGTTGTCAGTTCGAGCTGTCCGCTGTAGTGGCCAGTATATTGGGTCCAGGTCGATGTGTTTGTTGATAGAGTCTGTGGATGAGTGCCATGCCTCTAGGAATTCCCTGGCTGTTCTCTGTTTGGCTTGTCCTATAATGGTAGTGTTGTCCCAGTCAAACTCATGTTGCTTGTCGTCTGTGTGTGTGGCTACTAAGGATAGCTGGTCGTGTCGTTTCGTGGCTAGTTGGTGTTCGTGTATACGGATCGTTAACTGTCTTCCTGTTTGTCCGATGTAGTGTTTTGTGCAGTCCTTGCCTAAGGGAGAGACAACGGAATGAGGACATGCCGCAACCCAAAGGACTAGCCACACTACCATACATCAGGAGCATTTCGGAACTGACAGCCAGACTACTGCGACCACTAGGACTCATAACAGCACACAAACCAACAGCCACGCTCAGACAACAACTCACCAGAACGAAGGACCCGATACCCAACATGAGCAAAACCAATGTAGTGTACAAAATCCCATGCAGACACACTGTCACACTCTCCGACTCTTTCTGATACACTCTGTAATATACTGTAACCTTCTCTTACAGACTGTGACGCACTGTGACATTCTCTGAGACACACTGTTACACTTTCTGACTATCTCTGACTATCTGAGACACACTGTGACCCTCTCTGACCTTCTCTGACACTTTCTGAGACACACTGTGACCCTCTCTGACCTTCTCTGACACTTTCTGAGACACACTGTGACACTCTCTGACCGACTGTGACACTCTCTCACACATGGTGACATTCTCTGAGACACTGTGACACTCTCTGAGACACACTGTGACACTCTCTGACCGACTGTGATACTCTCTCACACATGGTGACATTCTCTGAGACACTGTGACACTTTCTGAGACACACTGTGACACTCTCTGACCGACTGTGATAGACTGTGACATTTTCTGTGACACACTGCGACACTCTCTGACAGACTGTGACACTTTCTGACACTCTCTGACACTCAATGAGACGCACTGTAAGACTCTGTGACACTCTCTGAGTCACATTATGACACAGCATGACATTCTCTGACAGACTATGAAACTCTGTGACATTCTCTGACTCTCTCTGAGGCACACTGTGACACTCTCTGACAGACTGTGACACTCTCCTAGGCACACTGTGACACTCTCTGAGTATCTCTGACACTCTGAGACATACTCTGACACTCTGTGAGACACTCTGTAACACTCTCTGAATCGCTCTGACACTCACTCAGACACACTATGACACTCTCTGACATTCTCTGAGACACACTGTGACACTTTCACACTCTCTCTGACACTCTCTGGGGCACAATATGACACTCTCTGACTCACTCTGACCCTCTCTGAGACACAGTGTAAAACTCTTAGAGAAACACTATGACACTCTCTGAGACACACTGTAACACTCTCTGACACTCTCTGAGAAACACTATGAGATTCTCTGACTCTCTCTGCTACTCTCTGAGAAACTGTGACAATTTCTGATACTCTCTGACACACACTGTGAAACTCTCTAACTCTCTCTGAGACACATTGTGTCACTCTCTGACTCTCGGACACTTTGTGACACACTGTCACACACTCGGACCCTCTCTGAAACTCTCTGACACAGACTGTGACACACTCTGACACACTCTGAGACACAGTATGACACACTGTGACAGTCTCTGAGACAAACTGCGACTCTATCTGACACTCTCTGCCATTCTCTGAGACACACACTGACTCTCCCTGAGAGACTGTGACACACTGTGACACACTCTCTGATTCTCAAAGACACTCTCTGAGATACACTGTGACACTCTCTGACAGGCTGTGACACACTGTGACACTCTCTGATTCTCTCTGACTCGCTCTGAGACACACTGTGGCACTCTCTGACTGACTCTGAGACACACTGTGACTCACTCCGACACTCTGTGATATACTCTGAGACAGTGTGACACTCTGACTTTTTCTGACACTGTCTGAGACACACTGTGACATTCTCTGAGTCACACTCTGACACTCTCTGACCCTCTCTGTCACGCTCTGAGACACACTGTGACTCTCTCTGACAGACTGGTACACACTGTGACACTCTCTGACTCTCTCTGAGACACACGGTGATAGTCTCTGATTGGTTCTTAGACACACTGTGACACACTATGACACTCTCTTAGACATGCTGTGACACTCTCTGACAGACTGTGACAATTTCTGAGACACACGATGACACTCTCTGACCTACTGGGACACTCTCTGACACACGTTGACATTTTCTCACTTAGACACACTGTGACACTTTCTGATCTTTCTGACACTCTCTGAATCACACTGTCACACTCTCTGACAGGCTGTGACACTCTCTGCCCGACTGCGATGCTATCTGACACACGGTGACAATCTCTGACACACTGTGACACTCTCTAAGACACTGTGACACTTTTTGACACTCTCAGAGACATACTGTATACCTCTCTAACACACTGTGACTGTCTCAGACACTCTGAGACATACTGTGACACTCTCTGTGACACTCTCTGACACACTGTGACACTCTCTGATACACTGTGACACTCTCTGCCCGACTGCGATGCTATCTGACACACGGTGACATTCTCTGAGACACTGTGACACTCGCTGAGACACACTGTGACACCTTCCGTCTCTCTGACACTCTCTGAGACAGACTGAGACACTCTCTGACACTGAGGCACAATGTGTCACTCTGACTTTTTCTGTCAATCTCTGAGACACACTGTCACACTCTCTCATGGACTGTGACACTCTCTGAGACTCTCTGAGACACACTGTGACACTCTCTGACACTCTCTGATACACTGTGACACTCTCTGCCCGACTGAGATGCTATCTGACACACGGTGACATTCTCTGAGACACTGTGACACTCTCTGAGACAGACTGTGAAACTTTCTGTCTCTCTCTGACACTCTCTGAGACAGACTGTGACACTCTCTCATGGACTGTGACACTCTCTGAGACAAACACTAACACTCTCTGACACTCTCTGAGACACAGTATAACACACTTTGACACTTTCTGACTCTCTCTGATACAATCTGAAATACACTGCAACTTTCTCTGACAGACTGTGACATACTGTGACACTCTCTGAGACACACTGCGACATTTTCTGACTCTCTCTGACGCTCTGAGACAAACTGTGACATTTTCTGACAGTCTATGACACACTGTGACATTCGCTGACTTTCTCTGACACTCTCTGAGACACACTGTAAAACTCTCTGACCCTCTCTGAGACACACTGTAACACTCTATGACACTCTCTGACAGACTGTGAAACACGGTGACACATTCTGACCGTCTCTGAGACACACGGTGACACTCTGTGACTCTCTCTGACACTCTCTGAGACACACGGTGACACTCTCTGAGACACACTGTGACACTCTCTGACAGATTGTGACAAACTGTGACACTCTCTGACTCTCTCCGACACTCTCTTAGACAAACTGTGACACTCTCTGTCTCTCTCTGACATTCTCTGAAACTCAGTGTGACAGTCTATGACTCTCTCTGACTCTCCCTGACACCCTATGAGACACACTGTGACACTCTCTGACAGATTGTGACAAACTGTGACACTCTCTGACTCTCTCCGACACTCTCTTAGACAAACTGTGACACTCTCTGTCTCTCTCTGACATTCTCTGAAACTCAGTGTGACAGTCTATGACTCTCTCTGACTCTCCCTGACACTCTCTGAGGCACACTGTGACAATCCCTGACAGACTGTGACACACTGTGACAGTCTCTGACTCTCTGAGACACACTGTAAAACTCTCTGACCCTCTCTGAGACACACTGTAACACTCTATGACACTCTCTGACAGACTGTGAAACACGGTGACACATTCTGACCGTCTCTGAGACACACGGTGACACTCTGTGACTCTCTCTGATACTCTCTGAGACACACGGTGACACTCTGTGACTCTCTCTGACACTCTCTGAGACACACGGTGACACTCTCTGAGACACACTGTGACACTCTCTGACAGATTGTGACAAACTGTGACACTCTCTGACTCTCTCTGACATTCTCTGAAACTCAGTGTGACAGTCTATGACTCTCTCTGACTCTCCCTGACACTCTCTGAGACACACTGTGACACTTTCTGACTCTTTCTGTCACTCCCTGAGACACACTGTAACACTCTCTAACAGACTGCGACTCTCTCTGGGACAAACGCTGACCCTCTCTGACAGTCTCTGAGACACAGTACGACTCAATGTGACACTCACTGACTTTCTCTGACACACTTTGAAATACACTGTAACCTTCTCGGACAGACTGTGACACTCGCTGAGACACACTGTGACACTTTCTGACTCACTCTGACACTATGAGGCACACTCTGACACTCTCAGAGACACACTGTGAAACTCACTGCCCTCTCTGACTCTGTCTGAGACACACTATGGCACTCACTGATTCTCTCTGACACTCTGAGACACACTATAACACTGTTTGACTTGCCTCGACACTCTCTGAGACACACTGTGACACTCTCTGAGACACGATGACGTTCTCTGAGACACTGTGACACTCTCTGAGACACACTGTGACACATTCTGTCTCTCTCTCTGACCCTCAGAGACACACTGTGACACTCCCTGCCTCTCTCTCTGAGACACTCGGTCACTCTCTGAGACACAGTGTGACACACTGTCACATTTTCTGACTCTCTCTCACACTCTCTGAGACACACTGTAACTCTCTCTGACAGATTGTGACACACTGTGACACTCTCTGACTCACTCTGAGACACACTGTGACACTTTCTGACACTCTGTGACATTCTCTGAGACACTGTGACACTCTCTCAGACACACTGTGACACTTTCTGACTCTCTCTGACACTCTCATACATACTGAGACACTCTCTGACTCTCTCTGACACTCTCTAAGATATAGTATGACACACTATGACATTCTCAGACTCTCTCTGACACACTCTGAAACACATGTGACACACTACAATACTCTCTGACACACGGTGACATTTTCAGAGTCATTGTGTCACTCTCTGACCCTCTCTGAGTCACACTATGACACTCTCTGAATCTCTCTGACACTCTCCGAGACACACTGTAACACTCTGTGACAGACTGTGACATTCTCTGAGACAAACACTGACACTCTCTGACACTCTCTGAGACACTCTGAAATACACTGTAACCTTCTCTGACAGACTGTGGCACACTGTGACACTCTCTGAGACAGACTGTAACACTTTCTGACTCTCTCTGATTCTCTGAAGTACACTGTGACACTCTCTGAGACACACTGTAACACTCTCTGACTCTCTCTGAGACATACTATGACACTCTTTGACAGGTTGTGACACACTGTGACACACTGTGACCCGCTTTGAGATAGACTGTGACACTCTCTGACACTCTCTGACGCACTCTGTAATAAAATGTGACACTCTCTGACAGACTGTGACAAACTGTGACACTCTCTGTCTTTCTCTGACACTCTCTGAGGCAGACTGTGACACTCTCTGACTCTCTCTGACACTCTCTGAAACACACTGTGACACTCTCTGACAGACTATGACACACTGAGACACTCTCTGAAAATCTCCAAGACACATTGTGACACTCTCTGGCAGACTGTACACAATCTGACTCTCACTGACACTGTCTGAGACACACTGTGACACTCTCTGACTCTCTCTGACACTCTCTGACCGACTGTGAGACACTGTGACAATCTCTGATACACTGTGGCACTCTCTGAAACACACTGTGGCTCTCTCTGACACTCTCTGAAACGTACGGTGACACTCTGACAGGCTGTGACACTCTCTGACACTCTCTGAAACACACTGTGCCACTCTCCGACTCTCTCTGTCACTCTCTGAGAAACACTGTGACATTCTCTGACAGACTGTGACACACTGTGATACTGTTTGACTCTGCATGCAGCACTCTCTGACTCTCTGAGACACACTATGACACTCGCTGACACACTGTGACACTCTCTGACTCTCTCTCTCTGACACTCTGTGACAATCCCTGACACACTGTGACACCCACTGAGACACTGTGACACTTTCTGACACTCTGTGAGACAAACTGTGGCACTCTCTGACACACTGTGACACTGTCTGAATCTATCTGACACACTATGACAATCTCTGACACACTGTGACACTCTCTAAGACACTGTGACACTTTCTGACACTCTCAGAGACATACTGTATCCCTCTGTAAGACACTGTGATACTCTCTGACGCTCTCTGAGACATACTGTGACACTCTCTAACACACTGTGACACACTGTGACACTCCCTGACTCTCTGATACTCCCTGAGACACACTGTAACACTCTCTGGGAGACACTGTTACACTGTCTGACCCTCTTTGGCACTCTCTGTAACACACTGTGACACTCTCTGATACACGGTGAAGTTCTCTGAGATGCTGTGACACTCTCTGAGACGCACTGTGACACATTCTATCTCTCTGTCTGACCCTCAGAAACACACTGTGACACTCTCTGAGACACACTGTGACACTCTCTGACACACGGTGACGTTCTCTGAGACACTGTGACGCTATCTATGACGCACTGTGACACATTCTGACCCGCTTTGAGATAGACTGTGACACTCTCTGACACTCTCTGACCCTCAGAAACACACTCTGACACTCTCTGAGACACACACTGTGACACTCCCTGCCTCTCTCTCTGAGACACTCGATCACTCTCTGAGACAGAGTGTGACACACTGTGACATCTTCTGACTCTCTCTCACACTCTCTGAGACACACTGTGACACTCTCTGAGACACACTGTGACACTCGCTGACTCTCTCTGACACACTCTGAGACCTACTATGACACTCTTTGACAGGTTGTGACACACTGTGACACATTCTGACCCGCTTTGAGATAGACTGTGACACTCTCTGACACTCTCTGACGCACTCTGTAACACACTGTGACACTCTCTGACAGACTGTGACAAATTGTGACACTCTCTGTATTTCTCTGACACTCTCTGAAACACACTGTGACATTCTCTGTATTTCTCTGACACTCTCTGAAACACACTGTGACATTCTCTGACAGACTGTGACACTGTGACACTCTCTAAGACATACTATGACTCTCTTTGACTGACTGTGACACACTGTGACACACTCTGACCCTCTCTGAGACGACTGTGACTCTCTCTGAAACAGACTGTGACACTCTCTGACAGACTGTGACACTGTGACTCTCTCTGAGACACATAGTGACACTATCTGACACTCTCTGAGACAGACTGTGACACTCTCTGACTCTCTCTGACCCTCTCTGAGGAACAACACAACACACTGTGACACTCTCTGACAGATTGTGACAAACTGTGACACTTTCTGACACTCTCTGATGCACGCTGTAACACTCCCTAACAGACTGGTACACACTGTGACACTCTCTGACTCGCTCTGACACTCTCAGAGACATACTATGCCACTCTCTCTCTCTGACACACTCTGAGACACACTGACTCTCTCTGACAGACTGTGACACACTGAGACACTCCCTGAAAATCTCCGAGACACACTGTGACACTCTCGAGAAGACTGTGACACTATCTGACTCTCACTGACACTGTCTGAGACACACTGTGACATTCTCTGACTCTATCTGACACTCTCTGACTGACTGTGAGACACTGTGACAATCTCTGATACACTGTGACACTCTCTGAGACACACTGTGACACTCTCTGAAACACACTGTGGCTCTCTCTGACACTCTCTGAAACATACTGTGACACTCTCTGACAGGCTGTGACACACTGTGACACGTTTTGACTCTCTCTGACAATCTCTGACACTCTCTGCAACGTACTGTGACACTCTCTGACAGACTGTGACACACTGTGACACGTATTGATTCTCTCTGACTCTCTCTGACACTCTCTGACTATCTCTGACACTCTCTGAAATGTACCGTGACACTCTCTGACAGACTGTGACACACTGTGACACGTTTTGACTCTCTCTGACACTCTCTGACACTCTCTGTAACACACTGTGGCTCTCTCTGACAGACTGTGACACACTGTGACACGTATTGATTCTCTCTGATTCTCTCTGACACTCTCTGACACTCTCTGAAACACACTGTGCCACTGTCCGACTCTTTCTGTCACTCTCTGAGAAACACTGTGACATTCTCTGACAGACTGTGACACACTGTGATACTGTTTGACTCTGTATGAAGCACTCTTTGACTCTCTCTGAGACACACTATGACACTCGCTGACACACTGTGACACTCTCTGACTCTCTCTCTCTGACACTCTGTGACAATCCCTGACACACTGTGACACCCACTGAGACGCTGTGACACTTTCTGACACTCTGTGAGACAAACGGTGGCACTCTCTGACACACTGTGACACTGTCTGAATCTATCTGACACACTATGACAATCTCTGACACACTGGGACACTCTCTCAGACACACTGTGACACTTTCTGACACTCTCAGAGACATACTGTATACCTCTCTAAGACACTGTGATAATCTCTGACACTCTCTGAGACATACTGTGACACTCTCTAACAGACTGTGACACACTGTGACACTCCCTGACTCTCTCTGACACTCCCTGAGACACGCTGTGACACTCTCTGAGACACACTGTTACACTGTCTGACCCTCTTTGACACTCTCTGTAACGAACTGTGACACTCTCTGACTCTCTCTGACACTCTCTGAGTCCCACTGTGACACTCTCTGGCATTGTCGGGGACATACTGTGCCACTCTCTGATACACTTTGACACTCTCTGACTGTCTTTGAGACACACTGTGATATTCCCTAACACACTGCGACACTCTCTGACACACTATGACATTCCCTGCCTCTCTCTGATACACTGTGACACTCTCTGAGACACAATGGGACCCACTGAGACCCTCTCTAAGACACACCCTGAGACACACTATGACACTGACTCACTGTGACTCTCTCTGAGACACATTGTGACACCCTCTGACTCTCTGAACACACTGTGACTGTAATAGAAAACTATCCATTTACTGTGAAATTAATTATCCATTTACTGTAAAGTTTAAAGAGAATGCTTTGTTTAAATCAATGCTGTGTTGAGCTTTGTAAACGATGCTTTGATGAAGGGTTGCAGTTAGCTTATTTCTGTTTGATTTCTGTAAGCATTCAACTTGACCTTGCAATAGTCGAACTCAGCGAAAGCTGAATAACTGTTATGTCTAGCACCAGGGGATGAGAAGATAACAACTTGAGTTTCCCCAGTCTCTGCCCTTGAGAGTGTGGTAAGGAACGCTATAAGGCAGGTGTCTGTGTAAATGTTTGGGTACTTATGGAATTGAGGCATCTGACTTAGTGTAATGGGTCAATCTTGTAAAATTTTTAATGAAGGCCCTTGCTTTGCTCTTGCTAATTATTGAGACAAGTCGATTTAATTTCCATGACAGTAAACTTGGGGGCTCGTCCCGGGACCCCGCGACTGGATGAGATTCTGAAGATTCCCAGGAAGTGCAGGTGCCAGCGCCTTGAAGGTCTTTCACTTCATTTCGAGCGCTGAATTGGCCCTTTTGTGTGAGAGGACTGGGAATCTGTGGATTGCTCTAACGCCGGGGTTTCAAATCAAATAAGGTTGGGTAATAGTTGTGGTTTATATAATCCTACATAGAGAGTCATTCTTAGAGAATAAATACAGCAGGAAAAGGGTTCAGTGAACTCTCACGTGGTATTAGAGTAAAACCCCAAGGGAAGGGGATTGTTGTCTGAAGAGTGTTTAGGAGACAGCAAGGTTAAGGCTGGTTTTAGACTTGGAACCACCACTGGCTGGGTTGGACTCACCGAAGACGTACCAGGTACGTGGTTTCTTGGTTTATGAAAACCAAGGCCTTGAGGTGGACGTGCTCAATGTGAGAGGGGAACCTCCGGAGGGAAAAGCAAGTCAAAAGGGAAAAGATAACTGTACCACGAGAGCGAGAGACAGAGAGAGAGAGAGAGAGAGAGAGAGAGAGCTGAACACTTTTGATGTTACACTAAAAATGGGTTCTGACAAGAGCAAACACAGGGGGAGTCCACACAAAATTTGGAATGGCCAACTAAAAATACAATACATGCTAAATGAGTACCGCCCAGAATGTGTAAAGCAGTTCGAATCGTGGATTAAGGAATGTGGTTTTCCGGAGGGAGGAAGTTTTAGTAAAAAACATCTGGAAATATGAAGGTTGAGGTAGGAGGAGAGAGAGAAGGAGAAAAGGGACGGAAAGATCGAAGCTATGAATTGGAGTGCTTCTTGTATGTGGAAGTCTGAGGCTGATATCAGAGAAAGGAATTCTCAAGTAAAGGATAGATCAAATACACGTACAACCACCAGTGCCCATGTGGGAAACAACCTAACGAAGCTGGACAGTGTCTTAAATCGGTTTCAGACCCTGACCTTGATGACTGCCCTCCGAGACCTGCCCCCCCCCTACGGGATCTGCCTGGTGAAAGTTCCACGTCAGCGACCACCGTCTCAGGGCCTGCTCGATCACCGATAACACACCATACTCGCAACAGACCGAAGCAAGAAGGCCAAAAGAAGGACGACCACTCCAAGGTGGAAAGGCATCCAAGGCCTGTCCGTGATCACCCCCCGACGGATGAAGAGTCACACGGTGAGGGTACTGGTGTACAATCATCTAACCAAGTCGTTCTGCAAGCCCCAATGGTTGAAGTTACAGGTCCAGAAGGGTGCCCAGTGTTGGCCCACCAGCCATGGACCATGAAGGATCTGGAAAGTGCCTGTGGGCAGTTGCTTGACCCACACGAGGTTGGAGCTAATAAGAAGTGACAAAGTTCTGTACTGAGTTCCATCCCATGTCACAAGAGATGAGAGGTCTCCTGGGATGAAAACTAGGTGCCAATGTCACCAAACACAAGGATACCTGGCCAGCTGCAAACGTCCATGACAGAGCAGCCAACCCACAAGTGGAAGAGAAGAGAGACTTTAATGCTTTTGTTACAGTGCTGGGAACCGCCTGTAGGGAGGCATTCCCAGTGCGAATGGACATGACCAAAACAGCAACGTGAAAACAATGGGAATGTGAGAGAGTGTCCCAGTACCTCACTGAAGTCCATAACACCCATAGTGCACTGAGACGACATGAGGACATAACGACGGCAGAAATCATACTGTATGAGGCTCACCTGAGGAACAGCTTCATCAATGGAAAGAAGGAAGAAATAGTGAAAAAGGGAAAAGACCTGGGACACGGGAAAGCTGAATTTGACAGAACAACATGCAATACATACTGAAATATTGCTTACCCAAGAGAAGGATAATCAGAAACTAAAGATGGAACAGCAAACACATAAAGCTCAGCTTACTCTGATGGGAATGGTCACCCAGCTGTTGGAGGGAGGTGCTGCAGGGAGAGAGAGAGGCAGAGGGGGAGGTCATGGAAGAGGAAGAGGTCACAAAGGAGGCACTGATAGAGGGAGATCTGGTGGGTGCTTTGTTTGCAGAGCAATGGACCACTGGGTGAGACGGTGCCCACACAGACAGCCTCACTCGGCCCTAGAGGTGGGACGTGAGGGTGACTAACAGGGGAAGGCTGAGGTGGGGGTGGGCAGCCCACAAGGTACAGGGAAGACTCTTTCCTTTATGCTTGGCAACAAAGACTCACTTTTGCCCATCTCTTCTACTAACCTTTCACACACTGAGACATATCACACCTCAATGTTCAGCACTGAGATTGCAAAGTGTGGATGGTATGTCCAATATCACAATGATGTGTATAAGCCGATGCCCACCTCTATGTTATATGTGAACGTACATCAGTTCCCTTTTTGGTAGATACAGGGCCACATACTCAATCCTTACATTCGGCCCGTTTAGACAATCGACACAAATAAAGATGAGTGAAAGGTTCTTGAACACAATGGGGGCATTAGGAGTCATGGTGCGGGAGAGATTTTCGGCACCTCTAGTAAAAGGGAAACATTCCAATTCTCCTTCTTGTTATCGGAATTTTCTCCTTTAAATTTGATGGGCCGGGATCTCATACGGAGACTGGGATTGGATTTGGTCAGTACTCCGACGAGCTTGTAGATAATTCAAAGAAACAATTTACCCAGTGCAGGCTGTAAAATATGACCTACGACCCCTGATGTATGTCTATGAGTGGCTATTAATCCAGAGAGTGAGATGTTCAGTGAGCAATTCACTCGCCCTGGAAGCAAGTAACTATGTTAATCCTACTAACACCGATTTTCTTGCTGGAGACATGTTACACTGCACAGTACACAGACACCATGATGGTCCTGACGAACCAACTGAGAAGGATTGGTTCAGGAGATTGGTGAAACCACATCAGTTTGTTATTGTGTGAATTTTATTGGAGTGATCACAGATGTGCAGTCAGTGTGAACTTATCTAAAGTATCTGTAAGAGCAAGTAGACCCTATTTTGTTGATGTGGAAGGTTCCGCTCTCACGTGTCACTGGCGAAGGGGTCTAGTGACAGGTGGTAGGATTGAGGAGCATGGGTGCTCAAGGCACAAAGAATGAAAGGTTGGGTCTTCAGGGATGATGTGGGTATCTGGTTCAATGCAGATATGCGGACATATAAGAAGAAACTAAATTGGCTAACTCAGGCAGATAGGACAGTCCAGGTAACACCCGCTAGCCCTGAGAAGCCTAGGGGGATAGCCTGGTGTTTCCCTAAGATAGAAGTCTCAAACCCAAGATTAAAAATGGTCCCTACTGAGTTGTGGACAAAGGGCAAACATGATGTGGGGCTCATATGGGGCTGTGAGCCCATAAGGATAACCCCGAAGTCTGAGGATCGTCCTTGCAGAGCACAATACCTGTTAAAACCCAAAGCCATAGAAAGAATTACTGCAGTCTTTGAATCCCTCCTAAAGGCTGGAGTGATAATCCCCTGTGAAAACTCACCGGTGAGAACCCCCATTTATCCGTTCAAAAAGACAAACATTCCCGGTGAACCGGAGGAATGGAGATTTGTTCAAGACCTGCAGGCTGTCAATGACGCTGTTGTTCCACATGCCCCAAACGTTCCCAATCCCTATACTATATTGGGTCAAATTCCACCGGACAGGAAATGGTTCCCTGTTGTGGATTTAACAAATGCCTCCTTTAGTGTACTGATACACCCAGATAGTCAATTCTGGTTCGCTTTTTCATTCAAAGGGAAATCATATACCTTCACGCGAGGTTACTGTGAGTCTCCCATCATATATAATGGGGCTCTACACAGGAGTCTGGAGACTCTTGTTCAAACCCCGGGGTCAGTGCTGCTGCCTCAGGATGGAGGTGATTGCTTGACTGCGGCACCAACAAAGGAACAATGTGAGAAGGAGACCCTTCCGTTGTTCTGCCATCAAGTGCGGGAAGGGAACAAACCCAGTCTCACAAAGCTACAATCTGTTCAACAACATGTGAAGTTCATAGGTCACCTAATATCTGAATAAGGGAAGGCTATTGGTCAAGACAGAGTTCAAGCAATCCAGCAAATATTCCAAAGCCTCACCGAAGAGACAATTGCTCTCCTTTTTGGGTATGTGATCCTACTGTAGGATGTTTATCACACATTACACAACCCTTGAGGCTTCCCTAAGTGACATAGTCCATGGAAAAGGGTTGCAGAACCAGAGTCCATTACAGTGGACCCCAGAGGCCGAGAGTGCCTTTGCTGAATTAAAAAGGGTCTCTCCAAACTATACCTACACTGGGGATTCTGAAACCAAACCAGCCTTTTGTACAAACTGTAAATGATTAGCGTGGCTGCATGACATCTGTGCTGTTCCAGGATCATTGGGGAAGATTGAGACCGGGAGCATATTTTTCAGCTAAACTTGACCCCGTAGTGGCAGGATTGTCTCAATGCCTGTGAGCTGTGGCTGCAGCTGAAAAGGCTGTTGTAGCATTCAGGGATATCGTCGGCTGTGGTGAATTAACCCTTCTGGTCCCACATGCAGTATCCTGACTGCTTCCCGAGCAAACGACCGCACACATGTCAGCAGCACGTTGGCTCCAATACAATACTGTGTTATTGGAGACGCCTAATATTACAATAAAGTGATGTAACGCCCTTAACCCTGCTAGCCTCCTCCCCACAGAAGGAGACAGAGACCCACACGATTGTGTTGCTGTAACTAATGAAATTTGCAGCCCTAGACCAGATTTGCAGGATTGACCATGTCAGAATCCAGATATGGAGTTTTTTGTGGATGGGTCAGCATTCAGGAGCAAGGGGACAGGCCAGAATTGTGTTGGGTATGATGCAGTGACTATCTATGAGGTAGTCAAAGTGGGATCACTCCCTTTTCATCTGTCAGTGCCAGCAGTGGAGCTGATTGCCTTGACTGAGGCCTGTAAGTTGGCTGAGGGAAGGACAGTGAATATTTACACCGATAGCAGATATGCCTTTGGGGTTGTACATGATTTTGGAACCCTGTGGAAACACAGGGGATTCTTGGCCTCCACCAGAATGCCCATCACACACCGCGACCTGATTTCCGACCTCCTGGAAGCAGTCCTGTTGCCTAAATCAATCGCTGTGTGTAAGTGTGAAGCTCACACAAAAAATAATGATCTTATTTCCCAAGGCAATGCGAGGGCAGACTCAGCAGCAAGAACAGCAGCCCAGCAGCTACCAACTGAGCAGATTGACATGTGTATGGCGAAGAGGTGGCTTGGACCATTTCAAGTGCTCCTCACAACACAGACAGCAGTTAAGATCACAGAAAGCCAAGTGGATACACACCAGCCTTTACAAGTGTGTAGCTGAGCCCGAGGAGATATCGGACAGCACCAGAACCAATTTAGTGCAAGTAGTGATTAGAAGTCTCATACGGTTATGGGGCTGCCGCAGCTCACACATGGGCTGTGTACAGGGCACACCAGAGCAAGGGAAGATACCACCACAAAGCTGTGTTTCGGGGAGGTGGTATCTGAGGAAAGGCCTGGTGTTTCCTAAACTTTTTTTGGATGTATTGCTATTACGGCTCTGTATTTCTTTGTAGTTGTTACTGTAGTTGGGCTTGATGTCATAAAATGACAAAAAGGGGGAAAATGAAATGGGAAATTATCCATTTACTGTGAAATTTAAAGAGAATGCTTTTCTTTAATTCAATGCTGTACTGATCTTTGTAAACGATGCTTTGATGAAGGGTTGCCGTCAGCTTAACTCTGTGTGAATTCTGTAAACCTTCTGCTTGACCTTGCGATAGTCGAACTCAGCGAAGGCTGAAAAACCATTATGTCTGAAAGACCAGGGAGGTGCCCTTGAGAGTGTGATAAGGAACACTATATGGCAAGCATCTGTACAATGTTTCAGTGTTCTTTGTATTAAGGCATCTGGCGTAGCGTAGTGAGTCAATCCTGCAGGATTCAAAATAAAGATCTTTCTTTGCTCCTGCTAATAGTTGAGTAGATTTAATTTCCACGACAATGACCCTTGATTATATTTTAGTTGAGAAAATCTACAGGACCATCTTCATTGATCTGCTCTGATACCACCTTAATAAACTGACCTTTCTTGTCGATACATGTGTTTTCCATTTGTGTCTCTATTCTAGTTGCTTTGTGTAAATCCAATATTTCTGAGGAACAAATTATTCTCCCCAAATGGTAGACTCTAGAAGTCTCCTCAATATTTTAATTATATTATATTGGCTGTTCTTTATTACAGGGTTTGTCTCTTCTTTTATGAAAAGAGATGATAATTGAAAACTCTTCAGTCCTCTGACTACACTTCCATATCTATGGAGCATTAAATACTTAAGATCAATCACTTTGCTGTTGTGTTCCTTCCTCAGAAACACTCAGACATCCCATCCAGACTGAGCAAATGTATTAATTTACCATGGTATAAAACAAATTGGTTTGAATGGGGTTAAGTGAACCTGCTCGTTCAGTGATTGTAGTTAATGTCAGTCTCCATGCATCAAATTATTTCACTAAAAGGTTTACTTCCTATTAATAAGGCGGGGGGGGGGGTGGTCTTACAATATTATCACATAGTATCAGTAGGAACTTCACTTGCAGCACTACCCAGGAACAACAGTTCAAGAGTGAGGGAGAGATGAGATCAGAGTCTGAGAACAATGCACGAGAATGTCCCAACAATGGACCAGAATATGGGAACAATAGACTGGAATGTTCCAATACTGACCAGGGGTTTACATTTGGGTCTTCACAATCTTCCTCAAGATTGGGTGGACCTTAAGTGTGCTTTGGCTGATTCAAGCTGATTTCTATCCTCTCTTCACTATTATTCCTGGTAAGTCTTTTATCTGACTATGAATTCAATAATCTTTGTTGAACTAACTTACTGTCCTCAGAATTTAAATACTGAAAAAAAGGAAGCTGTTGCCATGAATTCTGTCCTCAAACTCCATTTCTAACCAAGCAATTTTAATGCCAATATCTGAATTGGAATCAAACTGCGTATAACTCCAACATGTACTTCGGCTCTAAGCTGATATCTATTTACATATTCTCTCCAGCATCAATCCTGTTACTATCAACTCCGCAATATCTCAGGTCTACCATTTTGTCTCAGTCTACCTGCTGAATAAACCATCATCTGCACCTTTGTTATATCCAGATTCAAATGTTCCTATTCTCTTCCTGCCACAACTAATTTGACCAGAAATAGTTCTGTTCGTCGAGTTGGGAATTTGTGTTGCAGACGTTTCGTCCCCTGTCTAGGTGACATCCTCAGTGCTTGGGAGCCTCCTGTGAAGCGCTTCTGTGATCTTTCCTCCGGCATTTGTAGTGGTTTGAATCTGCCGCTTCCGGTTGTCAGTTCGAGCTGTCCGTTGCAGTGGCCGGTATATTGGGTCCAGGTCAATGTGCTTATTGATTGAATCTGTGGATGAGTGCCATGCCTCTAGGAATTCCCTGGCTGTTCTCTGTTTGGCTTGTCCTATAATAGTAGTTATACTGACAACCGGAAGCGGCAGATTCAAACCACTACAAATGCCGGAGGAAAGATCACAGAAGCGCTTCACAGGAGGCTCCCAAGCACTGAGGGTGTCACCTAGACAGGGGACGAAACATCTGCAACACAAATTCCCAGCTCGACGAACAGGACCACAACAACGAGCACCCGAGCTACAAATCTTCTCCCAAACTTTGACCAGAAATATTGTATGTTCTCCCTGAAAGGTGCTGACTTCAGGAGAGTCAGTGGAATTGTGACAATATCACCACACTTGCAATCAGAGCCCCAGGCTATTACTGTGGATAGTCAGAGCCTTTTGTCCCAGGATACTAATCTCAATTACAAGGGGACATAGTTTTAAGGTAAGAAGGGAAAGTTTAAAGGAGATGTGAGACAGCTTTTTTACACCGATGGTGATAAGTACCTGAAATGTGCTTCTGAAAGGTAATGGTGGAGGTGGATACAATAGCAATTTCTTGAATCGGTGGGGAATCAAGGGATATGGACCATGAAAAGATAAAAGGGTTTTCATTTGGAAAGGCATCAAGTGTGAGCACAGTCTTGGTGGGCTGAAGGGCTGTACTGTTCGTTATTCATTACTCTCTGTTTCCTCTATAGTTTAGATTAGATTAGATTACTTTCAGTGTGGAAACAGGCCCTTCGGCCCAACAAGTCCACACCGACCCATTCCCCTACATTTACCCCTTCACCTGTTTGAGGTTTGGGAGTTCTTTAGAGACGAGCAACAACTGCCAATTTCCAAGCACCATCCTCCAACTCATCCACTTTATCCTCAATTACAATGTCTTCACCTTTGACAACAGGTTCTTCATCCAGACACACGGTTCAACCACGGGGACCACATTTGCACCCCAATATGCCAACATCTTTAGGCACATGTCTGAACAAGACTTCTTCTCTACGCAGGACCTCCAACCAACACTATACACCAGGTACATCAACGACATTTTCTTCCTCTGGACCCATGGCGAGGAGTCACTGAGAAAACTACACAGTGATATCAACAAGTTTTATCCCACCATCAAACTCACAATGGACTACTCTCTACTGTCTCATTTTGGACACATGTATCTCCATCAAGGATGGGCACCTCACTCCACCGCAAACCCACAGAAAACCTCACAGTGCTACACTTCTCCAGCTTCCACCCAAAACATATTAAAACAGCCAGCCCCTATGGACAAGCCCTACACATACACAGAATCTGTTCGGATGAGGAGGAGTTGTTTAAAAGAGTTAAATCATCTCCTTGGTACACTGTGCAGTACGTTCTAAGTGCTGAATACAAGTTTCTCTGCAACTCTTTAGAGGGGCTGAATGGTTTATTCCTGTGCCTCAGTAATAGCCTTGAGGAATTCTGTCAGAAACGTGTTGTGTGACATTACACGGGAGGTAGGAGCACCAGTTGGCCATTCGGTCTCTGCTACACCATTCAGACAGATCAGAGCTGATCTGACTGTGGCTGAACTCCCTGTCCATCTCTGTTCCCAATAATCACGGGCTCCCTTGACCATCAAGGAGCTACTGAGCTCAGCCTTGAATTTTTTTTTTATATTTCAAAAATATACTTTATTCATGGAATGATTTGATGGTCTGTACATTGGATCATGCCATACATATGTCCATATTTACAAACACAGATTCGCATTTATCATTGTCATTCGCATTTACAATCCTGTGCATTTTTCAATCTTGTATATATACATATATTTGGCTGAGGCATCAGCAGAGCCCAAAAAAACGTCTGTATGGGCCCCCTGTTCTTCTTTCGGCAGGCCGATCTTACACGGTGGTCTTTCCCCACCGCGCCTTGGCGGCAGCTGCCCCCAAGCTTCAGCGCGTCCCTCAACACGCAGTGTTGGACCTTGGAATGTGCCAGTCTGCAACACTCGGTCGCGGTCAACTCCTTCAGCTGGAAGATCAACAGGTTTCGGACCGCCCAGAGAGCGTCCTTCACCGAGTTGATGATCCTCCAGGCGCAGTTAATGTTCGTCTCGGTGTGAGTCCCCGGGAACAGGCCGTAGAGCACGGAGTCCTGCGTCACGGCGCTGCTCGGGACGAACCTCGACAAGCACCACTGCATTCCTCTCCAGACTTCCTCTGCATAGGCACATTCCAGAAGGAGGTGTGTGACAGTCTCGTCCCCCCCGCAGCCACTTCGAGGGCAGCGTGCGGTGCGGCAGAGAGTCCGGGCGTGCATTAAGGATCTCACAGGCAGAGCCCTTCTCACCACCAGCCAAGCCACGTCTTGGTGCTTGTTGGAAAGTACTGGCGATGAGGCATTCTGCCAAATGGCTTTGACAGTCTGCTCAGGGAACCGCTCGACAGGATCCGCCCTCTCCTTTTCCCGAAGGGTCTCAAGGACGCTACGTGCTGACCACTTCCTGATGGACTTGTGGTCAAAGGTGTTTTTCCTCATAAATTTCTCCACGAAGGACAGGTGATACGGAACGGTCCAACTACTCGGAGCGTTCCGCGGCAGCGAGGCCAGGCCCATGCTTCGCAACACCGGGGACAGGTAGAACCTCAGTACGTAGTGACCCTTGGTGTTTGCGTACCAGGGATCCACGCACAGCTTGATGCAGCCACACACAAAGGTGGCCATCAGGGTGAGGGTGGCATTGGGCGTGTTTTTTCCCCCATTGCACCGGTCTTTGTACATAGAGTCTCTTCGGACCCGGTCCATCTTTGATCTCAAAATGAATTGGAAGATGGCCCGGGTGACTGCGGCGGCACAGATCCTGGGGATAGGCCAGACCTGTGCCACATATAGCAATACTGAGAGTACCTCACACCTGATGACCAGGTTTTTTCCCGCGATGGAGAGCGACCGTTGCCCCCATCTGCCTAGTTTCTGTCTCATCTTCCTGATCCGCTCCTCCCAGGTCTTGGCGCACGCCCCAGCCACCCCCCGAACCAAATACCCAGCACCTTCAGGTGGTCAGTCCTGACGGTGAAGGGGATAGAGGATTGGTCGGCCCAGTTCCCGAAGAGCATGGCCTCGCTCTTGCCTCGGTTTACCTTGGCCCCCGAGGCCCGTTCGAACTGGTCACAGATGCACACGAGTCTGTGCACGGACAGCGGATCCGAGCAGAAAACAGCAACGTCATCCATGTACAGGGAGGCCTTAACCTGCAGGCCCCCGCTGCCAGGAATAGTCACCCCTCTCAGGCTCGCATCCTTCCTGATGGATTCGGCAAATGGCTCTATGCAACACACAAACAAGGCGGGTGAGAGGGGGCATCCCTGCCTGACTCCAGATCTTACAGGGAAGCTATCTGATTCCCACCCATTGATTGAGACTGCACTGACAATGTTGGTGTAGAGCAGTCTGATCCAATTTCCGATTCCCTCCCCAAAGCCCATTTTGGAGAGGACATCCCTCATATATGTATGCGATATCCTGTCGAAGGCTTTCTCCTGGTCCAGGCTGATGAGGCAGGTGTCCACCCCCCTGTCCTGCACGTAGGCGATCGTATCCCTGAGGAGTGCGAGGAGCTACTGAGCTCAGCCTTGAATATCTTCACTGCTCCCTGCAGATGAGAATGCCACAGCTAGCACATCCCTCAGGACAAAGGAGCATCCTCATCTCAATCTGAAATGGGAGCACCCTTACATTTAAAGTGATTGTCCTTGGACCAAATCACCTCCTATTTGTGACATGATGCACAACAAATAAGAACAGACGTAGACCATTCAACCCCCTCAAACCTGGCCCCCATAAGCACTGGCTCTTTGGTTGATCAAATATCTATCAAATTCAGCCTTCACTGCTCTCTGGGCAACACATTATCAGATCCATCCTTATCTCAGTCTGAAATGGAAGAGGCTACATTTTCAAACATTCGCCAGTTCCTCTAGTTCGACACACCCACACGTGGGGATCCATCCTCTCAGCATCCACCCTGTCAATTCCCCTCAGGGTCAGTTATGTCTCAATATGATCATGCCTATTTCTGCTGAACTTCAAAGGTTATCCATCCAAACTGCGCAACATTTCCACATGGGGTGAACTGGTTATCCCAGGAATCAACTGAGTGAGGTGTGTCCATACACCTTCTCGTGTAATTACATTCTTTCTGAGGTAAAGAAAATTTAAAAAGCCCGATACAGTCCTCCAGCTGTGATCTCAGTAAAACTGGGAACAGCTGCAGCAACGCTTCCTTCGTGGGTGACTCCTTGAAAGAAACGTTAAAATTGAGACAAGAGCTGGAGGACACTTGATTTCTTAAGTCTTAAATAAGACAACTATGATTGGTTAAGATTCGGAGATGCCGGTGTTGGACTGGGGTGTACAAAGTTAAAAATCACACAACACCAGGTTATAGTCCAACAGGTTTAATTGGAAGCACACTAGCTTTCGGAGCGACGCTCCTTCATCAGGTGATTGTGGAGGGCTCGATCGTAACACAGAATTTATAGCAAAAATTTACAGTGTGATGTTACTGAAATTATACATTGAAAAATTAATTGTCTGTTAAGCCTTTCATCTGTTAGAATACAGCGATAGTTTCACTTCTTTCATGTGTAAATCACAAAACCCTTTTTTTTAAAGTTGCATTCTCGGGTTAGCTGTTACCAATGCTGATAGCTAGACAATATGTTGAAGGTGTTAGCCCCCCCTGTGTTCTCTGTCTATGACCTGATGTTTAGATTGATTCTAATCTAAAAATTGAGATAACAGAGTTTTACATAAATTCATGCATTTTTTGAGCTCAGAGTTCTACATGAATGTATATAGCTTTTGAGCAAACTACATGTAGTATATGTATGCATGTGGGTCTTTGTGTGTGTGTCTGTCTGGGGTAGGGGTTGTGAGTGTGAGAAAGTGTGTGTGTGTGTGGGTAGTGAGTGCAGAGCGTCTTAAGTCTGTGAGGGGGTGCATGTTTGGGAGTATGTGTGTCTATAAGGGTGTGTGTGGGTGTCTGTGTGCGCGTCTGTGTGTACCTGTGTCCGTGTGTATGTGAGAGTGTGTGTGTGTAGGAATATCTGTGTGTGTGTGTAGTGCAATGGTGGTCACCTGTAATGTGACATGAACCCAAGGTCCCGGTTGCGGCCCTCCCAATCGGTACTGAACTTCGCTATCAGCCTCTGCTCGGCCACTTTTCTCTTCTGCCTGTCCCGAAGTCCACCTTGGAGGATGGTCACCCGAAGGTCCGAGGCTGAATGTCCTGGACCACTGAAGCGTTCCCCAACTAGGAGGGAACCCTCCTGTCTATTGATTATTGTGTGGTCCCCATTCTTCCGTGACCAAAATTTGATTAATTTTAAAGTAGCAATGGTTTTATGTGTGGGAAATCATGTCACACGAACTTGACTGATTTTTTTGAAGAAGTAACAAAGAGGATTGATGAGGGCAGAGCGGTGAACGGGATCCGTATGGACTTCAGTAAGGTGTTTAACAAGGTTTCCCATGGAATACTGGTTAGCAAGGTTACATCATATGGAATACAGGGAGAATGAGCCATTTGAATTGTCTCGAAGGCAAGAGGTGGTGGTGTAAGGTTTCTTTTCAGTCTGAACGCCTATGCCCAGTGGTGTGCTCCAAGGATCGGTATTGAGTCCACTGCTTTTCATCATTTATATACATGATTTGGATACAAACGTAGGAGGTATAGTTAGTAAGTTTGCAGGGGGCAACAAAATTGGAGGTACAGTGGACAGTGAAGAAGGTTATCTCAGAGTACAATGGGATCTTGATCAAATGGGCCAATGGGCCTAGCAGTGGCTGTTGGAGTTTAGTTTAGATAAATACGAGGTACTGTATTTTGGAAAAGCAAATCAGAGCACGTCATATCCACTTAAAGGTAAGGGTGTGTTGCTGAACAAAGAGACCTTGGAGTGCAAGTTCATAGTTCTTTGTAAGTAGAGCTGCAGGCAGATAGGAGAGTGAAGAAGACATTTGGCATGCTTTCCTTTATTGGTCAGGTGTTTGAGTATCGGAATTAGGAGGTCATGTTGTGGCTGTACAGGACATTGGTTAGGCCATGTGCAATTCTGGTCTCTTTCCAAACGAAGAATGTGGTGAATCTTGAAAGGGTTCAGAAAATATTTCCAAAGATATTGCCAGGGTGGAGGATTTGAGCTATAGGGAGAGGCTGAAATAGTCTGGGGCGGTTTTCCCTGGAGTGTTGGAGACTTCTCAAGTTTCATAAAATCGAGAGGGGCATGGATTGGACGAAGTCTTTTCCCTGGGGTGAGAGAGTCCCAAATTGGAGGGCATAGGTTTAGAGTAAGAGGGAAAGATATAAAATGGACCTAAGGAGACAACTTTTTCACAAAGAGGATGGTGTGAGTATGGAATGAGCGACCAGAGGAAGTAGTGGAGATTGGTACAATTACAGCATTTAAAAGGCATCTGGACGGGTATATGAATAGTAAAGTTTAGAGGGATACAGGCCAGGTGCTGGCAATAGAGACTAGATGAGGTTAGGATATCTGGTTGGCATGAATGAGGTGGACCGAAGGGCTTGTTTCCATGCTGTACATCTCTATGACTAAGTGCAGTATATCAGAGCATTCAGGGCTCCCTTAGTGACAACAAGGGAGTGTTCGCACTGTGGTGATATTTACACTGTAAATCTACACATCTGTACATGACAAACACCTCAACGTACAGAGACCAGGAGGGCAATCTGTCAAGGCTTGAATTCACTAGCCAGAGACTGTGAGAGCGAGAACATTTCTGGGGGGCATGTTAGATGGATGTAGCTTCACAAATCAAAACACGTGTATCCTTCAGTTCCTTTGTTAAAAAAAAACTTCCTCATTTAAACTGACTAACAGTTCCAGTATCCACTGTCGTTTGTGGAAGAGAGTTCCAAACCTCTCCCATCCTTTGTCTGTAGATGTGCATCCGAACATTCCTCCTGAACTCTCTGGCTCTCATTCTCAGACTGTGTCCCCTCGTTCGAGAATTGCCAGCCAATGGAAATCATTTATCTTTTTCTGTGAATGTCTTGGAGGACTTCACTCAGATCAGCCCTTAACCTTCAAGATCCTTGTGAACACAGGCTTCGTTTGTATATCAAAAAACAGAAATTGTTCAGCAGGTCTGGCAAGCATCTGTGAGAGAGAGAGTAGAGTAAATGTTTCAAGTCCAGAGACCCTTCTTCAGAACTAAGTTGCATGATCTCTCTTCATACCTTCAGAATAAACAAAACCAGAACAGATGAGAGAATACTGAAGTCAGGACATTCTGCAGCAGCAGTGACTTTGGGAGTCTCTGTCAATGGAAAATTGTACCATGAGTGCTGCTCACTGGATTGTTATCACTGTTCTGGGGTCTGGATATGGCTGACCAGTCAATGAGATGGTGACGTTGTTGTTCAAAAGGTAAAACCAGAGAGCAGATCAGCAGCAGATTAAAGTAAGTCTAAAATGTCTTTATGCCACACCAGGAACACCAATAATAACAAGGATGGTGTCGAACACCTTCTCCACCTGCTGAGTTGGTGGGTGCATGTTTCCATATGAGGTGATCTGTCCCTTCAGGCAGCTGACAAGCTCCTTGTTTGAAACTCTGGGCTGATGCATTCCCAGAGATGCTGCCTTATACTGTCTGAAAGCTCCTGTGGGAGATTGACACGACAGCATTGCTCAGCTTTGTGTCAAAACTCTGACAATGAACAAACTCATTCCAATAACAAGTTTAATCCCAATTATGAAGGAGCGTTGCTGTTTAGTATATCATAATGAAATAACAAAAAAACAGAACCTGGGATCTCTCAGCAATAATGCTGCCCACACAAATACCGTGAACCCCAGCACGAGATCACAAATGATTTCAGCCAATGCTGCACGGAGCCAGTTTATTCCATGTGTGAAAATATATCTCAGAGCTGGTCTTCTGTTCTCTAGAGTAGGAGCTGCCCTCTTTAAACAAGAGCATTTCACTCACTGATTGAAATGGGATTCTTCTTACACACTGAATGTGTGCATTACTGCCGAGGTCAGCATTTATTCCCCATCACTAATGGCCCAGGTTCTGGAGGTACAGGGAGGGCTTTCCTGGAGGAAGGGGATTGAGTGAACAAGATGGGCTTCCAACAATGGAGGTATCACTGATGTCACTCTTATTGTCATTCTCCATCCTTCCCAAAGGGGCAACTAGGGACGAGTAATAAACACTGGCCCAGCCAGTGATGCCCACATCCCATCAATGGGTAAGAATAAAGTGATAATAACACTGGGAGTTCGATCTACCTTATAGCCCCTGGTCTGTATTCATCAGGATCATACCCATGTGTGGGGATAGGTGCCTTTTCCAAACTACAATCATACCCACCGTTATCCCGAGATATATCATCGGGAGTGCAGTTAGGATCACAGCTGGATGTGAGAGGAGCCGAATTCATGGGTGACAGGCTATGGGCATGTGATCATATGGCCTGTTCCTTCACATTTACTTAAGAGTGGTCCCTATCAATGTCCCCTCTATCTCCACATTATGTGGGAGGAAGATGTGATAAGCCATCTAAATACATTTTTTATATAATTCCATTAATTTGGACATCATCCTAACTTCGTCACTTGGGATAATTGGAATCCCTAGCACTGAGAGTGCCCTTGCAGTTGCCATTAAACCAGACCTTGGTGAGCTGCTGTAATTGGGGTGGATGGTGACTCAATGGTCAGCATTGCTGCCTCACAGCACCAGGGACATGGCTTCATTTCCAGCCTTGGGCGACTGTCCGTGTGGACTTTGCACATTCTCCCCGTGTCTGCAGGGGTTTCCACCCACAGGCCAAAGATGTGCAGGTTCGGTGAATTGGCCATGCTAAATTGTTCATAGTGTTAGGTGCTTTGTCAGGGGTAAATATAGGGTAGGGAAATGGGTCTGTGTGGGTTCCTTTTCAGAGGGCTGGTGTGGACTTGTTGGGCTGAAGAGCCTGTTTCCATATTATAGGGAATGTAATTTAAACTGACAGTGAGAGATATTGGGGTGGGTCTTCTCTTGGAACAAATGTTTACACTGTTTGTCACAAATTTGCTATGGGGCTTTCCCTTGGCTGGCCTGTCTGAACTCCTTCCTCATCCTGTTCCTGCAGATACTGCACAGGGTGTCCCAGCAATAATGACGGTGGGCAACAAAACTGCATTCTGTGGAGTATCGACAGCACAGAGACCCAGAGATGGAGAGCAGGAGGAAGTCTGTGATTTTGCTCCTCGCCATCTCTTGGAGCTTCATCCTCCTGTTGTTCATCTATGTTTTAAGTTTCTTACATTATGTTATTCAAGGAGTCCATCCTGAAGATTACTCGCTTTTCCTGCATAACTTCACAAAACTTGGTTTTATGCTGCAGACCCTAAGTTGGTGCACAAACAGGTTTATTTATGCGGCAACATTATCTCGGTTCAAAGTGAAGATCACTAACACAGCAAAGGAACAACTTACACAAATTCCTTGCATAATGAATATATAAAACTCCTGAGCGAAGCCACAGGAGGGTCCTGTTGTTCCCGACATGAAACAATTTTTCAAATTCATTCATGGGATGTTGGCGTCACTGCCCAGGCCCAACATTTACCCATCCCGAGTTGGCCCTTGAGAGGTTGGTGGTGAACTGCCTTCCTGAACCGCAATTGTCCATGTAGGTCAACCCATAACATTGTTAGGGAAGGAATTCCAGGAATTTGACACAGGGATATATTTCCTCTTCAAGATGGTGAGAAGCTTGGAAGGCAATTTACACTAGGTGGTGTTCCCATGTATTTGTTGCCCTTGTCCTAAATGGAAGTGGCTGTGGGTTTGGAAGGTGCTGTCTGAGGATCTTTGGTGTATATCTGCACTGCATTTGTAGGTGGTATACACTGCTGCTACTGAGCATCTTTGGTGGAGGGAGTGGATATTTGTGGGTGGGGTGCCAATCAAGCAGGTTGCTTTATCCTGGATGGTGTAAATTTCTTGAGTGTTTATTGGAGCTGCACTCATTCAGGCAAGTGGAGCATATTCCATCACATCCGACAGAGCGTCCTTATCCCAGTGTAGAGGCAGGTTTGAGCTGGGAACTGGCAGATTCCCCATTTTAGCATAATCCAAAGGAATTGCCGAGGAAAGTGGAATTTCCTACTGGGTAAGTCCTATCAGCTTGGAACCCTCTAAGTGTCCATCAAAAATCAAATTCTTCAGCGGGTACTGATACAGTTAAACAGCCGAGTTAATCTGTAAATATTCCATGTCAACCAACCCTATACTAATGTCCCAAATAGCGACCTATGAGCTGTTGTGAAGTGAGAAATCGTGGCAGGTGATTACATGATATTATCAGATCCCACTCACCAAAGAAACAGCTGGCCTCGATTTTTCAGCATCAAGCTTCCAGTTTCTTTGGGCTGCTTATCCATTGCAGTCTCATCAGAAATTTCCTGCCATTGATTACGATGCAGAGGTCGAACCTCTCTGTTAATTAAACCAAACACCCAGAGAGTCTTGGTTCACTCTGTCATCTGTTAAAGTAAAAGGGACAGAGAACTCTAAAATTCCAATACATTAAGAAAATTATAATTATTTTCTTAGCTCTAATAGTGAACACTAAACAACAACTGTTCACATATCCAAGTCCCCTTCTTTTACCTACTTAGTATCTGACTCCAACTCCACAAAAGAACACTGTTCCAATTATTAAACTCGACACTTATTAAGCATTGCATTAACTTAATCTCAAGACCAAACAGGTTCCTCTGAATTCAATCCTCTGCCTGCTGATCTCGCTGGGCCATCTTGTTTCTTTTTTATAATGTGAGAAGGTTTTACATGAAAAGGTACTTTGGTAGTAATTGTTTTCTAATTTCTTTGAGGAAGATGTGAGATGGCCATTTCGCTCTTGGGTTCGGCAGCAGTTGCTCGCTATTCGATGGCAGTTGCTCTCCTTCATACTTTCAAAATACCGGGTTTATATAACACCCACCACTCAATAAACTCTTCGAATCAGTTTCAAGGTGTCAAAACAATCAAACCAAATGCCATTAGTTTCTGGTATCCTGGGCATGACTTAAACTAACTGGGTAAATAGGAATTATGGTCAAAACAGCAGCCAAACCTCAAGAACATTTATCTATTTTGGAACAGCTCCTCTCTCAGATGGCAGGTGAGGCTGTGCTTAAATTCAAAAACCACTTTCGATCTTGCAGCCAACATACACTATATTGGCTTTGGAACAATGTGGATTCATTGGTTACAGTTCCAGATACAGACTGTACATCCATCTGTACTGTCACCAAAAAACCAGATTCACCGACACTGCAGTCACCCCTCCCCCCCGACTGATCCCTACACAACACTGCAGTCACCCCCTCCCTGACTGATCCCTACCCAACACTGCACTCACCCCCTCCCTGACTGATCCCTACCCAACACTGCAATCTCCCCCTCCCTGACTGATCCCTACCCAACACTGCAATCACCCCCTCCCTGACTAATCCCTACACAACACTGCAATCTCCCCCTCCCTGACTGATCCCTACCCAACACTGCAATCTCCCCCTCCCTGACTGATCCCTACCCAACACTGCAATCTCCCCCTCCCTGACTGATCCCTACCCAACACTGCAATCACCCCCTCCCTGACTAATCCCTACACAACACTGCAATCTCCCCCTCCCTGACTGATCCCTACCCAACACTGCAATCTCCCCCTCCCTGACTGATCCCTACCCAACACTGCAATCTCCCCCTCCCTGACTGATCCCTACCCAACACTGCAATCTCCCCCTCCCTGACTGATCCCTACCCAACACTGCAATCTCCGCCTCCCTGACTGATCCCTACCCAACACTGCAATCACCCCCTCCCTGACTAATCCCTACACAACACTGCAATCTCCCCCTCCCTGACTGATCCCTACCCAACACTGCAATCACCCCCTCCCTGACTGATCCCTACCCAACACTGCACTCACCCCCTCCCTGACTGATCCCTACCCAACACTGCAATCTCCCCCTCCCTGACTGATCCCTACCCAACACTGCAATCTCCGCCTTCCTGACTGATCTATACCCAACACTGCAATCTCCCCCTCCCTGACTGATCCCTACACAACACTGCAATCTCCCCCTCCCTGACTGATCCCTACCCAACACTGCAATCTCCCCCTCCCTTACTGATCCCTACACAACACTGCAATCTCCCCCTCCCTGACTGATCCCTACCCAACACTGCAATCTCCCCCTCCCTGACTGATCCCTACCCAACACTGCAATCACCCCCTCCCTGACTGATCCCTACCCAACACTGCAATCTCCCCCTCCCTGACTGATCCCTACCCAACACTGCAATCTCCCCCTCCCTGACTGATCCCTACCCAACACTGCAATCTCCCCCTCCCTGACTGATCCCTACCCAACATTGCAATCACCCCCCTGACTGATCCCTACCCAACACTGCAATCACCCCCTCCCTGACTGATCCCTACCCAACACTGCAATCTCCCCCTCCCTGACTGATCCCTACCCAACACTGCAATCTCCCCCTCCCTGACTGATCCCTACCCAACACTGCACTCACCCCCTCCCTGACTGATCCCTACCCAACACTGCAATCACCCCCTCCCTGACTGATCCATACCCAACACTGCAATCTCCCCCTCCCTGACTGATCCCTACCCAACACCTCAATCTCCCCCTCCCTGACTGATCCCTACCCAACACTGCAATCTCCCCCTCCCTGACTGATCCCTACCCAACACTGCAATCTCCCCCTCCCAAGGAAAAAAGAATACCTAGAGAGAAAATAGGACCCTTCAAGGACCAAAGTGGACATGTTTGTGCAGAATCGCAGGAGTTATTTCCCCTCTGTGTTGACCTTGGAGAAGGACATGAAGGCTTGGGAACTTGGGAAAGTTAGTGATGATCTCTTGGTGTCAGACCATATCACAGGAGAGGATGTGTTGAATGCATTAGAATGTATGAAGTTGGATAAATCTCCTGGACCTGACCAAACATATCCAACGGCACCCCAAGAGGCAAGGGAAGTACTTGTGGGGTCCCTGCTGATCTTTTTGCCTCACCGTTAGCCACGGGTGAGGTCCCGGAAGACTGGAGGACAGCATATGTTGGGCCCTTATTCAAGAATGGCTGCAAAGATAAACCTGGGAACTATAGATCAGTAAACCTAACATCCGTGGTAAGTAAGTTACTTGAGAAGATGCTGAGAGATTAGATAGACATGCATTTGGAAATACAACATTTGATTGGGAGTAGTCAGCAAAGCCTTGTGCATGGGAGACCATGCATCACAAATTAGTCAGCGTTCTTTATTGAAGTGATCAGGAAGTTTGACGAGGGCAGGCCAGTACATGTAGACTCTACAGATTTCAGGAAGGCCTTTGATAAGGTTCCACATGGTACCTTGCTCTGGAAGGGTAGATCGCATGGAATCCAGGGGGCGTTGGCAAGCTGAGTACACAATTGGCTTGATGGTAGGGAGCAGAGGGTAACAGTCAGACTGGAGGCCTGTGACTAGTGGTGTGCCTCAGTGGTCATAAAATCATAGAATCCCTCCTCTGTGGAAACAGGCCCTTCGGCCCAACAAGTCTACTGGCCCTCTGAAGATTATTTCACTCAAACCCATTCTCCTGCTTTATTACTCTAATTTACCCCTGAGTAATGCAACTTACTTACACATCCATGAACATTCTCGGCAATTGAGCATGACCAATTTACTTGACCTGCAGAGCTTTGGATTGTGGGAGGAAACTGGAGCACCCAGAGGAAACCCACGCAGATATGGGGAGAACGTACAAACTCAGTTGGTCTGGCATGGTGGCTCAGTGGTTGGCACTGCTGCCTCACAGCGCCAGGGACCCGGGTTCGACCCCAGCCTCAGGTGACTGTGTGGAGTTTGCACATTCTCCCTGTGTCTGCGTGGGTTTCCTTTGGGTGCTCTGGTTTCCTCCCCATTCCAAAAATGTGCAGGTCAGATGAATTGGCCAGGCTAAATTGCCCATAGTGCTCGGTGCATTCGTTAAGGGTAAATGTTGGGTAGGGAGAATGGCTCTGGGTGGGTTACTCTTCAGCAGGTCGGTGTGGACTTGTTGGGCCAAATGGCCTGTTTCCATACTGTAGGAAATCTAACCCTAACAGGATCTAACCCCCACAGAGCATCCTGTGAGGTTGGAATTGAACCCAGATCCACGGTGCTGTGAGGCAGCAGTGCTAACCACTGAGCCACTGTGCCGCTGAGCTGGTCAGTGCTAGGCCCATTGCTGTTTGTTATCTAGATCAATGATTTGGATGAGGATGTTTAAGGCATGATTAGAAAGTTTTCAGATTACACTAGAATAAGTGAGGAAGGTTCTCAGCAATTGCAACAGGGCCTTGATCAGCTGGGGAATTGGGCTGAGAAATGGCAAATGGAGTTTAATATAAACAAGGGCGAGATCTTGCATTTTGGAAAGTCACATCAAGACTGGGGTTTCATGGGGAATGGTAGGGCCTGAAGGAGTGTAGTGGGACAGAGGGACCTTGGATTCCAGGAGCACGGCTCTCTGAACTCAGGGAGACAGGGCAGTGAAGAAGGCTTTTGGCACACTGGGCCCTTCACCAGTCAGAACATGGAATATCGAAGTTGGAAGGTCTGTTATAGTTGTGCAGGATGTTAGTGAGGCCGCACTTGGAATATTGTGTTCAGTTTTGCCCACCTTACTCTAGGAAGGATGTTATTAAACTGGAAAGAGTGCAGAAGAATCTTACAAGGATGTTGCCAGAACTCAACTAGACGGTTATAGAGAGAGGTTGGACAAGCAAGGACATTTTCTTTCGTGTGTAGGAGACTGAGGGGGGGGTGTCCTTATAGAGGTGTATAAGATCATGGGAGGCATGGACAGGGTGAATACACTCAGTCTTTATCCAAGGCTTGGGGAATCAAGGATGAAAGGGCATCAGTTTAAGGTGAAAGGGGAAGATTAAAAGGGAACCTGAGGGACAATGCTTTTACCCAGAGGGTGGTACACATACGGAATGAACTACCAGTGCAAGTGGTCGAGGAGGATACATTTTAGAACATTTAAAATGCACTTGGACAAATACATGGAGAGGAACGTATTGGAAGGATATGGGTCAAGTGCAGGGAAATGGGGTTAGTGTAGATGGACCAGTTTGGGCCAAAGAGCCTGTCTCCATGCTGTAGAACTCTATGACTCTATGAACATACCCAGGTATCCCAGAGACTCTATGTACAAAGACCGGTGCAATGGGGGAAAAAACACGCCCAATGCCACCCTCACCCTGATGGCCACCTTTGTGTGTGGCTGCATCAAGCTGTGCGTGGATCCCCGGTACGCAAACACCAAGTGTCACTACGTACTGAGGTTCTACCTGTCCCCGGTGTTGCGAAGGATGGGCCTGGCCTCGCTGCCGCGGAACGCTCCGAGTAGTTGGACCGTTCCGTATCACCTGTCCTTCGTGGAGAAATTTATGAGGAAAAACACCTTTGACCACAAGTCCATCAGGAAGTGGTCAGCACGTAGCGTCCTTGAGACCCTTCGGGAAAAGGAGAGGGCGGATCCTGTCGAGCGGTTCCCTGAGCAGACTGTCAAAGCCATTTGGCAGAATGCCTCATCGCCAGAACTTTCCAACAAGCACCAAGACGTGGCTTGGCTGGTGGTGAGAAGGGCTCTGCCCGTGAGATCCTTTATGCACGCCCGGACTCTCTGCCGCACCGCACGCTGCCCTCGAAGTGGCTGCGGGGGGGACGAGACTGTCACACACCTCCTTCTGGAATGTGCCTATGCAGAGGAAGTCTGGAGAGGAATGCAGTGGTGCTTGTCGAGGTTCGTCCCGAGCAGCGCCGTGACGCGGGACTCCGTGCTCTACGGCCTGTTCCCCGGGACTCACACCGAGACGAACATTAACTGCGCCTGGAGGATCATCAACTCGGTGAAGGACGCTCTCTGGGCGGTCCGAAACCTGTTGATCTTCCAGCTGAAGGAGTTGACCCCGACCGAGTGTTGCAGACTGGCACATTCCAAGGTCCAAGACTACGTGTTGAGGGACGCGCTGAAGCTTGGGGCAGCTGCCGCCAAGGCGCGGTGGGGAAAGACCACCGTGTAAGATCGGCCTGCCGAAAGAAGAACAGGGGGCCCATACGGACGTTTTTTTGGGCTCTGCTGATGCCTCAGCCAAATATATGTATATATACAAGATTGAAAAAATGCACAGGATTGTAAAGGACAAGAATAAAGTCGAATCTGTGTTTGTAAATATGGACATATGTATGGCATGATCCAATGTACAGACCATCAAATCATTTATGAATAAAGTATATTTTTGAAATAAAAAAAAAAAAAAGGTATCCCATAATACAGAAGCGACCAAAGCAATGGGAACACGAGCCGGGACAAATGTGAAACAGTCCTGCAGAATTTCACAGGAAGCCAGCCTGGCCTTGCAGTGAAGGGTTCCTGGTACAGGAGCTGTGGTGAGATGCCCATAGAGAACTGGGAAAGGAAGCTGGAAAGCTCACTCAACTGCCGATAGCCTGGAGGACCCCCAGCTGGGATAAGGCAGCTGGGATCCGGTCACCCCAGGGAAACCTACAGGCTGTGACTGAGCTAGGTCTCCGACACAATGAGCAGGACAGAACGTTACAGGAAAATCTCACCCACATGGGACTACTCCAGTTCCAATTGGGAAGAGCCCAATCCAGTGAACGGAGGGTCTCTGGGCTTGGGGAGGCAGCCTCAGGTTACATTGACAATCTGGAAGGACAGTGTATGAGCTCCAAGCAGCTGCATGGGTCCTGTACGCCTACAACACGGAGCAACACACATCAGGCCCTAGTAGGAGGGGCCAGGAGCAAATACAATCCCTAGGGAACTAGGACTCCTCCCAGAATGGGATAATG
This sequence comes from Chiloscyllium punctatum, assembly GCF_047496795.1. Classification (NCBI taxonomy): domain Eukaryota; kingdom Metazoa; phylum Chordata; class Chondrichthyes; order Orectolobiformes; family Hemiscylliidae; genus Chiloscyllium; species Chiloscyllium punctatum. The sequence goes on from NC_092765.1 coordinate 55,128,451, forward strand.
TGTGCCTTTGGGGTTCTACCTCCCCAGGGAGATAATGACAGGCTCCACACTGACACATCCACACCCACTCACAGATGGGGACTCCCACTGCCTGTCTCCCAGGTAACTGCACCTTTTGCCCCCAGCCCTGAGACACAGCCGAACTCAGAGTCCATGCATCCTGTGGTTACCCAGAGTAAAGGAGCGTATGGTCTCACTCCGTACACAACAGCCATTCCAGGCACCCAGCTGGTGGGCAGCACCAAAAAGATCCCCTCTCTGGCCCAGATACTGACTGACAGTCGGTCATACACAGAGTGGACGCTGAGGAGCAAACCAAATGAATCGCCATGTGCCTTAGTCCAGCAGGCCATTCAGCCCTCCCTGAGGGCCAACAGCTAGGGAGGGGCATACATGATGAGATGAAGGCAGTGATTCTCACTGCTCGAGGGCAGGATAAGGCATATCCTGCAGAGGCGCTACATAACTGCAGAACAACAACCAGGGGAATGCCCCTCCCCTCCCCCCGTCAGCTTCACCCGGAGACTCTGGGTCCAATTTGTCTGGATTTTTGGGGATATGACCTGCACCTCTCTTAGCGATGAGAAACTGGCCCCAACCCTTTGTCTCCCATGTCTCAGAAAGGAGGAGGGACACCTGGGATTCGACCCCTCAATCGCACCCGTAATGAGGCTTGGGCCCTCTGCTAATTAATAGCTGAATAGGAAATAGACTTTAGGGATTTCCACATTGTGTTACAGGAGCTCAGGGATCAGAAGCAATTGGTAGGGTTTCCCCGAGAATGGGTGCATGGTAGTAGGATACCAAGATCACTGCCTGGACTAGGGGTCATTTTCGGACGGTGATATCCCAGGAAGCCCACCAGGGAGAATTCCTCAGAAACAAAATTAAAAACGGGCTGTGACCAGGAGGGAAGGCTCCTCCCCCAGCTTGTCCCACACATGCCAGACTCTCACAATGGACTAGTCATTAAACTCACAGGGAATTCCTTGTTCATGAACATTTATCACAAACTGACACTAGTCATAATGAATGTATCAGGGATACAGTAATCAGAGGGGGGTCCTTCCCCATTAAAATAATCATGTTCGCAACTGACCCACAGGATAATGGGACAAAGGACAGGGATTAGATTAGATTACTTACAGTGTGGAAACAGGCCCTTCAGCCCAACAAGTCCACACCGCCCCGCCGAAGCGCAACCCACCCATACCCTTACATCTACCCCTTACCTACATTACGGGCAATTTAGCATGGCCAATTCACCTGACCTGCACATCTTTGGGAGGAAACTGTGGGAGGAAATTGGAGCACCCGGAGGAAACCCACGCAGACACGATATTTGAGGGAAAACACAGAACCCAGAAAAGTAATTAAGAGACAAAAGAGAAGGGAACTCCTGAATGATTTAGCCACAGTGTACGAGACCACTCCCAGGGCAGGAGTGTTACCTGTCAGTACGCTGACTTGGCTAATTTGGAGAATAAACTCAGGATCCTGATCCAACAACTCTCTAATGAGCCTGAGAAAGACTGAACACAGAAAACCCAGAGGAGACCATGGGACAACTCGTGGAGAATCAGGTTAACCATCACTTAGTGACCAAACTGGAGGGTCACGCCAACACGATTAACCAGATCATCCACGGCCCAATCAAAGATGACGGTGAGCAGTAAAACCCCACCCTGTGCAGTATCTATGGTAACGGGATGATGGAGGAGCTGAGGGAGGAGCTCAGGCAGGCCAGCCAAGGGAAAGTCCCATCCTGGGTTAGTGACAAACAGCATCAATATTTGTTCCAGGAGAACACCCACACCAACGTCTCTCACTGTCAGTGACAGCAGCTCACCAAGGACTGGGTTAATGACAGCTGTAAGGACACTCTCGGTGGGACACCTGGGCTTAGTATGATGGATTCCACTTAACCCAAGTGACCAACGTTAGGATGAAGTCCAAATTATCGGAGTTGTATAAAAAAATGTATTTGGATGGGCTACCATGATTACCTCCCACTTACTGTGGAGATAGAGGGAACATTGACAGGGACCATACTTACGTAAATGTGAAGGAACAGGTCATACCATGACATTCCCATAGTCTGTTATCCAAGAATTCGGCTCCTCTCACATCGGCTGTGGTCCTAACCGCAATCACCTTGATATGTCTCGGGATACCGGTGGTTAGGATTGCAGGCTGTAACAGATGGGTCCGATCATGGTGAATAATGCCTGGATACACCCCCCAGGGGCTGGAAGGTAGATGGGACTCCCCGGGTGATCACCTTAGTTTCATTCATTTGCAGTGTTTGAGTGTTCCTGGCTGGCCCAGTATTGATTTCCTGCCCATAGTTGCCATTATGACAGATTGGCCATATTAAATTTCCCATTGTGTCAAGGGATATTCGGGCTAGCTGGAATAGCCATAGGAAATGCAGGGTTTTCAGGGATATCATTGGGGGAGTGGGTCTGAGTTGGAATCTCTTCAGAGGGTCATTGTGGACTCAGTGGGCCGAGTGGTCTGATTCTGTTCTGTCAAGATTTTATGATATCACTTATCAGCTAAAAGACTTAGGGTGTAGGTTTGCTCGGTGATAGGTTTGATATCCAGACGTTTCGTTACCTGGCTGGGTAGCATCATCAGTGGGGACCTCCAAGTGAAGCTATAAGACCATCGGTTTGGAAAACGTACACAATGGCTTTTGCACAGACAGCTGGCTACTCTGACAACAAGCATAACCAGCTTTTAAAATTAGGTTTGTAATTTATTGCATAAGCTTCTTTTCTTTCCATTCAAGTGAATGAGTTGGGGGGAGATGTCACAAACTCCTGGCTAAAACACAGATAGACAGCCAAGGTTTATTGGCCAAGGAAATCTCCCAAATCACAAAACCCACACACCAGGCACAGCGCAAACACAGCATAATGTAAAAGGCAGCAGTTATTCTGGACAGACGTATCTCCCAAACAAATCAGGGCCCAGACAGGAAGGCACCGGGTCCTGCTACACAAAGAAACTCACAGCAACAAGCCATCCAAATGGTTGGCTATGCTTCAAACTATTAACGGATTCTCCTAATTGGCCACAACGAGAGAAAGTTCCTGAAAACCATCCAGAAATGAACAAAAACAGGGTTTATCTGCAGACTGATTACCTGAATCTCTGGAGTCCTTCTGAGGAGACCAGCATGGCAAGAGACAGAGACCATCTGACCATCCAGAGAGAGAGAGGAAGAGAGAAAAGAGTTTGGCAGACCCAGAAGCAGAACCAGACAGAGAGAGAGAGAGAGACAGGCTGAAGCAAACCCCAGGGGCATGGGAGAGAGGGAATGTGAATATCCATTGAGAGAGAGTTGGAACCAACTGGAATAACAAGTGTCACCCCTTCAGTCTGTCCATGTTTTAACTCCTGTTTGTCTGAGTCTGACTTCCCCTTCTCTCCCTCTCTCTGTCCTCTTTCCCTCTGCCCTTCTGTCTCTCTCTCTGTCTGTCTTTCTCTCACTCTCTCCCTTTCCCTGTCTCTCTCTGCCCATCTTTCTCCTATCCCCCTTCTCCATCCCCACTCTCTCGATCTGTCTCTCTCTTTTTCTCACCCTCCCTTTCTGTTATTCACTATTTCAAACCTGAAAGATCTCACCCAATTTTGAACCTCCTCAAAAATACAATGCCCCTATTTTCACTCTCCTCCCAAATATCCCCTTCCCCAAATATCTTCCCTCTCAAATAATTGCCCCACCAAATATTTCGCTGCCCCCAACATTGCTGTGAGCCCCTCTCCCTGGGGCAGAGGGAGTTGAGTGGAAAAGTGTGGAGCTGGAAAAGCCCAGGTCAGGCCTGAACCATCGACTCTCCTGGCTGACCCGCTGTGCTTCCCCACCTCCACACTTTGTAACTCTGACTTTCCAGCATCTGCAGTCCTCACTTTCTCACACAGGTAAATGAGTCTGGGTTGACTGACTGGCCTGTGGCTGTTTTCGTGCACAGCACTTTCCCAGTGCCAGAATTACAGGTTTGCATCACAGATGGAGTCTTTTCTGCCCATTCTACCCCCCTCCCCCATTAAATGATCCTGGTCCTGTTCAGGATCCTCAGGATTGGCCCCTGAATGGCCTCACTGGCTATCCTTTCTGTGGAGACCTCTTCTCTGTCCTGTCTCAGACTTTACGTCTCATGCTATCCCTCCCTCAATTTCTCTCTCTCTCTCTGACAACAGCCCCTCCTTTCTCCACCAATCCCAAAACCCCATCAAACACTCCTCCTGTCTCTGGCTGTCCCACTCCCTCCTTGTCTCCCACTCTCCCCCTTCCCATGTAGACCCACAGCTCCTGGGCTGGAGGACATGGTGCAGAGACTAACACAGCAAGATCCCACTCTGCAACCATTCTCTAGCCACACACACTGTCCTTCTCCTTCCATATGTGTCCTTCTTCTTCTCACTGTCTGTCTCACTCTGTCCTTCTCTCACTCTCTCCGTCTCCCTCTCTCTCATTGCCCACCTCTCTCTCTCCTCACTTTCTGCATCCCCACTCTCTTCATGTCTCTTTCTCTCTTTTTGTAACCCTCCCCTTCTCTTTTGCTTGATTTCAGACTCAATGAGGAAAGTAATTTATGTCCCATACACTCACCCCCTCCCCACAGTCGGGGTAAAACCCGGAAGAGACCAGGAAAAGGTTGATTCCCCCCGCATTAACTGTACTGCATCCAGCGACAAAGAGACAAACTCTTCCCAATGTCCCTTCCCCAGTCACTGGGACAGAGCAGAGAGGTCCAGGGAGAAAGAGGAAGAGAAACTACAAGAGATAAAGAGAGATGAACAGACAGACAGTGAAAGGGAGGGAGAGAACAAGAGAAAGACAAGCAGACAGAGGGAGGGAGAGAAAGTGAGAAGAACTGAAAGAGAGCAGGAGAGAGGCAGAGAGAGAAAGGGGGGGGGGGGAGAGAGAGAGAGAGTAAAACCCCAGGAAGAGAAATACAATGTCAGACAGATACAAGGGGAAAAAGGGAGGCAAAGACAGGGAGTGAAGATCAAATAGACATCAAGAGAGAAAACCCCGGGAGAGATATAGGACAGAGAGAGAGAGGAGTTGCAGCAGCAGAGTGATAGAGCTGAGAGAGTTTGGTGGTGGTGGGGGGTCTGCTGTGATGCAGCGAGAATGATGTACAGACAAGAATAGCAAGATCCCACAGAGCTGAGAGAAAGTTGCAGAGAGAGAGATGAGCAAGATGTTGGTTTTGTAAAAGATTGAATGATTCAGCATTCCTGAAAAAGATGGTCTGGTGACAAAGGGGCAGAGTGTTGGAGGAAGGGAATCTACGGGGAAATGTCAACAGGGCAGAGATGTGAAGAATGTTGAGAGATAGGAATTGAAGGAAAGATGTGGGAGAGAGAACTGGGAACACAGAAATAGACATGAGAGGTCTCATGGGAGTGGGAAGCAGTGAGATCGGTGGGATCAGAATGTGCAGCTGCCCCGTCTCGAGCATCTTGTGCCTTTGTCTCTCCTTAGTATAGAGCTCGCCCCTTGTGGTAAAATTCCCAGAAACAGCCTGAATTCGTGTGTGTGTGTGTGTGCACGTGCGTGTCTGTGTCTGTATGTGCATGTGCGCCTGTGTGTGTGTGTGTTCACTCTCTCTGGTTCCAGCTCCTGTCTGATGATTCCATCTAGCAGAATAATTTGATTCTCTCTCTCTTCTTCCGTGAGCCTCGGAGGGAACCAGCCTGATTTCGATTGGAGTTGCAGCCTCTCCGTGAGAAGTGAAATCTCCTTGAGGTTCCCCTCAGTCTCTCACTGTAAGGTGGAGCAGGCCAGTCACGGGGAAGTAAACAGCAGGCCAGGTCTGCCCTATCCTCCAGCTCCATTTCAGAAGGCCACATGGGAGGGGCTTGGTTCCTTCATCATCTTCCCGTACTCTCCCTTCTGGGTTAGGGTGGGGGCCGAATGGCCTTGCTCCTGGCTCCTATTGAGGTGCAGGCTGGCAATGATTGGGTTATACAGGGCATGCCCCTGAGTGAGGTCGGTTAGCTCAGTTGGCTGGTCAGTTAGCTTACCACACTAGCTGAAGTTACCCTGAAGGACTCTCCTTCCCAACGTCTCCCCTCAGCTGGGCCATAGTGACCCTCTGATTAAATCCCCACCAGACCCCGCTCTGTAATGAGGAGCTGTCCCATGCTCTGGGAAGACTACGGTGACATTACATTGGTTTGTACCTGGAGCACTGTGTGCAGGACTAGTCACTGCATTGCCAGAGGGATGTTAGTGTGTGGGGAAGGTTTACTGGATGAATCCCCACTGGAATGAACAGCACTCTCTTTCCTCCAGTTAAGCAGCTTTTGTGTCATTGGAGACACAAGGACCAATTCACCTGAAACAGCAGCTGGATTTTATATTCATGGGCACCTGATAAGATTGGCTAGTTTACACACGCTCTCTCTCTCACACACACATATGCACACAGACATACACTCCCTCAAACACACACAGACACACTCTCAGACACACATACACATAGGCACAACTCTCTCACACACACATACACACATAGGCACACTCTCTCTCTCACACACATACACAGATGCACTCTCTCGCACACACACAGACACACTCACACACACAGACACAATCTCTCTCTCACACATACACACAGACACACTCTCTCTTTCAGACACACACAGGCACACTATCTCTCTCTCACGAACACACATCGACACACACTCACACACACAGACACACACTCACACACACAGACACACTCTCTCACACACAGACACACTCTCCCTTTCAGACACACAGGCACACTATCTCTCTCTCACAAACACACATAGACACACACTCACACCCTCACACACACAGACACACTCTCTCACACACATATACACACACTGTCTCTCACACACACTCTCACATGCACACATTCTCACTCTCTCACATACACAGACACTCTCTCTCTCACACATGCACACACACTTTCTCTCACTCACATACACACAGACACTCTATCTCACACACAAGCACACACAGGCACACGCTCCCTCAAACACACACAGACACACTCTCACACACTCTCTCACACACACATACACACACTCTCTCACACACACACGTGGACACACACTCTCTCTTACACACACTCACACACACACAGACACACTCTCTCTCACACACACTCTCACTCACACACTCTCACACACCGTCTCTTACACACTCAGACATGCACACTCTCTCTCTTACGCATTCTCTCACACACACACTCTTTCACACACTCTCTCACACACAGACACACTCATTCTCCCATACACATGCACATAGACACACTCTCTCACACACACATACACACTCTCTCACACACACATACACACTCTCTCTCTCACGCACATACACAGTCCTTCTCACACGCAGACACATTGTCACACACACAGACACAATTTCTCACACTGACCTCTCTCACACACAGACAAACACACTCTCTCACAGATACACACAGACACACACACCCTCAAACACACACACAGACACACACACCCTCAGACACACACACAGACACACACTCCCACATAAACACACACAGACACACACACCCTCACACACACACACAGACACACACACCCTCAAACACACACACAGACACACACTCCCACATAAACACATGCTTTCTCTCTGACTCTCTCACATACAGACACACAGAGATACACATGCATCCACTCTGTCACACACACAAACACAGGCAGGATCTCTCTCTGTCTCTCTCTCACACACACACACACCTGTAAAGGCATGGTTGAGGTATTGCTGGAGAAATGATTTCTCTGAGGACTGAGCCCTGATCTCACATGATGACTGCTCCATGGAGACAGACAGCAGCTACAGATGGACTTGTTGGATCTTCCTGTGCACCACCTCTTGCATCGACAGCGTTAGTCTGTTTGGGTGCCGGCTTTTCTAAAACGTCTCTAAGCAACAAGTAACAATAGATTGATGAAAGTTTTCCCCCAAACCATGTTTCAGACACATGCTGCTGTTATTTTTCACCGATTGTTTAAAATGATCTGAATCTTCTGAAATGGGGAGTGGCTTCCATTTCAAATTACGACACCAGAGTGCCTCGGGGAATTGCATCTGTCTACCCTCTGCACTCTGTACCGCCAGAGAGTTCTCCCTCAGTACCTCAGAAAGTGTTCTCTCAATACCTCAGAAAGTGCTCCCTCAATACCTAAGAAAGCATCACTTTGTTGTGTTTAACCCCCAAAACCCCTCAGACAGTAGCTCCACAAAACATTCACATCCTCAACACTTCAGGGGTCAGCCCAGCTCCCCCCTCAGATTGCGTTCAAACCCCTTCAGACTGTAAGGACCCACATCCACCCCTGTCCAAGATTGGAGCCCAGGTCCCCAGAACATTACTTGTCTCTCTGGATTAATGTTAGAATTCCTACAGTGTAGAAGCAAGCCATTCGGTCCATTGGCTCCACACTGACTGTCTGAACAGCATCCCACCCAGACTCACATCCTCTACTCTATCCCTGTAATGCTGTATTTCCCATGGCATCTTTGGGCAGTGGGAGGAAACTGGATCACCTGGAGGGAACCCGCAGAGATACAGAGAGAATGTGTAAACTCCACACAGACAGTCACCGGGAGTTAGAATCAAACCACTGAGGCACCGTGCTGTCCTCTCTCCTGGGATTGCATGTCATCTAACCTTTTACTAAGCAACCTCCCATGTGAAACCTTCACATCTGTCTCCTTGGTCATCCCTTCAAAAGCTCTATCAAGTTGGACACATCAATTCCACAAACAAAGCCAAGCTGACCATCCCTAATCAATCCTTGCTTTTCCAAATGGATGTAAGTTGTCTCTCAGAATGCCCTCCAACAGCTTACCCCCCACTGCCATCAGGCTCACAGCTCCATAGTTCAATGGCTGTTCCTTACAGCCTTACTTCAATAATGGCACATCATTAATCACCCTCCAGTCTTCAGGCACCTCACCCGTTGCCACTGATCGGTCCATCTGACAAGGCCATCTCCATCCTTCTGTAATCTAAGGCTATCATCCTCAGTATTTATCACCCAACCAATCTTCATATCATTCATGAACCCAATGATTAACCATCCACCATTCAAATCTAAATCTTTTCTATCAACCACATCAGTAAGACCCCAACAGTGAGACATGAACTGACAGAGATTTCTAATTGGGCCATCACTGTCTGCTTCCTGCCACTCAGCATTCTGCACCAAATTCCTTGGATCTTGAGTTTTTATGTTCACTATCAGTTTCCAATATGGATCCTGATAAAAGCCTTACTGACCTCCAAGCAGACGACAGGAAAGTATTGCCCTTATTTACACACGGGGTCACCTTCTTAAAAAGTGCAATCCCATTGGTCAGACCTGACCTCCCCTTAACACAACCATTCTGACTGGTCTTCATGAACTCCAGTCTCTTTAAATGCTGATTAATTCTCTCTCCCAAAATTGCTTCCAACAGACGTCCCACCCACGATATTAGCCTGACTGGCCTGTAGCTGCCTGGTATATCTCATGCTCCTTCTTAAATAACAGTACCACATGGTCAGTCCGACGACACCTCTCCTGTGGCCAGAGGGGATTTGAAAATGTTTGTAAGTGTACCTGCTACTTCCTCCATCACCTCATTCGGTAAATTGAGATACATTTCCACCGTCTTTGGAGATTTATTGGGTTGTAAGAAGGCCAGACCACTCAGAACCATCTCTCTCTCTATATATGCTCATTCATTTAATTGTATCACAGAGCATCTTCACGATTTCATATCAACCCTGTCCCAGTGAGCACTGACATCATTCACTATAGCCTCTGGGTCCATGCACAAATTCTCACTGTGTTCCACAACCTACTCTTTCTCTCATTATCAATTCACCCTTCATGTCACTGTAAAGTACTTTCAGGTTTTTATTTCCTCTCTTAGCACTCCTGTCTCCCAGGCAAATAGCCTGCGATACGATTTGGAGGAGTGTGGGATGTCATTCTGGATGTGGATAAGCATTGGGAAGCTCGGAAATAACGAACACACGACTGTGCTGAGTGTGGGACAGTGGGATTCATTTAGGATGAGCACATGGAAGCTGAGGAATAAACCTCAGCCCTGCAGTATGAAAATATCCCTTTGAGCTGGCAGGTCAGTCACACGAAACGAAAACTCGATCCCTGGGAAAAAGAGGGTGGTACTTCTTCAGGTTCAATAACCAAATGAAGACGGTCTGTTTGTACACAGTCTCTGGAACCTGGACGTGGGAATCATTGCTGAGCAGGGTATGAAGGACACAGAAGCAAAAATGTACGGAACAATTTCAGATATTCCTTGTAGACCACACACATGGGAGCAGAAATTAGGCCATTCAGCCCATCTGATAGTGTAGCACTCATTCAGTACTGACTCTCTTACAATGCATGTATCCCCCAGACTGATGCGCTGACAGTGCAGAGCTCCCTCAGTACTGACCTTCTGACAGTGCAGTACTGCCCCCATATTGACCCTCTGAGATTGCGGCAATCCTTCATTACTGACCCCCTGACAGTGCTGCGCTCCCTCAGTATTGACCGTCTGACAATGCAGCATTTCCACAGTACTGATCCTCCGACAGTGCAGAACGCCCTCAGTCCTGACCCCTGACAGTGCAGCACTCCATCAGTACTGACCCCCTGACAGTGCAGCACTCCCTCAGTACTGACCCTCTGACAGTGCAGCACTCCCTCAGTACTGACCCTCCGACAGTGCAGCACTCCCTCAGTACTGACCCTCTGACAGTGCAGCACTCCCTCAGTACTGACCCCCTGACAGTGCTGCGCTCCCTCAGTATTGACCCTCTAACAGTGCAGCATTTCCACAGTACTGACCCTCTGACAGTGCAGCACTCCCTCAGTACTGACCCTCCGACAGTGCAGCACTCCCTCAGTACTGACCCTCTGACAGTGCAGCACTCCCTCAGTACTGACCCCCTGACAGTGCTGCGCTCCCTCAGTACTGACCCTCTAACAGTGCAGCACTCCCTCAGTACTGACCCTCCGACAGTGCAGCACTCCCTCAGCACTGACCCCCTGACAGTGCAGCACTCCCTCAGTACTGACCCTCTGACAGTGCAGCACTCCCTCAGTACTGACCCTCCGACAGTGCAGCACTCCCTCAGTACTGACCCTCTGACAGTGCAGCACTCCCTCAGTACTGACCCTCTGACAGTGCAGCACTCCCTCAGTACTGACCCTCCGACAGTGCGGCACTCCCTCAGTACTGACCCTCCGACAGTGCGGCACTCCCTCAGTACTGACCCTCTGACAGTGCGGCACTCCCTCAGTACTGACCCTCTGACAGTGCAGCACTCCCTCAGTACTGACCCTCTGACAGTGCAGCACTCCCTCAGTACTAACCCTCTGACAGTGCGACACTTCCTCAGTACTGACCCTCTGACATTGCAGTGCTTCCTCCTTCCTGATCCTCTGACAGTGCATCCCTCCCTCAAACTGACCTTCTGGCAGTGCAGCACTCCCTCTATATTGACCGGCAGACAGTGAAGCACTCCCTCAGTAATGACCCCCTGACAGTGCAGTGCTTCCTCCCTCTTAACCCTCAGGCAATGCTGCACTCCCTCCATACTGATCCACTGACAGTGCAGCACTCCCTCAGTTCTGACACTCTGACAGTGCAGCACTTCCTCATAACTGACATGCTGACAGTGCAGCACTCCCTTGGTCCTGCACCCCTGACAGTGTGGCACTCCCTCGGTACTGGCCCTCTGACAGTGCAGCACGCTCTCAGGACAAATCCTCTGCCAATGCAGCAGGCCCTCAGTATTGACATTCCGACAGTGCGGTGATCCTCCGACAGTGCCACACATGCTCAGTACTGACCCTCTCACAGTGCAGCACTCCCTCAGTACTGACCCTCTGACAGTGCAGCACTCCCTCAGTACTGACCCTCTGACAGTGCAGCACTCCCTAAGTACTGACCCTCTGACAGTGCAGCACTCCCTCAGTACTGACCATCTGACAGTGCAGCACTCCCTCAGTACTGACCCTCTGACAGTGCAGCACTCCCTCAGTACTGACCCTCTGACAGTGCAGCACTCCATCAGTACTGACCCCTGACAGTGCAGCACTCCCTCAATACTGACCATCTGACAGTGCAGCACTCCCTCAGTACTGACCCTCTGACAGTGCAGCACTCCCTCAGTACTGACCCTCTGACAGTGCAGCACTCCATCAGTACTGACCCCCTGACAGTGCAGCACTCCCTCAGTACTGACCCCCTGACAGTGCAGCACTCCCTCAGTACTGACCCTCTGACAGTGCAGCACTCCCTCAGTACTGACCCTCCGACAGTGCAGCACTCCCTCAGTACTGATCGTTTGACAGTGCAGCACTCCCTCAGTCCTGACCCTCTGACAGTGCAGCACTCCCTCAGTACTGACCCTCTGACAGTGCAGCACTCCCTCAGTACTGACCCTCTGACAGTGCAGCACTCCATCAGTACTGACCCCCTGACAGTGCAGCACTCCCTCAGTACTGACCCCCTGACAGTGCAGCACTCCCTCAGTACTGACCCTCTGACAGTGCAGCACTCCCTCAGTACTGACCCTCCGACAGTGCAGCACTCCCTCAGTACTGACCCTCTGACAGTGCAGCACTCCCTCAGTACTGACCCCCTGACAGTGCTGCGCTCCCTCAGTATTGACCCTCTAACAGTGCAGCATTTCCACAGTACTGACCCTCTGACAGTGCAGCACTCCCTCAGTACTGACCCTCCGACAGTGCAGCACTCCCTCAGTACTGACCCTCTGACAGTGCAGCACTCCCTCAGTACTGAGCCTCCGACAGTGCGGCACTCCCTCAGTACTGACCCTCTGACAGTGCGGCACTCCCTCAGTACTGACCCTCTGACAGTGCAGCACTCCCTCAGTACTGACCCTCTGACAGTGCAGCACTCCCTCAGTACTAACCCTCTGACAGTGCGACACTTCCTCAGTACTGACCCTCTGACATTGCAGTGCTTCCTCCTTCCTGATCCTCTGACAGTGCATCCCTCCCTCAAACTGACCTTCTGGCAGTGCAGCACTCCCTCTATATTGACCGGCAGACCGTGCAGCACTCCCTCAGTAATGACCCCCTGACATTGCAGTGCTTCCTCCCTCTTAACCCTCAGGCAATGCTGCACTCCCTCCAAACTGATCCACTGACAGTGCAGCACTCCCTCAGTCCTGCCCCTCTGACAGTGCAGCACGCCCTCAGTCCTGACCCTCTGACAGTGCAGCACTCCCTCAGCCCTGACCCTCTGACAGTGCAGCACTCCCTCAGTCCTGACCCCCTGACAGTGCAGCACTCCCTCAGCCCTGACCCTCTGACAGTGCAGCACTCCCTCAGTACTGATCGTTTGACAGTCCAGCTGTCCCTCAGAAGTGAGCGTCTGACGCCACGTCATTCCCTCATTATTGACTCTCTGACTCTGCAGCACTCTCTTTGTATTGACATTTCCACAGTGCAGCACTCCCTCAGTACTGACCCTCTGACAGTGCAGCACTCCCTCAGTACTGACCATCTGACAGTGCAGCACTCCCTCAGTACTGACCCTCTGACAGTGCAGCACTCCTTCAGTACTGACCCACTGACAGTGCTGCGCTCCCTCAGTACTGATCGTTTGACAGTGCAGCACTCCCTCAGTATTGACCCTCTAACAGTGCAGCATTTCCACAGTACTGACCCTCTGACAGTGCAGCACTCCTTCAGTACTGACCCCCTGACAGTGCAGCACTCCCTCAGTACTGATTTTTGACAGTGCAGCACTCCCTCAGTACTGACCCTCTGACAGTGCACACTCCCTCAGTAGTGACCCTCCGACAGTGCAGCACTCCCTCAGTACTGACCCTCCGACAGTGCACACTCTCTCAGTACTGACCCTCTGACAGTGCAGCACTCCTCAGAGGTGGCCCTCTGATAATACATGAACAGAGAACATACAACATAGAAAAATACAGCGCAGTACAGGCCCTTCGGCCCTCGATGTTGCGCCAACTGAAGCCTACCTAACCTACACTAGCCCAATAACCTCCATATGCCAATCCAATGCCCGTTTAAATGCCCATAAAGAGGGAGAGTCCACCACTGCTACTGGCTGGGCATTCCATGAACTCACAACCCGCTGAGTAAAGAATCTACCCCTAACATCAGTCCTATATCTACCCCCCCTTAATTTATAGCTGTGTCCCCTAATAACAGCTGACTCCATACGTGGAAAAAGGTTCTCACTGTCAACCCTATCTAAACCCCTAATCATCTTGTACACCTCTATCAAGTCACCCCTAAACCTTCTTTTCTCCAATGAAAACAGCCCCAAGTGCCTCAGCCTTTCCACATACGATTTTCCTACCATACCAGGCAACATCCTGGTAAATCTCCTCTGCACCCGTTCCAGTGCTTCCACATCCTTCCTATAGTATGGCGACCAAAACTGCACACAATATTCCAGATAAGGCCACACCAGAGTCTTATACAACTGCAACATGACCTGAGGACTCCGGAACTGAATTCCTCTACCAATAAAGCCCAGTACACCATATGCCTTCTTCACTGCACTATTTACCTGGGTGGCAACTTTCAAAGATCTGTGTACATGGACACCAAGATCCCTCTGCTCATCCACACTTCCCAGTAGCCGACCATTAGCCCAGTAATCCATCTTCTTGTTATTCCTACCAAAGTGAATGACTTCACACTTAGCTACATTAAACTCCATTTGCCACCTTTCTGCAACTTATCTATATCGCGCTGTAACCTGCCACATCCGTCTTCGCTGTCCACCACTCCACCGACTTTCGCATCATCAGCAAACTTGCTCACCCAGCCTTCAAGCCCCTCCTCCAGGTCATTTATAAAAATGACAAACAGCAATGGTCCCAAAACAGATCCTTGTGGAACACCGCTCACTACTGACTGTCCGACAGTGCAGTGATCCCTCAGTACTGATCCTCTGGCAATGTAGCAGTCCCTCAGTACTGACCCTCTGACAGTGCAGCACTCCCTCAGTACTGACCCTATGACAGTGCAGCACTCCCTCAGTACTGACTCTCTGACAGTGCAGCACCCCCTCAGTACTGACCCTCTGACAGTGCAGCACCCCCTCAGTACTGACCCCCTGACAGTGCTGTACTCCCTCAGTGCTGACCCTCTGACAGTGCAGCAATCCCTCAGTACTGACTGTCCAATAGTGCAGTGATCCCTCAGTACTCACCCTCTGTCAATGCAGCACTCCCTCAGTACTGACCCTCTGACAGCGCAGCGATCCCTCAGTACTGACCCTCTGACAGTGCAGCACTCCCTCAGTGCTGACCCTCTGACAGTGCTGCAATCCCTCAGTACTGACTGTCCAATAGTGCGGTGATCCCTCAGTACTCACCCTCTGTCAATGCAGCACTCCCTCAGTACTGACCCTCCGACAGTGCAGCACTCCCTCAGTCCTGACCCCCTGACAGTGCAGCACTCCTTCAGCCCTGCCCCTCTGACAGTGCAGCACTCCCTCAGCCCTGACCCTCTGACAGTGCAGCACTCCCTCAGTCCTGACCCCCTGACAGTGCAGCACTCCCTCAGTCCTGACCCCCTGACAGTGCAGCACTCCCTCAGTCCTGACCCTCTGACAGTGCAGCACTCCCTCAGTCCTGACCCTCTGACAGTGCAGCACTCCCTCAGCCCTGACCCTCTGACAGTGCAGCACTCCTTCAGCCCTGCCCCTCTGACAGTGCAGCACTCCCTCAGCCCTGACCCTCTGACAGTGCAGCACTCCCTCAGTCCTGACCCCCTGACAGTGCAGCACTCCCTCAGTCCTGACCCCCTGACAGTGCAGCACTCCCTCAGCCCTGACCCTCTGACAGTGCAGCACTCCCTCAGTACTGATCGTTTGTCAGTCCAGCTGTCCCTCAGAAGTGAGCGTCTGACGCCACGTCATTCCCTCATTATTGACTCTCTGACTCTGCAGCACTCTCTTTGTATTGACATTTCCACAGTACAGCACTCCCTCAGTACTGACCCTCCGACGGTGCAGCACTCCCTCAGTACTGACCCTCTGACAGTACAGCACTCCCTCATTACTGACCCTCCGATGGTGCAGTACTCCTTCCATGCTGACAATGTGACAGTGCAGCACTCCCTTGGTCCTGCGCCCTACACAGTGCAGCGATAACTCTATACTGACCCTCCGATAGTGCAGCATTCGCTCAGCACTGATCCCTTCACTCTGCAGCACTCCCTCAGACGTGAGCCTCTAACATCACAGCATTCCCGCAATACTGACCCTCTGACTCTGCCGCAGTGTCTCTGTGCTGACATTTCTACAGTGCAGCACTCCCTCAGTACTGACCCTCTGACAGTGCAGCACTCCCTCAGTACTGACCCTCTGACAGTGCAGCACTCCCTCAGTACTGACCCTCTGGCAGTGCAGCACTCCCTCAGTCCTGACCCTCTGACAGTGCAGCACTCCCTCTGTACTGACCCTCTGACAGTGCAGCACTCCCTCAGTACTGACCCTCTGACAGTGCAGCACTCCCTCTGTACTGACCCTCTGACAGTGCAGCACTCCCTCAGTACTGACCCTCTGGCAGTGCAACTCTCCCTCAATACTGTTCCTATGACAGTGCAGCACTCCCTCAGTACTGACCCTCTGACAGTGCAGCACTCCCTCTGTACTGACCCTCTGACAGTGCAGCACTCCCTCAGTACTGACCCTCTGGCAGTGCAACTCTCCCTCAATACTGTTCCTATGACAGTGCAGCACTCCCTCAGTACTGACCATCTGACAGTGCAGCACTCCCTCAGTACTGACCCTCTGACAGTGCAGCACTCCCTCAGTACTGACCCTCTGACAGTGCAGCACTCCCTCAGAACTGACCCTCTGACAGTGCAGCACTCCCTCAGAACTGACCCTCTGACAGTGCAGCACTCCCTCCGTACTGACCATCTGACAGTGCAGCACTCCCTCAGTACTGACCCTCTGACAGTGCAGCACTCCCTCAGTACTGACCCTCTGACAGTGCAGCACTCCCTCAGAACTGACCCTCTGACAGTGCAGCACTCCCTCCGTACTGACCATCTGACAGTGCAGCACTCCCTCAGTACTGATTCTCTGACAGTGCAGCACTCCCTCAGTACTGACCCTCTGACAGTGCAGCACTCCCTCAGAACTGACCCTCTGACAGTGCAGCACTCCCTCAGAACTGACCCTCTGACAGTGCAGCACTCCCTCCGTACTGACCCTCTGACAGTGCAGCACTCCCTCAGTACTGACCCTCTGGCAGTGCAACTCTCCCTCAATACTGTTCCTATGACAGTGCAGCACTCCCTCAGTACTGACCCTCTGGCAGTGCAACTCTCCCTCAATACTGTTCCTATGACAGTGCAGCACTCCCTCAATACTGTTCCTATGACAGTGCAGCACTCCCTCAATACTGATCCTTTGACAGTCCAGCACTCCATCAGAAGTGAGCCTCTGACGCCACAACAGTCCCTCAGTACTGACCCTCTGACTCTGCAGCATTGTCTTTGTATTGCCATTTCTACAGTGCAGCCCTCCCTCAGTACTGACCGTCTGAGAGTGCAGCACTCCCTCTGTACTGACCCTCTGACAGTGCAGCATTCCCTCAGTACTGACCCTCTAACAGTGCAGCATTTCCACAGTACTGACTCTCCGACAGTACAGCACTCCCTCAGTACTGACCCCCTGACAGTGCTGCACTCCCTCAGTACTGACCCCCTAACAGTGCAGCACTCCCTCAGTACTGACCCTCTGACAGTGCAGCACTCCCTCAGTACTGATCGTTTGACAGTGCAGCACTCCCTCAGTACTGACCCTCTGACAGTGCAGCACTCCCTCAGTACTGACCCTCCGACAGTGCAGAACGCCCTCAGTAACTCACCCTCTGACAGTGCAGCACTCCCTCAGTACTGACCATTCGACTGTGCAGCACTCCCTCAGTACTGACCCCCTGACAGTGCAGCACTCCATCAGTACTGACCCCCTGACAGTGCAGCACTCCCTCAGTACTGACCCCCTGACAGTGCAGCACTCCCTCAGTACTGACCCTCTAACAGTGCAGCATTTCCACAGTACTGACCCTCCAACAGTGCAGCACTCCCTCAGTACTGACCCCCTGACAGTGCAGCACTCCCTCAGTACTGACCCTCTAACAGTGCAGCATTTCCACAGTACTGACCCTCTGACAGTGCAGCACTCCCTCAGTACTGACCCTCTGACAGTGCAGCACTCCCTCAGTACTGATCGTTTGACAGTGCAGCACTCCCTCAGTACTGACCCTCTGACAGTGCAGCACTCCCTCAGTACTGACCCTCCGACAGTGCAGAACGCCCTCAGTAACTCACCCTCTGACAGTGCAGCACTCCCTCAGTACTGACCATTCGACTGTGCAGCACTCCCTCAGTACTGACCCCCTGACAGTGCAGCACTCCATCAGTACTGACCCCCTGACAGTGCAGCACTCCCTCAGTACTGACCCCCTGACAGTGCAGCACTCCCTCAGTACTGACCCTCTAACAGTGCAGCATTTCCACAGTACTGACCCTCCAACAGTGCAGCACTCCCTCAGTACTGACCCCCTGACAGTGCAGCACTCCCTCAGTACTGACCCTCTAACAGTGCAGCATTTCCACAGTACTGACCCTCTGACAGTGCAGCACTCCCTCAGTACTGACCCTCCGACAGTGCAGCACTCCCTCAATACTGACCCTCTGACAGTGCAGCACTCCTTCAGTACTGACCCACTGACAGTGCTGCGCTCCCTCAGTACTGATCGTTTGACAGTGCAGCACTCCCTCAGTATTGACCCTCTAACAGTGCAGCATTTCCACAGTACTAACCCTCCGACAGTGCAGCACTCCCTCAGTACTGACCCTCTGACAGTGCAGCACTCCCTCAGTACTGATTTTTGACAGTGCAGCACTCCCTCAGTACTGACCCTCTGACAGTGCACACTCCCTCAGTACTGACCCTCCGACAGTGCAGCACTCCCTCAGTACTGACCCTCCGACAGTGCACACTCTCTCAGTACTGACCCTCTGACAGTGCAGCACTCCCTCAGTACTGACCATCTGACAGTGCAGCACTCCTCAGAGGTGGCCCTCTGATAATACATGAACAGAGAACATACAACATAGAAAAATACAGCGCAGTACAGGCCCTTCGGCCCTCGATGTTGCGCCGACTGAAGCCTACCTAACCTACACTAGCCCAATAACCTCCATATGCCAATCCAATGCCCGTTTAAATGCCCATAAAGAGGGAGAGTCCACCACTGCTACTGGCTGGGCATTCCATGAACTCACAACCCGCTGAGTAAAGAATCTACCCCTAACATCAGTCCTATATCTACCCCCCCTTAATTTAAAGCTGTGTCCCCTAATAACAGCTGACTCCATACGTGGAAAAAGGTTCTCACTGTCAACCCTATCTAAACCCCTAATCATCTTGTACACCTCTATCAAGTCACCCCTAAACCTTCTTTTCTCCAATGAAAACAGCCCCAAGTGCCTCAGCCTTTCCACATACGATCTTCCTACCATACCAGGCAACATCCTGGTAAATCTCCTCTGCACCCGTTCCAGTGCCTCCACATCCTTCCTATAGTATGGCGACCAAAACTGCACACAATATTCCAGATAAGGCCACACCAGAGTCTCATACAACTGCAACATGACCTGAGGACTCCGGAACTGAATTCCTCTACCAATAAAGCCCAGTACACCATATGCCTTCTTCACTGCACTATTTACCTGGGTGGCAACTTTCAAAGATCTGTGTACATGGACACCAAGATCCCTCTGCTCATCCACACTACCCAGTAGCCGACCATTAGCCCAGTAATCCATCTTCTTGTTATTCCTACCAAAGTGAATGACTTCACACTTAGCAACATTAAACTCCATTTGCCACCTTTCTGCCCAGCTCTGCAACTTATCTATATCGCGCTGTAACCTGCCACATCCGTCTTCGCTGTCCACCACTCCACCGACTTTCGCATCATCAGCAAACTTGCTCACCCAGCCTTCAAGCCCCTCCTCCAGGTCATTTATAAAAATGACAAACAGCAATGGTCCCAAAACAGATCCTTGTGGAACACCGCTCACTACTGACTGTCCGACAGTGCAGTGATCCCTCAGTACTGATCCTCTGGCAATGTAGCAGTCCCTCAGTACTGACCCTCTGACAGTGCAGCACTCCCTCAGTACTGACCCTATGACAGTGCAGCACTCCCTCAGTACTGACTCTCTGACAGTGCAGCACCCCCTCAGTACTGACCCTCTGACAGTGCTGTACTCCCTCAGTGCTGACCCTCTGACAGTGCAGCAATCCCTCAGTACTGACTGTCCAATAGTGCAGTGATCCCTCAGTACTCACCCTCTGTCAATGCAGCACTCCCTCAGTACTGACCCTCTGACAGCGCAGCGATCCCTCAGTACTGACCCTCTGACAGTGCAGCACTCCCTCAGTGCTGACCCTCTGACAGTGCAGCAATCCCTCAGTACTGACTGTCCAATAGTGCGGTGATCCCTCAGTACTCACCCTCTGTCAATGCAGCACTCCCTCAGTACTGACCCTCTGACAGTGCAGTACTCCCTTGGTCCTGCACCCTTGACAGTGCAGCGATCACTCTGTACTGACCCTCTGACAGTGCAGCACTCCCTTGGTCCTGCACCCTTGACAGTGCAGCGATCACTCTGTACTGACCCCGCAACAGTGCAGCACTCCCTCAGCACTGATCCTTTACACTGCAGCACTCCCTCAGAAGTGAGCCTCTAACGCCACAGCATTCCCTCTGTACTGACCCTCTGACTCTGCAGCACTCTCTCTGTACTGACATTTCTACAGTGCAGCACTCCCTCAGTACTGACTCTGTGACAGTGCAGCACTCCTGCAATACTGACCCTCCGACAGTTTTGAATTCCCTGAGGACTGAACATCTGAAAGTGCGACACTCCCTCAGTACTGACCTCTGATAGTACTGATGCTCCATCAGTGCAGCTTTCACTCAGCACTGACCAACCCAACAGGGCAGCGCTCCCTCAGTACTGACCCTCCGACAGTATGGCACTTCCCTGACCCTCTGACTGGGCTGCATTCCCTCGTGACTGCCCCACAGCACTCCCTTAGTACTGACCGTCTGATACTGCAGCATTCCCTCAGTACTGATCCTCCGACAGAGCAGAACTCCCTCGGTGCTGATCCTCTGACAGTGTGGCACTGTCTCGATTCTGCACCTCCGATAGTACAGCAATGCCTCAGTATTAACCCTCTGACAGGGTAGTGTTCTCTCAGTACTGACCCTCTGATGGTGCAGTGCTCTCTCAGTACAGATCCTTTGACAGTGTCACATTCCCTCTGGACTGAACATCTGACAGTGCACTGCTCCCTCAGTGCTGACCCTTTGAGAGTGTAGTACTACTCAGTACTGGCCCTCTGGCAATGCAGCAGGCACTCAATACTGACTATCTGACCCACAGCGTGGTGCTCCCTCAGTACTAACCCCCTCACCGCGTGGTGTTCCCTCAGGACTGACTGTGACACAGAGCGCAGTGCTCCCCCAGTACTGACTGTCAGACACACAGCGCGGCACTCCCACAGTACTAACCCTCTCACAGTGCGGCAGTCTGACAGCAAGCTGATCCCTTAGTACTGACCCTCACAGAATGAGCACTTCCTTACTAATGACCCTCTCACTGCACAGCACTCCCGTAGTACTGACCCTCTGACAGTGCAGCACTCCCTCAGTACTGACCCTCTGACAGTGCAGCACTCCATCGGTACTGGCCCTCTGACAGTGCGACACTCCCTCAGTACTGTTCCTACGACACTGCAGCACTCCCTCCATACTGACCGTCTGACAGTGCAGCACTCCCTCAGTACTGACCCTCTAACAGTGCAGCACTCCCTCAGTACTGACCCTCTGACACTGTGGCATTGCACGTATACTGACCCTCCCACAGTGTGGCGCACCTTCATACTGAATTTCAGACAGTGCGGCGCATCCTCTGATCATTCAGTACTCCCTCAGAACTGACGCTCTCAAAGTGCAAATGCCCTTTGGCCCTGTGCCCCTGATGGTGCTGCAATCCCTCAGTACTGACCCTCTGACAATGCTGCGGTCACTCAGTACTGACCCTCTGACAATGCTGCAATCCCTCAGTACTGACCCTCTGACAATGCTGCGGTCACTCAGTACCGACCTCTGACAGTGCAGTTCTCCCTCAGCACTGCTCCTTTGACACTGCAGCACTCCCTCAGAAATGACACTCTAACACAACAGCATTCCCTCAGTACTGACCCTCTGACTCTGCAGCACTCTCTTTGTACTGACATTTCTACAGTACAGTATTTCCTCAGTACTGACACTCATACAGTGTGGCACTCCCTCGGTACTGACCCTCCGACAGAGCAGAACTCCCTCAGTACTGACACTCTGACAGTGCGGCACTGCCTCATTCCTGCACTTCTGATAGTCCAGCACTCCCTCAGTACTGACCCTTTGGCAGTGCAGCACTCTCCCTGAACTGACCCTCTGAAACAACACTCCCTCAGAACTGACACACTCACCGTGTAGGGCTCCCTCAGTAATGACCCTTTGACAGTACATCACTCTCTCAGTACTGACCCTCTGGCAATGCAGCAGTCCATAGTGTGACGCTCCCTCAGTACTAATCGCCTCAGACTGCGGTGCTCCCTCAGTTCTAACCCTTTCACAGTGCAGCGTTCCCTCAGTAGTAACCCTCTCACAATGCGACAGCATGGCCATCCATTAGTACTGACCATCAGAGAGTGCGCACTTCATCATTACTGACTCTCTCACTGCACAGCAATACATCTGTCCTGACTCTCTGACAATACAGCACTCCCTCCACACTGACCCTCTGACAATGCTGCACTCCCTCCGCACTGACCCTCTGACAATGCTGCACTCCCTCCACACTGATGCTCTGATAGTGATGCACTCCCTCAGTACTGACCCTCTGACAATGCTGCACTCCCTCCACACTGACCCTCTGACAATGCTGCACTCCCTCCACACTGACCCTCTGACAATGCTGCACTCCCTCCACACTGATGCTCTGATAGTGATGCACTCCCTCAGTACTGACCCTCTGACAGTGTGGAAATGGTCCTATACTGACCCTTCGACAGTGTGTCAATCTCTCAGTACTGACCTTCCAACAATGCAGCGCACCCTCAGTACTGGCCCTCTGACAGTGTGGCTCAATCTCAGGACAAAACCTCTGACAGTACAGCACTCTGTCAGAACTGGCACTCTGGCAGTACAGCACTCCCTCAGGTTTGACTCATTGACAGTGTAGCACTCCTTCAGTACTGACCCATTGACAGTATACCACTCCCTCACTACTGACCCTCTGCCTCGGTCCTGCACCTCTGATAGTCCAGCAGTGCCTCAGTACTGACCATCTGACAGTGTAGCACTCTCTCTGTACTGACCATCTGACAGTGTTGCACTCTCCCTGTACTGAACGTCTGACAGTGTTGCACTCTCTCTGTACTGACCCTCTGACAGTGCAGCACTCCCTCAGTACTGACCATCTGACAGTGCAGCACTCCCTCAGTACTGACCCCCTGACAGTGCAGCACTCTCTCAGTACTGACCCTCTGACAGTGCAGCACTCCCTCAGTACTGACCATCTGACAGTGCAGCACTCTCTCAGTACTGACCATCTGACAGTGCAGCACTCCCTCAGTACTGACCGTCAGGCAATGAGGCACTCCTCCAGTACTGATCCTCTAATGGTGCAGTGCTCTCTTAGTGCAGATCCACTGATAGTATGGCTTGCCCTCTAGACTGAACCTCTGACAGTGTGGTGCTCCCTTAGTACTGACTTTCTGACAGTGCAACACTCCCTCAGTACTGACTCTCTGACAGTGCAACACTCTCTCTGTACTGATCCTCTGAAATAGTTCTCACTCAGAACCGAAGCTTTCATTATGTAGCACTCCCTCAGTACTGACCTTTTGATAATGCACGCTCCCTCAGTGCTGACAGTTTGACAGTGTAGTGCTCGCTCAGTACTGACCCTCTGATGGGGCAGTGCTCTCTGAGTACAGAGCCTCTGACAGTGTGGCATTACCTTTGGACTGAACCTCTGACAGTGTGGTGCTCTCTCAGGACTGACCCTTTGACAGTGTAGTACTCCTCAGAGATGGCCCTCTGGTAATGCAGCAGTCCCTCACTACTGACTGTCTGACAGTGCGGTGATCCCTCAGTACTGACCCTCTGGTAATGCAGCAGTCCCTCACTACTGACTGTCTGACAGTGCGGTGATCCCTCAGTACTGACCCTCTGGCAATGTAGCAGTCCCTCAGTACTGACCGTCTGACAGTGCAGCACTCCCTCAGTACTAACCCTCTGAGTGCGCACTCCCTCAGTGCTGACCCTCTGACAGTGTGGTGCTCCAATCGCCACCAGGACAGAACCCCACTGGTCCTCACCTACCACCCCACCAACCTCCATATACATCGCAGCATCTGTCATCATTTCCGCCACCTCCAAACAGACCCCACCACCAAGGATATATTTCCCTCCACACCCCTATCAGCGTTCTGGAAAGACCACTCCCTCCGTGACTCCCTCGTCAGGTTCCCAAACCCCACCAACCCAACCTCCACTCCCGGCACCTTCCTCTGCAACCGCAAGACATGTGCGCCCACACGTCCCCCCTCACTTCCCTCCAATGCCCCAAGGGATCCTTCCATATACACCACAAATTCACCCGCACCTCCACACACATCATTTACTGCCTCTGCTGCACCCGATGTGGCCTCCTTTATGTTGGGGAGACAGGCCGTCTACTTGCGGAACATTTCAGAGGACACCTCTGGGACTCCCGCACCAAACAACCCAACCGCCCCACGGCTGAATACTTTAACTCCCCCTCCCACTCCACCAAGGACATGCAGGTCCTTGGCCTCCTCTATCGCCAGACCATAGCAACACAACGGCTGGAGGAAGATTGCCTCATCTTCCGCCTAGGAACCCTCCAACCAGAAGGGATGAATGCAGATTTCTCCAGCTCCTTCATTTCCTCTCCCCCACCTTATCTCAGTCCCAACCCTGGGACTCAGCACCACCTTCTTGACCTGCAATCTTCTTCCTGACCTCTCCGCCCCACCCCCACTCCAGCCTATCACCCTCACTTTAACCTCCTTCCCCCATCGCATTCCCAATGCCCCTCCCCCAAATCCCTCCTCCCTACCTTTTATCTTAGCCTGCTTGGCACACTTTCCTCATTCCTGAAGAAGGGCTCATGCCCGAAATGTCGATTCTCCTGCTCCTTGGATGGTGCCTGACCTGCTGCGCTTTTCCAGCAACACATTTTTCAGCTCTGCTCTCCAGAATCTGCAGTCCTCACTTTCTCCTCCATGATAGAGATTGAGCCGATAATGTTGGCATCACGAACCTGTTAGCTGAGGTAACTGCCCCCTGCCCTCCCCCTTTATGGGGGAGGAATTCAATCCCTTTAATAGAGCAAGCTTGAGATTTCAACACTAAAAACAATCTGTACGGACGCGGTAGAGACCTGAAACTTCAATACAGAGATTGCTGAAGGAGCTAAGCATGTCTGGCAGCATCTCTGAAGGGGGAGGGAGAAAGAGACAGAGAGAGAGTTCACCTTTCAATCCAGTGATTTCTGCAGGAAAGTTCCTTCAGAACAAACCTTTTTGAGGAAGGGTCACTTGAAATGTGAATTGTTCCTCTCTCTCTTCACCATTGCTGCCTGATCTGCTGAATTTCTCCAGCCATCTGTTTGCTTGAGAATTTGATCTGACCTGATTCAAGTGACACTGAGTAATTCAGTCTGTGTTCAATGCCCTGAGGCTGCTTCTGCTGAATGTTGACAAACAGGTTTAAGGCTGTGTGAGGTATTGTATTCGGTGGGAGGGGTACATGGGAGAACAGATACAGAACAAAGGCACTTCACAAAGATCCTTCTCAATTTAACTTTGTGATGTTAATTCAGAAGGAACAGCTCAGACCTCACATTTCAGTTAATCAGTCAAGGGGAGTATATATGTCATGACAAAGACTTGTTGTAAAGACTGTACAGAACCGAACTTTAGTGACTATGTTTGTACGTAAAGTTTTTTTTGTGAATAAAGTCTCTTTTTGAAATTGATATAAATATTTTTTCGAGGGGGATCAAGCATCTTGAGCTTGGGGAGGCATTGCCCTTGTCCCTAATCTTTCTTAAATAAACGCTAGACAAGTTAGATACTCCCCGAGAATAAACATCAAACTGTCACCAACGGGGAGGAGATGGTGGGATTGTCATGGGGGGGGTCAGTGTTGCCTCACCCCACCCGGGTTCGATTCCAGCCTCGGGCGACTGTCTGTTTGGAGTTAGCACATTTTCCCCGTGTCAGCCTCCGGGTGCTCCAGTTCCCTCCCACTGTCCAAAGATGTACAGGCTAGGTGGATTAGCCAGAGGAAATGAAGGGATCCAGGGATGGGTGGGGGGATGGGGGGATGGGGGATGGGCTGCTCTGCTGAGGGTCAATGTGAACCTGATAAGCCGGATGGCCTGCTTCCACATTGTATGATCAATCCAGAGACTCAAATAATGTTCTGGGCCCTGGGCCCCAATCTTGGGGGTGGCTGTGGGTCATCACAGTGAGAACAGGTTTGGGAATGAACACAGTCCAAGGGGGCAACAGATTTGCTTTCTGAGGTGTTGAGGACATGAACGTTCTGTCGAGGTTCTTTGGGGATAAACATACTGAGGAGATGCTTTCTGAGGTACTGAGGGAGCACTATCTGGCGGTATAGGGTGCAGAAGGTGGAATGGTACAGATACACTTCCCTAATCATTTCCTCAGGGTCCCCAAGGCAGGCTGGTTTGGTCATCTGAGATGGAAGCCACTCCCCATTTTAGAAGATTCAGATCAACACTCAGTGAAAAATAACACAAACACATGCCTTAAACATGGATTCAAGGAAAACTGTTATGAATCTATCATCAGTTGTTGCTTGGACACGGTTTAGAAAAACAGGCACCCAAACAGACCAATGCTGTCAATGGAAGGGATGCTGCACAGGAAGATCCAAGAAGTCATTTGCAGTTAATGTCTGTCTCCCTGCAGAGGTCATCATCCGAGATCAGTGTTCAGTCCTGGGAGAAATCATCTCTCCATCAAAACCTCAACCATGCCTGTGTGTGTGTGTAAGGTTATATTGTGTATCCAAGTAAATAAATTCCTGCTGTTGTTTCAGGTTGATTGGTCCTTGATTTTCAAAAAAACTGGCAAAGACACAAATGTGAACATTTTTAAAACCTGAAAAACTCACTTAACTGGGGTAAAGTGAATACTGTAAAGCTCCCAAAAGAGGTTGGGATGGAAGGAACAAGCAACATTAGATTGAGAAGAGATAGTGCCATTCAGGTGCAGAGGTATTGTTGGAATGTCTATTCAGGATTAACTAAGTCATTTCAGGAGAGGAGGAAACAATTCCAGGTAGATCAAAATCACCTTGGAGATAGTTTCTCAACTGACCTGCTCATTGATGGTATGATATTCCTCGGGACCAGGTGGTACTTTAACCTGGATCTCCTAGCTCAGAGGTAAAGATGCTACCACTGTCCCTTTCTACCTTCCACAAACTGTACAAGAGACCTAACACTTGGCTGCAGACATCAATGTAAAACAGCCAATGTGACAAGGTCTTCAAGAAGGAAGGAGGGAGAAACCAGGAATATACAGGCCAATCAGTCTGACGGTGGGGAAACTGTTGGAATGAATACTTAGGGACAGAATGAATCTGCACTTGGAGCAGGCAGGGGTTAATCAAGAACAGTAGGTGTGGTTTTATTAAAGGAAGGTCATATCTGACCAACCTGATTGAATTTATCAAAGAGGTGGCCAGATGTGTAGGCGACAGCAATGCATTTGGTGTAGGCTGCTTGGAATTCAGTGGGGCTTTTGATAAGGTCCTGCATGGGACACTGATGGCAAAGACAAGAGCCTATGGCATCCAAGGGAATTTGGCAAATTGGATCCACAATGGGCTGAGTGGCAGGAAGCAGAGGATGATGGTTGAGATTGCTTCTGTAACTGGAAGCTTGTGCCCAGTGGGATCTTGCAGAGGCCAGTGTTGGGTCCTCGCAGTTTCTAGGTTTATTGAAATAACTTTCACTTGAAAGTTGGAGGATTGATCAGTGAGTTCACGGATGATATGAAAACTAATGTGATGGCAAAGAGTGAGGAAGATAGAATTAGACCATAGGGGGACAAACATGGTAAGGGAATCCATGATGAACTATAGGGCCCTGGGAAGCACTGAAGATCAGAGGGACCTTGTTGTGCCTGTCCACCAGTCACTTAAACACCGGGACAGGTGATAAACTCGCCTTTCCTTGTTAAGCACAGAGTTTGAGCTGGGAAGTTCTGTCGGAACTGTCGAAAACATTGGCTAGGGGACAGCTAGCTTGTTGTCTGTATTTCTGGAATCCACATTTAAGGAGGGATATGCGAGCACTCGAGACTTGGAAGGATGTTCTCTGAGCTGGAGAGTTTCAGTTATGAAGAGAGACTGGAAAGATTGGGTCATTCTCCTTAGACCAGAGAGATTGAGAGGGGAGTCACAGGTTGATAGGATAGTGGAGAAGGCTTTTTGTATGCTTTCCCTTATTGGTCAGAGTATTGAGTAAAGGAGTTTGGAAGTCATGTTGTGGCTGTACAGGACATTGGTTAGGTCACCTTTGGAGTGTTGTGTGTAATTCTGCTCTGATTCCTGTAGAAAGGATGATGTGAAATTTGAAAGGGTTCAAACACATTTACAAGGATGTTGCCAGGGTTGGAGGGTTTGAACTACAGGGGGAGGCTGAATAGGCTGGAGCTGTTTTCCCTGGAGTGTTGGAGGCTGAGGAGTGACCTTCCAGACGTTTATCAAATCATGGAGGCATGGATAGGGTAAATAGGCAAGGTCTTTTCCCTGGGGTGTGGTCGTCCAGAACTAGAGAGCATAGGTTTAGGGTGAGAGGGGAAAGATTTACAAGGTCCTAAGGGCCAACTTTTTCATGCAGCAGGCGGTGCGTGTATGCAAGAGGAAGTGAAGGCCAGTACGCGGCTAGTAACATATAAAAGGTATCGGGAGGGGGATTAGATAACTCCACCACCACCTGATGAAGGAGCAGCGTTCCGAAAGTTAGTGGTTCCAAATAAACCTGTTGGACTATAACCTGGTGTTGTGTGATTTTTAACTTGAATTGGAAGGGATTAGAGGGCCAAGTGTTGGTAAATGGGACTAGGTTAATTTTGGATATCTGGTCGGCATGGACGAGTTGGGCTGAAGGATCTGTTTGTGTGTTGTACATCTGTCTGACTCTATGACATCATTGAGATGTATAACATAATGAGAGGTGTAGATTGGGTAGACAGTAAGGAAATATTCCCCTTGATGGTGGAACCAGTTAAGACAAATGCTGTAAAGACTGGAGACAGTGCAGATATTTAAGGTAAGCGGCAGGAGACTTAAGGGGAATGTCAGTGATAAAGTCATACAGCACGGAAACAGACCTTTTGGTTCCCCCAAGTCAATGCTAATCATAATCCCAAACAAAACTAGTCCCACCGCCTGCTCCTGGCCCATATCCCCCCAATTCTTTCCTGTTTATCCAAATATCTTTTAAACATTGGAACTGTACCTACATCCATTAATTCCTCTGGAAGTTCATTCACACACGAACCACTCTCTGTGTAGAAAAAAAGTTGTCCCTCATTTCCCTTTTAAATCTTTCTCCTCTCACTTTAAAAATATGTCCCCTAGTCCTGAAGTCTAGGGGGGAATAAGCTCCCTAGTCCAAGGGGAAAATTTCCTCACTATCTACCTTATGAACACCTCTCATTATTTTATACATCTCAACCATGTCATCGAGTAATAGAGACGTACAGTACAGAAACAGATCCTTTGACCCAACTCGTCCATGCTGACTGGATATCCGAACTTATCCTAGTCCCATTTACCAGTACTTGGTCCATATCCCTTTAATCCCTTCCTCTTCATATACAAGCCCTGAAGTCTATCACCCGAGGGGAAAGACATCTGACATTCACCTTATATATGTCCCTTATTATATTATAAACCTCTGCAAGGTCGCCCCAAAACCTTCAAGCTCCTTTCCATATAACTCAAACCCTCCAGTCCTGGCAACATCTTGTTAATATTTTCTGAGCAGTTTAACAATACCCCTCCTTTAACAGGGAGACCAGAATTGGACACAGTATTCTAGAAGAGGCCTGTACAACCTCAACATGATGTCCTCACTCCTATACTCATGGTCTGTGTAATGAAGGAAAAAGGCCTTCACCCAGAGGGTGGTGAGAAACTGAATTCACTGCCAGAAGGGTATTGCAGACAGAAGCTCTCAAATCATTGAAGAAGTATTCAGAAGTGCAATTGCAATGCCAAGACATACAAGGTGATGGGTCTTGAAGGAGAACCTGAATCTGTAGTCTGTACTGTTTGCCCAAAACGTCAATTTTCCGGCTCCTCGGATGCTGCCTGAGTTGCTGGGCTTTTCCAGCATCACTCTAATCTAGACTCTGGTTTCCAGCATCTGCAGTCCTTGTTTTTACCTAATACAAGGTGATGGGCCGAGGGCTGAGAAATGAAGTTACCATAGTTTGAAGGTGGTTTTTGACTGGCCCAGAATCAGTGGGCTGAAGGGACTTGCTCTGCACTATAGGCCACTGTGATTCGAAAAAAACACAATGAAGAGGCTTTGATTGAGGTGTTGGCACTAACAATTGTCAATGTGGCAGTGCCACAAGATTGCATTTTATTCTGACACACTGTCAGATCTGGATTTGAACTCTGTTCTCACTCTCTGCAGATGCTTCTGGACCTGCTACATTTCTTCGGCACTCAGCGTTTATTTGTGGTTACAGAGAGGATCTGAGGCTGCAGGGGTGAAATCTGATGGTTTGTTAGAGATGGGGAGGCAAAGCAGACACTTCCTGATTGAAAATGAAAAATCAGACATAGAATTGTGAGGCTGTTAATGTATATTCTGTTCCACAAATCCAGATGACACAAGTTTCAGTACAACAGCAGATACTTTATTATCGGAGTGCAGCGTGAGATTCTCCATGTCCCTGAAAGAATTCCTGTGTCTACTTGTGGTGACACTTCTCCACGAATCTCTGCTCTACACACAAAGGCCGTACTTTTTATGGGAATAATACAAAAGGTCTCTCAGCCGCATGGTTGATTGTCTTTACGTTGTTTAAGATGGGCAATTATAATTTTACAAGGCCTGGTGAATATCAATGTCCTACGATAATGAGTGAATGGATTACAGCGACTGATTATCGTATTCTTCATGATCATGTGTCAATGGGAAGAGATTAAAACGGAAGGGTTTGCCTGTTTTCAACCGGGAATTCCCATCCCTATGCTAATACGGAGAGGAAGCAAGATAATGGGAGCAGGAGGCAGTGTAACAGGGTTGGGGCCAAGGCTACCAATCTTGGCTGGGGAGGACAAATACCTTTGTCTGAGGCGGCAGAGGAACCCCCTTCTGTGGCTGCAATGGATTCCTTCCCGAAGACTCAGTAATCTGACTGAGATGTTCGGTCTATTCTGAAATTGATACTGGAGTGAGTCTGCTTCACAGTGGAATGTTTAACTCTTGAGTGCCCAGTGTGCCTTGAAAGAGCATTAAAATATGGAACTGATCCCTTTCTGGCTTTATAACATCCTCACCAAAGTCAGCGAATGCAAGTTCCTCCTGTCAGATATGATCCAGCCCCTCACTCATCGACAACAATCACCCACTGTCGAATATAAACCACCCCAGAGGCACAAATCTCCCCAAATCTGATTTCACCCCGCCCAACAGACAGTGATAACAGTTTCCTCCAGTCTGATATAATCCAGCCCCACAGTCTTCGACACCACTCTCCCCCTGTCTGATATAAAGCAGCCCCACAGTCACTATCACCAATCTCCCCTTGTCTGATATAAACCAGACCCAGAGTCACTGACACAAATCTCCCCCTGTCTGATATAAACCAACCCCACACTCACTGACACCAAACTCCCTTGTCTGATATAAACCAGACCCACAGTCACTGACACCAATCGCCCCTGTCTGGTATAAACCAGACCAACAGTTACTGACACCAATCTCTCCCTGTCTGATATAAACCAGCTCTACAGACACTGACACCAATCTCCCCCTGTCTGATATAAACCAGTCCCACAGTCACTGACACCAATCTCCCCCTGTCTGATATAAACCTGACCCACAGTCACTGTCACCAATCTCCCCCTGTCTGATATAAACCAGTCCCACAGTCACTGACACCAATCTCCCCCTGTCTGATATAAACCAGACCCACATTCACTAACACCATTCTCCCCCTGTCTGGTATAAACCAGCGCCACAGTCACTGACACCAATCTCCCCCTGTCTGATATAAACCAGCGCCACACTCACTGACCCCAATCTCCCCCTGTCTGATATAAACCAGCGCCATACTCACTGACCCCAATCTCCCACTTTCCGATATAAAACAGCTCCACAGTCACTGACACCAACATCACCGTCTCTGATATAAACCAGTCCCACAGTCACTGACACCAATCTTCCAATGTCTGACAAAATCGAGAACAACAGTCCCTGACACCAATATGCCCCGTCTGATATAGACCAGCCCCACAGTCCCTGACACCAATATGCCACGTCTGATATAGACCAGCCCCACAGTCCCTAACACCAATCTCCCAAAGTCTGATATAAACGAACCCCACAGTCACTGACACCAATCTCCCCCTGTCTGATTTAAACCAGACCCACAGTCACTGACACCAATATCCCCATGTCTGTTATAAAACAAGCCCAACAGACACTGACACCAATCTCCCCCTGTCTGATGTAATCGAGCCCCACTGTCACTGACACCAATCTCCCCCTGTCTGATATAAACCAGCTCCACAGTCACAGACACCAACATCACCCTCTCTGATGTAAAACAGCCCCAGACTCACTGACACCAATCTCCCCCTGTCTGATATAAAACCAGCCCCACAGTCACTGACGCCAATCTCCCCCTGTCTGATATAAACCAGTCCCACAGTCATTGACACCAATCTCCCCCAGTCTGATATAAACCAACCCCACACTCACTGACACCAATCTCCCCCTGTCTGATATAAACCAGCCCCACAGTCACTGACACCAATCTCCCCCTGTCTGATATAAACCAGACGCACAGTCACTGTCACAAATCTCCCCCTGTCTGATATAAACCAGTCCCACAGTCACTGACACCAATCTCCCCCCGTCTGATATGAACCAGCCCACAGTCACTGACACCAATCTCCCCCGGTCTGATATAAACCATCCCCACAGTCACTGACACCAATCTCCCCCTGTCTGATATAAACCAGCCCCACAGTCACTGACACCAATCTCCCCCTATCTGATATAAACCAGACCCACAGTCACTGACACCAATCGGCCCCTGTCTGATATAAACCAGACCCACAGTCACTGACACCAATCGGCCCCTGTCTGATATAAACCAGACCCACAGTCACTGACACCAATCTCCCCCTGTCTGATATAAACCAGCCCCACAGTCACTGACACCAATCGGCCCCTGTCTGATATAAACCAGCCCCACAGTCACTGACACCAATCGGCCCCTGTCTGATATAAACCAGACCCACAGTCACTGACACAAATCTCCCCCTGTCTGATATAAACCAGCCCCACACTCACTGACACCAATCTCCACTGTCTTGTATAAACCAGACCCACAGTCCCTGACACCAATCTCCCCCTGTCTGACATAAACTAGACCAAGTCACTGACACCAATATCCCCCTGCCTGATATAAAAAAGCCCAACACACACTGACACCAACCACCTCCTGTCTGATACAATCGAGCCCCACAGCCACTGACACCAAACCCCCCATGATAATATAAACCAGCTCCACAGTCCCTGACACCAATCTCACCCTGTCTGATATAAACCAGACCAACAGTCCCTGACACCAATCTCCCCCTGTCTGACAGAAACAAGACCCACAGAAACTGATACCAATCTCCCCCTGTCTGATATAAACCAGCCCCACAGTCACTGACGCCAATCTCCCCCTGTCTGATATAAACCAAACCCACAGTCACTGAAACCAATCTCCCCCTGTCTGATATAAACCAGCCCCACAGTCACTGACACCAATCTCCCTATGTCTGATAGAAACAAGACGCACAGTCACTGATACCAATCTCCCTGTGTCTGATATAAACCAGACCCACAGTCACTGACACCAATCTCCCTATGTCTGATAGAAACAAGACGCACAGTCACTGATACCAATCTCCCCCTGTCTGATATAAACCAGACCCACAGTCACTGACAACAATCTCCCCCTGTCTGATATAAACCAGACCCACAGTCACTGACAACAATCTCCCCCAGTCTGATATAAACCAGAACAACAGTCACTGACACCAATCTCCCAAAGTCTCATATAAACCAGACCCACAATCACTGACAACAATCTCCCCCTGTCTGATATAAACCAGACCCACAGTCACTGACAACAATCTCCCCCTGTCTGATATAAACCAGACCCACAATCACTGACAACAATCTCCCCCTGTCTGATATAAACCAGACCCACAGTCACTGACAACAATCTCCCCCTGTCTGATATAAACCAGACCCACAGTCACTGACACCAATATCCCCATGTCTGTTATAAAACAAGCCCAACAGACACTGACACCAATCTCCCCCTGTCTGATGTAATCGAACCCCACTGTCACTGACACCAATCTCCCCCTGTCTGATATAAACCAGCTCCACAGTCACAGACACCAACATCACCCTCTCTGATGTAAAACAGCCCCAGGCTCACTGACACTAATCTCCCCCTGTCTGATATAGACCAGACCCACAGTCACTGACACAAATCTCCCCTTGTCTGATATAAACAAGAACCACAGTCACTGACACCAATCTCCCCCTGTCTGATATAAACCAGCCCCACAGTCACTGACACCAATCGGCCCCTGTCTGATATAAACCAGACCCACAGTCACTGACACCAATCTCCCCCTGTCTGATATAAACCAGCCCCACAGTCACTGACACCAATCGGCCCCTGTCTGATATAAACCAGCCCCACAGTCCCTAACACCAATCTCCCCCTGTCTGATATAAACCAGCCCCACAGCCCCTAACACCAATCTCCCCCTGTCTGATATAAACCAACCCACACTCACTGACACCAATCTCCCCCTGTCTGATATAAACCAGCCCCACACTCACTGAGACCAATCTCCCCCTGTCTGATGTAAACCAACCCCACAGTCCATAACACCAATCTCCTCCTGTCTGATATCAACCAGCCCCACAGTCACTGACACCAATCCCCCCCTGCCTGATATAAACCAGCCCCACTGTCACTGACACCAATCTCCCCCTGTCTGATATAAACCAGCTCCACAGTCACAGACACCAACATCACCCTCTCTGATGTAAAAAAGCCCCAGACTAACTGACACCAATCTCCCCCTGTCTGATATAAAACCAGCCCCACAGTAACTGACACCAATCTCCCCTTGTCTGATATAAACCAGTCCCACAGTCATTGACACCAATCTCCCCCAGTCTGATATAAACCAACCCGACACTCACTGACACCAATCTCCCCCTGTCTGATATAAACCAGCCCCACAGTCACTGACACCAATCTCCCCTTGTCTGATATAAACCAGCCCCACAGTCCCTGACACCAATCTCCCCCTGTCTGATATAAACCAGACCCACTGTCACTGACACCAATCTCCCCCTGTCTGATATAAACCAGCCCCACAGACACTGACACCAATCTCCCCCTGTCTGATATAAACCA
Source organism: Chiloscyllium punctatum (assembly GCF_047496795.1). NCBI lineage: Eukaryota > Metazoa > Chordata > Chondrichthyes > Orectolobiformes > Hemiscylliidae > Chiloscyllium > Chiloscyllium punctatum. The sequence continues at coordinate 55,164,401 of NC_092765.1, forward strand.
GACGCACAGTCACTGTCACAAATCTCCCCCTATCTGATATAAACCAGTCCCACAGTCACTGACACCAATCTCCCCCCGTCTGATATGAACCAGCCCCACAGTCACTGACACCAATCTCCCCCGGTCTGATATAAACCATCCCCACAGTCACTGACACCAATCTCCCCCTGTCTGATATAAACCAGCCCCACAGTCACTGACACCAATCTCCCCCGGTCTGATATAAACCATCCCCACAGTCACTGACACCAATCTCCCCCTGTCTGATATAAACCAGCCCCACAGTCACTGACACCAATCTCCCCCGGTCTGATATAAACCATTCCCACAGTCACTGACACCAATCTCCCCCTATCTGATATAAACTAGATCCACAGTCACTGACACCAATCTCCCCCTGTCTGATATAAACCAGCCCCACAGTCACTGACACCAATCGGCCCCTGTCTGATATAAACCAGACCCACAGTCACTGACACCAATCTCCCCCTGTCTGATATAAACCAGCCCCACAGTCACTGACACCAATCGGCCCCTGTCTGATATAAACCAGACCCACAGTCACTGACACCAATCTCCCCCTGTCTGATATAAACCAGCCCCACAGTCACTGACACCAATCTCCCCCTGTCTGATATAAACCAGCCCCACAGTCACTGACACCAATCGGCCCCTGTCTGATATAAACCAGACCCACAGTCACTGACACAAATCTCCCCCTGTCTGATATAAACCAGCCCCACACTCACTGACCACAACATCACCCTCTCTGATGTAAAACAGCCCCACACTCACTGACACCAATCTCCACTGGCTTGTATAAACCAGACCCACAGTCCCTGACACCAATCTCCCCCTGTCTGACATAAACTAGACCAAGTCACTGACACCAATATCCCCCTGCCTGATATAAAAAAGCCCAACACACACTGACACCAACCACCTCCTGTCTGATACAATCGAGCCCCACAGCCACTGACACCAACCCACCCATGATAATATAAAGCAGCTCCACAGTCACTGACACCAATCTCCCCCTGTCTGATATAAACCTGACCCACAGTCACTGTCACCAATCTCCCCCTGTCTGATATAAAACAATTCCCACAGTCACTGACACCAATCTCCCCCTGTCTGATATAAACCAGACCCACATTCACTAACACCATTCTCCCCCTGTGTGGTATAAACCAGCGCCACAGTCACTGACACCAATCTCCCCCTGTCTGATATAAACCAGCGCCACACTCACTGACCCCAATCTCCCCCTGTCTGATATAAACCAGCGCCATACTCACTGACCCCAATCTCACACTTTCCGATATAAAACAGCTCCACAGTCACTGACGCCAACATCACCGTCTCTGATATAAACCAGTCCCACAGTCACTGACACCAATCTTCCAATGTCTGACAAAATCGAGAACAACAGTCCCTGACACCAATATGCCCCGTCTGATATAGACCAGCCCCACAGTCCCTGACACCAATATGCCCCGTCTGATATAGACCAGCCCCACAGTCCCTAACACCAATCTCCCAAAGTCTGATATAAACCAACCCCACAGGCACTGACACCAATCTCCACCTGTCTGATTTAAACCAGACCCACAGTCACTGACAGCAATATCCCCATGTCTGTTATAAAACAAGCCCAACAGACACTGACACCAATCTCCCCCTGTCTGATGTAATCGAGCCCCACTGTCACTGACACCAATCTCCCCCTGTCTGATATAAACCAGCTCCACAGTCACAGACACCAACATCACCCTCTCTGATGTAAAACAGCCCCAGACTCACTGACACCAATCTCCCCCTGTCTGATATAAAACCAGCCCCACAGTCACTGACACCAATCTCCCCCTGTCTGATATAAACCAGTCCCACAGTCATTGACACCAATCTCCCCCAGTCTGATATAAACCAGACCCACAGTCACTGACACCAATCTCCCCCTGTCTGATATAAACCAGCCCCACAGTCACTGACACCAATCGGCCCCTGTCTGATATAAACCAGACCCACAGTCACTGACACCAATCTCCCCCTGTCTGATATAAACCAGCCCCACAGTCACTGACACCAATCTCCCCCTGTCTGATATAAACCAGCCCCACAGTCACTGACACCAATCGGCCCCTGTCTGATATAAACCAGCCCCACACTCACTGACCACAACATCACCCTCTCTGATGTAAAACAGCCCCACACTCACTGACACCAATCTCCACTGGCTTGTATAAACCAGACCCACAGTCCCTGACATCAATCTCCCCCTTTCTGATATAAACCAGACCAACAGTCCCTGACACCAATCTCCCCCTGTCTGACATAAACTAGACCAAGTCACTGACACCAATATCCCCCTGCCTGATATAAAAAAGCCCAACACACACTGACACCAACCACCTCCTGTCTGATACAATCGAGCCCCACAGCCACTGACACCAACCCCCCCATGATAATATAAAGCAGCTCCACAGTCACTGACACCAATCTCCCCCTGTCTGATATAAACCAGACCCAAAGTCACTGACAACATTCTCCCCCTGTCTGATATAAACCAGACCCACAGTCACTGACAACAATCTCCCCCGGTCTGATATAAACCAGAACAACAGTCACTGACACTAATCTCCCAAAGTCTGATATAAACCAGACCCACAATCACTGACAACAATCTCCCCCTGTCTGATATAAACCAGACCCACAGTCACTGACAACAATCTCCCCCTGTCTAATATAAACCAGACCCACAGTCACTGACAACAATCTCCCCCTGTCTGATATAAACCAGCCCCACACTCACTGACACCAATCTCCCCCTGTCTGATGTAAACCAACCCCACAGTCCCTAACACCAATCTCCCTCTGTCTGATATAAACCAGCCCCACAGTCACTGACACCAATCTCCCCCTGTCTGATATAAACCAGCCCCACAGTCACTGACACCAATCGGCCCCTGTCTGATATAAGCCAGGCCCACAGTCACTGACACAAATCTCCCCCTGTCTGATATAAACCAGCCCCACACTCACCGACCCCAACATCACCCACTCTGATGTAAAACAGCCCCACACTCACTGACTCCAATCTCCCCTGTCTTGTATAAACCAGACCCACAGTCCCTGACATCAATCTCCCCCTTTCTGATATAAACCAGACAACCAGTCCCTGACACCAATCTCCCCCTGTCTGACATAAACTAGACCAAGTCACTGACACCAATATCCCAACTGTCTGATATAAAAAAGCCCCACAGCCACTGACACCAATCCCCCCATGATGATATAAACCATCTCCACAGTCCCTGACACCAATCTCCCCCTGTCTGATATAAACTAGACCAAGTCACTGACACCAATATCCCCCTGTCTGATATAAAAAAGGCCAACAGACACTGACACCAACCACCTCCTGTCTGAAACAATCGAGCCCCACAGTCACTGACACCAATATCCCCACGTCTGTTATAAAACAAGCCCAACAGACACTGACACCAATCTCCCCCTGTCTGATGTAATCGAGCCCCACTGTCACTGACACCAATCTCCCCCTTTCTGTTATAAACCAGCTCCACAGTCACAGACACCAACATCACCCTCTCTGATGTAAAACAGCCCCAGACTCACTGACACCAATCTCCCCCTGTCTGATATAGACCAGACCCACAGTCACTGACACAAATCTCCCCTTGTCTGATATAAACAAGAACCACAGTCAGTGAAACCAATCTCCCCCTGTCTGATATAAACCAGCCCCACAGTCACTGACACCAATCTCCCCTTGTCTGATATAAACCAGCCCCACAGTCACTGACACAAATCGGCCCCTGTCTGATATAAACCAGCCCCACAGTCCCTAATACCAATCTCCCCCTGTCTAATATAAACCAGCCCCACAGTCCCTAACACCAATCTCCCCCTGTCTGATATAAACCAACCCCACAGTCACTGACACCAATGTCCCCCTGTCTGATATAAACCAGCCCCACAGTCCCTGATACCAATCTCCCTTGTCTGATATAAACCAACCGCACACTCACTGACACCAATCTCCTCCTGTCTGATATAAACCAGCCCCACTGTCACTGACACTAATCTCCCCCTGTCTGATATAAACCAGACCCACACTGACACCAATCTCCCCCTGTCTGATATAAACCAACCCCACAGTCACTGACACGAATCTCCCCATGCCTGGTATAAACCAGCCCCACAGTCACTGACACCAATCTCCACTTGTCTGATATAAACCAGCCCCATAGTCACTGACACCAATCTCCCCCTGTCTGATATAAACCAGCCCCACAGTCACTGATACCAATCTCCCCCTGTCTGATATAAACCAGCCCCACAGTCACTGACACCAATCTTCCCCTGTCTGATATAAACCAGCCCCACACTCACTGACCCCAATATCACCCTCTCTGATGTAAAACAGCCCCACACTCACTGACACCAATCTCCCCTGTCTTGTATAAACCAGACCCACAGTCCCTGACATCAATCTCCCCCTTTCTGATATAAACCAGACCAAGTCACTGACACCAATCTCCCCTGTCTTGTATAAACCAGACCCACAGTCCCTGACACCAATCTCCCCCTGTCTGATATAAACTAGACCAAGTCACTGACACCAATCTCCCCCTGACTGATATAAAAAAGCCCCACAGCCACTGACACCAATCCCCCCATGATGATATAAACCAGCCCCACAGTCACTGACACCAACATCACCCTCTCTGAGGTAAAACAGCCCCACACTCACTGAAACCAATCTCCCCCTTTCTGATATAAACCAGACCAAGTCACTGACACCAATCTCCCCTGTCTTGTATAAACCAGACCCACAGTCCCTGACACCAATCTCCCCCTGTCTGATATAAACTAGACCAAGTCACTGACACCAATCTCCCCCTGTCTGATATAAAAAAGCCCCACAGCCACTGACACCAATCCCCCCATGATGATATAAACCAGCCCCACAGTCACTGACACCAACATCACCCTCTCTGAGGTAAAACAGCCCCACAGACACTGACCCCAATCTCCCCCTGTCTGATATAAACCAGAACCACAGTCACTGAAACCAATCTCCCTCTGTCTGATATAAACCAGCCCCACTGTCACTGACACTAATCTCCCCCTGTCTGATATAAACCAGACTCACAGTCACTGACACCAATCTCCCCCTGTCTGATATAAACCAACCCCACAGTCACTGACACCAATCTCCCCCTGTCTGATATAAACCAGCCCCACAGTCACTGACACAAATCTCCCCCTGTCTGGTATAAACCAGCCCCACAGTCACTGACCCCAATCTCCCCTTGTCTGATATAAACCAGCCCCACAGTCACTGACACCAATCGGCCCCTGTCTGATATAAACCAGCCCCACAGTCCCAGACACCAATCTCCCCCTGTCTGGTATAAACCAGCCCCACAGTCACTGACCCCAATCTCCCCTTGTCTGATATAAACCAGCCCCACAGTCACTGACACCAATCGGACCCTGTCTGATATAAACCAGCCCCACAGTCCCAGACACCAGTCTCCCCCTGTCTGGTATAAACCAGCCCGACAGTCACTGACCCCAATCTCCCCTTGTCCGATATAAACCAACCCCACAGTCACTGACAACAATCTTCCCTTCTCTGATATAAACCAGATCCACAGTCACTGACACCAATCTCCCCCGTCTGATATAAACCAGACCCACAGTCACTGACACCAATCTCCCCCTGTCTGATATAAACCAGCCCCACAATCACTGACACCAATCTCCCTTGTCTGATATAAACCAGCCCCACTGTCACTGACACCAATATCCCCATGTCTGATATAAAAAAGCCCAAGAGATACTGACCCCAATCTCCCCCTGTCTGATATAACGCAGCCCCACAGTCCCTGACCCCAATCTCCCCCTGTCTGATATAAACTCGACCAAGTCATTGACACCAATATCCCCCTGTCTGATATAAAAAAGCCCAACAGACACTGACACCAACCACCTCCTGTCTTGTATAAACCAGACCCACAGTCCCTGACACCAATCACCCCCTGTCTGACATAAACTAGACCAAGTCACTGACACCAATATCCCACTGTCTGATATAAAAAAGCCCCACTGCCACTGACACCAATCCCCCCATGATGATATAAACCAGCCCCACAATCCCTCACACCAATCTCCCCCTGTCTGATATAAACCAGCCCCACACTCACTGACCCCAACATCACCCTCTCTGATGTAAAACAGCCCCACACTCACTGACACCAATCTCCCCCTGTCTGATATAAATCCAGTCCCACAAGCACTGACCCCAATCTCCCCCTGTCTGATATAAACCAGCCCCACAGTCACTGACACAAATCTCCCCCTGTCTGGTATAAACCAGCCCCACAGTCACTGACCCCAATCTCCCCTTGTCTGATATAAACCAGCCCCACAGTCACTGGCACCAATCGGCCCCTGTCTGATATAAACCAGCCCCACAGTCACTGACACCAATCTCCCCCTGTCTGATATAAACCAGACCCACAGTCACTGACACCAATCTCCCCCTGTCTGATATAAACCAGCCCCACAATCACTGACACCAATCTCCCTTGTCTGATATAAACCAGACCCACAGTCACTGACACCATTCTCCCCCTGTCTGATATAAAACAGCCGCACAATCACAGACACCAATCTCCCTTGTCTGATATAAACCAACCCCACACTCACTGACACCAATCTCACCCTGTCTAATATAAACCAGCCCCATAGTCACTGACAACAATCTCACCCTGTCTAATATAAACCAGCGCCACAGTCACTGACACCAATCACCCCCTGTCTGATATAATCGAGCCCCACAGTCACTAACACCAATCTCCCCCTGTTGGATACAAACCAACCCCACAGTCCCTGACACCAATCTCCCCCTGTCTGATATAAACCAGCCCCACACTCACTGACACCAATCTCCCCCTGTCTGATATACACCAGCGCCACACTCACTGACACCAATCTTCCCCTGTCTGATATAAACCAGACCCACAGTCACTGACACCAATCTCCCCCTGTCTGACATAAACCAGCCCCACAGTCACTGACACCAATCTCCCCCTGTCTGATATAAACAAGCCCCACAGTCACTGACACCAATCTCCCCCTGTCTGACATAAACCAACCCCACAGTCACTGACAACAATCTCCCCTTGTCTGATATAAACCATCCCCACAGTCACTGAAACCAATCTCCCCCTGTCTGATATAAACCAGCCCCACAGTCACTAACACCAATCTCCCCCAGTCTGATATAAACCAGTCCCATAGTCACTGACACCAATCTCCCCCAGTCTGAGATAAAACCATTCCCACAGTCCCTTAAACCAATCTCCTCCTGTCTGATATAAACCAGCCCCACAGTCACTGACACCAATCTCCAGCTGTCTGATATAAACCAGACCCAAAGTCTCTGACAACAATCTCTACCTGTCTGATATACACCAGCCCCACAGTCACTGACACAAATCTCCCCCTGTCTGATATAAACCAGCCCCACAGTCACTGACACCAATCTCCCCCTGTCTGATATAAACCAGCGCCACACTCACTGACACCAATCTCCTCCTGTCTGATATAAACCAGCCCCATAGTCTCTGACACCAATCTCTACCTTTCTGATTTAAACCAGCCGCACAGTCACTGACACAAATCTCCCCAGTCTGATTTAAACCAGCCGCACAGTCACTGACACAAATCTCCCCCTGTCTGATATAAACCAGCCCCATAGTCTCTGACACCAATCTCTACCTGTCTGATATAAACCAGCCCCACAGTCTCTGACACCAATCCCTACCTTTCTGATTTAAACCAGCCGCACAGTCACTGACACAAATCTCCCCCTGTATGATATAAACCAGCCGCACAGTCACTGACACAAATCTCCCCCTGTCTGATATAAACCAGCCGCACAGTCACTGACACAAATCTCCCCTTTTCTGATATAAACCAGACCCACAGTCACTGACACCAATCTCCCTCTGTTGGATATAAACCAACCACACAGATACTGACACCAATCTCCCCCTGTCTGATATAAACCAGATCCACAGTCACTGACACCAATCTCCCCCTGTCTGGTATAAACTAGCCCCACAGACACTGACCCCAATCTCCCCCTGTCTGATATAAACCAACCCCACACTCACTGACACCAATCTCCCCCTGTCTGATATAAACCAGCCCCACACTCACTGACACCAATCTCCCCCTGTCTGATATAAACCAGCCCCACAGTCACTGACCCCAATCTCCCCCTGTCTGATATAAACCAGATCCACAGTCACTGACACCAATCTCCCCCTGTCTCATATAAACCAGTCCCACAGTCACTGACACCAATCTTCCCCTTTCTCATATCAACCAGCCCCACACTCACTGACACCAATCTCCCCCTGTCTGATATAAAACCAGTCCCACAGTCACTGACACCATAGAACATAGAACATAGAAGAATACAGCGCAGTACAGGCCCTTCGGCCCTCGATGTTGCGCCGATCAAAGCCCACCTAACCTACACTAACCCACTATCCTCCATATACCTATCCAATGCCCTCTTAAATACCCATAAAGAGGGAGAGTCCACTACTGCTACTGGCAGGGCATTCCATGAACTCACAACCCGCTGATTGAAGAACCTACCCCTAACATCAGTCCGATATCTACCCCCCCCTTAATTTAAAGCTATGCCCCCTTGTAATAGCTGACTCCATACGTGGAAAAAGGTTCTCACTGTCAACCCTATCTAACCCCCTAATCATCTTGTACACCTCTATCAAGTCACCCCTAAACCTTCTTTTCTCCAATGAAAATAACCCCAAGTGCCTCAGCCTTTCCTCATACGATCTTCCTACCATACCAGGCAACATCCTGGTAAACTTCCTCTGCACCCGTTCCAGTGCCTCCACATCCTCGTACAGTTTGGCGACCAAAACTGCACAAAATATTCCAGATGCGGCCGCACCAGAGTCTTATACAACTGCAGCATGACCTCAGGACTCCGGAACTCAATTCCTCTACCAATAAAAGCCAGTACGCCATATGCCTTCTTCACTGCACTATTTACCTGGGTGGCAACTTTCAGAGCTCTTCCAATGTCTGACAAAATCCAAAACCCAAAATCCAAAACAACAGTCCCTGACACCAATCTGCCCTGTTTGATATACCCCAGGCCCACAGTCCCTGATACCAATCTCCCCCTATCTGATATAATCCAGCTCCACAGACACTGACATCAATCTCCCCTTGTCTGATATCAACCAGCTCTACAGTCCCTGACAACAATCTCACCCTGTCTGATATAAACCAACTCCACAGTCACTGACACCAATCTCCCCCTGTCTGATATAAACCAGCCCCACAGTCATTGATACCAATCTCTTCCTGTCTGATATAAACTAGCCCCATAGACTCTGACACCAATCTCTATCTTTCTGATATGAACCAGCCCCACAGTCACTGACAGCAATCTCCCCCTGTCTGATATAAACCGGCCACATAGTCTCTGACACCAATCTCCCCATATCTGATATAAACCAGTCCCACAGTCACTGACACCAATCTCCCCCTGTCTGATATAAACCAGTCCCACAATCACTGACATCAATCTCCCCCTGTCTGATATAAACCAGACCCACAGTCAATGACACCAATCTCCCCCTGTCTGATATAAACCATCCCCACAGTCACTGACACCAATCTCCCCCTGTCTGATATAAACCAGCCCCACAGTCATTGATACCAATCTCTTCCTGTCTGATATAAACTAGCCCCATAGACTCTGACACCAATCTCTATCTTTCTGATATGAACCAGCCCCACAGTCACTGACAGCAATCTCCCCCTGTCTGATATAAACCAGCGCCACACTCACTGACACCAATCTCCCCCTTTCTGATATAAACCGGCCACATAGTCTCTGACACCAATCTCCCCATATCTGATATAAACCAGTCCCACAGTCACTGACACCAATCTCCCCCTGTCTGATATAAACCAGTCCCACAATCACTGACATCAATCTCCCCCTGTCTGATATAAACCAGACCCACAGTCAATGACACCAATCTCCCCCTGTCTGATATAAACCATCCCCACAGTCACTGACACCAATCTCCCCCTGTCTGATATAAACCATCCCCACAGTCACTGACACCAATCTCCCCCTGTCTGATATAAACCATCCCCACAGTCACTGACACCAATCTCCCCCTGTCTGATATAAACCAGCGCCACAGCCACTGACACCAATCTCCCCCTGTCTGATATAAATCATCACCACAGTCACTGACACAAATCTCCCCCTGTCCGATATAAACCAGCCGCACAGTCACTGACACAAATCTCCCCCTGTCTGATATAAACCAGCCGCACAGTCACTGACACAAATCTCCCCTTTTCTGATATAAAACCAGTCCCACAGTCACTGACACCAATCTCCCTATGTCTGAGAGAAACAAGACCCACAGACTCTGACCCCAATCTCCCACTGTCTGATATAAACCAGCACCACAGTCACTGACACAAATCGGCCCCTGTCTGATATAAACCAGACGCACAGTCACTGAAACCAATCTTCCCCTGTCTGATATAAACCAGCCCCACAGTCACGAACACCAATCTCCCCCAGTCTGATATAAACCAACCCCACAGTCACTGACACCAATCTCCCCTGTCTGATATTAACCAGTCCCACAGTCACTGACACCAATCTCCCCTGTCTGATATAAAACAGCCCCACAGTCTCTGACAACAATCTCTACCTGTCTGATATACACCAGCCCCACAGTCACTGACACCAATCTCCCCCTGTCTGATATAAACCATCCCCACAGTCACTGACACCAATCTCCCCCTGTCTGATATAAACCAGCGCCACACTCACTGACATCAATCTCCTCCTGTCTGATATAAACCAGCCCCATAGTCTCTGACACCAATCTCTACCTTTCTGATTTAAACCAGCCGCACAGTCACTGACACAAATCTCCCCCTGTCTGATATAAACCAGCCGCACAGTCACTGACACAAATCTCCCCCTGTCTGATATAAACCAGTCCCACAGTCCCTGACACAAATCTCCCCCTGTCTGATATAAACCAGCCCCATAGTCTCTGACACCAATCTCTACCTGTCTGATATAAACCAGCCCCATAGTCTCTGACACCAATCCCTACCTTTCTGATTTAAACCAACCGCACAGTCACTGACACAAATCTCCCCCTGTCTGATATAAACCAGCCGCACAGTCACTGACACAAATCTCCCCCTGTCTGATATAAACCAGCCGCACAGACACTGACAAAATCTCCCCTTTTCTGATATAAACCAGACCCACAGTCACTGACACCAATCTCCCCCTGTCTGATATAAACCAGACCCACAGTCACTGACACCAATCTCCCCCTGTTGGATATAAACCAACCACACAGATACTGACACCAATCTCCCTATGTCTGAGAGAAACAAGACCCACAGACTCTGACCCCAATCTCCCACTGTCTGATATAAACCAGCACCACAGTCACTGACACAAATCGGCCCCTGTCTGATATAAAGCAGACGCACAGTCACTGAAACCAATCTCCCCCTGTCTGATATAAACCAGCCGCACAGTCACTGACACAAATCTCCCCTTTTCTGATATAAACCAGACCCACAGTGACTGACACAAATCTCCCCCTGTCTGATATAAACCAGCCGCACAGTCACTGACACAAATCTCCCCCTGTCTGATCTAAACCGGCCGCACAGTCACTGACACAAATCTCCCCCTGTTGGATATAAACCAACCACACAGATACTGACACCAATCTCCCCCTGTCTGAGAGAAACAAGACCCACAGACTCTGACCCCAATCTCCCACTGTCTGATATAAACCAGCACCACAGTCACTGACACAAATCGGCCCCTGTCTGATATAAACCAACCCCACAGTCACTGAAACCAATCTCCCCCTGTCTGATATAAACCAGCCCCACAGTCACGAACACCAATCTCCCCCAGTCTGATATAAACCAACCCCACAGTCACTGACACCAATCTCCCCCTGTCTGATATAAACCAGATCCACAGTCCCTGACACCAATCTCCCCCTGTCTGCGGCACGGTTTGTGGGCGGCACGGTGGCACAGTGGTTAGCACTGCTGCCTCGCAGCGCCGGAGACCCGGGTTCAGTTCCCGCCTCAGGCGACTGACTGTGTGGAGTTTGCACGTTCTCCCCGTGTCTGCGTGGGTTTCCTCCGGGTGCTCCGGTTTCCTCCCACAGTCCAAAGATGTGCAGGTCAGGTGAATTGGCCATGCTAAATTGCCCGTAGTGTTAGGTAAGGGGTAGATGTAGATGTAGGGGTATGTGTGGGTTACGCTTCGGCGGGGCGGTGTGGACTTGTTGGGCCGAAGGGCCTGTTTCCACATTGTAAGTAATCTAATCTAATCTAATCTAATCTAATCTGTCTGATATAAACCAGATCCACAGTCACTGACACCAATCTCCCTCTGTCTGATATACACCAGCCCCACAGTCACTGACACCATAGAACATAGAACATAGAAGAATACAGCGCAGTACAGGCCCTTCGGCCCTCGATGTTGCGCCGATCAAAGCCCACCTAACCTACACTAACCCACTATCCTCCATATACCTATCCAATGCCCGCTTAAATACCCATAAAGAGGGAGAGTCCACTACTGCTACTGGCAGGGCATTCCATGAACTCACAACCCGCAGAGTGAAGAACCTACCCCTAACATCAGTCCGATATCTACCCCCCACTTAATTTAAAGCTATGCCCCCTTGTAATAGCTGACTCCATACGTGGAAAAAGGTTCTCACTGTCAACCCTATCTAACCCCCTAATCATCTTGTACACCTCTATCAAGTCACCCCTAAACCTTCTTTTCTCCAATGAAAACAACCCCAAGTGCCTCAGCCTTTCCTCATAGGATCTTCCTACCATACCAGGCAACATCCTGGTAAACTTCCTCTGCACCCGTTCCAGTGCCTCCACATCCTTCCTACAGTATGGCGACCAAAACTGCACGCAATATTCCAGATGCGGCCGCACCAGAGTCTTATACAACTGCAGCATGACCTCAGGACTCCGGAACTCAATTCCTCTACCAATAAAAGCCAGTACGCCATATGCCTTCTTCACTGCACTATTTACCTGGGTGGCAACTTTCAGAGCTCTTCCAATGTCTGACAAAATCCAAAACCCAAAATCCAAAACAACAGTCCCTGACACCAATCTGCCCTGTTTGATATACCCCAGGCCCACAGTCCCTGATACCAATCTCCCCCTATCTGATATAATCCAGCTCCACAGACACTGACATCAATCTCCCCCAGTCTGATATAAACCAGCTCTACAGTCCCTGACAACAATCTCACCCTGTCTGATATAAACCAACTCCACAGTCACTGACACCAATCTCCCCCTGTCTGATATAAACCAGCCCCACAGTCATTGACACCAATCTCTTCCTGTCTGATATAAACTAGCCCCATAGACTCTGACACCAATCTCTATCTTTCTGATATGAACCAGCCCCACAGTCACTGACAGCAATCTCCCCCTGTCTGATATAAACCAGCGCCACACTCACTGACACCAATCTCCCCCTTTCTGATATAAACCGGCCACATAGTCTCTGACACCAATCTCCCCATATCTGATATAAACCAGTCCCACAGTCACTGACACCAATCTCCCCCTGTCTGATATAAACCAGTCCCACAATCACTGACATCAATCTCCCCCTGTCTGATATAAACCAGACCCACAGTCAATGACACCAATCTCCCCCTGTCTGATATAAACCATCCCCACAGTCACTGACACCAATCTCCCCCTGTCTGATATAAACCATCCCCACAGTCACTGACACCAATCTCCCCCTGTCTGATATAAACCATCCCCACAGTCACTGACACCAATCTCCCCCTGTCTGATATAAACCAGCGCCACAGCCACTGACACCAATCTCCCCCTGTCTCATATAAATCATCACCACAGTCACTGACACCAATCTTCCCCCTGTCTGATCTAAACCAGACTCAAAGTCACTGACACCAATCTGCTCCTGTCTGATATAAACCAGCCCCACAGTCACTGATACCAATCCCCCCTGTCTGATATAAAACCAGTCCCACAGTCCCTGACACCAATCTCCCCTGTCTGATATACACCAGCCCCACAGTCACTGACACCATAGAACATAGAACATAGAAGAATACAGCGCAGTACAGGCCCTTCGGCCCTCGATGTTGCGCCGATCAAAGCCCACCTAACCTACACTAACCCACTATCCTCCATATACCTATCCAATGCCCGCTTAAATACCCATAAAGAGGGAGAGTCCACTACTGCTACTGGCAGGGCATTCCATGAACTCACAACCCGCAGAGTGAAGAACCTACCCCTAACATCAGTCCGATATCTACCCCCCACTTAATTTAAAGCTATGCCCCCTTGTAATAGCTGACTCCATACGTGGAAAAAGGTTCTCACTGTCAACCCTATCTAACCCCCTAATCATCTTGTACACCTCTATCAAGTCACCCCTAAACCTTCTTTTCTCCAATGAAAACAACCCCAAGTGCCTCAGCCTTTCCTCATAGGATCTTCCTACCATACCAGGCAACATCCTGGTAAACTTCCTCTGCACCCGTTCCAGTGCCTCCACATCCTTCCTACAGTATGGCGACCAAAACTGCACGCAATATTCCAGATGCGGCCGCACCAGAGTCTTATACAACTGCAGCATGACCTCAGGACTCCGGAACTCAATTCCTCTACCAATAAAAGCCAGTACGCCATATGCCTTCTTCACTGCACTATTTACCTGGGTGGCAACTTTCAGAGCTCTTCCAATGTCTGACAAAATCCAAAACCCAAAATCCAAAACAACAGTCCCTGACACCAATCTGCCCTGTTTGATATACCCCAGGCCCACAGTCCCTGATACCAATCTCCCCCTATCTGATATAATCCAGCTCCACAGACACTGACATCAATCTCCCCCAGTCTGATATAAACCAGCTCTACAGTCCCTGACAACAATCTCACCCTGTCTGATATAAACCAACTCCACAGTCACTGACACCAATCTCCCCCTGTCTGATATAAACCAGCCCCACAGTCATTGATACCAATCTCTTCCTGTCTGATATAAACTAGCCCCATAGACTCTGACACCAATCTCTATCTTTCTGATATGAACCAGCCCCACAGTCACTGACAGCAATCTCCCCCTGTCTGATATAAACCAGCGCCACACTCACTGACACCAATCTCCCCCTTTCTGATATAAACCGGCCACATAGTCTCTGACACCAATCTCCCCATATCTGATATAAACCAGTCCCACAGTCACTGACACCAATCTCCCCCTGTCTGATATAAACCAGTCCCACAATCACTGACATCAATCTCCCCCTGTCTGATATAAACCAGACCCACAGTCAATGACACCAATCTCCCCCTGTCTGATATAAACCATCCCCACAGTCACTGACACCAATCTCCCCCTGTCTGATATAAACCATCCCCACAGTCACTGACACCAATCTCCCCCTGTCTGATATAAACCATCCCCACAGTCACTGACACCAATCTCCCCCTGTCTGATATAAACCAGCGCCACAGCCACTGACACCAATCTCCCCCTGTCTGATATAAATCATCACCACAGTCACTGACACCAATCTTCCCCCTGTCTGATCTAAACCAGACTCAAAGTCACTGACACCAATCTGCTCCTGTCTGATATAAACCAGCCCCACAGTCACTGATACCAATCCCCCCTGTCTGATATAAAACCAGTCCCACAGTCCCTGACACCAATCTCCCCTGTCTGATATAAACTAGTCCCACAGTCCCTGACACCAATCTCCTCCTGTCTGATATAAAACCAGTCCCACAGTCCCTGACACCAATCTCCCCTGTCTGATATAAACTAGTCCCACAGTCCCTGACACCAATCTCCTCCTGTCTGATAGAAACAAGACCCACAGTCCCTGACACCAATCTCCCCTGTCTGATATAAACCAGCGCCACAGTCACTGACACCAATCTGCTCCTGTCTGATATAAAACCAGTCCCACAGTCCCTGACACCAATCTCCCCTGTCTGATATAAACTAGTCCCACAGTCCCTGACACCAATCTCCTCCTGTCTGATAGAAACAAGACCCACAGTCCCTGACACCAATCTCCCCCTGTCTGATATAAACCAGCGCCACAGTCACTGACACCAATCTCCCCCTGTCTGATATAAAACTAGTCCCACAGTCCCTGACACCAATCTCCCCCTGTCTGATATAAACCAGCCGCACATTCACTGACACAAATCTCCCCCTGTGTGATATAAACCAGCGTCACACTCACTGACACCAATCTCCCCCTGACTGATATAAACCAGCCGAACAGTCACTGACACAAATCTCCCCCTGTCTGATATAAACCAGTCCCACAGTCCCTGACACAAATCTCCCCCTGTCTGATATAAACCAGTCCAACAGTCATTGACACCAATCTCCTCCTGTCTGATATAAACCAGACCCACAGTCACTGACACCAATCTCCCCCTGTCTGATATAAATCAGCCCCACAGTCACTGACACAAATCTCCCCCTGTCTGATATAAACCAGACCCACAGTCACGGACACCCATCTCCCCCTGTCTGATATAAAACCAGTCCCACAGTCACTGACACCAATCTTCCAATGTCTGACAAAATCCAGAAGAACAGTCCCTGACACCAATCTGCCCCGTCTGATATAATCCAGCTCCACAGACACTGACATCAATCTCCCCCTGTCTGATATAAACCAGCCCCACAGTCACTGACACCAATCTCCCCCTGTCTGATATAAACCAGTCCAACAGTTATTGACACCAATATCCTCCTGTCTGATATTAACCAGATGCACAATCACTGACACCGATATCCCCTGTCTGATATAAACCAGACCCACAGTCACTGACACCAACCTCCCCCTGTCTGATATAAACCAGGCCCACAGTCACTGACACCAATCTCCCCCTGTCTGATATAAACCAGACCCACAGTCACTGACACCTTTCTCCCCTGTCTGATATAAACCAGTCCCACAGTCACTGACACCAATCTCCCCTGTCTGATATAAAACAGCCCCACAGTCTCTGACAACAATCTCTACCTGTCTGATATACACCAGCCCCACAGTCACTGACACAAATCTCCCCCTGTCTGATATAAACCAGCCCCACAGTCACTGACACCAATCTCCCCTTGTCTGATATAAACCAGCGCCACACTCACTGACACCAATCTCTCCCTGTCTGATATAAACCAGCTCCATAGTCTCTGACACCAATCCCTACCTTTCTGATTTAAACCAGCCGCACAGTCACTGATACAAATCTCCCCCTGTCTGATATAAACCAGTCCCACAGTCCCTGACACAAATCTCCCCCTGTCTGATATAAACCAGCCCCATAGTCTCTGACACCAATCTCTACCTGTCTGATATAAACCAGCCCCATAGTCTCTGACACCAATCCCTACCTTTCTGATTTAAACCAGCCGCACAGTCACTGACACAAATCTCCCCCTGTCCGATATAAACCAGCCGCACAGTCACTGACACAAATCTCCCCCTGTCTGATATAAACCAGCCGCACAGTCACTGACACAAATCTCCCCTTTTCTGATATAAACCAGACCCACAGTCACTGACACCAATCTCCCTATGTCTGAGAGAAACAAGACACACAGACTCTGACCCCAATCTCCCACTGTCTGATATAAACCAGCACCACAGTCACTGACACAAATCGGCCCCTGTCTGATATAAACCAGACGCACAGTCACTGAAACCAATCTCCCCCTGTCTGATATAAACCAGCCCCACAGTCACGAACACCAATCTCCCCCAGTCTGATATAAACCAACCCCACAGTCACTGACACCAATCTCCCCTGTCTGATATAAACCAGTCCCACAGTCACTGACACCAATCTCCCCTGTCTGATATAAAACAGCCCCACAGTCTCTGACAACAATCTCTACCTGTCTGATATACACCAGCCCCACAGTCACTGACACAAATCTCCCCCTGTCTGATATAAACCAGCCCCACAGTCACTGACACCAATCTCCCCCTGTCTGATATAAACCAGCGCCACACTCACTGACACCAATCTCCCCCTGTCTGATATAAACCAGCGCCACACTCACTGACATCAATCTCCTCCTGTCTGATATAAACCAGCCCCATAGTCTCTGACACCAATCTCTACCTTTCTGATTTAAACCAGCCGCACAGTCACTGACACAAATCTCCCCCTGTCTGATATAAACCAGCCGCACAGTCACTGACACAAATCTCCCCGTCTGATATAAACCAGTCCCACAGTCCCTGACACAAATCTCCCCCTGTCTGATATAAACCAGCCCCATAGTCTCTGACACCAATCTCTACCTGTCTGATATAAACCAGCCCCATAGTCTATGACACCAATCCCTACCTTTCTGATTTAAACCAACCGCACAGTCACTGACACAAATCTCCCCCTGTCTGATATAAACCAGCCGCACAGTCACTGACACAAATCTCCCCCTGTTTGATATAAACCAGCCGCACAGTCACTGACACAAATCTCCCCTTTTCTGATATAAACCAGACCCACAGTCACTGACACCAATCTCCCCCTGTCTGATATAAACCAGACCCACAGTCACTGACACCAATCTCCCCCTGTTGGATATAAACCAACCACACAGATACTGACACCAATCTCCCTATGTCTGAGAGAAACAAGACCCACAGACTCTGACCCCAATCTCCCACTGTCTGATATAAACCAGCACCACAGTCACTGACACAAATCGGCCCCTGTCTGATATAAAGCAGCCGCACAGTCACTGAAACCAATCTCCCCCTGTCTGATATAAACCAGACGCACAGTCACTGAAACCAATCTCCCCCTGTCTGATATAAACCAGCCACACAGTCACGAACACCAATCTCCCCCAGTCTGATATAAACCAACCCCACAGTCACTGAAACCAATCTCCCCTTGTCTGATATAAACCAGATCCACAGTCACTGACACCAATCTCCCCCTGTCTCATATAAACCAGCCCCACACTCACTGACACCAATCTCCCCCTGTCTGATATAAAACCAGTCCCACAGTCACTGACACCATAGAACATAGAAGAATACAGCGCAGTACAGGCCCTTCGGCCCTCGATGTTTCGCCGATCAAAGCCCACCTAACCTACACTAACCCACTATCCTCCATAGACCTATCCAATGCCCTCTTAAATACCCATAAAGAGGGAGAGTCCACTACTGCTACTGGCAGGGCATTCCATGAACTCACAACCCGCTGATTGAAGAACCTACCCCTAACATCAGTCCGATATCTAACCCCCCCCTTAATTTAAAGCTATGCCCCCTTGTAATAGCTGACTCCATACGTGGAAAAAGGTTCTCACTGTCAACCCTATCTAACCCCATAATCATCTTGTACACCTCTATCAAGTCACCCCTAAACCTTCTTTTCTCCAATGAAAACAGCCCCAAGTGCCTCAGCCTTTCCTCATACGATCTTCCTACCATACCAGGCAACATCCTGGTAAACTTCCTCTGCACCCGTTCCAGTGCCTCCACATCCTCGTACAGTTTGGCGACCAAAACTGCACAAAATATTCCAGATGCGGCCGCACCAGAGTCTTATACAACTGCAGCATGACCTCAGGACTCCGGAACTCAATTCCTCTACCAATAAAAGCCAGTACGCCATATGCCTTCTTCACTGCACTATTTACCTGGGTGGCAACTTTCAGAGCTCTTCCAATGTCTGACAAAATCCAAAACCCAAAATCCAAAACAACAGTCCCTGACACCAATCTGCCCTGTTTGATATACCCCAGGCCCACAGTCCCTGATACCAATCTCCCCCTATCGGATATAATCCAGCTCCACAGACACTGACATCAATCTCCTCCTGTCTGATATCAACCAGCTCTACAGTCCCTGACAACAATCTCACCCTGTCTGATATAAACCAGTCCCACAGTGATTGATACCAATCTCTTTCTGTCTGATATAAACTAGCCCCATAGACTCTGACACCAATCTCTATCTTTCTGATATGAATCAGCCCCACAGTCACTGACACCAATCTCCCCCTGTCTGATATAAACTAGACCCACAGTCACTGACAACAATCTCCCCCTGTCTGATATAAACCTGCTCCACAGTCCCTGACACCAATCTCCACTTGTCTGATATAAACCAGATCGCTTCTCGGCCTTTTGGCTCGGAATATGTGTCGTTCCTGAGGACCAGAGGAAGAGATTCTGCTCGAGTGTTGTAGGTTGGACGCAGCAGAAGCGTGCTGGTGGGGGAAGGACCACGGGGATCGTGTTGCGAGGCGTCGGAGCTGCTGGAGACCATCGCTGGATCGTGATTGGACGTTGGAGGATCGTTTGGTTGTGCTGACCTGCTCTTGGTGGATCTTCATGCTGGCTTCGGCCTAACGCCAATTCAGGGACCAGCCAACCTCTGAGCTATGGCCTCAGCAGCCACTCGCCGCCCAGGCCAGGGCATTCGGAACACAGTCAGGGTGACTGTGAAGAAGGTGGAGGAGCACACACCAGTGGATCGGACGGTGTTTGTGAAGAAAGTTCTGTTGGAGTGTTGTGGCCTTTCGGCTGCAGACGTGTACTGTCTGCAGGATTTCCATGGGGCAGGCTACTTTGATGTGACCTTCAGAAGCGTGAAGCTGCAGTTTTCCTTCTTGTCGGTGACCCCATTGTGTGTGCTTCCTGCACAAAGGAATCGGGTTGTTACAATCCATATGTACAATCCCTACGTTCCAGCGGCTGATGTCCTGACCTTCCTGGGAAGGTACGTCCAAGTTGAGGGAGAAGCCACTGATGTGATCGACCCCTTTGGGATCTGGACCAGTAAGAGGCAGGTCAAGGTAACTCTGAGGGCCGATGATAGTGGGAACATCCTCCACCCACCCTCGAGCTTCGCAATCGGAGGGAGCAGAGGCTACCTGACATATGCAGGGCAGCCCAAAGTGTGCCGAACCTGCGGGAAGTCGGGACACGTGGCGGTGGATTGCAAAGTGACCATCTGCAGGAACTGCAAACAGGAGGGTCACTTGACAAAGGACTGTCGGGAGGAAAAGAGCTGCAACCTGTGCGGGGAGGCGGGCCACATGTACAAGGCCTGCCCAAGACGAGGAGCCGCCACCTACGCACAGATGGCCGGAGGTGGCAACACGAGCCGCGGACCGACAAAGTCTAACGAGGTACCGCGAATCAGCAAAGGAACGGTACCTGGAGGCACCCAGAAGGAAGGGAAAGTTGTAGAGGAGCAGGCAGCAGACGGCGGGGAGATGCAGCAGCCGACCCAAGCTCCTGCAAGACAGACGGAGGAAATGGAAGAGGAGGGATCAAAGGAGGCAGAGCAGTGGATTATCGTTAAAAACAGGAAAAGGAAACCTCTCGAGGGCCCCAAAGCCACCAAGCGAAGGGGGAAGAGACACCTCCAAGAGGAGGATACAGGCAGCTCCTCCGAGGGTGAGGACGGGCGCAAGAAGGGTCGCCTCCGGAGGAAGAGGCAGAGCGCCGTGGGGAGAAAGGAGGGCAACACCGCCCAAGGAGGAAAAGACGATCCCTCTGAGGGGATGGGTGAAGGCCTCCCCCTACCCGGTGAGAACCAAGGGGTACCCACCGGCCCACAGCTCCAGGGAACTGGGAGCAGCGTCCCAGTGACAGCCCTGCTGTCAGATGGAGAACGGGGCGATGAGGACCCTGGGTCCGACACGATGACACCAGAGCGGGGAAATGACTCCAGCGTGGAGCCGGACAACTACCTCAGCCCTGGGAAGGTCCAGCAGTTTGCTGTCACCACGGGGATGCACGCAGCTACCCCACTGGAGCAAGACCAGAAGAAAATGGACACTGGTAACCCCGCAAACTGTTAAAATGGGGTTTAAAATTGCCAGCGTAAATGTACGTAGCATTAAAGCGGCTACGCGATGTGTTTCAACGCTGGCCTTCCTGGCCAACGTCAAAGCCGATGTCCTGTTTCTGCAGGAGTGTGGGATACCGCACCTCAGCAGTTACAGGAGATGGTCGAGCTTGTGGGCCCACGGGCCGTCAGTGTGGTCGGGGGGCAACGATAGCCGCGCCTCCGGCCTGGGTATCCTGTTGCGGGGAGGCAACTTCACCATCTCCGAGGTTAAGGAGGTGGTGGGCGGGCGCCTCCTCGTCGCGGATGTTAAATACAGAAACGCTCCCGTGAGACTAATCAACGTGCACGCCCCAGTGGGTAAGAGTGAACGGTTGGCCGTCCTGCAACAGCTTCCACTGCTGCTGGCTACGTCCAGGCCGGTCATTCTGGCCGGAGACTTCAACTGCATCATTGATGCTGATGGACGATCCGGCGGGGGGGACAGTAAACCGGACGCTACGTCCAGGGCCCTGATGGAAACGGTCAAAGACGCCAAGCTACACGACGTCTTCAGCGCCCCTGCAGACGGAGCGCAGCGTAGATACACCTGGTCACGGGCAGACGGGTCTATCCGCTCAAGGATAGATTACCTGTTTGTGTCCCGAACGCTCTCGGTCAGATCCACCGACGTCAAGCCGGTGTTCTTCTCTGACCACTGCCTCCTGCTGGCCGACTGTCACCTACAGGACGAACAGCGGGCGGGCAAGGGAACGTGGAAACTGAACACTAAGCTGTTGACCCCGGGAAACATCGAAGAGCTCAAGAGGGATTACGCAGGTTGGAGAACCGTGAAGCCCCTCTTTGAGTCTCCAGCGGACTGGTGGGAAACGGTAAAAGGGAACATCAAGAGGTTCTTTATCCTCAAAGGTGTCCAGGAGGCGAGAGAGAGGCGGGGAAAACTGTCCCAGCTCCAGGAAAGTATGCAGAACCTGCTCCTGCTGCAGACGATGGGGGTGGATGTCACGGAGGACCTCAAGGAGGTGAAGGGCCAGCAAGCCTCGCTCTTTGCCTCGGAGGCCTCCAGGATAATCTTCCGGTCCAGGGTCCGCTCGGTGGAGCAGGACGAGACGTGCTCACGTTTCTTCTTCCAGAAGGTGCACAAAGAGAGCTCCGTGCTCAGCAGCCTGAAGAAAGAAGATGGCTCGGTAACGTCATCTCAGGCTGACGTCATGAGGATCAGCAAATCCTTCTACGCCAGCCTGTATGACTCGAAGCCGACCGACAGCGCGGCCTCCCAGTCGTTCCTGTCCTCTATCACGGAGGTCCTAGATGACGGAACACGAGAAAGGCTGGACCAGCCGCTATCTCTGGATGAACTGACCAAGGCCCTCGAGTCCTTCGAAAAGAATAAAACTCCCGGAAGCGACGGCTTACCGGTCGAGGTTTATTCCGCTCTTTGGGACTTGATCGGCCAGGACCTGCTGGAGGTGTATGTCAGTATGCTCCGGGCAGGTACCATGAGTGAATCCATGAGGAAAGGCATCATCACCCTCGTCTACAAGCGGAAGGGGGAGAGGGAGGAAATTAGAAATTGGAGACCGATCTCACTGTTAAATGCAGACTACAAAATCCTGTCAAAGGTCATCGCCAACCGGGTCAGGTCTGCTCTGGGATCGGTGATCCACCCGGACCAAACCTGTGCTGTACCGGGCAGGAAGATCTCTGAGAGTCTCGCACTCCTCAGGGATACGATCGCCTACGTGCAGGACAGGGGGGTGGACACCTGCCTCATCAGCCTGGACCAGGAGAAAGCCTTTGACAGGATATCGCATACATATATGAGGGATGTCCTCTCCAAAATGGGCTTTGGGGAGGGAATCGGAAATTGGATCAGACTGCTCTACACCAACATTGTCAGTGCAGTCTCAATCAATGGGTGGGAATCAGATAGCTTCCCTGTAAGATCTGGAGTCAGGCAGGGATGCCCCCTCTCACCCGCCTTGTTTGTGTGTTGCATAGAGCCATTTGCCGAATCCATCAGGAAGGATGCGAGCCTGAGAGGGGTGACTATTCCTGGCAGCGGGGGCCTGCAGGTTAAGGCCTCCCTGTACATGGATGACGTCGCTGTTTTCTGCTCGGATCCGCTGTCCGTGCACAGACTCGTGTGCATCTGCGACCAGTTCGAACGGGCCTCGGGGGCCAAGGTAAACCGAGGCAAGAGCGAGGCCATGCTCTTCGGGAACTGGGCCGACCAATCCTCTATCCCCTTCACCGTCAGGACTGACCACCTGAAGGTGCTGGGTATTTGGTTCGGGGGGGCTGGGGCGTGCGCCAAGACCTGGGAGGAGCGGATCAGAAAGATGAGACAGAAACTAGGCAGATGGGGGCAACGGTCGCTCTCCATCGCGGGAAAAAACCTGGTCATCAGGTGTGAGGTCCTCTCAGTATTGCTATATGTGGCACAGGTCTGGCCTATCCCCAGGACCTGTGCCGCCGCAGTCACCCGGGCCATCTTCCAATTCATTTGGAGATCAAAGATGGACCGGGTCCGAAGAGACTCAATGTACAAAGACCGGTGCAATGGGGGAAAAAACACGCCCAATGCCACCCTCACCCTGATGGCCACCTTTGTGTGTGGCTGCATCAAGCTGTGCGTGGATCCCCGGTACGCAAACACCAAGTGTCACTACGTACTGAGGTTCTACCTGTCCCCGGTGTTGCGAAGGATGGGCCTGGCCTCGCTGCCGCGGAACGCTCCGAGTAGTTGGACCGTTCCGTATCACCTGTCCTTCGTGGAGAAATTTATGAGGAAAAACACCTTTGACCACAAGTCCATCAGGAAGTGGTCAGCACGTAGCGTCCTTGAGACCCTTCGGGAAAAGGAGAGGGCGGATCCTGTCGAGCGGTTCCCTGAGCAGACTGTCAAAGCCATTTGGCAGAATGCCTCATCGCCAGAACTTTCCAACAAGCACCAAGACGTGGCTTGGCTGGTGGTGAGAAGGGCTCTGCCTGTGAGATCCTTTATGCACGCCCGGACTCTCTGCCGCACCGCACGCTGCCCTCGAAGTGGCTGCGGGGGGGACGAGACTGTCACACACCTCCTTCTGGAATGTGCCTATGCAGAGGAAGTCTGGAGAGGAATGCAGTGGTGCTTGTCGAGGTTCGTCCCGAGCAGCGCCGTGACGCGGGACTCCGTGCTCTACGGCCTGTTCCCCGGGACTCACACCGAGACGAACATTAACTGCGCCTGGAGGATCATCAACTCGGTGAAGGACGCTCTCTGGGCGGTCCGAAACCTGTTGATCTTCCAGCTGAAGGAGTTGACCCCGACCGAGTGTTGCAGACTGGCACATTCCAAGGTCCAAGACTACGTGTTGAGGGACGCGCTGAAGCTTGGGGCAGCTGCCGCCAAGGCGCGGTGGGGAAAGACCACCGTGTAAGATCGGCCTGCCGAAAGAAGAACAGGGGGCCCATACAGACGTTTTTTTGGGCTCTGCTGATGCCTCAGCCAAATATATGTATATATACAAGATTGAAAAAATGCACAGGATTGTAAAGGACAAGAATAAAGTCGAATCTGTGTTTGTAAATATGGACATATGTATGGCATGATCCAATGTACAGACCATCAAATCATTTATGAATAAAGTATATTTTTGAAATAAAAAAAAACGTGTACTGCCTGCAGGATTTCCCTGGGGCAGGCTGCTTCGATGTGACCTTCAGAAGCGTGAAGCTGCAGTTTTCCTTCTTGTCGGTGACCCCATTGTGTGTGCTTCCTGCACAGAGGAATCGGGTTGTTACAATCCATATGTACAATCCCTACGTTCCAGCGGCTGATGTCCTGACCTTTCTGGGAAGGTACGTCCAAGTTGAGGGAGAAGCCACTGATGTGATCGACCCCTTTGGGATCTGGACCAGTAAGAGGCAGGTCAAGGTAACTCTGAGGGCCGATGATAGTGGGAACATCCTCCACCCACCCTCGAGCTTCGCAATCGGAGGGAGCAGAGGCTACCTGACATATGCAGGGCAGCCGAAAGTGCCGAACCTGCGGGAAGTCGGGACACGTGGCGGTGGATTGCAAAGAGACCATCTGCAGGAACTGCAAACAGGAGGGTCACTTGACTAAGGACTGTCGGGAGGAAAAGAGCTGCAACCTGTGCGGGGAGGCGGGCCACATGTACAAGGCCTGCCCAAGACGAGGAGCCGCCACCTACGCACAGATGGCCGGAGGTGGCAACACGAGCCGCGGACCGACAAAGTCCAGCGAGGTACTGTGAATCAGCAAAGGAACGGTGCCTGGAGGCACCCAGAAGGAAGGGAAAGTTGTCGGGGAGCAGGCGGCAGGCGGCAGACAGCGGGGAGATGCAGCAGCCGACCCAAGCTCCTGCAAGACAGACGGAGGAAATGGAAGAGGAGGGATCAAAGGAGGCAGAGCAGTGGATTATCGTTAAAAACAGGAAAAGGAAACCTCTCGAGGGCCCCAAAGCCACCAAGCGAAGGGGGAAGAGACACCTCCAAGAGAAGGATACAGGCAGCTCCTCCGAGGGTGAGGACGGGCGCAAGAAGGGTCGCCTCCGGAGGAAGAGGCAGAGCGCCGTGGGGAGAAAGGAGGGCAGCACCGCCCAAGAAGGAAAAGACGATCCCTCTGAGGGGGTGGGTGAAGGCCTCCCCCCTACCCGGTGAGAACCAAGGGGTACCCACCGGCCCACAGCTCCAGGGAACTGGGAGCAGCGTCCCAGTGACAGCCCTGCTGTCAGATGGAGAACGGGGCGATGCGGACCCTGGGTCTGACACAATGACACCAGAGCGGGGAAATGACTCCAGCGTGGAGCTGGACAACTACCTCAGCCCTGGGAAGGTCCAGCAGTTTGCTGTCACCACGGGGATGCACGCAGCTACCCCACTGGAGCAAGACCAGAAGCAAATGGCCACTGGGAACCCCGTAAACTGTTAAAATGGGGTTTAAAATTGCCAGCATAAATGTGCGTAGCATCAAAGCGGCTACGCGATGTGTTTCAACGCTGGCCTTCCTGGCCAACGTCAAAGCCGATATCCTGTTTCTGCAGGAGTGTGGGATACCGCACCTCAGCAGTTACAGGAGATGGTCGAGCTTGTGGGCCCACGGGCCGTCAGTGTGGTCGGGGGGCAACGATAGCCGCGCCTCCGGCCTGGGTATCCTGTTGCGGGGAGGCAACTTCACCATCTCCGAGGTTAAGGAGGTGGTGGGCGGGCGCCTCCTCGTCGCGGATGTTAAATACAGAAACGCTCCCGTGAGACTAATCAACGTGCACGCCCCAGTGGGTAAGAGTGAACGGTTGGCCGTCCTGCAACAGCTTCCACTGCTGCTGGCTACGTCCAGGCCGGTCATTCTGGCCGGAGACTTCAACTGCATTATTGATGCAGATGGACGATCCGGCGGGGGGGACAGTAAACCGGACGCTACGTCCAGGGCCCTGATGGAAACGGTCAAAGACGCCAAGCTGCACGACGTCTTCAGCGCCCCTGCAGATGGAGCGCAGCGTAGATACACCTGGTCACGGGCAGACGGGTCTATCCGCTCAAGGATAGATTACCTGTTTGTGTCCCGAACGCTCTCGGTCAGATCCACCGACGTCAAGCCGGTGTTCTTCTCTGACCGCTGCCTCCTGCTGGCCGACTGTCACCGACAGGACGAACAGCGGGCGGGCAAGGGAACGTGGAAACTGAACACTAAGCTGTTGACCCCGGGAAACATCGAAGAGCTCAAGAGGGATTACGCAGGTTGGAGAACCGTGAAGCCCCTCTTTGAGTCTCCAGCGGACTGGTGGGAAACGGTAAAAGGGAACAGCAAGAGGTTCTTTATCCTCAAAGGTGTCCAGGAGGCGAGAGAGAGGCGGGGAAAACTGTCCCAGCTCCAGGAAAGTATGCAGAACCTACTCCTGCTGCAGACGATGGGCGTCGATGTCACGGAGGACCTCAAGGAGGTGAAGGGCCAGCAAGCCTCGCTCTTTGCCTCGGAGGCCTCCAGGATAATCTTCCGGTCCAGGGTCCGCTCGGTGGAGCAGGACGAGACGTGCTCACGTTTCTTCTTCCAGAAGGTTCACAAAGAGAGCTCCGTGCTCAGCAGCCTGAAGAAAGAAGATGGCTCGGTAACGTCATCTCAGGCTGACGTCATGAGGATCAGCGAATCCTTCTTCGCCAGCCTATATGACTCGAAGCCAACCGACAGCGCGGCCTCCCAGTCGTTCCTGTCCTCTATCACGGAGGTCCTAGATGACGGAACACGAGAGAGGCTGGACCAGCCGCTATCTCTGGATGAGCTGACCAAGGCCCTCGAGTCCTTCGAAAAGAATAAAACTCCCGGAAGCGACGGCTTACCGGTCGAGGTTTATTCCGCTCTTTGGGACTTGATCGGCCAGGACCTGCTGGAGGTGTATGTCAGTATGCTTCGGGCAGGTACCATGAGTGAATCCATGAGGAAAGGCATCATCACCCTCATCTACAAGCGGAAGGGGGAGAGGGAGGAAATTAGAAATTGGAGACCGATCTCACTGTTAAATGCAGACTACAAAATCTTGTCAAAGGTCATCGCCAACCGGGTCAGGTCTGCTCTGGGATCGGTGATCCACCCGGACCAAACCTGTGCAAGATCTCTGAGAGTCTTGCACTCCTCAGGGATATGATCGCCTACGTGCAGGACAGGGGGGTGGACACCTGCCTCATCAGCCTGGACCAGGAGAAAGCCTTTGACAGGATATCGCATACATATATGAGGGATGTCCTCTCCAAAATGGGCTTTGGGGAGGGAATCGGAAATTGGATCAGACTGCTCTACACCAACATTGTCAGTGTAGTCTCAATCAATGGGTGGGAATCAGATAGCTTTTTTGTAAGATCTGGAGTCAGGCAGGGTTGCCCTCTCTCTCCTGCCTTGTTTGTGTGCTGCATAGAGCCATTTGCCGAATCCATCAGGAAGGATGCGAGCCTGAGAGGGGTGACTATTCCTGGCAGCGGGGGCCTGCAGGTTAAGGCCTCCCTGTACATGGATGACGTCGCTGTTTTCTGCTTGGATCCGCTGTCCGTGCACAGACTCGTGTGCATCTGTGACCAGTTCGAACGGACCTCGGGGGCCAAGGTAAACCGAGGCAAGAGCGAGGCCATGCTCTTCGGGAACTGGGCCGACCAATCCTCAATCCCCTTCACCGTCAGGACTGACCACCTGAAGGTGCTGGGTATTTGGTTCGGGGGGGGGGGCTGGGGCGTGCGCCAAGACCTGGGAGGATCGGATCAGGAAGATGAGACAGAAACTAGCCAGATGGGGGCAACGGTCGCTCTCCATCGCGGGAAAAAACCTGGTCATCAGGTGTGAGGTACTTTCAGTATTGCTATATGTGGCACAGGTCTGGCCTATCCCCAGGACCTGTGCCGCAGCAGTCACCTGGGCCATCTTCCAATTCACTTGGAGATCAAAGATGGACCGGGTCCGAAGAGACTCAATGTACAAAGACCGGTGCAATGGGGGAAAAAACACGCCCAATGCCACCCTCACCCTGATGGCCACCTTTGTGTGTGGCTGCATCAAGCTGTGCGTGGATCCCCGGTACGCAAACACCAAGTGTCACTACGTACTGAGGTTCTACCTGTCCCCGGTGTTGTGAAGGATGGGCCTGGCCTCCCTCCCATGGAACGCTCCGAGTAGTTGGACCGTTCCGTATCACCTGTCCTTCGTGGAGAAATTTATGAGGAAAAACACCTTTGACCACAAGTCCATCAGGAAGTGGTCAGCATGTAGCGTCCTTGAGACCCTTCGGGAAAAGGAGAGGGTGGATCCTGTCGAGCGGTTCCCTGAGCAGACTGTCAAAGCCATTTGGCAGAATGCCTCATCGCCAGAACTTTCCAACAAGCACCAAGACATGGCTTGGCTGGTGGTGAGAAGGGCTCTGCCTGTGAGATCCTTTATGCACGCCCGGACTCTCTGCCGCACCGCACGCTGCCCTCGAAGTGGCTGCGGGGGGGGACGAGACTGTCACACACCTCCTTCTGGAATGTGCCTATGCAGAGGAAGTCTGGAGAGGAATGCAGTGGTGCTTGTCGAGGTTCGTCCCGAGCAGCGCCGTGACGCGGGACTCCGTGCTCTACGGCCTGTTCCCCGGGACGCACACTGAGACGAACATTAACTGCGCCTGGAGGATCATCAACTCGGTGAAGGATGCTCTCTGGGCGGTCCGAACCCTGTTGATCTTCCAGCTGAAGGAGTTGACCCTGACTGAGTGTTGCAGACTGGCACATTCCAAGGTCCTAGACTACGTGTTGAGGGACGCGCTGAAGCCTGCGGCAGCTGCCGCCAAGGCGCGGTGGGGAAAGACCACCGTGTAAGATCGGCCTGCCTAAAGAAGAACAGGGGGCCCATGCGGACGTTTTTTGGGCTCTGCTGATGCCTCAGCCAAATATATGTATAAGATTGAAAAATGCACAGATCTGGACATGACAATGATAAATTCGAATCTGTGTTTGTAAATGTGGACATATGTATGGCATGACCAAATGTACAGACCATCAAATCACTTTATGAATAAAGTATATTTTTGAAATTAAAAAAAATTGAAACCAGACCCACAGTCACTGGCACGAATCTCCCTCTGTCTGATATAAACCAGACCCCCAGTCACTGAAGCCAATCTTGCGTTGTCTGATATAAACCAGACCCACAGTCCCTGACACCAAATTCTCCCTGTCTGATATAAACCAGATCTACATTCACTGACACCAAACTCCCCCAGACTAATATAAACCAACTCCACAGTGACTGACACCAATCTTACCCTGTTTGATATAAACCAGCCCCACATTCACTGACGCCAATCTCCCCCTGTCTGATATAAATCAGCCCCATAGACACTGACGCCAATCTACCCCTGTCTGATATAAACCAGCCCCACATTCACTGACGCCAATCTCCCCCTGTCTGATATAAATCAGCCCCATAGACACTGACGCCAATCTACCCCTGTCTGATATAAACCAGCCCCACATTCACTGACGCCAATCTCCCCCTGTCTGATATAAACCAGCCCCACAGTCACTGACACCAATCTACCCCTGTCTGTTATAAACGAGACCCATAGTCCGTGACACCAATCTCCGACTGTCTGATATAAACCAGACCCAGAGTCCCTGACATCAATCTCCCCATGTCTGATATAAACCTGACCCAGCGTCAATGACACCAATTTCCCCCTGTCTGATATAAACCAGCCACACAGTCACTGACACCAATCTCCCTTTGTCTGATATAAAGCAGACGCACAGTTACTGACACCAATCTCCTCCTGTCTGATATAAACCAGCACCATAATCACTGACACCAATCTCCCCTTGTCTGACATAAACCAGACCCACAGTTACTGACACCAATCTCCCCCTGCCTGATATAAACCAGACCCACAGTCACTGACACCAATCTCCCCTTGTCTGATATAAACCAGACCCAAAGTCACTGACACCAATGTCCCCTTGTCTGATATAAACCAGACCCACAGTTACTGACACCAATCTCCTCCTGTCTGATATAAACCAGCACCACAGTCACTGACACCAATCTCCCCGTCTGATATAAACCAGACCGAGAGTCACTGACACCAATCTCCCCACTCTCCGATGTTAACCAGACCCACAGTCACTGACACCAATCTCCCCTGTCTGATATAAACCAGACCCACAGTCACTGACACAAATCTCCCCATGTCTGATATAAACCAGCTCCACAGTCACTGACACCAATCTCCCCTTGACTGATATAAACAAGCCAACATTCATTGACGCCAATCTCCCCGTCTGATACAAACCAGATCCACAGTCACTGACACCAATCTCCTCCTGTCTGATATAAACCAGCACCACAGTTACTGACACCAATCTCCCCCTGTCTGATACAAACTAGCCCCACAGTCACGGACACCAATCCCACCCTGTCTGGTATAAACCAGACACACAGCTCCTGACACCAATCTCGCTCTGTCGGACACAAACCAGCCCCACAGTCACTAACACCAATCTCCCCATGTCTGATATAGACCAGTCCTACAGTCCCTGACACCAATCTGCCCCTATCTGATATAATCCAGCCCCACAGTCACTTATACCAATCTCCCCCAGTCTGATACAAACTAGCCCTACAGTTACTGACACCAATCTCCCCCTGTCTGATATAAACCATACACACAGTTACTGACACTAATCTCTCCCTGTCTGACATAAACCAGACCCACAGTCCGTGACAGCAATCTCCCCCTGTCTGATATAAACCAGACCCTCACTCCCTGACATCAATCTCTCCCTGTCTGATGTAAACCAGACCCACAGTCCCTGACACCAATCTTCCTCTGTGTGATATAAACAGTCCCCACAGTCACTGACACTAATCTCTCCCTGTCTGATATAAACCAGACACACAGTCACTGACACCAATCTCCTCCTGTCTGATATAAACCAGCCCCACAGTCACTGACACCAATCTCCCCCTGTTTGATATAAACCAGATCCACAGTCACTGACACCAATCTCCCCCTGTCTGATATAAACCAGACCCACAGTCACTGACACCAATCTCCCCCTGTTTGATATAAACCAGATCCACAGTCACTGACACCAATCTCCCCCTGTCTGATATAAACCAGACCCACAGTCCCTGACACCAATCTCCCCCTGTCTGATATAAACCAGACCCACAGTCAATGACACCAAACTCCCCTGTTTGATATAATACAGCCCCACAGTCACTGACACCAATCTCCCCCTGTCTGATATAATCCAGCCCCACAGTCACTGACACCAATCCCCCCTGTTTGATATAATACAGCCCCACAGTCACTGACTCCAATCTCCCCCTGTCTGATATAATCCAGCCCCACAGTCACTGACACCAATCTCCACCTGTCTGATATAAACCAGCACCACAGTCACTGACACCAATCTCCCCCTGTCTGATATAAACCAGACCCACAGTCACTGACACCAATCTCCCCGTCTGATAGAAACCAGCCCCACAGTCACTGACACCAATGTCCCCTTGTCTGATATAAACCAGACCCACAGTTACTGACACCAATCTCCTCCTGTCTGATATAAACCAGCACCACAGTCACTGACACCAATCTCCCCGTCTGATATAAACCAGACCGAGAGTCACTGACACCAATCTCCCCACTCTCCGATGTTAACCAGACCCACAGTCACTGACACCAATCTCCCCTGTCTGATATAAACCAGACCCACAGTCACTGACACCAATCTCCCCATGTCTGATATAAACCAGCTCCACAGTCACTGACACCAATCTCCCCTTGACTGATATAAACAAGCCAACATTCATTGACGCCAATCTCCCCGTCTGATACAAACCAGATCCACAGTCACTGACACCAATCTCCTCCTGTCTGATATAAACCAGCACCACAGTTACTGACACCAATCTCCCCCTGTCTGATACAAACTAGCCCCACAGTCACGGACACCAATCCCACCCTGTCTGGTATAAACCAGACACACAGCTCCTGACACCAATCTCGCTCTGTCGGACACAAACCAGCCCCACAGTCACTAACACCAATCTCCCCTGTCTGATATAATCCAGCCCCACAGTCACTTATACCAATCTCCCCCAGTCTGACATAAAGCAGCCCCACAGACACTGACACCAATCTCCCCCTGTCTGATACAAACTAGCCCTA
The DNA here is from genome assembly GCF_047496795.1 of Chiloscyllium punctatum. Taxonomy (NCBI): domain Eukaryota; kingdom Metazoa; phylum Chordata; class Chondrichthyes; order Orectolobiformes; family Hemiscylliidae; genus Chiloscyllium; species Chiloscyllium punctatum. The sequence goes on from NC_092765.1 coordinate 55,198,137, forward strand.
CAGTTACTGACACCAATCACACCCTGTCTGACATAAACCATACACACAGTTACTGACACTAATCTCTCCCTGTCTGACATAAACCAGACCCACAGTCCGTGACAGCAATCTCCCCCTGTCTGATATAAACCAGACCCTCACTCCCTGACATCAATCTCTCCCTGTCTGATGTAAACCAGACCCACAGTCCCTGACACCAATCTTCCTCTGTGTGATATAAACAGTCCCCACAGTCGCTGACACTAATCTCTCCCTGTCTGATATAAACCAGACACACAGTCACTGACACCAATCTCCTCCTGTCTGATATAAACCAGCCCCACAGTCACTGACACCAATCTCCCCGTTTGATATAAACCAGATCCACAGTCACTGACACCAATCTCCCCCTGTCTGATATAAACCAGACCCACAGTCACTGACACTAATCTCCCCCTGTCTGATATAAACCAGACCCACAGTCACTGACACCAATCTCCCCCTGTTTGATATAAACCAGATCCACAGTCACTGACACCAATCTCCCCCTGTCTGATATAAACCAGACCCACAGTCCCTGACACCAATCTCCCCCTGTCTGATATAAACCAGACCCACAGTCAATGACACCAAACTCCCCTGTTTGATATAATACAGCCCCACAGTCACTGACACCAATCTCCCCCTGTCTGATATAATCCAGTCCCACAGTCACTGACACCAATCCCCCCTGTTTGATATAATACAGCCCCACAGTCACTGACACCAATCTCCTCCTGTCTGATATAATACAGCCCCACAGTCACTGACACCAATCTCTGCCTGTCTGATATAAACCAACTCGGTAAAAACAAGGAGTGCAGATGCTGGAAAACAGAGTCCAGATGGGAGTGGAACTGGAAAAGCATGGCAGGTCTAGCAGCATCCGAGGAGCAGGAAAATCGATGTGTCGAGCAAAAGCACTTCACGAAGGAATAGTGGCTGGGAGAATACAGAGTGGAGAGATCTTGTACAGAGAGGAGGAAAAACTCTTCAAGGCAGGCATCCTTGCAAGAGGATTCGCAGTCGGCTTAAAACCAACGAGGTAAAAACAAGGACTGCAGATTCTGGAAACCAGAGTCTAGGTTAGAGTGGTGCTGGAAAAGCACAGGTAGCGTTGATATAAACCAGCCCCACAGTCACTGACACCAATCTCCCCCTGTCTGATATAAACAAGAATCACAGTCAGTGACACCAATCTCCCCCTGTCTGATATAAACCAGAACCACAGTCACTGACGCCAATCTCCCCCTGTCTGATATAAATCAGACCCACAGTCAGTGACACCAATCTCCCCCTGTCAGATTTAAACCAGAACTACAGTCACTGACGCCAATCTCTCCCTGTCTGATATAAACCAGCACCACAGTCACTCACACCAATCTCCCCCTGTCTGATATAAACCAGCCCCACAGTCCCTGACACCAATCTCCCCCTGTCTGATATAAACCAGCCCCACAGTCACTGACACCAACCTCCCCCTGTCTGATATAAACCAGCCCCACAGTCACTGACACCACCCTCCCGCTGTCTGATATAAACCAGCCCCACAGTCACTGACACCACCCTCCCCATGTGTGACATCAACCAGCCCCACAGTCACTGACACCAATCTCCCCTTGTCTGATATAAACCAACAGCACACTCACTGACAACAATCTCGCCCTGTCTATTATACACCAACCCCACAGTCACGGGCACCAATCTCCTTCTGTCTGATATAAACCAGCCCCACAGTCACTGACACCAATCTCCCCCTGTCTGATATAAACCAGCCCCACAGTCACTGACACCAATCTCTCCCTGTCTGATATAAACCAGCCCCACAGTCACTGACACCAATCTCCCTCTGTCTGATATAAACCAGCCCCACAGTCACTGACACCAATCTCCCCCTGTCTGATACAATCCAGCCCCACAGTCACTGACACAAATCTCTCCCTGTCTGATATAAACCAGCCCCACAGTCACTGACACCAATCTCTCCCTGTCTGATATAAACCAGCCCCACAGTCACTGACACCAATCTCTGCCTCTCTGAGATAAACCTGCTCCACAGTCACTGACACCAATCTCCCCCTGTCTGATATAAACCAGCCCCACAGTCACTGACACCACCCTCCCCCTGTGTGACATCAAACAGCCCCACAGTCACTGACACCAATCTCCCCCTGTCTGATACAAACCAGAAGCACAGTCACTGACAACAATCTCGCCTTGTCTGTTATACACCAACCCCACAGTCACTGACACCAATCTCCCCGTCTGATATAAACCAGCCCCACAGTCACTGACACCAATCTCTGCCTGTCTGATATAAACCAACTCGGTAAAAACAAGGAGTGCAGATGCTGGAAAACAGAGTCCAAATGAGAGCGGTGCTGGAAAAGCATGGCAGGTCAAGCAGCATCCGAGGAGCAGGAAAATCGATGCGTAATGCAAAAGCACTTCATTTGGAATAGTGGCAGGGAGAATGCAGAGTGGAGAGATCTTGTAGAAAGAGGCGGAAAACGTCTTCAAGTCAGGCATCCTTGCAAGAGGATTCATACTAGGGTTAAAACCAACGAGGAAAAAACAAGGACTGCAGATGCTGGAGACCAGAGTCTAGATTAGAGTGGCGCTGGAAAAGCACAGGTTGCGTTGATATAAACTAAATCCACAGTCACTGACGCCAATCTCCTCGTGTCGGATATAAATCAGCCCCACAGTCACTGACACCAATCTCCCCCTGTCTGATATAAACCAGCCCCACAGTCACTGTCACTAATCTCCCCCTCTCTGAGATAAACCTGCTCCACAGTCACTGACACCAATCTCCCCCTGTCTGATATAAACCAGACACACATTTACTGACGCCAATCTCTCCCTGTTTGGTTTAAACAGTCCCCACAGTTAGTGACACCAATCATCCCCTCTCTGACATAAGCCAGTCCCACAGTTCCTGACACCAATCTCCCCCTGTCAGATATAAACCAGCCCCACAGTCACTGACACTAATATCCCCCTGTCTGATATAAACCAGACCCACAGATTCTGACACCAATCTCCCCCAATCGAATATAAACCAGCCCCACAGTCACTGACACCAATCTCCCCTTGTCTGATATAAACCAGCCCCACAGTCACTGACACTAATCTCCCCCTGTCTGATATAAACCAGCCCCACAGTCAATGACACCAATCTCCCCCTGTCTGATATAAACCAGACCCATAGTCCCTGACAGCAATCTCCCCCTGTCTGATATAAACCAGCCCCACAGTCACTGACACCAATCACCCCCTGTCTGACATAAACCAGACCCACAGTCCCTGATACCAATCTCCCCGTCTGATATAAACCAGCCCCACAGTCACTGACACCACCCTCCCCCTGTGTGACATCAACCAGCCCCACAGTCACTGACACCAATCTCCCCTTGTCTGATACAAACCAGAAGCACAGTCACTGACAACAATCTCGCCTTGTCTGTTATACACCAACCCCACAGTCACGGACACCAATCTCCTTCTGTCTGATATAAATCTGACCCACAGTCACTGACACCAATCTCCCCTGTCTGATATAAACCAGCCCCACAGTCACTGACACCAATCTCCTCCTGTCTGATATAATCCAGCCCCACAGGCACTAACACCAATCTCTGCCTGTCTGATACAAACCAACTAGGTAAAAACAAGGAGTGCAGATGCTGGAAAACAGAGTCCAGATGAGAGTGGTGCTGGTAAAGCATGGCAGGTCAAGCAGCATCCGAGGAGCAGGAAAATCGATGCGTAATGCAAAAGCACTTCATTTGGAACAGCGGCAGGGAGAATGCAGAGTGGAGAGATCTTGTAGAAAGAGGAGGAAAACTTCTTCAAGGCAGCCATCCTTGCAAGAGGATTCATACTAGGGTTAAATCCAATGAGGTAAAAACAAGGACTGCAGATGCTGGAGACCAGGGTCTCGATTAGAGTGGCGCTGGAAAAGCACAGGTAGCGTTGATATAAACTAAATCCACAGTCACTGACGCCAATCTCCTCGTGTCGGATATAAATCAGCCCCACAGTCACTGACGCCAATCTCCTCGTGTCGGATATAAATCAGCCCCACAGTCACTGACACCAATCTCCCCCTGTCTGATATAAACCAGCCCCACAGTCACTGACACCAATCTCGCCCTGTCTGATATAAACCAGTCCCACAGTCACTGACACCAATCTCCCCCTGTCTGATAATAAACCAGCCCCACAGTCACTGACACCAATCTCCCCCTGTCTGATAATAAACCAGCCCCACAGTCACTGACACCAATCTCCCCCTGTCTGATATAAACCAGCCCCACAGTCACTGACACCAATCTCCCCCTGTCTGATAATAAACCAGCCCCACAGTCACTGACACCAATCTCCCCTTGTCTGATACAAACCAGAAGCACAGTCACTGACAACAATCTCGCCTTGTCTGTTATACACCAACCCCACAGTCACGTACACCAATCTCCTTCTGTCTGATATAAATCAGACCCACAGTCACTGACACCAATCTCCCCTTGTCTGATACAAACCAGAAGCACAGTCACTGACAACAATCTCGCCTTGTCTGTTATACACCAACCCCACAGTCAATGACCCCAATCTCCTCCCGTCTGATATAAACCCGCCCCACAGTCACTGACACCATTCTCCCCCTGTCTGATATAAATCAGACCCACAGTCACTGAAGCCAATCTCCCCCTGTCTGATATAAATCAGACCCACAGTCAGTGACACCAATCTCCCCCTGTCAGATTTAAACCAGAACTACAGTCACTGACGCCAATCTCTCCCTGTCTGATATAAACCAGCACCACAGTCACTCACACCAATCTCCCCCTGTCTGATATAAACCAGCCCCACAGTCCCTGATACCAATCTCCCCCTGTCTGATATAAACCAGCACCACAGTCACTCACACCAATCTCCCCCTGTCTGATATAAACCAGCCCCACAGTCACTGACACCACCCTCCCGCTGTCTGATATAAACCAGCCCCACAGTCACTGACACCAACCTCCCCCTGTCTGATATAAACCAGCCCCACAGTCCCTGACACCAATCTCCCCCTGTCTGATATAAACCAGCCCCACAGTCACTGACACCAACCTCCCCATGTGTGACATCAACCAGCCCCACAGTCAATGACACCAATCTCCCCTTGTCTGATATAAACCAACAGCACACTCACTGACAACAATCTCGCCCTGTCTATTATACACCAACCCCACAGTCACGGGCACCAATCTCCTTCTGTCTGATATAAACCAGCCCCACAGTCACTGACACAAATCTCTCCCTGTCTGATATAAACCAGCCCCACAGTCACTGACACCAATCTCCCCCTGTCTGATATAAACCAGCCCCACAGTCACTGACACCAATCTCTCCCTGTCTGATATAAACCAGCCCCACAGTCACTGACACCAATCTCCTTCTGTCTGATATAAACCAGCCCCACAGACACTGACACAAATCTCTCCCTGTCTGATATAAACCAGCCCCACAGTCACTGACACCAATCTCCCCCTGTCTGATACAATCCAGCCCCACAGTCACTGACACAAATCTCTCCCTGTCTGATATAAACCAGCCCCACAGTCACTGACACCAATCTCTCCCTGTCTGATATAAACCAGCCCCACAGTCACTGACACCAATCTCTGCCTGTCTGATATAAACCAACTAGGTAAAAACAAGGAGTGCAGATGCTGGAAAACAGAGTCCAAATGAGAGCGGTGCTGGAAAAGCATGACAGGTCAAGCAGCATCCGAGGAGCAGGAAAATCGATGCGTAATGCAAAAGCACTTCATTTGGAACAGCGGCAGGGAGAATGCAGAGTGGAGAGATCTTGTAGAAAGAGGAGGAAAACGTCTTCAAGTCAGGCATCCTTGCAAGAGGATTCATACTAGGGTTAAAACCAATGAGGAAAAAACAAGGACTGCAGATGCTGGAGACCAGAGTCTAGATTAGAGTGGCGCTGGAAAAGCACAGGTTGCGTTGATATAAACTAAATCCACAGTCACTGACGCCAATCTCCTCGTGTCGGATATAAATCAGCCCCACAGTCACTGACACCAATCTCCCCCTGTCTGATATAAACCAGCCCCACAGTCACTGTCACTAATCTCCCCCTCTCTGAGATAAACCTGCTCCACAGTCACTGACACCAATCTCCCCCTGTCTGATATAAACCAGCCCCACAGTCACTGACACCACCCTCCCCCTGTGTGACATCAAACAGCCCCACAGTCACTGACACCAATCTCCCCCTGTCTGATACAAACCAGAAGCACAGTCACTGACAACAATCTCGCCTTGTCTGTTATACACCAACCCCACAGTCACTGACACCAATCTCCCCGTCTGATATAAACCAGCCCCACAGTCACTGACACCAATCTCTGCCTGTCTGATATAAACCAACTAGGTAAAAACAAGGAGTGCAGATGCTGGAAAACAGAGTCCAGATGAGAGTGGTGCTGGTAAAGCATGGCAGGTCAAGCAGCATCCGAGGAGCAGGAAAATCGATGCGTAATGCAAAAGCACTTCATTTGGAACAGCGGCAGGGAGAATGCAGAGTGGAGAGATCTTGTAGAAAGAGGAGGAAAACTTCTTCAAGGCAGCCATCCTTGCAAGAGGATTCATACTAGGGTTAAATCCAATGAGGGAAAAACAAGGACTGCAGATGCTGGAGACCAGGGTCTAGATTAGAGTGGCGCTGGAAAAGCACAGGTAGCGTTGATATAAACTAAATCCACAGTCACTGACGCCAATCTCCTCGTGTCGGATATAAATCAGCCCCACAGTCACTGACGCCAATCTCCTCGTGTCGGATATAAATCAGCCCCACAGTCACTGACACCAATCTCCCCCTGTCTGATAATAAACCAGCCCCACAGTCACTGACACCAATCTCCCCCTGTCTGATATAAACCAGCCCCACAGTCACTGACACCAATCTCCCCTTGTCTGATACAAACCAGAAGCACAGTCACTGACAACAATCTCGCCTTGTCTGTTATACACCAACCCCACAGTCACGGACACCAATCTCCTTCTGTCTGATATAAATCAGACCCACAGTCACTGACACCAATCTCCCCTTGTCTGATACAAACCAGAAGCACAGTCACTGACAACAATCTCGCCTTGTCTGTTATACACCAACCCCACAGTCAATGACCCCAATCTCCTCCCGTCTGATATAAACCTGCCCCACAGTCAATGACCCCAATCTCCCCCTGTCTGATATAAACCAGCCCCACAGTCACTGACACCAATCTCCCCTTGTCTGATACAAACCAGAAGCACAGTCACTGACAACAATCTCGCCTTGTCTGTTATACACCAACCCCACAGTCACTGACGCCAATCTCCCCCTGTCTGATATAAACCAGCCCCACAGTCACTGACACCAATCTCCCCTTGTCTGATACAAACCAGAAGCACAGTCACTGACAACAATCTCGCCTTGTCTGTTATACACCAACCCCACAGTCAATGACCCCAATCTCCCCCTGTCTGATATAAACCAGACCCACAGTCAATGACCCCAATCTCCTCCCGTCTGATATAAACCCGCCCCACAGTCACTGACGCCAATCTCCCCCTGTCTGATTTTAACCAGCCCCACAGTCCCTGACACCAATCGCCTCAGGTCTGATATAAAGTTTGATTCCCATTCTTCCTGGTAGGAAAGTAGGGCCATGTGTGGAATGTTCAAGTCAGTAAGAATGGTCAGCAAGGATTCATCAACACTTTCTTACTGGAGACTTTAATGCCAGGGAACCTTTCAGATATCAAATTTCAGTTCTTATCCCAGGGAGCAAGTTCCATTTGAAGCAAAAATTCAATACTAATTGCACACTAATTGCCTGTGAAATTTTTCTGAATTTGACAGAATAATCCCAGAGAGCTGGCTTTAAAGGGTCACTCTACCCTGAAGAACGCTGTGAGCTACAATGACAAGAATCTTGAACTCTCCTCTCGTGATAAGGAAGTAACTTCAGCAGAAACAAACCCTAACTTTACGAATGTACTTGATTCAATGCTGGATGTCACGAGCAACAGGAATCATGGAATATTCCAACCTCTGTAGTCACATGGAGACTTGCTGGTGTGTGAGCTGACTAAATCCACTTGCACTGGTTGAACAGGTCACTCCTAGGTGTGAATCTGCTGATGTGTCAGAAGTTGGATGAAGTTGTGAATCCTTTCTCTCACACAGAGGCAGGAGAATGGCCTTGACACAGTGTGAACTCATTGATGGGTCAGAAGGTTAGGTGTATTAGGGAACCCTTTCTCCCACACGGCAGATGAATATTTTTTCCGGAGTTTGAACATGCTAATGGATCAGTAGCTGTGACAGTTGAGTAAATCCCTCTCTCAAATGGAGCAGGGGAATGAATAGCTTCTCCCCAGTATGAACCTGATGTACCAGACACTCTGAGTGAATCCTTTCTCACAGAGACAACAGGTGAATGGTCTCTCACTTGTGTTAAATAGCTGGTGTGTCAGCAGAGTTGTTGACTGAGTGAATCCTTTCCCAAACTGAGTACAGGATAATGGCTTCTCTCCAGTGTGATTGTGCGGATGAATTCCCAACAGGAATGAGTATTTGAATGCCTTTCCACAATCCCCATGTTTACATGGTTTCCCTGTGGTACTGGTGTTGTTGCTTGTCTCCAGGTTGGGTGATCAGTTCAAGCCTTGCCCACACACAAACACAGCCACAGGGTGGTGGGAAATGGGAACTTACTGTCTGTAAGGGTGACAGAAGGAGAAACTCTCCAAATATTGAAGATGCTGTTATGAAGTTGAAGGTGTATACTGTACCTTTAAGGGAGAGTGAAGTGCTGTTTTGGCAGTGAGAGCAACTGCTGTGTGACTGACTACCAGTCTCAGAGTGTACTGGAAAATTGAAAATATGCAACATTTGGTTGTAAATTAGAGACCTCAGTCGTTTGACCACAATTTGAATTCAGCCAATCTGTTTAAATTATGCCCCAGTATACTAAAACCCAAAGACAGAGAGAGAGAGAGAGAGAGAGAGAGAGAGAGAGAGAGAGAGAGAGAGAGAGAGAGAGAGAGAGAGAGAGACTGCCATCCAAAACACTCGATCAATGGGACTTTTTTGACCCTTGCAGCAGAAGTCCAAAGATGACCCAGGGAGATCTGCAATCAGGTGTCCTCTCTTCATCCTTCTCTCCAGAGAGAAAAGTCTGAGCTTCGTCAATCTCTCTTCATAAACCAATCCCTTCAGTCCAGGCAGCATCCCAGCAAACCTTAGTTGCACCCTCCCCAAAGCCTCTGTATCTTTCCTACAGTAGGGCAACCAAAACTGCACACAATATTCCAAGGGACTTGTAGAGTTGTAGCAAAACCTCTCGGCTCTTAAACTTGATCCCCCTGTTCATGAAAGCCAAAACGCCATATGCTTTCTTAATAACCCTGTCCACTGAGGTGGAAAATCTGCGGGAACTATGTACTTGAACACCAAGATCCCTCTGTTCCTCCACATTGCCAACAATCCTGTCTTTAATCCTATATTCAGCATTCGAGTTCTACCTTTCAAATTGCATCATTTTGCATTTATCCAGGTTGAATTCCATCTGCCATTTCACAGCCCAGCTCTGCACCCTGCCTATGTTGCGCTGCAGCCTGCAATAGCCCTCGATACTATCAACGGTACCTCCAACCTTTGTGTCATCTGCAAATTTACTAACTCACCCCTCATCCAAGTCATTTATAAAAACTACAAAGAGCAGAGACCCAAGAACAGAGCCCTGTGGGACACCACTTAAGACTGATCCCGAGGCAGAACTTTCCATCTCGCCTTCTGTCAGCTAACCAATTCTGAATCCAAATAGCCAAATCTCCCTGTAACCCATACCTCCTGACTTTATGGATGAGACCACCTTATCAAATGCCTTGCTGAAGTCCTCATACACCACATCCTCTCGTTCGATCTGCATCGATCTGTTCTGTCACCTCCTCAAAGATTTATGAGGCATGACCTTCCCCTTACAAAGCTTTGCTGACTGCCTTTAATCACACTATGCTTTTCCAAATAGTCATAAATCCTATCCCTCAGAATTCTTTCCAAAACCTTGCTGACCACAAACATAAGACTGACTGGTCTGTAATTGCCAGGGATTTCCCTATTACCCTTCTTGAAAAGGGGAACAACATTGGCCTCCTAGCAATCCTTCTGTCTGACTCCCATGGAGAATGAGGATGCAGAAATCTTCACCAGCGGCTGAGCAACCTCCTTTCTTGCTTCCCGGAGTATCCTAGGATAAATCTGGTCTGGTCCTGGGGACTTATTAATCTTAATGTTTGCCAAAATTTCCAGCACATCAACCTCATCAATCTTGATGTGTTCCAGCCTGTATCCCAGCTCCTCAAAGCTCTCATTCACAACAAGGTTCCTTTCCTTAGTGAAAACCAAAGCAAAAAAAAACTCACTTAGGGCTTCCCCTATCCGCTCAGATTCCAAGCACAAGTTTCCTACGCTATCCCTGATTGGCCCTACCTTCTCCCTGATCATTCTCTATTCCTCACGTAGGAGTAAAATGCCTTTGGATTCTCCCTAATCCTTCTTGCCAAGCCTTTTTCGTGTCCCCTCCTGGCTCTCCTCAGTCCATGTACTGAGCTCCTTTCTAACAAGCCTGCAATCCTCAAAAGCTGTGCTATATCCTTGCTTCCTCCACCTAACGTAAGCTGCCCTCTACCTTTTGCCGAGACGTTCCTCTGGTCTCGTCATCCAAAGTTCCTTAATCTTACCCCTTCTTACCTGTCTCACAGGAACAATTTCGTGCATCGCTTCCAACAACTGCTCCTTAAATAGTCTCCACATGTTTGCTGTGCCCTCGCTGTGGAACAATTGCTCTCAGTTTGTACTTCCCAACTCCTGTGATCGCATCATAATTTCATTTTCCCAATTAAAATGTTCATTTAAATGTGCATTTTTGTTTAATGTTTCATATTCACTTTTAGGGCTAGAGAATAAAATTGATAATTTTCTTTAAATAGTGGAATTTGGGAGTCCTATGTCTCTCATACTTTAACATATTACGAGGCAAGGTGAGTTTTTCTGTTTGTTTGGTTTAAATTGCAGAAGGGCTCAAGGATCTTATTCTGTTCTGTAGATCTTTGTAACTATGCTGTCCAGGTCCTGTCTACTCCGAGTGGTGCAAAGCTTTTTCTAGGCTGAGCATCTGGTTGTAACACTTCTGCTTCCAAGTTCAAAGACCGATAGCATTCAGTTCCTGATTAATTGTGTTGTATCAGATTTTGACTTTTTGGTTTGGTTTGAGTTTCCTTTCTCTAGCTCTCTCCTGATGCCCTGTAAAAGAAGTTTATAAAAGTGATCACTGTCAATACAGGAGAGAAGTTCAGACCATTCCAGTATTGGTGAATTATTTGTCCCTGTCTTGTTCCCCCACCCCCAGAGCTGTGAATGCCTGTCCCCCTCCCCCCAGAGCTGTGAATGCCTGATCCCCCCCCCCAGAGCTGTGAATGCCTGTCCCCCCCCAGAGCTGTGAATGCCTGTTCCCCCCCCTCCACCAGAGCTGTGAATGCCTGTCCCCCCTCCCCCAGAGCTGTGAATGCCTGTCCCCCCCAGAGCTGTGAATGCCTGTTGCCCCCCTCCACCAGAGCTGTGAATGCCTGTCCCCCCTCCACCAGAGCTGTGAATGCCTGTCCCCCCTCCACCAGAGCTGTGAATGCCTGTCCACCCCCCTCACCCCCAGAGCTGTGAATGCCTGTCCCCCCCTCCCCCAGAGCTGTGAATGCCTGCCCCCCCCAGAGCTGAATGCCTGTTCCCCCCCTCCACCAGAGCTGTGAATGCCTGCCCCCCTCCACCAGAGCTGTGAATGCCTGCCCACCCCCTCACCCCCAGAGCTGTGAATGCCTGTCCCCCCTCTCCCAGAGCTGTGAATGCCTGTCCCCCCACCCCCCCAGAGCTGTGAATGCCGGTCCCCCCCCACCCCAGAGCAGTAAATCCCTGTCCCCGCCCGCCCCCCACCCCCGGCTCTCCCTCCTCCCTCCTCCCTCAGCTCTCCCTCCTCCCTGGGTCAGTCCCACAGGCCCCTCCCAGTCTCCATTGTCTCCGTCACTGAGACCGTAGGCCCCGCCCACTTGTTTGCGTCACCAGAATAACCGCGCATGCGCCTCGTACCAAAGAAATTGGCGGCCACGGCCCAGGTCCCGGGAATTAAACTCAGGGCTGAAACCGCGGGACCCGCTAATTGTTATTCGGTTCGCGGGACCTTTATTGGGTATTACCAAGACGGATTGCACCACCGCTGGCTCTATTATTCCTCCGCACCACCACCTCCCCACCATGATCTGGAGACTGAAAAAGGGGCCTTCAGTCAATTTGCGCATGCTCCAACCGCTCAATTCGGCGCCTGCGCACCGGTATCCTTTGGGGTAGACATCGCGCGCCCTCTTCAGGAATATCCTAAAACTTCATCCTGCAGCCAGGTCTCAAGGATGACCATTCAGTCAGATTGTGGTCTTCTCACTCACTTTCCTTCTCTTTAGTTAGCTTCATAGATTATGTGAAGGGGACACTCTGTGGTCAGGAAACAGAACCAGGTATCATATTAGAATTGGAAAGATTGATTTTTATTTTATGATTGGAATATTGTTTAATTTTGAACTTGGAAGGAGAAAACAGCAAGTGAGGAGAAACTGTGCACCTGTCCTGTGTGTGGATGAAATCATCTGAACTGACAAAATATAATCACAGTCAAGCTGGGGAGAAAGTATGAAAATATGAGGACAGTGAAGGAGGATTCAAAGCCCCACCTCAACTGGAAATTCAGCAATGCACTCACACTGAGGAAAGGCCATTCATCTGCTTCAAGTGTGGGAAGGGATTCACTCAGTCTTCTCAACTGTAGGCAGACCATAGAGTTCACCCAGATAAAAGACCTTTTTAAATCATAAGACTGTGGAAAATGCCATAGAAATTCTGGGCAACTGATGCGCCATTGACGTATTCGAACAGAGGAGAGACCATTCAGGAGTTCTCACTGCGGCATTAAGTTCAGACAATCATTTCAATTTACTACACACCAGCGAGATCACACTGGGTAGAGGCTGAGAACCTGCTCTGACTGCGGCAAGGTGTTCATTCAGTCATCCAGCTGCAGATATATCAGCAAACTCAGACTGTTCCCCTGAGCCGAATGAGAAGGCATTCTGTACCATATCCTATGTGCAAAAACACCGGTGAGTTCACACAAGCGTGACACCATTTCGTTGCGCTGTGTTTAGGGAGGGATTTCACTCACTCCTCTGCCTGACTGGGAGGCCAGTGAGTTCATACTGAGACTAGGCCTTTTACATGTCCAGACTGTGGGAAGTGCTTTAAAGGTTCCAGGAAACTGATGTTCCATCAACATGTTCACAATTAGGAGAAACCTTTCTGGGGCTTTCACTGTAGGACCAGGTTCAGTCAATCATCTGACATCAAACATCAGTGAGTTCACACCAGGGAGAGGCCATTCACCTGCTCTGTGTGTAAGAAGGGTTTGCTCGCTCATTCAACCTGCTGAGACACCGACGTGTTCATAAGGAACTGCAGCAATGAGATTGTGCTGTTAACCACATCCAGGCCCAAGCCATGTTCACTGAGTCTTTTTATGTTCAGGTTAATTAACCTGTGTGAGACAGGTTTAATATTTTGGATAAAATTCAAATATATTAGTTTTACATTAGATATATTGAGCCATTTTAGCATCTCTGATGCAAGTTAGTTCATTTTTGAAGGGATCACCCCCACTGTGGCATTTCACCATTGGCCCTACTGAAGGTTGAAGGTTCATGGATTAAGAATTCCAGAAATGGACTGGAGGACAGTCAAATTCCAGTATCTTAAGGAATAGCTGGTGAGAAACAAGAGAAAACCTGACTGAAGTCTCGGCTTTCCTTGTCAGTGTAAGTGTGTGGTGAATGAGGCCTGACTCCCTGATCTGTCTGACATTCAACCAGTTTGGCACAAGATGGGCTGAGTTTCTACGAGAATAGGGACAAATATTCCTCACAACTGAAGGCAATAAATATAGCCATTAGAGAAGTGGAAAGGTCTTTAAAAAGAAGATAGTGAATTATTGTTATAGAACTGAACAAAACCAAAATGTTGCTAAAAGAAAAACAAAATTGAACATTTCTGTCCTACACTGGTCAGGATTAGAAGACAAGAAAGCAAACTGAAACAGGGAGAACCAATTGATGAGTGATAAGGATTGACATGGAGATGGAGCAAAAGCTATCAGGATTTGGGTAATCCAAGGTGGAGGATGGGAAAGGTTTTGGCTGTACGAACTGCTCGCTTTTGGAGTATTCTAGGTGTTGGAAGTGAGTCCCTCGAATTCCACAAGCAGTAATTACTGATTTTAAGCTGTTGCATTGTTTTGGAAGTTTGGGAGAAAAGATCAAAACAATGGCACTTTAAAAAGGAGGAAGTGAACAAAGGTAGTGACCACATGTCAGGGAGAGAGACAGAGAGGGAGAGAGAGAGACAGGGACAGAGAGAAAGAAACCTACACTGCTAACTGACACAGGAATGAATCTGCACAGTTACTGCCTTTGCAGTTTGAGTTCTAGTGTTTCCAGATATTGGAGTGCGTTGAAGAAAAATTGACAAACAGCGAAATGCACAGCTGACATTCGAGAAACCTATGTTGGAGAGCACACAGCACAGGAGCAGATAAGTGCATGGTTTTTAAGTGTAATATTGCTGTCATTTTTAATAGTGAGCGTTTTTTTGAGATCTGTCCTTAGATTAAAATTTAAAAATATGAAACATAGATACGAAGTTAGACTGGATTAATGTTTTTTTAGTGCATAAGACTATGCTATTTTCTGTAGGTTGTTAAGGTACGAAGATGGCCTTGAGTGGAGTGATGTGCTCTTCCTGTCAGCTGTTGGAGATTAGGGAGAGTTTCCTTAATTCTGATGATTATGTCAGCAGTAAGTGTGTTTGGTTCTGAATCCTATCAGATCGCATCGATCAGTTGGAGCGGCAGTTTGAGGCAAGGAGGAATTTACAGGAACGAGGAGCATCTGACGGATGGTAGTATTAAGAAAGTGAGAAAAACCAGGAAAAGTAGGAGAGGGAGGCAGGTAGTGCAGGAGTCTCCTGTGGTTAACCACATCTCAAACAAGTATGTTGTTTTGGAAAATGTAGGGGGTGATTGCCTTTCAGGAGAACGCAGCATGAACAGCCAAGTTTCTGGGACCGAGACAGGCTGTAATGTAACGAGGGGTATGTCAGGTACCAAGCGATCGATTGTGAGAGGGGACTCTCTAGTCAGAGGCACAGACAGATGTTTCTGCGGCCGACAGCGAGAAATCAGAATGGTGTGTTGTCTCCCTGTTTCCAGGATCAAGGCAGAATACTCTCAAAGGGCAGTGGGACCAGCAGCAGGTCACTGTGCAAACTGGAACGAATGACACAGGAAGGAAAAAGGATGAGATTCTGAAGAGAGGAGAGAGAAAGTTAGGCAGGAATTTTAAAAGGAGGACCTCAAGTGTAGTAATATCTGGATTACTCCCTATGCTGTGAGCTAGTGAGGCTAGGAATAGGAGGATCAAGCAGATGAACGTCTAGGAAAAAGTGAAGACTGCAGATGTTGGAGATCAGAGTTGAGAACGTGGTGCTGGAAAAGCACAACAGGTCAGGCAACATTTGAGCAGCAGGAGAATCGACATTTTAGGAAAAAAGCCCTTCATCAGGAATGAGGCTGTGAGCCAAGGGGGTGGAGAGATAAATGGGAGGGGTGGGCCTGGGGAAAGGTAGATGAGAGTGCATTAGATGGATGGAGTTGGGGGTAAAGGTGAAAGGTCGGAGGGAGGGTGGAGTGGATAGGGGGGAAGGAAGATTGACAGATAGGACAGGTCATGAGGGTGGTGCTGGGATTGGGGGGGTATGGTGAGGAGGAGGAGAAATGAGGAAACTGGTGAAATCCACATTGATAGTGTGTGGTTGCAATGTCCAAAGGCAGAATATGAGGCATTCTTTCTCCAGGTGTCGAGTGGTTAGGGTTTAGTGATAGAGGAGGACCAGCAACTGCATGTCCTCAGCGGAGTTTGGGGGTGGGGGAGTGTGGGGGGTGGGGGTGTTGAGAGGTTTTCAGCCACAGTGGTGGGGTTGGTTGGTGCGTATGTCCCGGAGATGTTCTCTGAAGCGCTCAGCGAGTAGCCGACCTGTATCCCCAATATAGAGGAGACTGCATCGGGAGCAATGGATACAGTAAATGATGTGTGGAAGTGCAGCAAAAGCTCTGTTGGATGTGGAAGGCTGCTTTGGGGCATTTGGGAAGTGAGAGGGAGTTTGGGGCACAGGTTTTGCAATTCCTGTGGTGACAGAGGAAGATGCCAGGGGGGAGGGTGGGTTTGTGGGGTGTGGGGTGTGGACTTGACAAGGGAGTGGCGGAGGGAATGGTCTTTACAGAATGCAAATAAGTGTGTGGAGGGAAATATATCTGTGGTGCTGGGGTCCATTTGTAGGTGGCAGAAATGGCGGAAATGATGAAATATATCCGGAGGTTGGCTGGGTGGAACGTGAAGATCAGGGGGATTCTGTCCTTGTTCAGCTGTGGGAGCCGTTGGGTTTGTAGAAGAAGACAGTGTTGAGTTGGTCATTGTTGATAGAGATGGAGTGGTCCAGGAAGGAGAGGGAAGGTGGTGTCCGAAATTAATGTGTAGCCAAGGAGCTTGTGTATGGGAGAAAGATTCACATTTTAAAACATTGGAAGCTCTTCTAGGGCTGAAGTGACCCATATAAGAGGGATAAATTGCACCTGAATTCGAAAGGGACTAATATTCTGGCAGGGAGATTGCTGCAACTGCTTGGGAGGAATTAAACTAACAAGGTGGGGAAGGGGATGGGACCCAGGGCGATAGTGAGGAAAGAGATCAATCTGACACTGGTACAGTTGGGAAAAGGAGCAAGTCAAACAGTCAGGGCAGGCAGGAACAAAGCAGAGAACAACGTAGGACTGATAAATCAAACTGCATTTTCTTTAATGCAAGAGACCTAGCAGGGAAGGCAGATGAACTCAGGCATTGTGGGAACATGGGTCTGGGATATCAGAGCAATTGCAGAAATGTCGCTCAAGGATTGGCAGGACTGGCAGCTTCATGTTCTAAGATACAAATGCTACAGGAAGGATAGAAAGGGAGGCAGGAGAGGAGGAGGAGTGTCATTTTTGATAAGGGATAACTTTATGACTGTAATTAGGGAGGATATTCCTGGGAATACATCCGGGAAGTCATTTGGGTGGAAGTGAGAAATAAGAAAGGGACTATTACCTTTTTCGGATTGTACTATAAAGCTCCACATAATCAGTGGGGAATTGAGTAACAAATTTGTAAGGAGATCTCAGTTATCTATAAGAATAATAGGGTGTTATGGTAGGGAATGTTAACATTCTAAATGTAGACTGGAACTGGCATAGTGCTAAAGGTTTAGATTAGATTAGATAAAGTTAGATTAGATTAGATTAGATGACTTACACTGTGGAATACAGGACATTCAGCCCAACGAGTCCACACTGATCCTCCGAAGAGCAACCCACCCAGACCCATTCCCTTACATTTATCCCTTCACCTAACACTACAGGCAACTTAGCGTTGCCAATTCACCTAACCTGCACATCTTTGGACTGTGGGAGGAAACCGGAGCACCCAAGGAGAGGAATTTGTTAAGTGTGTACAAGAAGATTTTCTGATTCAGTATGTGGATGTACCTTCTAAAGAAGGTGCAAAGCTTGACCTACCCTTGGGAAATAAGGCAGGGCAGGTGTCAGTGAGGGAGCACTTTGGTGCCAGCGACCATAATTCGATTAGTTTTAAAATAGTACTGGCAAAGGATAGACAGGATCTAACTGTTAAAGTTCGAAATTGGATAAAGGACAATTTTGGCAGTATGAGGCAAGAACTTTGAAAATGTGATTATGTGCGGATTTTTGCAGGTAAAGGGATGGTTGGAAAATGAGTAGCCTTCAAAAATGAGATAATGAGACAGTATGTTCCTATTGGGGTGAAAGGCAAGGGTGGGAGGTATGGGGAATGCTGGATGACTCGAGAAATTGAAGGTTTGTTCAAGAAAGAGAAGGAAGCATACGTCCGGTATAGACAGTAGAGGTTGAGTGAATTCTTCAAATATAAGGGCAGTAGGAGTATACTTAAGAGGGAAATCAGGAGGGTAAAAAGGGGGCATGAGATAGATTTGGCAAATGGGGTTAAGGAGAATCCAAAATGATTCTACAAAAAAAAGCATTAAGGACAAAAGGGTAACTAGGGAGAGAATAGGACCCTTCAAAGATCAGCAAGGCAGTCTATGTGTCAAACTGCAAGAGATGGGAGGGGGATATTAAAGGAGTATTTGCGTCAGTGTTTACTGTGGAGAAGAGCATGGAAGAAATAGAATATGGGGAAATAAATAGTGACATCTTGAAAAATGTCCACATTACAGAGGAGAAGGTGCTGGATGTCTTAAAACACATAAATGTGGGTAAATCCTCAGGACCTGATCCGGTGTACGCTTGAACTCTGTGGGAAGCTAGAAGTGATTGCTGGACCCATTGCTGAGATATTTTTATCGTCGATAGTCACGATGAGGTGCTGGAAGGCAGCATGTTGGCTAACATGGTGCCACTATTGAGGAAAGGTGGTATGGAAAGCCAGGGAGCTATACCCCAGTGAGCCTCATATCATTGGGGGTGGGTGGGGGGGTATGTTGCAGTTGAAGGGAATCCTGAGGGACAGGATTTACATGAATTTGAAAAGGCAAGGACTGATTAGGGATAGTCAACATGGCTTTGTGCATGGGAAATCATGTCTCTCAAACTTGATTGAGTTTTTTGAATAAGGAGCAAAGAGATTTGATGAGGGCAGAGCAGTAGGTGTGATTTATATGAACCTCAGTAAGGCGTTTGATAAGGTTCCCCATGGGAGACTGGCTAGCAAGGTTAGATCTCATGGAATACAGTGAGAACTAGCCACTTGGACTCAGAACTGGCTTGAAGGTAGAAGACAGAGGATGGTGGTGGATGTTTGATTTTCAGACTGGAGGCCTGTGACCTGTGATGTGCTACAAGGATCAGTGCTGGATCCACTGCTATAAGATTTGGATGTGAACATAGAAGGTATATGTCGTAAGTTTGCAGATGACACCAACATTGTAGGTGTAATGGACAGCGAAGAAGGTTACCTCAAAGTATAACGGGATCTTGATCAGATGGGCCAATGGGCCAAAGATTGGTAGATGGAGTTTAATTTAGATAAATGAAAGGTGCTGCATTTTGGAAAGGCAAATCAGGGCCGGGCTTACACACTTCATGGTAATGTCCTGGGGAGTGTTGTTGATCAAATAAACCTTGGAGTTCATAGTTCCGTGGAAGTGGAGTCCCAGGAAGACAGCATAGTGAAGAAGGCATTGAGTATACTTCCCTTTGTTGGTCAGAGCATTGAGTATAGAAGTTGGGAGGTCATGTTGCGGCTATACAGGGCAATGGTTAGGCCACTATTAGCATATTGCGTACAATTCTGGTTTCCCTCCTAAAGGAAGGAAACTGTGAAACTTGAAAGGGTTCAGAAAGGATTGACAAGGATGTTGTCGGGATTGGAGGGTTTGAGCAACAAGGAAAGGCTGAAGAAGCTGCAGCTGTTTTCCCTAGAACATCGGGGGCTGAGGGGTGACCTTATAGAGGTTTGTACAATCATGACGGGCATGGATAAGGTAAATGAGGTTTTCTTTGTTTAAAAGCAAATGTGACATTGATGTTCCAGGTGTGATGCAACTGGTTAAACCACTCTGCATTAAGCCAAACAGAATTCACTTAAACACTACGGTTGAAACACAAACAAAAGAAAGTGGCATTAAGAATAACTAAACGATTGGAAAATATAACTGACTACTTGATACAGTAACTTACTCATTTCCTGATCCAATGCTGTAACATCTCATAAACACACCCCTTGGCAAAAAGGTAAATTCAAACTCATATTCTTACAGGCGGAGGGAACAACATCCAGAGAAATGTCCAATTGCTCAGTGAGGAATCATTTACTGAAGCTTGCAACCTTCTGATACACAAAACATCTTGGGATTGCTGCAGCTAAACCAAAACTAGAAGAACCTGTACTCGAGAACTGGCCACTCCTTTTCCATTGTTAAACTGTTTTTAAGAAAAACCTTCAGGCACCCTTTAGCACCTCTGCCTTTACAACCTCTCTTCAAAAAAACCCAGGCCAAAGTAACTTCTTAAAGTGACAGCATACTCACCCCACCACACACCCCACTCCCCTGACCCCCTGACACAGACACACACACACACACACACACACACACAGTCTCTCTCTCTCTCTCACACACACACGCACGCATGGTCTTTCTCTCTGTCACGCACAGACATGGACTTTGTTTGTCTGTCTGTCTCTCTCGCTCTTTCTCTCTCACACAGGCATGATTTCTCTTTCTCTCTTTCTGACTCTCTCTCTCTCTCTCTCTCTCTCACACACACACACACACAGTCTTTGTCTGTCTCTCTCTCTCTCATGCAAACAGAGGCATTGTCTTTCTCTCTTTCTCTCTCACTCACTCACTCATTCACTCACTTACACTCTCTTACACACACACACTCTCAGGCATAGTGTTTCTCTCATACACACACACACACACAGATATGGTCTTTCTCTCTGTCTCTCTGTCTCTCTCTCTCTCTCTCTCGATCTCGATCTCTCTCTCACACACACACAATGAACGATTATCTTTTATTCATTTTATGGGTTATGGGTGTCACTGGCTGGCCAGCATTTAATGCCTGTCCCTAGTTGTCATTAAGAAGGTGACGGTGAGCTGCCGCCTTGAACTACTGTGGTCCACCTGCTGTGGGTTAACCCCCAATGCCATGAGGGAGGGAATTCCCGGACTTTGACCCAGTGACAGTGAAGGAACGGCGTTATATTTTCAAGTCAGGATGGAGCTTGACCTGGAAGCGAACTTGAAGGTAGTGGAATTCCCACCTATCTGCTGCCCTTGTTCTTCTAGATGGAAGTGGTTGTGGGTTTGGAAGGTGCTGTCTAAGGATCTTCGGTGAACTTCTGCAGTGCATCATGTAGATAGTAGCAGCAGTGTGTACTGAGCATGTGTGGTGGAGGGAGTGGACACTTGTGGATGTGGTGCCAATCAAGTGGGCTGCTTTTCCTGGATGGTGTCAAACCTCTTGAGTGTTGATGGGGCTGCACCCGTCCAAGCAAGTTGGGAGTATTCCATCACACTTCCAACTTGTACATTGTAGATGGTGGACAGGCTGCAGAATTCCTAGCTTCACTATTCCGAGCATCTGACCTGCTGTTTTTAGATTAGATTAGATTAGATTAGATTACTTACAGTGTGGAAACAGGCCCTTCGGCCCAACAAGTCCACACCGCCCCGCCGAAGCGTAACCCACCCATACCCCTACATGTACATCTACATCTACCCCTTACCTAACACTACGGGCAATTTAGCATGGCCAATTCACCTGACCTGCACATCTTTGGAGTGTGGGAGGAAACCGGAGCACCCGGAGGAAACCCACGCAGACACGGGGAGAACGTGCAAACTCCACACAGTCAGTCGCCTGAGGCGGGAATTGAACCCGGGTCTCAGGCGCTGTGAGGCAGCAGTGCTAACCACTGTGCCACCGTGCCGCCGTAGCTACTGTGTTTGTGGTAAGTGCATTTGAGTGTCTGGTCAATGATAACTTACAGGATGTTGATACTATGGGATTTAGTGATGGTAAACCATTGAATGCCAAGGGGCAGTGGTTGGATTGTCTTTTATTTTTGATGGTAATGTTACTTGCCACTTGTCAGCCCACGCCTTGATATTGTCCAGATCTTGGAGCATTTGAACATGGACATCAGAATCTGAGGAGTTGTAAATGGTGCTGAACGAAGTGTGATCATTGGCAAACATTCCCACTTCTGACCTTGTGATGGAGGGGAAGGTCATTGACGAAGCAGCTGAAGATGGTCGGGCCAAGGGCACTACCCTGAAGGACTCCTGCAGAGACGTCCTGGACCTGAGGTGACTGACCTCCAACAACCACGACCATCTTCCTATGTGTCAAGTATGACTCCACCCATCAGAGAGTTTGCACCCATTGATTCCAGTTTTGCTATGATTCCTTGAAGCCACATTCAATCGAGTGCAGCCTTGATGTCAAGGGCTGTCACTCTCACCTTCCCTCAAGCATCCAGCTGTTTTGTCCATATTTGAAACAAGGCTGTAATGATGTCGGGGGCTTACTGACCCTGGCAGGACCCAAACTGGGCATCACTGAGCAGCTTATTGCTGAGCAAGTGCTGCTTTATAGACCTGCTCATGACACTTGCCATTACTTTACTGATGATCGAGAATAGAGTGGTGGGGCATTAATTAGCTGGATGGAATTTGTCCTTTTTTTATCCACAGGACATTCCTGGGCAAGTTTCCGCATTGTTGGTTAGGTACCAGTTCTGTAATTGTACTGCAGCATTAATAAGTGTCAAATATGATTTCATTTTAAAGCCCTTAGTCTAAAGCTATTATTACGTGACAATATCCACACATTGCATCAACTGTAAACATGCATTACTGCATCCTGTTTCAGTCCATTTACTCCTGCAACCAAATCCCTCCATCTTACATCATCCAAGTTGTGACAACACATCAGCAATTACATTTTCTCATCCTGCCACGTGTATCATTTTCAAATTGAACGGCTGCAGTAATAAGCTCTATGTAAACCATCTGGAAGTTCAGCCCTTACATTTCTCCAAAAGCTTTAATGGATTATGATCAGGACATACAATTGTCCAAGACCCATTAGTGGCAATATAAATCTTGAAAGGTTGGAACACCAAACTCTAGGTCTCCTTCTCAATCATGGAATATTTCTGATGAATATTTAATTTACTGAAGAAGTACATAATGGGGCTTCCTATCTTCTCATCGTCGTCTTGTAAGAATACAGCACCAACACCCACATCACTCACATTAATAGCCATCTCAAGTAGCTTTGTATAATTAGGCGTAGCTAACACTGGGGCAATAGTTAACACAGCTTTCAGGCTGGCAAATGCCTTCTGACATTCTCCTGTCCACTAAAATAACTGGCACTTCTTCAGTTAGTCAGTCAGTGGAGCAACCACACTATTTCAATTTGGTACAAACTTCTGGTAAACCTGTTCACTGCCAGGAATCATATTCCTGCTGTCTTTGCCAATGGCATGGTTGGGGCCATCTGCCCATGCCTGGCAACTTGGCCCAGGGACATGACTCGGATTTTGGCGAATTCACAATTAGTCAAGTTTATTACCAGCCTGAGTCCCGAAGTTCAATGGAGTAGTTCCAATAAATGCTGCAAATATTCCTTCTGTGTGTGACTAAAAGATCACAAGGTTGTTGATGTCCACCACACAATTGGATAACCCAAAAGTGACTTTATTGGTTAGTCTTTGAAATGTGGCTGGCACATTTTCCATACCAACTGGCATGACTTTAAGTTGGTAAAGTCCATTCAGTGTTAATAAAGCCGAAATACTCTTCATTCCTTCGGATAAATGTACCTGCCGGTACCTTCTGAGCAAGTCCAAATTACAAATATAAGTTGCTTGTTCTACATTTTCAATACAGTCTTCTCAATGTGGAATCGTATGTGAATCAGACTCTGCAACGGCATTCACTTTGCAATAGTCTGCACACAATCATCTGGCTTTGGCACCATTACTTTGACTAAGGTCCAGTTGCTGCAACTCACTTTGATGCTGTTGTTCTTAGAACATGCATTCAGCCTGTGTTTGAATATACGCCAACTTTCTTTGGCATAAGTCTAAAAGGATATTGCTTAATTGGAGCCAACTCCCCTGCTCAATTTAATCATTCCCTAAACTTTGACACACAGTTCAAATATGTGGTAGCTGAACTCTGACTAAGTAATTTCTCCTTATTTATTTTCGGTGGTCCTCTCAGCTCATGCCCCAACAGTCATTCAAATGGGCTGAATGTGGTAGGTTCATTTAGTACATCCCCACTGGTAAGAGGTACAAATGGAATTCCTTTATCCAGTCGTTTGGATTGTCTTGATGATAAGCCCTCTATATGGTCTTCTCTAAGCTCACGAATGGTCTTTAAAATTTAACATCATCTTTCTCACATTCCCTTTCCATCCTTTTTGGTAAGCAGTGGATAAGCTACCCATAACTTCCATGCATATAGTCGAAGTAAAATTTGACCCTTGATCTGATTGTATCTCTGTGGGTGGTCTTTATCGAGTTAAACATTGGTGTACCTCTTCTACAATCCTTCTAGCAGTGGTATTGCACAAATAGAATGGCCTCTGGATATCGAATCGACTCATCTATTACTGTTAACAAATACTGATTCCCACTTTTTCTTTGTGTAGTGGTCCTACTCAATCAAAGAAGACCCTTGTGAAAGGTTCCTCAAATGCAGGGATGGGTATTCAAGTTCCTGGTTTTATTATTGCCTGCGGTTTTCCGGTTGCATGACACATATGACATTTCTGGCAATTTTTAACTCCACCTAAATGCAGTTCAGGCCAGTAAAAATGTTTGTGTATTTTAGCGTGAGTTTTTCTCACTCCCACAATGACCCACAGGCGGCTGATATGGTACCTGCCACACCTCCTTTCTATAAGTCACTGGTAGGGAATTTCTCCCACTTTCCCATCTGCCTGATTGTCTCATCAAGACGTCATTTTAAAGTTAGTAACATTTGGGAATACACTCAGATTCTTCTTCTGTGTATACTTTTCAATGCAATTGCTTCAGGTTTTCATCTTTCTGTTGTCGCACAGTCAATTTCTCTGAACTAAAAATATCGATTTGTTCTCCATCTGTTCTTGTTTTGTCTGAGCCATTCAATCAAATATGGTCTCTGATAATTCTGCTTTAACTTGCTTTTCTGTACTCTTTGATTTCTTCTTCTGTTTCAACTGGTGACTTTATGACCTTGTTATCTCTCCGTTAATGTTTTCCAATTCTTTCATGATTCACATAACAATGATATTCATTGTATTTATTTAGAACATGAGATAATCCATCCACATGTATGTTGAATTATTGCGCTCTATAGAATGATGACTAAGTTATTGATTTTTACTGCCCAAGTCCAACAGCAGACCTTGTCCCAACAATAGTCTTCACTTCTGACCGAAAGGTCGGTGTTTCGGGCAGGACACGCCATGGAAGACTTATACCCGAAACGTTGACTCTCCTACTCCTTAGATATACTGCCTGACCTGCTGTGCTTTTCCAGCGCCATACTTTGCGACTCTGAGCTGCAGTCCTCATTTTCTCCTTTTCCCTTGGTTGTCTGGTCTGAAGTAATCTGAGAGGTACAGATGCACTTGCAAGGAGTTTTGTGGTCCTGGAACATGCAGAGGGAGGAGTGAAAAGGCTGTTGTATGGAGACTTGCAGGGGTTGTTGGGTTTAATTGAGATGTGGGCGAGGGTATCCTAGTTGGAATGCTCAGATTTGGAGGTGACATGACAAACTCTTGAATTCTGTGTCCTCTCAAACGGAGAATCCTTAAATCATCCAACAAGTGTGTCTTGGATATGTCAACAGAGTAGAAGCATGTGACGTGTGAATCTACTTCCTGCATGGTGAGATTCCTACAGCCAGGCAGCTAGTGGTGGATCAAGGGGTCCGCTTCAGGAATGCTGAAGAATGGTATAACAGTCCTGAACATCGACTATACATGGAGAGAATCCCTATTGGCTGAGAGAAATGAATGGGAAGATCTCCATTGGTTTGACATGAGCTATCAGTGTGACCAGATATCACCTTAGATGCTAAAACTAAAGACATAAAATGACATTTTGTAAGTGTTAGTGAGAAATCGGTGATGAAAGCTGTCTGTTATGAATTAGTATCTTCTTCAAGCAGGAAAGTTACATTGCATGGAGGCACGCAATCTGAAATACATTACAGCACCTTCCAGCAACTGGAGCATGCTGGTGGCCTCCGACAAAGAAAGTAGTTTCACGGAAATATGATGTGCTTCACATGGCAACAGACACAGAAATGTACATCTGCTCACGCTTGACACACGCGCGCACACACACACACACTCATACTCACACTCACACTCGCACACACCCACCTACACAGAGACAGACACATAGCCATGGATATGCACAGACATATACACACACACACACACACACACACACACAGAGAGAGAGAGAGAAATACAGACGCACAGAAGCAATCACAGAACAAAATGACATCTTGTGTTAAGAATGAACAAAGCTGCACTTCAACCATCACACCACGACTCTTGGGAGGAGCTGTGTCATTGAAATTTGAGAGGTTACGTCTCCACATTATTTTTTGGGTGGGGTGATGAGTGATATTTTGAGGTAAATGGGAAAGCACTAATAATGCCAAGGTTTTCTCAGGGCTATATCCTCTTAAACATTGAAGATAGGAGCAGGAGAAGGCCACTCAGCCTTTTGAGCCTGCTCTGCCATTCATCATAATCATGGCTCCTCATCCAGCTCAATAGCCTCATCCTGTTTCCTCCCCATTACCTTTGAACCCATTTGCCCTGAATGCTACATGTCGCCACGTCTTCAATACATTCAATGCTTTGGCATTAACAAGTTCCTGTGGTAATGAATTCCACAGGCTCATCACTCTTTAGGTGAAGAAATGTCTCCTCATCTCCATCCTACATGATCCACCCCGAATCCTCAGTCTGTGTCCCCTGATTCTGGACACCCCCACCATCAGGAGCATCCTCCCTGTATCTACCCTGTCTCGTCCTGTTAGAATGAGATCCCCTCCCATTCGTTTAAACTCCAGCGAAAACAATCCTAAGCTAGACAACCTGTCCTCATATGTTAGTTCCACCATCCTCGGAATCAGTCAGGTAAGTGATGCCCTCCAGAGCAAGGGCATCCTTCCTCAGAAAAGAAGACAAAACTGCACAAAGCGTTTGAGGTGTGGCCTCACCAAGGCCCTGTATAACTGTAACAATGCATCCCTGCTGCTGTACTCGAAACACCTCTCAATGAAGGTCAATATGAGCATTTGCCTTCTTTACTGCCTGCTGCACCTGCATGTGTACCTTCAGCGACTGGTGCACAAGGACATGTGGGCCCTGCAGCAGACTCCCCTCTCCCAATTTTCAGCCAGTCAGGTAGTAATCCACCACCTTCCTTTTGTTTCCAAAGTGAATAACCTGACATTTATCTAAAATAAACTGCATCTGCTATTGATTGGCCCGCTCACCCAATCTGTCCAGATCATGCCATAGGATCTCTGCATCCTCGTCACAGTTCACCCTCCCACCCAACTTGGTATCATCTGCAAACCTTGAGATGTTACATTTTATTCCTTCATCCAAATCATCAATATATATTGTTAATAGCTGGAGTCCCTGTGGCATCCCACTAGATACTGTCTGCCTATTTTACTCGGACCCCTTCAGCCCTCCTCTGTTTCTTCTCTGCCAATCAGATTTCTATTTATCTCAGTCACTTACCCCAATCCCATGTGTTTTAATCCTGTACAGTGACCTCTTAAATGGGGCATTGTCAAACGCTTTCTGCAAGTACAAATACACCATATTGACCAGTTCCCCTTTATTGACTCTGATAGTTACATCTTCACAGAATTCCAATAGATTTGTTAAGCAAGATTTCCCCTCCATGCTGACTCTGTTTGAGTTTGCCACGGCTTTCTCAATGCTCTGCCATAAAGGATGAAGGATTTGAGAATTTTCCCCACTACTGCTCTGAAGCTCACTGGTCTATAATTCCCTGGTTTCTCTGTACCTCACTTTCTGAGTGTTAGAGTGGCAGTAGCTGCCCTCCAATCTGCAAGTACTGTACCATAATCTAAAGGATCCTGACAACCAAAGCATCCACTATTTCTAGAACCATTTCCTTTAGTGTTCTGGGATGCAGATTTATCAGGCCCTGGGGATTTGTCGGGTTCAATCCCCTCAATTTCCCAGCACCATTTCTCTACTAGTATTGACCTCCCTCAGTTCTCTTCTGTCACTAAATATTGCATTCTCCAGGATTTCAGGTACTTGATTTGTATCTTCGAGTCAGAGAGTCCGAAAGCACAGGGACAGGTTGTTTGGCCCAAACTGATCCATACTGACCAAAATGTCCACCCATGCTAACCCCATTTCCCTGCATTTGGTCCACATCATTCTCACCCTTTCCTATCCAGATATTTGTCAAAATGCCGTTAAATGTTGTTAACGTACCCACCTCAATCACTTCTGCTGGCAGCTCACTGCATCCGTGTGCCAGCCTCTGTATAATCAAATTGCCCCTCAGGTTCCCTTTTGTACTTTTCCCCTCTAACCTTACACTAATGCCATCTAATCCTCGATTCCCCAACCCTGGCAAAAAAGACTGAGTGTATGCCTCTCATAATTTTGTACAGTTCTGTAAGATCCCCTCAGTCTCTTAGACTGCCAAGAAAAGAAGTTCTAGCTTGTTAAGCCTCTCCTTATAACTCAGACCACTGAGTGCGAGCAACATCCGTATAAATTTCTTCTGCACTCTTTTCAGTTTAATAACATCCTTCCTTCAGCAAGGTGACCAAAACAGAACATATACTCCAACTGCAGCCTCACCAACCTCCCATACAGCTGTCGTTTTTTGTGAAGACAGAACTAAAGTTTGCCTTCAGTTGCTCAGCTGTTCCTTTGTCCTTTGTTATACATTTCCCCATTTCTATCTGTAGGGACCTACATTTGTCTTCACCAATCTCTTTCTCTTCACGTACTGTAGAACCTTGTAGTCTCAGTCTCCATGTTCCCTGTAATCTTACTTCCTTTTGTACTGTGTTTTCCCATCTTCATCAATCCCTTGGTCCTTCTTTGCTGAATTTGAAACTGCTCTCAAACATCAGACCTATTATTTTTCGTGGCCAATCTCTATGCTTCTTCCTTCAAACGGATACTATCTAATTTCCTTTCTAGGCCATGGATTGGTCCTGTTACTCATTTTGCTTTTGTACCAGACAGGAATAAATAGTTGTTTCAGTTCCCCCATGATTTCCTTGAATATTTGGCAATGCATATCTACTGTCACACCTTTAAGCAACTTCCACTAATCTATCAATGCCAACTCATGCCTTATATATCTTCATAGTTTCCTTTATTAAAATTCAGCACCCTAGTCTCCAAATCACCTGGCTCACTTTCCATCTTGATAAAAAAGTTGTATCGTGTCATGGTTACACTTCCCCAAGGAGTCTCAGGCAGCTGGATTGGCAATGATTCCCTTCTCATTACACAGTACCCAGTCTAAGATGGCCTGCTCTCTAGTTGGTTAATCCACATGTTGGTTAAGAAAACCATCCCATATGTAGGCCAGGAATTCCCCCTAGGAGACATTGTGGCTAATTTGATTTGTCCAATCTGGATGCAGATTAAAATCACCCATGATCTCAGATGTCTCCATATCATGAGCTTGGCTAATTTCCTGTTTAAGGAGAAAGTGAGGACTGCAGATGCTGGAGATCAGAGCTGAAAATGTGTTGCTGGAAAAGCGCAGCAGGTCGGGCAGCATCCAAGGAGCAGGAGAATCGACGTTTCGGGCATGAGCCCTTCTTCAGGAATGAGGAAAGTGTGTCCAGCGGGCTTAGATAAAAGGTAGGGAGGAGGGACTTGGGGGAGAGTTGTTGGAAATGCGATAGGTGGAAGGAGGTCAAGGTGAGGCTGATAGGCCGGAGTGGGGGTGGAGAGGTCAGGAAGAAGATTGCAGGTTAGGAAGGCGTTGCTGATTTCGAGGGTTGGGACTGAGACAAGGTGGGGGGAGGGGAAATGAGGAAACTGGAGAAATCTGAGTTCATCCCTTGTGGTTGGAGGGTTCCTAGGCAGAAGATGAGGCGCTCTTCCTCCTGCTGTCGTGTTGCTATGGTCTGGTGATGGAGGAGTCCAAGGACCTGCATGTCCTTGGTGGAGTGAGAGGGGGAGTTGAAGTGTTGAGCCACGGGGTGGTTGGGTTGGTTGGTGCGGGTGTCCCAGAGGTGTTCTCTGAAACGTTCTGCAAGTAGGCGGCCTGTCTCCCCAATATAGAGGAAGCCACATCAGGTGCAGCAGATGCAGTAAATGATGTGTGCGGAGGTGGAGGTGAATTTGTGGCGGATATGGAAGGATCCCTTGGGGATTTGGAGGGAAGTAAGGGGGGAGGTGTGGGCGCAAGTTTTGCATTTCTTGCAGTTGCAGGGGAAGGTGCCGGGAGTGTAGATGAGGTTGGTGGCGGGAGTGGACCTGACAAGGGAGTCACGGAGGGAGTCGCCTTTTCGGAACACTGATAGGGGAGGGGAGGGAAATATATCCCTGGTGGTGGGGTCCGTTTGGAGGTGGCGGAAATGAGGACGGATGATACGATGTATATGGAGGTTGGTTAGGTGATAGGTGAGGACCAGTGGGGTTCTGTCATGGTGGCAATTGGTGGGGTGGGGCTCAAGGGCGGAGGAGCGGGAAGTGAAGTAGATGCGATGGAGGGCATCGTCGAATTTCCTGTTTAATACTATTCCAACATGACCACTGCAGTCTGGGGGTCTGTGTATGACACTTACTAATGTTTTTTGTCCCTTGGTATTTCACAGCTCCACCCACACAGACTCCACATTGTTGAAGCTAATGTCCTAAAAAGAGATGAACAAAAATACGTGACCAGGAATTGAGATATTTCTACTCAAATATTGATCTTGGTTTGATGCTAATTAGCCTTGTTAACTTTCAATGAATTGTTTTGTAAAATTTGGGACCGCCAGAAGGTGATGAGCTGGAACATTTGTGAAATTGCTTTCTCAGTAAATGAACATAGATCCATTTTGTTGAGTTTTTCACAGTAGATGACAGTGCTTCTCCAGCAGGTGGAAGTGAGGGCAGATAGTAGATCCTTCACCCAACCCCTAGAGGGATACAGATAGGACAAGAGAGTGAACAAAGAGCTGCACATAATAATGTAATGTGGATGAAATAAATGAGAACAGACATAAACAGTGAAGTTATGCATTTTAACAGGCAAGATAGAGATTAAATTCAGAAATCTACAGGGAGTCCGCATCTCCGAACCACAAAAAGTTAGCTTTTAATTTCAACTGTAATAAAGATGGCAAATGTCATGTTGGGGTTTGTTTAAAATCTAATGGAATATTGAGATTAGGAACAGTCAGATAGAGCAGCTAATGTGTGGCTGAGGAGCTGCTGCAGAGGTTAGGTTTCCCATTTTTCAATCATTGGGATCTCTTCAGGGATAGAAATGACCTGTACAAGAGGGACTGAATTGGAAGGGGACCGATATTCTTGTGGGGAAATTTGCTAGCAGTATGCTGAAGGTTTTAAACTAGTAAGGGGGATGGTGGGAACCAACAAGATAGTGAGAAAAGAGAAATGTTTGAGGTGAGATGTGGTGAGCAATTCTAGGGGTCAAGGCAGACAACAGTTTGGCAAGAGCGAGGTAAGACTGCTAAACTGCATTTACTTTGATGCAAGAGGCCTGACATGTGAGACAGATGAACATCGGGCATAGATGGGAATGTGGGACAAGGATATCATTACCATTACAGAAATGTGGCTCAGGGATGAACAGGACTGACAGCTTAATGTTCCAGGATATAGATGCTATAGAATGTTTAGACAGAGGAGCAAGAGAGGAGATGGAGTAGTTTTTTTGGTTAGAAAGAACATTACAGCTGGATGTAGAGAGGATATTTCTTGGAGACTGCCCAGTGAAGTTATATGGATGAAACTTAAAAATAAGAAAGAGGTGATGACCTTGCTGGGATTGAAAATGGGCCTCCTAATAGAGAGTGGGAGATTTACAAGCGATTATGCTATATGTAAGAAAAAAGGATAATGGTAGGGAATTTTTACTTTCCAAACAGTGTTAAGATCTTGGAATGTGGAGAAATTGGTGAAGTGTGTACAAAAAACGTTGTTATTCAATATGTGGATGCACCTACTAGACAGTTCACAATACGTGACCTTCTGTTGGGAACCAAGGCAGGGCAAGTGACAGAGGTGTCCATAGGGGCACGCTTCAGGGAAAGTGATCATAATTCTATTGGCTTAATAATAATGATGAGAAAGGATAAAATTGATTTAAAAATGACAGTTTCAAATTAGAGTGTGGCCAGTTTCGATGGTATTAGACTTTGAGAAGTTGGTTGGGGGAGGTTATTCACAGGTAAAGGTACGGCTGACAAGTGGGAGGCCTTAAAGAATGAGACAATGAGAGTTCAGTGATGGTATGTTTCTGTTTGTGTGAAGGGCAAGGCATGGGAAAAGCTCAATGATGAGGGAAATTGCAACTGCTGTCCAGAAAAAGAAGGGGAATTCATCAGACATAGACAGCTGGGATTGAGTGATCCTGAGAAGGGTATAAGGGCAGTAGGAGTATACTTAAACAGGAAATCATGAGGGAAAAAAGGGGACATGAAATTGCTTTGGCAAATAGAATTAAGGAGAATTCGAAAAGATTCTAAAATTATTTTAAGGTTAAAAGAATAACTAAGTAGAGAGTACAGCCCTTAAAGATCAACATGGCTTTCCATGCATGGAACCACAGGAGATGGCAGAGACACTAAGCAAATATTTTGCATCAATATTTACAGTGGACAGGAGCATGGAAGCAAAGAAACTTGGGAAATAAATAATGTGATCTTAAAATTAGTTCATTTTACAGAAAAGGAGGTGTTGGAGGTCTTAAAGTAGAAAAATGGAAATAAATCCTGGAGACCTGATAAGGTATTTCCCAGAACTTTGTGGGAAGTTAGGGAAGAGATTCCTGGACCCCTTGCTGAGATATTTGTATCGATGATAATCAGAGATGAAATGACAGAAGACTGGAGAGTGACTAATGGGGCATTTATCCCAATGTTTGCGTTTTGTTAGTTAACCATTCTTGTGTCCATGCTAATGCATTGCCTGTAACACTGTACATCTTTATCTTATGCAGCAGCCTTTTGTGCAGCACCTTGCTGAATGCCTTTTGGAAATCCAGATACACCACGTTCACCAGTTCCCCATTGTCTACCACGCTCGTTATAACCTCAAAGAATTCCAATAAATCAGTTAAAGATGACTTGCCTTTCATAAACCCATGCTTCATTAAATAAATGTAGGTGTTGCATTTTTGTAAGGCAAACCAGGTCAGGACTTATACAATTAATGGCTGGGCCTTGGGGAGTGTTGCTAAGCAAAGAAACCAAAGGGTGCAGATGCATCATTCCTTGAAAGTGGAGTTGCACGGAGACAAGGTGGGGAAAAAGGTGTTTGGCATGCTTTCATTCATTGGTCATAACATTAAGTGTAAGAGTCGAGATGTCATGTCTCAGCTTATGAGGCCACATTTCAAATTATTATAGACAAATCTGGCTGCCGGTTCTATGAAGGATTTTGTGAAACTTGAGAGGATGTCGAAAAGATTTCCAAGAATGATGCTGGAACTGAAGTGATTAAGGTATAAGGTGAAGCTGAATAGGCTGGGGCTTTTCTTTTCCTTCCAGTGAGAGAAAAGGAGGCTGAGGCTGAACAGGACCTATAAAATCATGTGGGGCATTGATATGGTGAATAGCCAAGGCCTTTTTCCTCGAGCGGAAGAGTCCAAAACTAGAGGACAGCGGATTAAGGTGAGAGGAGAAACGTTTGAAAAGAACCTGAGGGGTAACCTTTTCACGTGTATGTATGGAAAAAGCTGCCAGCGGTAGTGGTGGAGGCGGGTTCAATTACTGCATTTAAAAGGCACCTGGATGGATATATGAACAGGTAACATTTAGAGGAAGATAGGCCAAATGTTTAGCAAATGGTACTCAGTCAGATTGGGATATCTGGTCAGTGCAGTTGGACCGAAGGGTCTGTTTCTGTGCTGGATATCTGTATGACTATAATGTTTGTTAAAACTGAAAAGAAGCTCTATTCTTACCACAGCTGGAATACTGTGATCTGTTCTTGGGACTCATATCACAAAGAAAGGGTACACTGGAATGTGAGACAATCCACATGATGTTTAGTCGACTGATCCTGAAGATGGAGGGACTGTCTTGAGAGGAGAGATTGAGTCGTTTGGGCCTATACTCATTGCAACACAGAAGATTCAGTACTGACATTCTGAAACATCTATTATTTTCAGGAAACTCGATGGTGTAAATGCAGAAATATTGTTTCTCCTTGTGGGAGAGTTTCGGACCAGGGAGTAGAATCTCTGAATTAGAGGTCACAAATTTCTGGCAGAAGACAATTTTGTCTCCCAGAATGTCGAGAATTTGTGGAATTCTGTACCACAGAAGACTGTCGAGGTTGGGTCATTCAGTATTTCGAAGGCTGAAATGGACAGATTTTGATTTGGTTCTTGAATCAATGCTTACAGTTAAAACGCTGGAAAGTGGAGCTGTGGGTTATCAGTTCAGCCATGATGTCATTGTTTGGAAGACCAAACTACATTGGCTGAACAGGATGCTTCTGGTTCCCGATCATTGACCTTTGCTCTAAGTTAGTCTTTTCAGAATCATATAGGCCTCATTTAAATTAACCTCCATTTCATGTTTGAAGCCCAGCTGCTTCAAATCTCCTCATCATGAAAAAAGACAGGAATCGCCTTTCTCCCTGTTTGATGGGATTACATTCTGCCTCTAATGCAGTGACTGCATTTATAGTCCTCCAGTTCTGTTGAATATTTGTCAAATACAACCACGGCTGTCACAGAAAAGATTAAAGACAGATGGAAACTGCATTTAAACTACCATATCAAACTCACTATCGGCATGTGTTGCATGGAATACACACATTGTATTTTAAAGCTCTCTCTGCACTCATCCATTAAACACTGCAAGGGTTGTTCATGAATGATTTGCTTATGTGTTTATGTACGTCTGTGCCTGTAGATGACAATCTACTTATATAACAAAGTTTCGATGCATAGTGTGGTTCGCTTTTTATTCTGGTATCAAATATTTCAAAATCAGAAAGACAGTGGGTAGGAGTTCAAGCCCCTTTACATGGCGACATCAAATGTTTTCTGTGAATGTACAGCTCATGTAATGTGCTAGGTAAATCTCCCTCGATATTGTGCTGTCCAATGCAAACATGTCAAATACATTTTGGTTTAAGCACAGTGGAGAGCTTGCGTCCAGGGTTCCCAAAAAAATACCCTCCCAAAGCAGGTACAACACAGAGTCGACACAGAATAAATCACCCTCGACAATATTAAATATTCCATGAGATGTGCAGTAAAAGTTAATTATAGACTAAATATGCATTGCACTGAACCATTAAACATTCCTCAGCCAAGAATAATACTGCTGAGATGCAATGAAAACACTATCACAGTAAAGTCTTGCAGCCTCATTCCGAACAAGCATTTCCAGATCACTCAATACTCAGACAGATTTTTGAGAAAATCTGGCTGTACTGATTCAAATCTCTCGAAAGAAATGGATGAATTTGGCTGAGAGCATATGTTGGTGAGGTTCATGTTATTAAGGAAAACATTGCCAGATTGTGGAGAGGCAAAACACGGCATCAGATGTAAAGAAAAATTGGGGGGAAGGCAGGAGGGGAAGAGTGAAAAAGAGAGACAGAAATATTAGCTGTGCCAATGTATCTCTTAATTATAGTTTTTGTTTTGACTAAATATGACAACTGATACCTCTGTCATTCAACAATCATACAACTTATGTATTAAAAAGTCCGAACATCAATTAGTATTGGAATCCATTGAGTTATTTGCATTTTTTCCACAATTCGTGCACTGTGCTTGGGGGGAAATATAAATTGGGGTTTTGTGGTTCTGTAATTGATTCTGAGAATTCTATTTCTGTGTTTATTTACATAAATGCTTAATTGGTTTCAAGGAAGTGATGGTGACAGCAAAGCCAGATGAAAGAAGTGATTTGTTGGTAAGATTCAAATCGAAACAAGTTTATTATAAGAACGTTGACCATTTTCAGAAGTGAATATAAATTTATGAAGATGAATTGCAACAACTTTTATTTATTTCTGGACGATAAACACAATCTAAAATTTTTATTTAAGTTAAAAATTCAGTGCTGAAAATTCTGCAATTAAACTTCAATGTTGAACTGGATCTACTCTGAATGTCCCACTGATTTATATTGTAATCCGTTTAGACGGTGCAGCATCACTCAAAGTGCATTTTAGAATATTCACGTGAAATACTTGTAATGACATCAGGAACTGCCGCAACAATTACATTTAATCGATATAGTTGTTGTGAGGTTTTGTTACATGTATTACTTTCTGGTTCGAGTCAGCAATGAGTCCCTATCCCCAATTGCCCATTGAATAGCTTGCTAAAGCCACTTCAGACACAGTCAATTACTTCCCAGTGAGTCTGGAATCTTATGTCGGCCAGACCATGGAAAGGTGACAGATGCCTTGTCATTCGTGAACTAGCTGTTTTTGTATTTTTTCCATTGACTCGGGTTACATGGTCACCATTTGGCTTTCTTTCCGATTCCAGGCTTTCTTCGAATTCAAATTTCACCCTGGGCAAACAATGGTATTCCAAATCCCCGTCCATTCAGCATCAAACTGGAGTTTGGGAATACTGGTGTCATGATATCACCACTGTGATCCTAATATTGGAAATGCACAGAAAGCGGTCACAAACAGAAATGCAATAAATCTGACACTTTACATCATGAACAAATATTGGAGTGCAACACTGAAAAGAACTCTCTTGCTGTTCACAGCAACATCACAGGAGACTTTGCATCCAATCATCAATCTTCAATGTGTACCGGACTCTGTCTGAAGAACCTGACTCACCGTCATTTGCATTTTTTGAATTCTTCACTAACTTCTGAAAAAGTTAGTCACATATTCCAAGAAGGTGGTCATCTGCTCCCTTTTTGAAGGCCTGCCATCTTGCTCGGCTCATTAGGGTTGATCGTTCTTAAGAAGCTTTATTACAACCAAATTGCTTCTCAGTCGAGACTGTAGTGCTGGAAAAGTACAGCAAGTCAGGCAGTGTCCGAGGAGCAGGAGAATCGACGTTTCGGGCATGAGGCCTTCATTAGGATACCTGATGAAGGGGTTATGCATGGAACGTTGATTTTCCAGCTCTTTGGATGCTGCCTAACCTGCTGTGCTTTTCCAGCACTACACTCTCAACTCTGATCTCCAGTACCTGCAGTCCTCACTTTCTCCTGATGGGTTTCTTAGTCAGGTTCGGCACATGAAAAGACCCTCGCCTTATTGTTGAACAGGTAGGGCAGGCCAGGTAGGAGGGTCAGACGTCCTCCGCTGAAGGACAATACTGAACCATGTAACATGCTTCAAAACTTTGGTAGGTCTGCCCTTATCGTTCATTATTCCAGCATTTTCATTTCATGCTCTTTTATTAATTGAAGCTACCATGGTAGGGACTGATTCTGGAACTTTACTCCAAACCTTTTGATTGCTTATGACATACTCATAATGCCTCCTCAACCACTTTATCAAACTCTCATGTTAGCTTCAACGATTTTTTAAATGATTCATGGAACATGGTGGTTGCTTTTAAATGTCCGTAGATGTCCTTTAGCAGATGGTAGTAAGCTGCCTTTCTGAAATAACATGTTCCAAAATGGCCTGAGGAAGGGAAATCCAGATTTTGACCCAATTACAGTCAAGGATTGGTGAATATTTCCACGTCAGGATGCCGAGTGTTGTAGAGAGAAGCTTACAGTGGAGCTGTTCCCATGTATCTGCTGCGCCTGTCCTCCGAGATGCAAGTGGTTAGTGGGAAGGTACTGTCTAAGGAAGTGGCTAAGTTACTGCAGTGTAGTATTTTAGATAGAGCATATGGCAGATACTAAGAATCAGATTTGGAGGCAATGGACGCTTGTGGATGTGCTACTGATCAAGTGGGATGCTTTGTCCTGGACAATGCTAAGCTTCTTGAGTGCAGTTGAAGCTGCTCCTATCCAGTCAAGGGCGATCTGTGCTATTAGCCTCCTGACCTCTATCTCTTAGACGGTCAATTGGCTTGGCGAGTCAGGGGGTGAGTTACTCGCTGTCATATTCCTAGCCTCTGGCCTGCTCATACAACCATTGTACTTATGTGGAGTGTCCAGCTCAATTTCTAATGAACAATAAAAGCTAGGGTGTCGGTGAGGGATTCAGTGAGGGTAATGCTATTGAATGTCAAGGGGTTTTGGTTAGTCTCTTATTATCAATAGTCATTGTCTCGCAGTTTTGTGGTGTGAATGCTATGTGCCACTTGTCAGCTCAAGTCTGGATATTTTCCAGATTTTGCTGCGTTTGAATGTGGACTGAGGAGTCACAAAAAAAGTGCTAGATTAATGCAGATTTCACTTCTGACCTTCTGATGGAGGGAAGGTCATTGCTGAAGCAGCTGAACATGATTGGGCCAAGGACACTTTCTTCAGGAACTCCAACAGAGATTTGCTTTGGCTGGGACAACTGCCCTCTAACAAGCAGAGCCATCTTCCAATGTGTGAGGTATGACTGCAGGCAGCATGGAGGTTGTCACCTGATACCCATTGAATCCAGTTTTGCTGCGACTCCATAATATCACACTCTATCAAATGTGAACTTAATGTGAAGGGCTGTCACTCTCCCCTCATTTCTGGAATTCAGTTCTTTATCCATGTTTAAATCAAGTCTGTAATTCAGTCATGAGCTGAGAAGGCCTTGCCTAACCCACATTGATGCAGGTTATTGCAGAGCTAGTGCTGCTTGATAGCAACTTCCTACATCTAACTCATGATTGAGCATGGACTGATGGGGCAGTAATTCGCCAGCTTTGACCTAATTTCTGAGCACAGGACGTACCTGGCCTATTTTCCACATTGTCCATGCCAGTGTTTTAGCTGTACCGGGATTGCTTGGCTAGCACAAGTCATCAGTATTATTGCCAGAATTTTGTCAGGCTCCATTGCATTTGCAATGACCCCTTCCCCCCGCCCAACAGTGTCTTGATTTCACATGGAGAGAAGCGAATTCCCTGCTGACAGATATCTGTAATATTGGTGATCTATGGAAGATACTGAGATGGATCAGACAATTGGCACATCTGGCTGAAGGTTGCTGTGAATGCTTCAGCCTTAACTTTTGCGCTGATGTGTTGTGCTCTCCAAAGCAGAGCAAGGGAATATCTGTGGAGCTTATTCCTTCAATGAGTTGTTTAATTATCAACTTTAATTCACGACTTGATGTGGCAGCACTGTGGGCTCAGACGCCAGCTTCCTGAATGAATGGTCTAGCCACAATATCCCCAGACTATAACTCCAACCCCCACTCCATGATGTGGATATTCACAACAGAAGATCGCTTATCCTTTGTATTGTGTAGATTCCAACAATTCGCTTAAATTGTAAGTCTCGAAAATACTTTACTTCACAGACTTTAGGATATAATGTTCTGTTTTCAATTCTTCTCTCCAACAGGCTAGGTCATCAATGTCACATTGGCTTTCCTCCTCATTAATTGCAAAACCAAATGTTTTTCACCTCATCTTTGAACTTACTGATCAAAATTGCTACATTCTTGACTAGACCATTCATATCCCCTGCAAACAGCAAAGGATCCAGCACCAAGTCATATAGTAAGCCACTGGACACAAGATGTCTTCACAATGACTACCTTCGACCATTACCTTCTGCCAACAAATTATCCTTCGATGCATTTGCCAAACTGCACCAGATCCCATGAACCCTTACCATATTAAAGATGCAAGATCTGGTCAAAAACCTGATTGAAGTCAAGAAGCATTACATCCACTTTTTGCACCTGATGTCACATCTCATTTCCTCTCCGGAAAACAGAATCAACCACTTCCGATATGATATCATTTCCACCAAAGCCATGCTGAAT
Organism: Chiloscyllium punctatum; assembly: GCF_047496795.1. NCBI lineage: Eukaryota > Metazoa > Chordata > Chondrichthyes > Orectolobiformes > Hemiscylliidae > Chiloscyllium > Chiloscyllium punctatum. The sequence continues at coordinate 55,238,066 of NC_092765.1, forward strand.
TTTATTGCTTAAACCTTACAATTCCAACTTTTAATGAATGCTGTCTCTTAGATTTATTTATTAACTTCCCTCAAGCTTTCTACTTTTAAACATAGGTTTATGAACGAAACTACATATTGTCATTTAGCTCCTTTCACCCAACGATAACTCTTCTTATCTCTCTGACCGATAATTTACTCTTGCTGAAATAATCTTGTGTCTCTTCTGTTTCATTCTGGAAAATGGGAATGGAATTGAATACAATGTTGAGACCAACAGCAATCAGTCCGTTTGTTCTTGACCATGTCAGTGTGTGTTCACCCTCAGAGGTAGGAAGACTGTTTGTGCTGATAATACGGAAAGTCGCGCCTGATATATCATTCTCAGCTGGCGTGCAACTTCCTGTTTCTATGTGCCAGCAGCAAGCCACACATCTCACTTCTGATCAGAAAATAAACCCAGGGGATGCAATCTGGCGGAAACATCTGCCAATGTGGCCTATATCAGGACACAGAGTGTGAAGCGATCACATCGAAGTGACATTTGCAAATCGACCTTTCGATCTCTGTTTCACGGTCTGATTCCAGGACATCAGTGGACGAGTCTCTCGACCATCTAACAAGCTCATTCGATACACTAATGTCTGGAACACCTCGACATGCACCTTTTCATGTCTTTGATCTTGTACTACTTGTTACTCTCTCTTAAGATTTAATGTTCCCAGTTTTTGATTCTGTCTTCTGTATCCATCTCCTTCCCAGCCGAATACATTCTGTTTGATCCGTTTCCTAAATTTTGATCAACTAAAAAAATAATACAGTTTTGTAAAGACAGGTATGTCGGTGTGTCAGATTTACAGAATCAATATATGGAGAGATCACCTTGGCTGTATCTAACTCTGACTGACATTGAATTCAAATAAACCACAGCACTGTATGGTTTCAAACTTTGCAAATTCTCTCTCTTTGAAAGAACTTGTTCTAACGGTTAATTATTTTCTTGATTACTTCAGAAACTATGACTAAAAATCCCTATTTTTAACAAAGTATCAAATATTATTAAAAGTTGCAGCACTGGCATTTCCTACAGTGAGCTTTGTGGTGTTTAAATGTTCTGGTCAAAATTTGCTTCAAGCAGAAGACATAAACATTGGTTTCTCCGAGTTCCCAGCCATTGCCCTTGCAGTTCCATAATAACTGCAAGCTTTTGATAAGCCCCAGAATGAACAGAATGTCCAGGCCCTGTACACATCCAAACGCCATGATATAGGCCTCGAAGCCCTCCATTTTTTCCTGTCACGCAAACCCAAGCAGTACATGCTCAACCTCAACTACATTTACTTTCAATCCTCCCACTTCCTCCAAACCAAAGGGGTAGCCATGGACACCTGTATGGACCCCAGCTATGCCTGCCTCTTCGTCAGATATGTGGAACAGTCAATCTTCCACAGCTACACTGGTATCATTGCCCATCTTTACCTCCGCTACATTGATGACTGTATCAACGCAATCTCATGCTACCACAAGGAGGTTGAACAGTTCATCAACTTTAATAAGACCTCCCACAGTCCAAAGATGTGCAGGTCAGGTGAATTGGCCATGCTAAATTGCCCGTAGTGTTAGGTAAGGGGTAAATGTAGGAGTCTGGGTGGGTTGCACTTCGATGTGGACTTGTTGGGCCGAAGGGCCTGTTTTCACACTGTAATCTAATCTAATATGTACAAAAAAAAAGACCTTCCACCCTGACCTAAACATCACAGGGACCATCTCGGACACCTCCCTCCCTTTCCTAGACCTCTCCACCTCTATCTCCAGTGACCGACTGAACATTTACTACAAGCCCACTGACTCCCACAGCTACCTGGACTACAATCCTCCCACCCGACCTCCTGTAAAAATGCCATCCCTTATTGTGAATTCCTCTGCCTCCACCGCACCTGTTCCCAGGAGGACCAGCTCCACCATAAAACATCCCAGATAACCTCATTTTTCAAAGACTGCAATTTCCCCTCCCACGTGGTCAACGATGCCCTTGAACCCCATCCCTCCAATCGCAACAGGAAGCCCTCCTGGTCCTCAACTTCCAACGCACCAACCTTGCATACATCATATCATCATCTGCTGCTTCCACCACCTGTAAACAGACCCCATCCCTCGGGGTATATTTCCCTCCGTATCCCTATCTGCATTTCGGAGACACCATACCCTCCGCAGCTCCCTCATCAGGTCCATGCCCCTCCACCAGCCCACTCCCCACCCCTGTCACCTTCCTCTGCCATCACAGGAAGTGCAAAACCTGCGCCCACACCTCCCCCCTCACCTCCAACAAGGCCCCAAATGATCCTTCCACATCCCAGAGAAATTTATCTATACTTCCGCAGATGTCATCCACTGTGTCTGTTCCACCTGATGTGGTCTCCTCTACATCAGGGAGACAGGACACTAACTTGCTGATCATTTCAGAGAACATCTCTGGGACACCCATGCCAACCAACCCCACGGCACCGTGGCTGAACACTTTAACTCCCTCTCTCACTCCACCAAGAATAGGACGGTCATATTCTGTTCATTTCCAATGAATAAATACAAACTAACCGAGCCTGAGTTTGGGATGATATTAACAGGATTTATTTTGATCGAATCATATTTTGACATAACAGGTGGAGAGATTCACTTCCTGAAAAAGCAGCTCAAGTGATATAAGCTGGCACCAAACTGAGTTTGGTCAATACTGAGGCAGAAAATACAGCATACAGTCTTGAGTGAAATAAATAAAGAAACTATCTTAACACCGGAACAAGATAGAGTGTATTAAATATGAACAAAGACACAAGTATTTTAGGATATAATAGAAAAGTAATTTATAGTATATTGAAATGCAAACAGAGATGTGAATTTGTGTCTCTACATTCTTCCTAGCTAAATTAATCATTTCAGAAATGCCTTTGTTAAATTTCATGAATCATTCGTTGGTCCATTCCATGAACTTTGCTAGGTCCTTGTTAAAAACTGAACCATCACCTTCCAGGTTCACAGTGGTTGCGAGTTTCATGTTACAGCAAATTGTGAAGTTGTGCACTGTATGCCAATGTCTTAGTCAAAAATTTAAAGCAATCACAGCTCCAAACATTTACAAAATATCACTATGGATCTTCCTTGAATCCAAAAAAATTGTCCTTTTGATCAATGTTTTCTAAAATTTACTCACATATCTGTTATGAAGGACGTTTTCAAATAACTTGAAGTGCAAATGGTTCACATCAGTCGGAATACAGTAACATTTCATGTGTTACCCCACACAAAAAGAAATCAAGCAATATTCACGAGTTGCTCTAAGCAAGTCTATGATGGACTGTTTTATCAAACAAAATCATTTCCAATGTTATGAGGGCACGTCTATCTTCTGTGCAATGGTCTGAATTTTGTGTCTGACTGCAGATGAAACTGGCTGATCTGGGTAAAAGTAGTTTGTGCCTTTCATATTGTTAATGTATATTGCTGACTTTAGTTGAATAAAGTGATGTTGTCCCAGGCATTGTCTGGCACCATTAATTAGACCATTAATTTCCACATCACTAGCCAGACTATCAGGTGGAGTGTATTGATCTCATTGAAACAAATGCTTGGAATATTTCCGGTGTGAATCATGTGAATTAGAGCCTCTGAATGAGACATAGAACAGAACAATACAGCACAGAACAGGCCCTTCGGCCAACTATGTTTTGCCGAACATTTGTCCTAGATTAAGCACCTATCCATGCACCTATCCAATTGCAGCTTAAAGGTCACCAATGATTCTGACTCTGCCACTCCCACAGGCAGCGCATTCCATGCCCCCACCACTCTCTGGGTAAAGAACCTACCCCTGACATCCCCCCATACCTTCCACCCTTCAGCTTAAATTTATGTCCCCTTGTAACACTCTGTTGTACCCGGGGGAAAAGTCTCTGACTGTCTCCTCTATCTATTCCCCTGATCATCTTCTCAACCTCTATCAAGTCACCCCTCTTCCTTCACCTTTCCAATGAGAAAAGGCCTAGCACTCTCAACCTATCCTCATACGACCTATTCTCCATTCCAGGCAACATCCTGGAGACAAAGTAGGAACGATGAATTTAGAGTAGTAGCAAGTTTTCACAACAGAGAGAGATCACTTCGCCCATCGCACCTGTATCACGTAAAGACAGAGCCTTCCAGCCAACACCCCATTTATAGCATTAGTGGTGCTGGAAGAGCACAGCAGTTCAGGCAGCATCCAACAAGCAGCTGCTGCTGTGCTCTTCCAGCACCACTAATCCAGTATTTGCTTTCCAGCATCTGCAGTCATTGTTTTTACCCCATTTATAGCATGTTGTCCATAACCCTGCAGGTGATAGCACTGTAGACATTCGGGAACATTGTGTAGGGTCTAATCCATTATCATCATAGATATGATCTCCAGTGCTGTAAATCCTGGCTTATGGGGAAAAAACAGGGGCAGAACTGTATCAATATTCAAACAGTTGGTTCAGCCCTGAGGAGCTAATAGGCCCATTTCTAAACGTTGTTTCTCAGGACATTTTGACTATTCTTGACTTAATATCATTGTAAACTGACATGAAAAAAATGCAGACATATTCACCAGAAATGCTGACAGCAACGTTCCTTTATTCAGCCGAGATCAGCAACATGAATTAAGAAAGTTTTAAAAAAACTTTCTTTTTACTGATTAGTGACGACACGGATTTCACAAAGTGTAAAGTACAGAGGGGAAGGGTGGAGGGTTGGTGTGGGCGATGTTCACTATTCCCTGATGTCTGGTTGCATTTGTGAGCAACAGATGAACCTGCGAACAAGATTCAGGATGTTACTGCAGGTATTTCGGCAGATACTGTGTACACGGCATTCTCCCATAAATCAGCAATGACACGAACATTTATTTTTGATGGTGTTTGAAGCTAACTAAAATTGAACAGTATGGTGGGACAAGTTCCTTTCATTTCTTTGAACTAGTAACAAGGGACACTGTCTGTGGACCTGGGGTGGCAGGAGGATCTTTCACAGCAGAATGTAAGGGAACAGAGTCACCGTTGGAAATCCAGATAGACTGGAACTTTTTCACTGGAGGGTGAGAGTTCGTGGGGTGACATCATATAAGTTTATAAAGCCATGAGTGGAAAAGTGAATGGCTCTAATTGACATGATTCATACTGGAAATGTATGAAGCTATCGTTTCAAAAATGTCACATATCAATAAATTCCACCTGACCCTCTGGCTAGCGATGTGGAAATTAATGGTCTAATTAATGGTGCCAGATGATGCCTGGGACAACATCTCTGTATTAAATTAAAGTCAGCAATATACATTCACAATGTGAAAGGCAGAAACTGTACTTTTACCCAGATCAGCCAGTTTCATCTGCAGTCAGACACAAAATTCAGACCATTGCACAGAAGATAAAAGAGCGCTCACAACATTGGAAATGAATTTGTTTGTTAAAAGAATCCATCGTAGACTTCCTCAGAGCAAATCATGTTAAGAAACTGTTTTTTTTTGTGTGTGGGGTAGCGCACGAAATGTTACTTTAATCCGATTGATGTGAACCATTTGCACTTTAGAAGTTATTTGAAAACGTCAATCACAGTAGATACACGAGTAAATTTTACAAATCATTGATCAAAGGGGACAATCTTTTTTGGACTCGAGGAAGATCCAGAGTGATATTTTGTAAATGTTTGGAGCTGGGATTGTTTTTAATTTTGACTAAGATATTGGCGAATTTTCCCTATGGTGGGGGATTTCAACAATCGGGAACATGTTTTTACAATGAGAGGAGAAATTTTTTTTAAAAGATATAATAGACAACGTTTTACACAGAGAATGGTTTGTGTGTGGGATGATCTGGTGTTGGATATTTACAACCTATAGAAGACATTTGGATAAGTAAATGAATATCAAATGTTTGGAAGGATATGGGCCAAGTACACACAGGTGGGATTAGTTTAGTTTGGGATTAGGACTGGCATGAACTGGTTGGACCGAAGGGTCTGTTTCCACGCTGTATCACTACATGACTCTATGACTATTTATCAATTTTTCTCAATATTAAACAGTGCTGTAGTGATCCTTAAATGAACTGTTGATGTTAAGGTTGTGTCTGAGACTCTGCGAATATTTCCTTCAATGAGAGGAGTGACTAGTTCTCCAGGTTACTCAACTGAAAAATAAACTTTTCTCCAGCATTGTTGCTGAGTAGATTTGTTTCTGCGGAGGCGGTAATTATGGTTTGCAGTTGGTTTTCCACCAACTAGCCAACAGTGAGACAAAATATCTTTGATCCACTGCAGAAACTCCACCTCTTTCCAGTAAATGAAACTGGGAACTCAAGGACCTTTTCTGCAGTCAGCTTAATTGCTGCCAACTATTGTATCTGGCCAATTAAAGGGAAAATGAATCAACTAAAGTAACATCCTACGAAACATGCTATATTTTCCCATTTATTCACAATGGACACATTTCACTTGGCATTTCTTCATAAAAAAGGAAAGTCACTGAATACAGCATTCACTGTCTGACTATCAGAAAACAGGACATTGACGTTCCGGTTAGTTCAGCCTGTTTATTGAGTATCTTTAAAGCTCCTGAATATGAAGTTAATGGATCCAAAATCCCACCTTGCAGTAACATTTGTTATCATCTCAAAGTAAATTAATAAACTTGAATTGGTTCAAACTCACATCACTTGTTACACCATTCTCTGATTCATGCATCTCATTAAAACTGAGTGGGTTAATACTGTAGTGGAATGGCGAATTTTTGCTGGTTTTTATGAGTTAACTGCCTCTGTCAAAGCTATTAGTGAGCAGAGAAATGTACTGTTTATGACCTACATTTGTGGTAATGATTATCGTAATACTCTCTAATTTAACCAAACACTCCTGATGTTCCCAGACAGTTACCTGCAATGGTTTAGATGTTGAGGATATTTTTTAAAAAAGTATGGAAAGTCCTGTTCTAGTTCATTAGATGCTCTTTCAAAAGTTTACCTCGGTGTTATGTTTCACTGCCAACTCACATTTTGTTTCTCAGGCACACAGCTTTCCTTTCCTATGCATTTTAGGGTCGGAGCAATTTGAAAAAAAAAGCAAGGAGAGATATTCTGCAATGTAAGGAGGTGCTTCTAATCTCCGGGTCCAAACTGTTTAGAGACACACACTCACATTCTGAACGTAATCACTTTAGACATGCTCCATATTAGGTTGCCTAAATTGAATTTAGAAACGCAGATTAGAAATGATATGCTATTTTGTAATGTGAGAGAGACTTTGAGTGACAGCAAAAATAAAGTCACTAATATTATTGAAGCTCTTTTTAGCTTTATCTGCTTGTGGTTGAAGGTAGGACTAAAGGGAGTTAACTTCTAATTGAATATTCTAAATATAATCACTTTGGACACGCTCTGTAATCAGTTGCCTAAATTGAATGTTTAAATGTTTATTATGCATTACATGTTATTTAGTAGTGCGACAGAGACTTGCAATATCCAGGGGGAAAAGCTGGACAGTAGAAATAAAGGGAGCTAACTTCCAATTGAATTTGTTTTGTTTTGTTAAAGAAAATATTTGCAACTAGCATCTGAAACAAACCGGAAGCTACTCAAATTTACTTCCAAAGAAGCTATTCAGCAAAACAAATATCCCAAGATGTGTATGTGTCCATGTTTAAGCAGAACCTCATGTAAATACATGATCCCATGTGTTCGGGCTGTACAAGCTGATACCAGGATCCAGTCTCAGCCTCCAGCAGGAAACCAACAGGCGGAAGCTGTCAGCCTGCCCTTTCCGATGGCCATATAAATTCTGGGCACTAGACCGTAATTTAACACTCCTGGGTCGGCTCTGTTTAGAAAGATCTTGACAGAACCGTTTCCACAAGTTATCAGAATGATTGTGTCGACAATTTTTCTCAGTTTGTTTCTGACTTTCTTATCATGTAAGTGTTTTTTGTTCAGTCTCTCTTTGTTACTGTCTCAATGTTAGTCTACCGCAAGAATGTAAAAGACTCTGCCATCATTTAATCTGCATTCATGCTCATGGTTTATTTGTTTTCTTTTTAAAGGTGTCCAGTCGGAGATTGTGTTGACCCAGCCAGAGGCAGAGACTGGCCGTCCCGCAGGCAGCCTGAAACTGACCTGTAAAACCAGCGGCTTCGATCTTAGCAGCTCCGACATGCACTGGGTCCGACAGGTTCCCGGACAGGGTCTGGAGTGGCTGGTTTACTACTATAGTTCACACAGCAATAACTATGCACCAGCGATTAAGGGTCGATTTACTGCGTCCAAAGACACTTCAAACAACATTTTCGCGTTGGACATGGGGAACCTGAAGATCGAAGACACCGCCATCTATTACTGTGCAGGAGACCACAGCGAGAGGAACCAGGGCTGGACCCGTTCAAAAACTGCTCGAGGGAACATTTTATCAATTCCATCATAATCTGACGGTCAGTACGAGTTTTAAATACAATTATACCAACTGCGATCTGAAGCAGACCTCAGGCTGCCTCTTACAAAACGATGAAACAGGAAATGTACCATTTAAACTAGCAAACTGGTGACACAATGGGACAATGTTTTGGGCATGTCATATGTACTGCTAACACTTCCATCAATTAAATGCTCGACAAAATGTTAGTTTTAATATATCTGACAGCTCAGGAAATCACTGCTAATTGTTATGTCAACTATGGCATTCATTGTAAACATGATCAGTACGAAATGGCTCTTTCAAATGAAAATTGAGACCTCGAGTAAAGAACAGATAATGAGTGTACTGGTCTCCATCATTGTGATACTCCAGTGGGTCACAGTGTTGTGCACGGCGACATCCTCATACAATAACCACTGACAAGGATTGATCTCAAGTTGGTGATTTCTACAGTGGCAGGAGCGAGAAATAATGTGAGATGCAATTTAAATGCAATCCAGTAGTCCTAGTTTGTACAAATGTATAATTTATTTCTATCTTCTTCGTGTTAATTGTCAAGTTAAATGTAGACCAAATTTGGAAAAGTATTCCAAGCTTTCAAAGTACAATGAAGAGTAAAAGCTGAAATAATGCACCAAATCATTTTAAGAGGAGGCTGAATCACTGCTTTCTAGGAAGTGAACAAATTGTCTGCATTTTATGGTTTACAGTCTGACATAGTATTTGACACAACGTGTCTCACAGTGATATAACTGGGGTGACACTGCAATTATGATCAAGACAAAAACCTATTCAGCCTCCATTGTTTGAACTTAGTCAGTGATTACTTCGACAAACCGTCTGAACCTACAGTGCAGTATTAGTTCTGTGGGGTTTAATGCCAGTATCACTATTTAATTTGTAAAAGTGTTGGGTAATTATCGATACACCAGTTGGGGATTTTGAGAATCAGCTCACGTGTTACTCTGTGAAGTATAAAACAGTATGACAATTTATCAAGAATGATCAGAATTGAATAGCGCAATTATGTGATGAAGATTTATCGTGACTTTATTTTGCCTGTGGTTCTGAACATTTAAAATGATGGTAGATTTTTGATTTGTTTTATTCAGAACTAGTTATTGTGTGACCCAGTCCAGAGAATGTAACACTGTGACTATCTTGATTACTGGGGCCAAGGGACCATGGTGACAGTGACTTCAGGTAAGAACTTTAAACTTTCTTAGTGACTTTTTGAAAAACTTTCTATTCATGTGACTAATTTCTGAATTAAATGAAACTCAGATTCTGTGCTGAGTTTGGTTTGGTTCGGATTAATTATTATTCACACTGATTATAGACTTCAGTTAAGGCTCAGCAAATAGTTATAATGGTGATGATGGAGTCAGTTGCTCGGTGTTCTGTTTTTTTGATCAGATGGACATTCTGTGTGGCTGGGTTACTTGAAACACTTAATGTCTCTTAATCAGTCAGCTATAAATAATGTTTAATGTCAGTGACACCCTGACTGTGAGTTTTATTATCAACAACAAATGCAAGAATTCAAAGATGTTCGAGATATTACCAAACATGATTAAAATATGCTAAAATATCATTATTCATTTCTTGAATACATGTTCTTACCATGATTATATTTTCACATTTATTTTGTTAATTAGTTGATGACAAGCAGGTTAGAAACAGTCATAGAATTTTCTTGCGGTGCTATATTTCATTCTGTTGATTAGATTCTGAGTTTGTTTTACTTGATTCTTTTGAATTGAGTTGATTGGAGTTTGGCTTTGTTTTAGTTGATTCGGTTGAACTGTGTTGATTGGATTCTGACTTTGCTTTTACTTGGTTTTGTTGAATTGCGTTGATTGGTTTTTGAAATTGTTTTATTTGATTCTGTTGAATTGAATTGGTTGGATTCTGATTATGTTTCATTCAAATCTGTTGTTTTGAGTTGATTGGATTCTGATTTTATTTTCCTTGATTCTGTTGAATTGAGTTGATTGGATTCTTATTCAGTTTGTGAAATTGATCAGCGTTTTCATGCTTTCTGTACTTGGTGTTTTCTTTCTGGTGAGGTGATTGACTCTCTGGATTACTGTTCATTACCAATATTTGTGAAGTTCTTTTGTTTTTCATGAATCATTTCTGCATTTGTTCAACTTATATGACACATTTTTCTCTGCTTGATTGAAAATATTACATCCATTTGTTACGGTCTGAAAACCAACTTAAGGCAGAAACCCGGAAGTGAGACATGAAAAAAATAAGTTTTTAGTGCATTGACTTTTTTAAAAAAAACTCAGTTCTAATTGTAAACTAACTGAAAATTTGGGACTAAAATCTGAAACTGCAGAATTGATCAGATTATGTAATTGAAACTAACTTAAAATTATAATGTGGTAATATTTGTCCATTCAGTAATTTTGTTTTGACCATGAAGTGATTAATCAAAATATGCCTTCAACCGCTCTACTGTGTGCTGCACAGGATTGTCATGATCAAGAAGGGTGTGCAGGTTGGAAATAAGTTAAACTGTTGCCAGAAACGTTACAGCTTTAAGTGTTAAGTTCCCTCACAAACAAGGTTGCTGTTATGACTTGTTATTTCTATTAAATTTAATCATTAGTTTGCTTGATACTGAGTAGCTTTGTTAGACTTCAATTTGTTTTTTTTTTGTGAGGTTACATCATGTTCTTGGTTCTGTTGAAAATGTTTGCAGAACTAGTTCTGCCGCAAACACAGTGTTGTGATCTGGTGATCGTTGATCTGTTGAGGAGGGTCTGTGCTTGGGTAACATAAAATGTGTTATATTTGGGAAACCGTTTCTGGTTTCTACAATGATTTTGCAATGTTAACACGGTTGGTGACAGTGAACCGCTCCAGGTTCCTCATTCAATGCAATCGGCATGCGAGTTGAAATTTCATAAAGCCTATTATTAAGTGAAAGGCAAATCGCAAAGGTTTTAGAAATGAAGGGAAAACAGATACCTTCGGGCGCCATTTTTACTTGAAATAAATAATGAAGGATTAATCTAATCCATGCTTTACAATCCAAATTCAGAAGTCCACTATCTAGTTCAATCACAAGGTCTGTCTTTAAACAGTTTACAAGTCATAGAGAAATAGAAATAGAATTTCAAAAGTCTGATGTTCCAATAGTTCTTGCTCTTGAGCAAAAATGCCATGACTGTTATAATTGATCAAGAAACACCTTTCAATTCCGCTGTACACTACATACATATTTTTCTGGCTGGAAAAGATCATTGGCAAAGACCATTTGGAAATTCTGCACAATTCTATGAAGAACTGATCAGTTTCACTGCTTTGATCAGTTTCACGCGTAACTTGAGTTAATTAATTGTTATGTCCCTGATTAAACTGGATTTTCAGGATAAAAATAAAACATTAACTGAATTATTTAATCTGCACAGTGTTTTAGGTGTTCCCAATCAGTGCATTTTAAATAAATAGTTACATTTTACAACAAAATATCAAGTGAAGTCATTCTTTCAGAAACAACTGCTATAGTGAATTATGTGACCAAGGCCAAATTTCGAATTAATTAAAATAATCCACCCATGAACTCGCAGGGCAGCATGGTGGCTCAGTGGTTGGCACTGCTGCCTCACAGCTCCAGGGTCCCAAATTCGATTCCACCCTCTGGTGACTGCCTGTGTAGAGTTTGTACAGTCTCCCTGTGTCTGCGTGAGTTTCCTTCGGGCGCTCTGGTTTCCTACTACAGTCCAAAAGATGGGCAAGTCAGGTGGTTGTGCAATTTAGCACAGCCGTAGTGTTCAGGGATGTCTAGGTTAGAGTGCATTAGTCAGGGGTAAATATAAATTAAGGGGAATGGGTCTGGGTGGGCTACTTACTGTTCAGAGGGTCAGTGTGGAATTGTTGGGCCAAATGGCCTGTTTCCATACTGTAAGAACTCTATTCTTAAAACCATGGGAGTACTTGCTGCAAATGCAGAGAATTCATTTTACATCGATGTGTTCAGACGTATGCAGAGTTCACAAATTTGCAGAAGACATGAACTAGAGGATAACAGAGCACATTGTTTATTCAGACACTGAAAATAGAGTAATATTTATTTTAATTAATATACTTGACCGATTTATTGCAATGTAGTGATCGGAAGGAATCTGCTCACATTAGTTAAGTGTGACAATCATTTAGATTAGATTTCCTGCAGTATGTATCGGGCCATTTGGCCCAACAAGTGTACACTGACCGTCTGAAGAGTAACCCACCCATACCCATTGCGCTACCCTATATTTACCCCTGACTAATGAACCTAACACTATGGACAATGTAGCATGACCAGTTCACCTGACATGCACATCTTTGGATTGTGGGAGGAAATCCACACAGACACAGGGGAGATTGTGTAAACTCCACATAGGCAGTCACCCAAGGCTGGAACCGAGCCTGGGTACTGGATCTGTGAGGCAGCAGTGCCCACATTTATTTAGACATCTGTTAAAGTGGGCAACTCCAGACAGAAGCATGTTTTCAATTCATATCTTTTGAAACATTTTCGTTCATTAAAAGCAGTTAACAAGAAAATGACCTTTCCCTAATTCCTTCAACAGAAATGCTTTCCACACTGGAATGCGGTATTGACTTTATGCAGTGCATTAATCCTCTGGTTAGTTCCTCTGATGAATGTTCAATTACAGTGAATATATTTGATGTGAGGAGTTGAGCAATGTATCCTCTCGGATTAAGTCTGTTGTACAGTTTGTTTCAGTGCTACCTCTGACTAACTTGTCAACGGTCCTGACCATTTGTAAATTGTCCAGTTCTGATCCCTGAATCTCAGACAGTTCAATTTCATCTCGTGCTTCAAAACCACTTTTATCGGCCAGAAATACAATATTGGATTAGGTGCCTCAGAATTGAGAGCACTGACTAAGTTGTTCCAATCAGAACGAACATTTCAGGAACAAAAGGCAGTTAGCAAGAGTTTTGAAATTGGTTGTTGGCAACAAGAGATATTTGATTGAGTGAGGCAGAGGGAAATATGCTGTACATTTTCTTTGTGCCTCAGTTATGCAGGACATGTTTCGTGGCACAATGTAGAATCAGAATTTTTTTGTATCTTATTATTTGAAAACCTATTATCAGCTTTTAATGTCACTGGCAAAGGTCATATTACACTACAAAACATTTTAATCTTTTTCAAACTAAGTAGACCATCTGGTGCAGTAACGTTCACAGGGGAAAGAGGAAGGGAGTTCGGGGTTGGAATCCAGTGACAGTGAATTGATGGCAATGCAATTCCTATTTTATTCCTCTGTAGTTCCCATAGAGTTTGAACAATTTGGAGCTGCTGTCAAAGTATTCTTGGATAAATGTTGAAATGTTACTTTCATTGTACAAACATTCTGGAACAATCCCTGGTTGTTGGAAGGTGTTAATAAAGGTGTTTATGTACTGTCAAAACAGATGGGCTGTGTTCTCCGTGATAGTGTCAAGCTCATTGTGTTCAGGTCTGTTGTGATGTAGTAGTGTCCCTGATTCTGTGCCAGGTGGCCTGTGTTCACTTACAACCTGTTAGAGAGGTATGTAACACCATCTCTTATCAGGTTACTTCAGTGCAGGAAAGCAGTTTGAAATATTTGGGTGTTTGTTGGAATTCCACTCACAGAGGCCAGTGAAATCTATTCAATCGCTGTCCTGACTTGTGTCTCTTAGATATTAAACAGAATTTTGGTGGTTAGCAGCTTTTTCCAGATCAATGTTTGTTCACAAGCTTTTGGGCATTGCTAGATGGGGTTAATGGAGTAAGTGTTCAAAGAAATCCCAGCTTTTGACTTGCTGTTCTAACAATATCATTTATAACTAAACCAATATGAATCATTTTTGAAGCATATTTGATGAGATTATGCTTAGGCTGTTTTACTTTATATTAATCCAGTGCTGTCACTGAATATGATTGTTCAGTACGGTGGGGGTTCCGCTGAATCCAACACTTGCAGCAGATGGAGATAGCTTTTCAGTTGGTCTTCAATTGCTATCTCAGACCATCCAGTACCTCTGCTAAGAATTCTTTTTCCAACAGGAGTCAAGCCAACGTAATCACTGTTTATCTCAACAGGTGTGAGCTCTTGTGTCAAAAACATGAAAACAATTTGGTGAAGAGGGGGGGTCTCTGGGTCCGAAAGGTTAACCTTGCCTTCTCTCCACAGGAGCTGCTAGACCTGCTGAGTTTCTTCAGAAATTTCTGTCTTTTATTTTGGTTTTCTAGCATTTAAAATTTGTTGTTTCATTGAAAAAAGTTCTGTTCGATTAAACACGTTCTTCGGAGAGAAGATGCATTTGACCAAATTGTGAATGTTCAGAGATATTAAATATCAGAGAAGTATTGAATTTGAGCACCCTGATCTCGAGCTGTAGTTTCACAAAAAACTATTATGAAGTGACAACACACTCCAGAGTGCAGTGGCTGCTGTAATTGGGTGGAAGTTATTTTGATCACTCAAATAGAGAATGTCAATGATCCCGTTACAAATAATCAACAGAAGTTTTTTTTAAAGCATGTGTGAAACAATTAATTTGTTGAAATATTTTAATAAAAAGTGTTCACCACCAGTGCTAGCTTAATGAATGACACAATGATAGGAAGGTAGGGGCAAGAAGAGGCCACTCAGCCCCTCGAGCTGTTCCAACACTTACTTAGATCATGGAGCATCTGTGAGCTAAATCCACAGGTCTCCCTTTGGCTAAAACTCTTTAACACCTTTGATTAACAAGCAAAAACTATCCCAGATTTATTGATTTGACTGCCCATAACAAAGGGAGACATTCCTGTGAGTACTGTGACACAATGAGGCTGGAATTAATTGCTCATGAAAGTAAACTTTAAATCTCTGACAATTTCCAATTGAAACATCCCAATTATCATATTTCATTAATTTAACACTATACTTCCCTGGAATAAAGAAATATAATGTGTGATTGCCTTGCTAAAAATGAGGGAAGCTTCATTCCTATTATATGATTAAGAAATAGCTCTGTTCATTCAGTGAAAACACAGTCAAATCACACAAAAGGAAACCATGTCATCTTGTGTAGACACACAAGTGCCTCAAATAATTTACAATTGTTCCAGTGGTTGTTTGAATCTCTAGGCAGGTGTGGAAGTGTCAGACTTTTTATATTGCCTTGAGAAACCAGTTATCATCAGTCTATTTGAATTGCTGAAGTTTGTGTGGTATTAGCACATTCACAGCGCTGTTAGGAAGTGAGTCCCATGGCTGTGGTTGAGGAAGAGGAAACGGGCAGGGAAATAGTTGAGAGTCAAGTTGAAGTCTGATTTGGAGGAAAGCTTTCAGGAGAAGCATTTACATGCATGTGCGCCCTTATCCTCAAGTATCACAATTTTGGAACATGCTGTCGAAGGGGCATGCAAAATGGAAGCTGCAGAAAGCCCCTCGGCCCCTCTAGAAAGTGATTCCATTCATGGGATCATCATTAATCTTGCTGCTCACCAGTCTTCCCAACACACCGATAACATTGAACCTGATTGTTTACTGTTCAGCAAAAGAATCGTGAACCTTTGGAATTCTCCACCACAGAAATTGATTGAGGACAAAACATTAAATGATTTCAATAAGGAGATAGATTCCTTCAATTCTTAAAAAAATGCGACAGGTATGTGGGAGAAAGGGAAACAGGCTACAATATTGGTTGAAAGCCATGAAAATATTGAATGGGACATGGTTTGTAGGTTTGTAAGTTTGCACGTAATGCCAACGTTGGTGGTATAATTGGCAGTGAAAGTCATCTAAACGTACAATGAGATCTTGATCAGCTGGGCCAATGGGCTGAGGAGTGGCAGATGGAGTTTAATTTAAATGAATACGACGTGTTGCTTTTTGAGAAGATAAGTCAGGTCACAACTTACAGAGTTAAATGTAGGGAACTGGGTAGTGATGTTAAACACAGCGCCCTGATGGTCCAGACTCATAGATTCTTACAGAGTTAATGGTAGGGCACTGGGTAGTGATGTTAAACACAGGACCCTGAGGGTTCAGACTCATAGATTCTTGAAAGCGTTGTCTCAAGTAGCTAGTGTGTTGAAGGTGTTTGGCACATGTACCTTCATTGGTCAGAGCACTGAGTGCAGGAGTTAAGGGTTCATGTTGTAACTGTCCAAAACATTGGAATGAACTGCCAGAGGAAGTGGTAAATGCAGAGATAGGTCCAACATTTAGAAGACATTTGAACAGCTACAGGAACTGGATCGATCTGGATGGATATGGGCCAAAGGAAGGCAAGTGGAATTAGTTTAATTTGGGAATTCTGGTCAGCATGGATGGGCTGGACCAAAGGAACTATTTCTGTGCTGTACGACTTTATGACTCACTGACTTTATGTTGGAGTAGGCTCAAAGTTGGAAGGTGGTGAGCAAGTGAGGGGCTAGATTGGGCATGTGGGAGAGTTTGGGCTGGTAGGCTGTGAGGTGTTGGCTGGCTGCTGGGTAAGCTTGCATGCACTCTGTCTGGCAAGGTGGCATCAAGGTAAATGGTAATGGTCTCAGGAGAATTTGTTCGAATTGTGCTTGGTAGGTGAGGGGTAGTTTGAGCTGAAATGCACGAGGTCTGTCGTTGCCAGGCAGGTTTATGGAGAGGTGGGCAGGATGCCAGGCTGGTTAGTGTAGAGGTGGGCAGAGTGCCAGGATGTTTCGGGGGTGGAAGGTCACTGTAAGGAAGTGACAGGTGGATGTGTTTTCAAAATGCAAAGCTCGGAGTCTGTCAAAATGGTAGGTTGTAAAGCACAGATGCGAAAGGAGCTAGGATGCAATGTACACAGGTTGACTTGGGTAAGATGAGAGGTCAGTGATCAAGGGCTGAGGTCATGTCTTGGGTAGTGGGCTTTTGTCAGAGGTTGTGAAAATGATGGTGCCCAGTCCAGTCAGGGCCAGATTCACCATGGGCCAGGTGCAGGGCGGCAGGAGTGTAAATGAGTGAAAGGAATTGAGATCATATGTCCATCTGGAATACAGAATATAGAACATTACAGTGCAGTACAGGCCCTTCAGCCCTCGATGTTGTGCTGACCTGTGGAACCAATCTGAAGCCTATCTAACCTACACTATTCCATTTTCATCCATATATTTATCCAATGACCTTTTAAATGCCCTTAAAGTTGGCGAGTGTACTAGTGTTGCAGGCCCTACTACTCTCTGAGTAAAGAAACAACCTCTGACATCTGTCATCTATGTTCTCTCCTGCTAGCCATCACTATTCAAGGAAAAAGAGTTGCTCTGTCCACCCTCTGTTTATCTTTTATGTCTCAATTAAGTCACCTGTCAACCTTCTTCTCTGAAACAAAAACAGACTCAAGACCCTCATCCTTTCCTAATTAAACCTTCCCGCCATACCAAACAACATCCTGGTAAACCTCCTCTGAACTCTTCGAAAGCTTCCACATTCTTTCTATAATGTGGTGACCAGAACAGTACACAATACTCCCAAGTGCGGCCACACTAGAGTTTTGTACAGCTGCAGCCTAACCTCGTGGTTCTGAGACTCAGTCCCTCTATCGATGAAAGCCAACACAAAGTATGCCTTCTTAACAACTCTATCAAACTGGCTGGCAACTTTTAGGGATCTATGTACATGTTCACCGAGATCTCTCTGCTCAGCTACACTACCAATATGGATTGCCTTGGATGTGTTTCGTGTGATAGGGGTTGTGTGTTCTGGGCATGAATGGGTGTATAGCAGGGTAGGGTTTGTCAATGTGAGTGGAAATTTAGGTCTAGACAGAGTAAGTGCAGTGGTTAGTCTGAAAGATGAGGTTTGGTGGTGAACTGTGTGTCAGTTTGATAGTTATGAAAGTTAAAGATTACTAGTTCATTTCTCAAATCATATTAACGTAAATACTCAGCTGTAACACTCCAAAGTCTCTGAACCTTAATGGTCCTCCATTTTTCAGAGGCCTCCAGAATTCAGATAATTGTAAATTAGATGTTTCAACTTCCAGACAATTGGCATGAGTTCAGCTGTGACAGCCCTCCTCCCAGTCCCAGTGCTCAGCTCCTGCCTGTGCTGCTGCTGCAGTGACCTTCCTCCCAGAGAGAACATTTTGCCTTGCATTGATAAGTGAGGAAGGCTCACTGGACCTGATTTCCAAGTATGGGGACAGCAAACACGAGGGGACACAACTTTAAAGTGAGGGGAGATAGGTATAAGACAGATGTCAGAGGTAGTTTCTTGACTCATTGAGTAGTAAGGGTATGGAATGCATTGCCTGCAACGGTAGTAGATTCGCCAAGTTTAAGTGCATTTAAGTCGTCATTGGACAGGCTTGGATGCTGCCTGAACTACTGTGCTCTTTCAGCACCAGGAATCCAGAATCTGGTTTCCCGCATCTATAGTCATTGTTTTTACCTAGGCATATAGATGTACATGGAATAGTGTAGGTGGGATGGGCTTCAGATTAGTATGACAGGGCAGTGCAACATCGAGGGCCGAAGGGCCTGTACTGCACTGTAATGTTCTATGTTCTATGATTCACTCTGATTTCTCTCCGGGGATACTGCCAGCTGTTGGGTATTTCCAGCAGCACGGTACCTCGTGGGGCAGCACGCTGGTTCCGTGGTTAGCACTGCTGCCTCACAGTGATAGGGACTCGGGTTCCATTCCAGCCTCGGGTGACTGTCTGTTTGGAGGTGGCACTTTCTCCCCATGTTTGTGTGTGTTTCCTCCCACAGTCCAAAAATGTGCAAGCTGGGGGAATTGCAAATGTTGTGTTCAGTGATTTGGGAGGTTAGGTGCATTAGTCAGGGTTAACAGTAGCACAATAGAGTAGGGGAATGGGTCTGGATGGGTTACTTTTCAGAGTGTGGGTGTGGACTTGTTGGGTCAAATGGCCTGTTTGCACACACTGTGGAATTTCGATGAATTGCATTTCCTTGGTTTGTATTTTGTGAAACTTCTCTGCTCTTCACAGCAATCCAGTGAAAGTGTCAGTTGGTGAGATCTTCAAACAGTTACTGGGGTGGGATCAGGATGTTCTTCTTCCGAAATTATATGGTAATGGTCAAGGTGGAGGGCATGTTTCTAAAGAGGGAACCAATGATCATGATCAGCAACTGGTAGGAAACAAAGATAAACCCCAGTTATGCTGTAGACTCAGTGGGAGCATACTGGCAAACGTTTACGGCTGAGGATGTATTTGAGTAACTGATAAGGTCAAATGAACAGAAACTAACATGCTCAATTGGTCATTCTATTGTAGAGACACCATCTCCCCCCACGCTTTATGGGCTGGTCTCCTCCTGTCAGGAGCACGACACTGGTTCTGCGACCTTTGGTTGTTTGGCGATGGACTATTCCCCTGACGTCACCAAGGTAACCTGGAAGAAAGGTGGGGAGCTAATCACGACTGGATTTAAGACTTACCCATCAGTGAGAAACAAGAAGGGAACCTACACCCTGAGCAGCCAGTTAACCCTGCCCGAGTCAGCGGCCGATTGCCCCAGCAAAATCTACTGTGAGGTTCAACACAGCGGGTCACACAAGAGCAAAGAAATGCCATGTCCAGGTACGTGTTGTGGGAACTGAGATAAACAGAGCATCTGGGATTAATATGAAGAAGGCATTATTTATAACCGTTTTCACAGAATCACCTTATACAGCACAGGAAAAAGGTCCTTTGATCCATCCAGTTCACGCCTATCAATAACAGCCATTTAACTCTTCCAGTCTCATGTGCCAGCACATGATCCATTGCCTTGTGTGACTTGCCCTTGTAAGGATGCATCTGAATACTTCATACTTATTATGAGGGGCTCAGTCTCTACATGACTTATAGGTGCTGAGCACCAGACTAACACCATCCTCTGTTTAATTTGGTTTTCCCCTGAGGTCCACTTGGAAGCTCCTGGCCTTACCTTCACCCTGTGCCCCTGAGGCATTGATCAATCCATCAAGGGGAAAGGTTCCATCCAGTTTACCCTGTCTATGCCTAAAATAATTCTAGACATCATGATAATCTTCTCCCTAATTCTCCTCTGCTCCAGGGAAAACCCCTGTCTATCTAAACTAGTTTCATAACTAAAACCCTCCAACCCAGGCAAGATTCTGGCAAATCTCATCAATACTGCCTTCAGTGTAATCACATTCCTTCGATAACATGCACACAACGCTTCAGTATGGCCTAACCAGTATTCTCTTAAGTTCCAGTAACATCTCCCTACTTTTCATTGTCAATGTCTCGGCTCATAAAAGCAAATATCCTCCCACTTTCTTAGCCTCTTTATCCAGACGACACAGTACTATAGGAGATCGGTGGGTACATGCACCAAAGATCCTCAGTCCTTTCCAGGGTTCCACCGTTCAAAACGTCACACCTCACAGATTCTTCTGCCGAATTACATCACCTTACATTTATCCAGAATAATTTCCATTTGCAACTTCTCTTCACATATAACCAACCCATTTATATCCTCCTGCGATCTAAAGCCATTATGCTCATGACTTACCAACATGACAGCTTTCATTTCACCTGTGAATTCACTGGTTAATCCCCTAAATCTGAGTACATAGATTTCCAGTCACGCAGACACCCGATGACTATTATCCACTGCTCCCACCACTCAGCCAGTTCTAGATCCAATCTGTCAAATTAACTCAGATCCCATTGGCTCTGATTATTGCTGTCATCTGGACATCGAGTTATCTCTCTGAAAACTACTATCAAATTGTTACACATGACTTCCTGTCAATAAAACCGTGCTGAAAATTGTTTTTTTATCTTCCAAATGAAGACTAATTTCACTTCTCAAAAGTTTCCTTACCACTGAGACTAGCTTGACAGATCTGTGTTTTCATTATTTATGCTTTCCTTCGCCCTGCATAACAGTGCAACGTTGGCTGATCTACACTCACTTGGCACAACAGCTGTGGCCAGACAGGAATTCTAAATTATTGTCAGCGACCCAACTATTTCATCCTTTGCATCGCTCAACCGCTTGGTATACTTTTCATCTGCCCTGGAAACATAACCACTTTTCATTCAGCAAGACAACACAGAACATCACGTCATGTGTCCTAATTTCTGCAAACTCCATCACAACACCCCTCCATGATTTCTGTCCCCACATTGTCCCTCTTACTAGTGGACACTGGCACAACATGTTCGTTTTGACCACAACCTAATCCTCCGACTCCACTCCAATAATAACACTTAATGGGCATTACTGTTTCCCGAATAATTCTTTTATTCTTAATGAACCTGTAACTTTTAAAAATATTTTCCTTTATTTTGACTGCTATTATTTTCTCATTGTCCCTTTTGCTCTTCTAATTCCTTTGTCTTTCAAACTCCCCCTTGCACGTTCTGTATTCCATACTAATTTCTATTGTTTTGAGATTTCAGTATAGACCGGAAGCCTCCCTTGTTTCTCTTTATCTCACCCTCCATCCCCTTTGGTGTCCAGAGCCCACTGCATTCTTGATCCCATGCAGTGGCTTCCTGGGAAATGTCCTCCCTGTGATTTTCCTATCTCTTTCTTAAATGTGTCACACTGCTGTGACTCAGATTTACCAATAAGTGTCAGCTTCCAGTCCACTCTGGTCAAGTCATGACCTGATCTTACTAAAATTGTCCTTCCCCTTTTCAGAACTTTGGGGCAATTTCTATTCCTTTGCAGTACAATCTGAAATCCAACTGATTTACGATCACTGTCTGCAAAGTGCTCCACCATTGAGGTTTTACCCACTGGGTCGACTTCATTCCCTAAAGTTAAGTCCAGGTTCACCCCTCTCTTTCAAGGTCTGGATTAAAATTCTCAGTATTAAACACATTCTTTGTTAAAATATTCTCCTGGGGGCATTTTCAGAATTCTGCTCCCTCTAAATTTTTGACAAAATGAAGATCCAAGCCTATGTTGAGGAAGTTAAAAACCTCTTTTCTCATTCCCCTATTTAATTTACATTTCTCTGAAATTTGCCCATGTATCTGCACTTGGTCTTTTGGACCTATAGTAAGGTCTATCGTGCTCTCCCAGTAATTATGTTTGCTGTATTTTGGTTTTGAAGTACTGTCCATTTGTCTTTGTTCGAGGAGGTATCCATGGTTTCATTTCTCTTTACAGCCTAAAATACTCTTGTCAGAATTGCGACAGAAGCAACATTCTGTACCGCACACCCCCAGCCCCCATCCTTTTCCATCTTTCCCTGTCTCGCCTGATGGCACTCAATCCTGGAATATTGAATAGCCCACTCCTGCCCCGCTCTCAAT
This sequence comes from Chiloscyllium punctatum, assembly GCF_047496795.1. Taxonomy (NCBI): domain Eukaryota; kingdom Metazoa; phylum Chordata; class Chondrichthyes; order Orectolobiformes; family Hemiscylliidae; genus Chiloscyllium; species Chiloscyllium punctatum. Next base: position 55,260,763 of record NC_092765.1, read on the forward strand.
ATGTCTCCGTGATAGCAACCGTGTCATTTCCTCATTTATGCCGGTAATTCACCTGCCTTGGTCATCAGACTCTGTCATTAAAACGAATACCATCCAACATTGCTATCTCCCTTCTGATGTTACTGGTCTATAGTTTCTATGCCTCCTTGACTCCCTTGCTGTGTCCTATAATTTTAGCCTTTCACATTGTCCTGCTGATCTTCCTGTGTGGATCCCAGCTTCTCCAGCACTCTGCACAATTATGATTCTTGTATCCATTAACCACAAGAAACCTTGATATATGAGAACTGATTGTATTTGTTATGAAATTCGTCAGATAATTTATGCGATGTGTTTCCTAAAGGTCCAGATATTCTCCCACCAACTCTTCTCCTAACTGTGAGCTCCAGTGAAGAAATCGCAAGCAGCAAGTTTGCAACCGTCGTCTGTTCAATCATCGATTTCCATCCGAAGTCAATCTCCGTGATTTGGTTGAAAAATGGCCGACCCTTGGATTCTGGCTTCTTCACGTCTCCCGTGTGTGAGGCGAACGGGAACTTCTCGGTGACAAGTCGGCTGATGGTCCCTTATGGTGAATGGTTCAACAGCGCAGTCTATACCTGCCAGGTCACTCATGGAGAGAACATTCAAAGTAAAAATATCACCGCATTCCAGGGTAAGAGACACACACTGAGAGAGCTACAAATCACTCTGATCTCTGATGTGAATCAAACATACTAATTTATCAGGCATAGTAAACAGCACGGGACAGCTTCTTGTTTCCCAACATGCCACGTATCTCATTTCAGTTTGAGTGTTACATTAGCATTGCTCATAATTCAACATTTTGGCAAGTCAGAAAAGCATGTCTCCTCTCTGTTGAAGATAGATAAATTGTCAGTGAGCTTTGTTAAATAGTTTGTTGCCTTACCATGCTGGGAGAGGCATTCAGAGTGCTGAATCCTTGCCTGGTAACCGCTTCAAGGATAAGTTTGGGGGTGGAGGGGGGATATTGGAGAGATATCTGATTGAAACATAGCAAATACTGAGAGACTGAGGTCGAGTGAACATGGGATAGATGTTTTGACTGGTAGGCGAGACTAGGACCCAAGGGCACAGTCTCAGGGTCAAAGGGGCACCGTTTAGAACTGAAATGGGGAGGAATTTCTTCAGCCAGCGGGTGATGAGGCTGTGGAACTTGTTGCTGCAGAGGGCTGTGGAGGCCAGGCCATTGTGTGTATTCAAGCCAGAGATAGATCGGGGAGAAGACAGTAGAATGGCTTTAGCCCGAAATGTCGATTTTCCTGCTCGTCGGATGCTGCCTGACCTGCTGTGCTTTTCCAGCATCATTCTGATCTAAACTCTGGATTGGCCGAACAGCCTTATTCTGATCCTCTATCTTATGGTGTTGTGGTCTCAAAATGACGTGGTTAAAATATGCAGTGACCCTTACTTGAAAATAAATCAAAATACGTTCAGTATTTTTCAGTATTCAGTTTTCAGTATTCAGTATTCAGTTCAATACGTTCATTCCCTGTTCAGGAATGAACTGTTGGCCTTGGACACTGTACGACATCGATCTTTATCAGGTACTGAGTTCTTTAACTTCATTTATGGAATCAGATCACAGACCAAGTGGGTATCACATTTGATGAACTGGGATAAACGTGATCTCACTGAGCTTCTTTAAGATGCTCTCTGTAATTAGTGGATGAGGCAGGAGCATAAATTCTGGTAAGAACACTCCAATAGGGATGAGTGAACGAGGAACTCGAGACAGGCTGATTTAGCCTGGTTTGGGGTGGCAATGTTTACACAGTGAGTAGCGGATGTCTATAAAACTAATGTACATTTCCATCGCGTTTGTAGATTAATTTAAGACATTTTTGTTTGTTTTTTTCTCCCCTATGAAGAAATTAAAAAATGCAGCTTGGTAAATAAAGTGATAGTACAGACCAGTCATGAACTAACTGAATGGAGGGAAAGACTTAAGGAGATGGGTGTCCTTCTCGATATCGAATGCTGTACTCAATGTCTTGTTTTCTGATCTACTCCAAACACAGCTCACAATGTGAGGAACAATGACATAAATTAGAGAATGACATCACACCAATAACGCAAAGTTATTTTTGATCACGTTAAATATAATGAACAGAATTTCCATGGCTGTTCACCGCTCCTGTAACACTTTAGAACTCTGCAAAGAGAATAGTTATTATTTATTATAATTTGTCCAAATTTTGGGATGTGATTTGGCAGTCAGCGTGACCAGCAGCATTTGCACCTAAGGGTTATGAACATGGAAATGAACTCATTATATTCAGATTACTATTGTCACAAGTATCAATAGATGGTCTTAAGTGAGAGACAAACTCTGAAAGAAACGTAATTCCATGGGTTACATGATGGTATCTTCGATGAGTTGACTTTTTTGACAGGTTTCACTTGTTACAAAGCCAGTGTTCTTTCGGAATAATTACACAGGGTATGTTATAGATAATCACAAATGCTTTCACAAATCAAAATACATCAACAATAGTAAGCATCGTTTCAGCAATAGTTGGAGTTGCCATTTTGAAGGTGGTGTCTTCACCCTGTGAAGAAGGAATCTGAAGATTGGCTGTTTGTATCATAAAGGGGCATTTTTCATTGACTTTGATTTTTGTTTCATAGAAGATACCGAGTGCCACCCTAACACCGTTAAAATCCTCCCACCGCCAGTAGAACAAGTCTTACTGGAGGCGACGGTGACGTTAACCTGCGTTGTGTCCAATCTTCCTTCTGGAGTCAACGTGACCTGGAAACAAGAAAAGAAGCCTCTGAAATCAGAGATTTCTGACCATCCTGGACAGAATCCCGACAGCGTGATCAGCAAATTAGACATTTCTACTGAAGCCTGGCTGAGTGGCATTACTTTTGAATGTGTGGTATACCATCAGAATCTACCGACTCCGCTGAGAGATTCCATCCACAAGGAGAAAGGTGAGCAGTGAGATTAAAGCACAAAGGATCCCATGTGTAATCCAGATCCAGTTACATCAATGGTAGGCTTTGATTGGTAACGACCAAACACCGTTGGGAGGATTAATGATGCATCTGAAGGCAGGATAGCTAGGTAGCTGATTAAGAAAAAGATGGACCAAAGGATATTGTATTCTGATGAAGTCAGATAAAGTGGGAAGAAGCCAGGGTTTTGATGTCACCAACAGCATGACAGCTGGAGAGAATGCCCTTGTTGTGGGCTGGAAACATGGAGGCAACTTTCACATTAAACACTACTTTTTTTACTGGACAGAATGTGTACCATTCTGCTCCTTTAGTAAACGGAAGTGAATAAATCCCAAATTAAACATGGCATATTTTAATATATAGTGAAATTGTGATATTGGTTCAGGATTTTTTGATTGATTTATATTTGTCTCAAATATTCTGCAGTGATTAATCCGCAGGAGCCATCAGTGTCGGTCCTCCTGCCACCAACAGAAGAAATTTCCGCTCAGAGGTTTCTCTCCCTCACCTGTTTAGTGAGAGGTTTCTCCCCCCGAGAGATCTTCGTCAAGTGGACAAACAATGACAAGCCGGTGAATCCCAGTAACTACAAGAACACAGAGGTGATGGCGGAGAGCGACAACATCTCCTTCTTCATGTACAGCCTGTTATCCATTACAGCGGAGGAGTGGGCCAGCGGTGCTTCTTACTCCTGTGTGGTGGGACATGAAGCGATTCCACTAAAGATCATCAACAGAACAGTCGATAAATCCAGCGGTAAACCGAGTTTTGTAAACATTTCACTTGCACTAATGGACACTGTTAATTCATGTCAATAAAAATCTCAAAGTTGCATTTAATAATTCAACAGAAGTAATAAAGTTTTTTTTCTTCCAGTTGTGAGTTAAATACTGAATTAATTGTTTCTCACTCTGACTTACATTGCATCTGTGTAGTTAAAGTGAATTATTAACAGGTCTAGGATGAGTGTCTTGTGCAGTTAATGTTCTCTGCTCAGATATACCCTGGGTCAGAGACAGAGTAAAGCTCACTCATTGCAGGATTCCACCAAGTACATTATCCATCCTAAATCCCTCTGTGACAAAATCTGACAATGTCCATTTTATGTCAAGGGTAGAGCATGAGTTTTGAACTTGGTGTTCTTGATTCCCCCGATTGGACATTCTTACAAAATTCAGGTCAGTTTTAAACTGCCACATTGCACCAATTGGAAATGTAAATTTAAGACACTTTAAAATTAAACTTGATTGGAACATACCAATTGTAAAGAGTGCAGAACAGTTTGAATGTCACCTTTGTTTCTGGGGAACTTCCAGGGATCTTGCACCAGCGCATGACAGAATGTATCTTCACTTTCACACCAAAGAGACTCGACAGATAATTTGTAGTGGAGCAGAGGGGAGGGGAACGTTGAATGGTCTGTCCTCTTGCTCCCTGTGCAGAGTTTTCATGGTAGATGTCCTCTGTAATGTAACCCAGTTACTAACAGAACAGTCAGCTTCTTGCTTACTGTCCAAAGATTTAACATTTCCCTGCAAAATAATACCTTTGAAGCATGTTGGACACACTGGGCTCTGTTAACAAATGATTATCATTGATTCCCATGATCCAAAACTGGTGTTTGCATCGTCCCGGTTTGAATTCCATAGTTTTGTCTCAGTTTTCTGGAGCATATGGGATGAATTCTGGTATTTGAATACCCGATAGCATTTTGTTTCACATACAGAACACAAGTAGACATTTTCTAATAAACATATTCAGAAATGTTATCAGTGGGGATTTGAACTCACGCCTTTTATCTCAGAGACAGAAATTCTATCACTGCAACAGAAGAGTTGCTCATAAAACGCTTATCTCGCCACGACGATGGGAAATGTTTCCTACAACACCAAGGTCAAATCTAATTATGGGCAATCCATTAAAATTAGAAAAATAAATTAGAATAATAAAAATTGCAGTCTGGTATAAGAACAAATACAGAGAGATGATCGCAAATACACACGTAATGACACATATACGGGCTCTCACCTAAAGACACATATTTATGTGCACACCGAAATGTGCATATAGATAAGATGTCACACACGCATACTCGCACAGAGCCACACATGCAAGTAGTACTTGAACACTCACCTAAGCTCATACAAAAACTCACATACACGGAATGAAAATCATTTGCACAAATGAACAGGGGTACTCACACATAACCATGAGAAACATAGACACACCGTAACACACAAATGGGCATGAATACATATACGTTCATACAGCACAATGCATACAGACATACACGCATGAACACACAGATAAAAAATTTTGAAAAATGTCCTCCCACATGTCAACTCACACTGGTATGTAAATGCACAGAGATAATTATTAATATCATTATTTTTCCCATTTTCAGAATCACAAACATACGATGACAGAGGCAGCTAAATTAGTTATTTTTAAATCACATTGATCAGCATATAGACATTATCATACGTACACACAAACTCAGAGTCTCACATGCAGACACACAAGTGCATAGGTTAACAAATAGAGGGGTGTTTATTGAATAAGGATAATGGGCACAAGCATCAGCAAGCATCCACAAACAATAACACAAACAAGCTTCTCAGGAGATGGTTTGGGAAAGATTGCCACACAACCAAACATCATCATATAAATTTAAACATCCATCAAAACATAACATTGTGTGATAACATTTATTCAGCATAAACATGAAAATAACCCAGTGTAGGTAGGATCTGAAACAGACACATAAGAACACATTTTAGACAGCACTAATGAAAAGTGAACACTCACAAAGACATTACAAGATGAGCATAAGCAGCAATGAAGTGGCATATTAGCGTGATGATGCTTACACAATGTGAAAAGACCAAAATTTAGGTACACAAACACATGAGCACACCAGCAGTAAAGGAACAGGAATATGTTTATTCATGCACAGACTCCAACATGGGCAAGAGTGAAGTAAGAGACTCTCATAACCATATGCACAAACATTAAAGGAAAACCAAACACACCAAGCAGTGGATCAAATAAATTAAGGGACACATGTACAAAAACTTATTCCTAAATATACAGATCCTACAAACAAAAATATGAAGCAATGTCCTGACTGTGGTGTCACTTATATTCACGATTTGCCAAGCAATTGGTCACCAATACATAAAGATGAGAACCACATTTGAACTTTTATTCAGTGATGGCCACAATTTTCAATTAAAGTGCTGTCACAGCCTATATTTAAAATATAATGATATAATTAAAATAATCATTCATAATAAGCATTCCTCAAATAATAATATCCTTAAATAATAGATTAAAAGAAAAATAATTTAAAACATTCTGACATGGACAATGAAGAAAGAACATGTGCAGTTAGTATTTGTAATTTCTTGCTGAGAGTTAATAATGCACTAATAGATACAGATAAAAGTCACATTTGAGAAATATCTGACTGCTTTATAAAGATGTAATGGTCTCTAATTACATGACTTAGATGCAGATAGATCGATCTGGATCAATAAACAATCTAAATGTGTTCTCTCGGCTTTATATTCATAGATTCAATAGATCGCAATTGGATTGAAGACTATGAGGATGATAACAGCAACATCTGGACAACTGCTTCCACGTTCATCACCTTGTTCTTCCTGAGTATCTTCTACAGTGCTGCCGTCACTCTGGTGAAGGTGAGAATAATCACATCTTTCTCACGACAAGCAGCACAATATGTTTTGTGAAATCTCTAAGTGTGCCATTGAATAAACATTAAATCTGAAAGACCCTGATCATAAATGTCTGCGTCATTGCTTTATCTCTCTTTTCCAGGTTAAGTGAATGAATTGTGGACCCCTTTGTTTTTCCTGATCTGCTTATCAAGATCTCTGAATCCCCAATCTACAATCTGTCCTGTTGTTGACTCTAGCAGTGAGATGACTTCAGTTTATCAGCATGTAACTGAGACAATTATTGATGGATTTTCCTTTTTACTTTGATATCTTTGATATGGTTGTGGTTGGAAAAAGTTGTAGCTTCCCAGTTGTTTGAAGCCCATTTTTTTTGTTTTTATTTGTTCCTTACTCAGAATGGTTGTCTACCCTTTCTGATGAGCCTTTGTATTCCCTTTCTTGTGACTGTTACTGATGTAACCCTTTCTGATGAGCCTTTGTATTCCCTTTCTTGTGACTGTTACTGATGTACAGAAAATTCCCAACTCACAGCGCATGTGTTCTCATCTCAATGTGGCATCCAGCCATTATATTCACTTCTGTTAGCTTTTACATCAACTTTTTGCATAAAAATGCTTTCTGAAATGGTTAATAAATCTCGAATGAATATGCACTAACCTTGAGTTTGCTTAATTCTTTTTTCAAGGCCAGTCAGTAATAATACATTTTCCCACATCCTACTCCTTTCCCAGCCAAATACTTGCACTTGTTCTGTTTGGTTGTGTTTCATCCAGTCATTTAGTTTAATGCTGCGCTACCATGCAGCCCACTAATGTAAACACATCTTTCACACGATATGCCTAAATGAACACTCCAGAGGCATAATGATAAGAGAACATTTCCTCTTATGCACAAAGGGTCACAAGCTCGGGTCACCTAATGATACAAATGAGGAGCTTTGTTCCACCAGAAGCCTATAAAAGGTAGGCAAAGGAGTTTGAAAATTTACTCTACACTATCTCAACTAAAAGTACTCCCAATGTGGGGACAGCCTGGGTTAGTAATGCAGAAATCGCCACCGAAAGCGCCCAACGAAACATTCATCAGCCAAAAATGTCACCGTTCAGTCAGGTATTCAGACACAGCACACATAAATCTCATGGAGCACAATTCCTGGGATCTATTTGACACACCACACCGGTCAAATCACAGGGAATGAGACTGAGATCTATCTGATAAAGGGATATTACTGAACAGCAACCCTCAAAAATAATAAATCAGAGGTCGATGTTGATCAGGCAAGGCAGGGCTCATGAGTATTTGAAATATTCAGCCATTGTGATCTATATGACGCAAGACGGAATTGAGAACCAATCATAGCAACTGGAAACAATCAGCAGAGGAGAACATTCTCAATTTCTCAGAGTCGGTGAGGTATATCATTCCGGGAGTAGTGCTGTGAAGCAGTCATGCACCCAATCTCATAACTTCGCATTTTTTCAAAAACGTGGCACCTGAAACTAGATGCAACATTCCAGCTGAGACAAGAGACTGTTTTATTTTAGTTTAACATAATTGCTTTGTGTTTGTTCTCTACAGCGTTATTGATGAAGTAGGGTTTATTTGCTCTTCTGTCCACGTGTCATGGTACATTCCCTGATTTGAGCACATACACACAGAGGATCCTCTGCTCCTTCAACCCTTTGGGTTTACACTATTACTATTGTATGTTCCTCTGAGTTCATCACTAAACAAAGAAGCACGTTACACCTCCCTGAGACTGAGATCTATCTGACACACCGATATGAATGAACAACAATCCTCAAAAATTATAAATCATAGGTTGATTTCAATCAGGGAAGGCTGAGATCAGAAGTTCTGGAAACCCTGCTGCTTTCCATGTCCTGTCCCACAAACCCTCTGTCAAACTTCATGCTCTTAGCTGTTCTTCCAATATCCTAACCTTAAATTGCTATAAATATTTTTCTGTAATTTTGCATTATATACCAAAGCACAGGGTGAAACAACAAAGACTACAAACACTGAACTCTGAGAACGTACACAATAAGGTAACCTACATTCTGAAACGGCAAACACCCGTTAACAAATGGTTGACAAGTACAAAACAGCGGCTGAGATTAACTTGAACTCATCAAAATAAAAGGAAAGTCCTCTGGAGGTACAGCGGTGTAGGCAAGACCTGGGCAGACAGAATGGAGTTCGTTTTTTAAAATTCTTGTTTATATCCAGAATTTTCCTTCCACACAATGTAACCTTTTATTTCCCATCACCAAGTCACCCATAGTATCTTTATTTTCAGCTACTAACCATCACTGGTAAATTGAATAATTTATGTTCAAAGCCCCTCCCACCATCAAAGTAGGAAGTAGGAAGAGCTAGAAGGAGATTGGAGTCAATTTTTCTTGTGGTGAAACATTACTGCTGTTCTAACACAAGGGATTTCTGAGGAATGGTCCAGTGAAGCTATGTGGATGGAACTCAGAAATAAGAAGGGCATGATAACTTTGATGTGATTGTAATAGTCCCCCCAGTAGTCAGAATGAAATTGAGTAACAAATATGTTGAGAGATCTTATTTATATTTAAGAATAATAGGATTGTAATAATCGCAAATTCTAACCTTCCAAACATAAAGTGGGACAGCCATGGTCTTAAGAGCTTGGATGGTGAGGAATTTGGTAGGTGTTAAAATCAATTTTCTTCATTAATATGCAGATGTAACTACCACAGAAGGAGCAAACCTGACCTAACCTTGGGATATAAGGCATGGCAAGTGACTGGTTAGTAGGGGAGCTTTTTGGGGCCAGGGGTCATAATTCGATTAGTTGTAAAATATCTATGGAAAGGATTGGCATTATATATAAGTTAAAGTTCTTAATTAGACGAGGGCAAATTTTGATAGTATGAGACAAAAACTTTCAAGGGTTGGTTGGAGTAGACTGTTTACAGCTCAAGGGCCGGCCGGCAAGAGTGAAGCTTTCAGAAGTGAGATAACGAGAGTTTAAGGCTGGTAAGAGGAGGGAACACTAGAGAAATAAAAGTATTGAGGCTCTGGTTCAGATTAAGAATGAATCATATATTAGATATAGATAAATGAGATCAAGTGAATCTCGAAGAGTAAAAGAGGTGCAGGGACATTCGAAAGAGGGAAATGAGGAGGGCAAGAAAGGAAAATGAGATAGCCTTGGGAGATAATGTTAAAGATAATCCAAAGAGATTCGATTAGTACATTAAGTGCAAAGGGGGAGATCATAGAATCATAGAGATGTACAATTTGGAAACAGATCTTTCAGTCTCACTTACCCATGCTGACCAGATATCCTAAACTAATTTAGTCCCATTTGCCAATACTTGGCCCATATCCCTCTAAACCCTTCCTATTCGTATACACCTTTTAAATGTTGAAATTTCACCAGCCTCCACCACTTTCTTTGGCAGTTCATTCCATACACACCATCCTCTGCATGAAAAAGTTATTCCTTCGGTACTTTCAACTTTTTCCCCTATCACTCTCAACCTATACTCACGAGTATAGGTTTAGATGAGACTACACCCATCCCAGGGAGCAGACCTTGTCTAATTAGCAAGTCAATGACACCAAATTGGAATGGAATGTTGAAATGTAGCCAATTCTGAGGAGTACAAGAAGTGCAAGAGATTATTAATTAATTTACGGTATGTTCAAATAATTAGCAAATGAAGAATCACACAGATAAACATCTTGGTAGGAATAATGTGCAGGTCACTTATTCGAAGATGCTCGTCTAAGTGAGGGAGACACACAAAGGGATTTCAGACAATTCCATCAGTCACTAACAATTTCACCACAGGTTCCAAAGGCCATAAAAATGCAAACAAAGCTCTAAGCTTTATCTCTAAAGGGATAGATTTGAAAGTAGGGTCACTATAAAAAATTGGTTGACTTTCATTTAGAGTATTGCCTGCAGTTCGAGTTGACATATTATAGAATATATGAGAGAGAGTGAAGAGAAGATTTATAAGAATTATACACAATTTTCTGGCTGTGTATATCAAGGAAAATTGTTGTGCTGTTCACTTCTCTCTTGAAAAGAAGGCTGACAGTTTGAAAACGACGAAAGGTTTTGAAAGGAGAAGGTACAGAGAAAACATTTCACTTTGGGATAGAACATAACTAGCGGCAGTCAATATAAGATGGTACCTCAAGAAATCCAAAAGGGAATTCAGAAGAAACCTCTTCACTGAAAGAATGATGAGAATGGGGGGGGGCGGGCGAATATGTGACCAGACGGAATACTTGAAATCAATTGTTTAGATGTATTTCAAGGAAACTAGGCGAGCACTTGGAAGGGATGGGAATAGAGAATTACAATGGGCGATTTAGATGAGGAAAAATGTGAAACACCTTGAGTGGAACATAAGCACTGGCATGGACTGATTGTGCCAAATGGTCTGTTTTTCCTCTGTAACCCTATGTAGAAAATCACCATTGTATGAAACAAAAAATGTATTAAGAACATCGAGAAGAATTATAAAGTTTCTCAAAAATTTGTCTCAACTATTCAGCACTGCATGTAAATGATTTTATCACTTGGCCACACTTCACTATTTGCTTGATAGCACTGAAACAGCAGTAATCACAATACTCTTACTAGGAGTAGGAGAAACCCAGTGTCCATGCTCCAATTGGGGGATCTTAATGCCTTATTAATGGTCTCAGCAGGACCTGACAATCTGCTCCTGGGAACGTTGTGAACACTCTAGCCCTCACGGCTTCTTTCACTCACTTACTCTGATTTCCATTTCCCGTAATGATCGTCACCATGGACAGGAGACTGTTACAGTGTGCAGATGGGATACCCTGTTGTGAGCCATAAGGAACTTCATTAGGAGGGACATCCTGCAGGCGTGTCTCTAGGATGCAGGAGGAGGTCTCCCACCCAATGGAGGACCCACCTACTGCTAATTAACTGCCAGCATTAGCGGGAACAGACTCTACATTGACCACCTGAATGGTCATCCTTTCCCTAATTTGGGATCAATAAAATACTACGGAGGAGGAAACATGAGACCCACTGAAACTCCTTCCTTCTCTTGTTATCTTCCACCCTATTATCCACCTAATGACCTTGCTGCCTGTCCCGAGAGGGCTGATCGAACCCAGTCCCATTCCAATATTCAAGAACATGAAGAGCTGGCAAACTGGTCAACGTTGATAAAGTTTAACGCAAACAGTCTTGACCTGACTGTCAAATTCTGAAGTGCAACTTGAGATGAGTTCAATAAAAGTGGCAGAAGTACAGAAACAACCACTTCCATCCATCAGAAACCAATTTCTATGAATGGGAACGGGGTGGTTCGCTATTTGGAATGGAGCAGTGCATTTGAAATGTTAATGAGGTGTAGCAATGTGATGTGATGGATGTGCACACAGTTTGAAGCTGTTTGCTGATTCAGTTTAGCTAAAGTTTTGGCAGACACATTCCAATTAGAATCAATTAAATCTGCCAAAGTGGACGTTAAATACTCACATTTATGAGATGCTTCAACATAGAACATAGAAAAGCACAGCACAGAACAGGCCCTTTGGCCCACGACAGTGCGCCAAGGTTTAATCCTCATGTAAAATATAATAACAACCTACGCACCCCTCAACTCACTCCTATCCATCTGCATGTCCAGCAGTCGCATAAATGTCCCCAATGACTCTGCTTCCACTACCACCTCTGGCAATGCATTCCATGTAATCACAACTGTCTGTATAACGAACCTACCTCTAACGTCTCCTCTTTACCTTTCTCCTAATATCTTAAAACCATGACCCCCTCGTACCAGTCAATCCTGCCCTGGGGTAAATTCTCTAGCTATTGACTTTATCTATTCTTCTCATTATTTTGTTCACCTCGATCATGTCTCCTCTCTTCCTCATTCTCTCCAGAGAGAAAAGTCTGAGCTTATTCAATCTCTCTTCATAAGGCAAGCTCTCCAGTCCAGACAGCATCCTCGTAAACCTTCTTTGTACCCTCTCCAAAGCCTCTGTATCTTTCTTATAGCAGGGCGACCAGAACTGGACACAATATTCCAGGTGTGGTCTCACTAGGGACTTGTAGAGCTGTAGTAATACCTCGCTGCTCTCAAACTCGATTCCCCTGTAAATGAAAGCCTAAACATCATATGCTTTCTTAACAACCCTATCCATTTGTCTGGCAATTTTGAGGGATCTATGTACATGCACACCCAGATGACTCTGTTCCTCCACACTGCCAAAAATCCTGCTTTTAGCCCTACATTCAACATTTGAGATCGACATTCCAAACTGGAAAAGGATTCACCCAATGCCAAACAGGAGAAGGTTGTTGGCATGTATCAGAAGAGTTAGGACCAATGACCAGAAACATGAAACCAGCTTTCAAGCAAGGTTTCAAAGTGAGAATAAGGAGCAGAGGGCATCTAAGGAAGTTTATCAGTAAAGTACATCTAATTCAGGGGACTTGACCATACTCATGGACAAAAAGATATAAAACAATCAGAGAACCAAAGAACAGAGTGTGTATATAAGGGGTACAAGAGACAGCGTGGATCAAGGCCTTGAAGAATTTACAGATTGACATAAGTTTAAATTCAATACATTAGATGCTAATGAGCCAGTTAAGATCTCATACCTTTCTCTATAAGTACCAGTTTAAGGTTACCAATCTTGTCCAGGCCAGCATTAAATGGGATATTTATTTGCAGTGTGCACATCTCCTGGAGACACAAGATATCTTAGTTTTGCAAATGTAATAGAATGTACTTTCCACCATTTCAGCAATTCATTAAATAGAAGTTGACAGAAATAAACAACTTTCCAAAGCTGTCATTCAACAGCCAAATTGATACAATATTCAAAGAGGATCTACATGAACAAAGTGGACTCATCAGGGGGTTAAATCACTTCAAATTCGAAAACTAGATTCCATTTTAATCAGATCAGCTGGATGTTGGATACTCCATTAACAAACGTTTCCCATATTCAAACAGTTATTTGCAAATACAGAAATTGGGTATTGCTGCAAAATAGGACATGTTCTTTCTCTATTTTTTTGACTTGCATTCATCAGGATAGCTGCAAGAATGTTGGCATAAAGGGAAACAACATTTTATACTGAACGAGAAAAGAGTTCTGATGCTTTGGAAAGTGCACAATGATTGATCGAGATGTCCCCAATGGAAATGGGCTGGTCAGATGGTGACAGACAGTTAACAGCTAAACTTTGTTAAGTTTTCAATTGGCAGGTTGCCTGAGTGATCACGGTATTTTCCTGCCAAATGAATCAGAGAATGGCCATCACCAATTTGGTCGAATCACAACAAGCATTGGCAGTTAACTGCCAAACATCACCTGGTCCATTCTCCATGCCTTTACCAATCAGCACTCATTACCCAGACAGATTAAATGCTTTCTCTCTTCCCATTGGTATTCTTGAGGGTGTCCTGATAAGTACAATACTAAAGACTTAAATAAAAAAAACTTTATTTTCATCAATACTCCCAATTTCCATGTTGTACCAACTGGCAGAGGTGAAACTTAACTATAATGTATCAGGCCTACAATGAACTGGTAAAGTTCTGCACTGGTCTCAGAGGAAACCCAGCAACAATGTTCTTGTGGAGACATTACTTTGCCTTTGATCCTATACAGCAGCAATTTCAGAGCCATTGAGGAATAGAAATAAATAGAAACAAACCACATGTACATACACACAACACACTATTATTAAAAGTAATAGAGAAAAATTCTGCACGAGCAGAAAAACTAATTGTTATTCTGAATAGTAAATGTGTCACCAAAAGCACCCTTGTGATAATGACAGTTTGAAAATCTAGCCCACATTGGTTTGCAGCAGTTGAAGAGTTGCTCATTCTGTTATGGGCCCCGCTCAGTTCCTACACCAGTATTTGACCAGAGATTCAGATTGTTTTAAAAGGCAGATATCAATATGTAGTTGCACAGTGGCAGGAGCACGGCTCTCCTATGGACAGCACTAACGAGATCTCACACACGTTGGCTCTTTAATAAAGAAATGGGGCAAACCTCAGAGATAGGGAAATGTAAATAAATGGAACACTAACAAGATTTCATCCAATTCAATAGTAACTGATACCTGATCACCAAATTCAGCTGCCACTTGAAAGGATGCAAGAAGCCCCAAAAGGAGATACTCCAAATTTCACTTGATTCTGCATCACATTATCGCAAGACAGCGTTGTAGTTGCCTTCTAGCAGACATTATTTTTATCCTTAAACCACATAGGTTTGACAGAGAAGCATTGGTTCCGATCACAGATCAGAACCAAATAGTGCAGAACCACATCATAACTCATCTCGAGAAGCTGGGTCAATGGGTGCTTGTGTTTACAGTGCCTCTGTGTTCTGAGCTTCGGCCCCAATCTCTTGCTGTTCCCTCGTTTTTCTGATAAGTTGCAGTTCCAGTCAGTGTGTATTTCATCAATGTCCCAGATTATAGAGGTTTCAGTATCAGTGAGTTCACCAGTATAGCGCGTTGGGTAAATCAGCACTGGCTCCACTGAAAAGGCTTTTAAACCTGAGGGTCATAGAACAGCACACAGGTATCCCTGTTGATTGACCTAATAACAATTAACAACATTATATTTGATCTGCTATATTTTCCATTACTGGCTGCAATGAATCTACCTCATGGGATACAGAAACTAACTAATGTGAGTAAAAACCTCTTAAACTTTGGGCAAAACCCAGGCTATTGTCTTAAGAGAATAAACTCCATACAATAATGCAACAAAGAAAAGCAGATTGAAGTCAAATGAGGCACAGGTTTGATGAAGAGCAAAACCCCCTCTAGCCTAGCAGGAAGGCAAGTAGAAAACTTGCGCATTTATAGAACATCTTAATGCAATCTCAGAGTATCCTAAACATCTCTTTCCAGACCTCTGGAACAAGTGCAGAACCCCTGGGGCCACTGTCAACTACATGCTATCAAACCCAGGGAATCATAGACGGAAATATCAGCATGTGCCCATGTAACAGTTTAAAATGTGTGTTTAATACCTCCACTCGAGTAATTAGCAAAATCGTTTCGCAGTATGAACAATAAATGAGAATAGGTCACTTGGCCCTTCGAGCCTGCTCCACCATTCAATAAGATCCTGACTGACCCAATTTTAACAAGTGTATAAAACATTCAGCTGACAATATCCCACTTGAGCTTTTCTTATTTTATCATTTTAGTATATTCCACTACATATCTACTCTAATCTGGAGAATAAATCACTGATCCACACTGTACTGCTCTCCTCATGTACTGCTCATTTCCTCAGCCTATTCTTTAGACAAGATAAAATAGATTGGAACAGACTCCACTGTTTGCTGGTACTTGACACAATGAGAAATATTGAAATTTTTCAATACACTCCTATGGTGAAAAATATAATTTGCTTTAATCCTTTAAAACTGGTTCAATTTTATTTAATATTTGCATTGAATGGTATTTTAGTTTGATCCAGATGTTAGTTCAAAGTGAAATATTACAGCACTGAGCTTTGTCTCATTCTCATTTGATGGAAGTTGGAACGGAGTGTTTTCTTTCAGCGGAGAGTTAAACATGAACAACCAAGTTGAGTAATAATACATGCAAGTTCTGACAAAGTCAATTTTCAATCAGAGATGTTCTATACAACAACTGAAGTTCTTTCGATCATGTAGTCACATGTCAGAAATGTGATATCTAATTTGTGTACCATGAGAAAAGCAGGAAGGAGATGATGACCAGATCATCACTGGCCGGGACACCAGGTATAATCTCCTCACTTTAATTCAAAATAATAAGGGTCTCTTTAGAGGGCAGAGTGGTTTGGTTTAATGCCTCATATACATCTGATGTGCAGGATTATCTCAGGACTGCACTGCTGTGGCAGTATCAATTAGCCTATTCTAAACCCGATGGTAGATCTCGACCCCTCCGACTCAAAGATCAGCATACTACTCAGTGATACCTGAGCAATACACAATACTCTGACAAGTGGCTTATTATTTACATCCCCAGAGATTAATGAAGCAATTAAGGGAAATTGCATCAATTCTATATGAGATGTAAAACAGGCCTCTTATGGTAGAATGATAGCCTCCCTACCCCTAGATCAGTAGGCTTTAGTTCCTAGGTTAGACTTAGTAGGCTTAAATCCCTGTCCCAACTACTCCAGAGGTGTGTCATACATCGCTGAACATTTTAATTTCAATAAAAAGGAAAACTGCTTCAACCAATGGGCTGCTGTCATTTGGAAAGTGCAACATGTGTAATTAGGAACCAGCACTTTGGGTCACCTTTGCTGATTCCCTGTGTGTTATACGGCAGTCAGTAATTTCTATCAATGTCCACCGTTACAGGTACAAAAAGTCCTCTAATATCTCTCCTCAATAGCTCATTCTTCCCTTTTGTTTATGGGCAGTGAGCACTCAGTCCTATCTCTTTTTTTTAGCAACAAATGGCTACCTTGCTTCCAGCCTGCTATCAGCAAGAGGTTAACTTGCACTGTCAAATTGTGGCAATACTGAGAACAACCCTCCCATATTGACCCAGGCTAAGATCACAAGACGCAGCACAAGCCAGTGTTTATGTCCAGAATTAGATTACCAGGAAGGATGTTCTCCACGGCAAGGGAGTCTAGAACCAGGGCTCACGGTCTAAGGATACTGGCGTGGGCATTTTGGACTGAGATGAGGAAACCTTTCTTCACCCTGACTGGTGACTCTTTAGAATTCACTGTCATAGAAATTGATTGAGTCCAAAACATAATAGATTTTTTTTCTGGCTAAAGGGATCAAAGTTTATAAAAAGAATGATGGAACAGGGTACTGAGTTAGATAATCAGCCAAAATCATTTTGAACAGCAACGCATGCTTAATGGGCTGAATGGCTTACTGCTCCAACTATTCTGTGACCATTCTGTGGCTTGAAGAGATGTTTTGTTCAAAAGCTATTTTGAAAAGAAAACAAAAGAGAATGTGTTACTGGTTACAACACAGACTGATTAAACAATTTCAGATTATTGTGAATTGGACATTCCTCAAATTAAATTGAACAATGAGGAAGTTCTGGAAAACTGGGATAAACTACTGAGTTACCTTCCAGATGAAAATCGAAATGACCAGAAAGAGTTGCTTTAATCACATGGGGAGATATGTGGAAAGAACCTGGGAATTACTAATCTCACTACACATTATATTGATTGAGGAAATGCTGTTCCAATCAAGCAACATCCGATAGACCTAACCTTTGAAGGTTAGCACAGGTTCAGAAAGAGACTGAACACATGCTGAAGCATAACATGGTCGTACATTGGATCAAACTTACTTTTTGACTGTCATTTTCTTTTCTCGTGAATTTAAATTGTCAACTTCCTCAGAACTTGGACAGAGTTTGGACTCCATGTTTGTTTCACAGCTTCAATTGAATGCAAGGACAAATTAAGACACTTCAAGCAAGCACTTTCAACTACAATCAAAGAGGCAGCTTGATCTCGCACTTGGGGCAAATGGGATCGAATGTTATGGGGAGAAAGCATGATTAGGCTATTGAGTTGGACAATCAGCCTTGATCGTGATGAATGGCAGGGCAGGCTCGAAGGGTTGCATGGCCTCCTCCTGCTCCTATTTCCTACATTTCTAAACTGGCTTAAATACCCAAGAAAAGTGAAGATTCAGAATTATAAGCCTTCATCAGATGATTTAGGTAAACAGGTTACACATTAGATATTTAGTCAGCATATAAAGTTAGTCCATATGGTCTCCCAATATTGTTGCTTGAGGCTGAGATTACAGTTCATTAGAAGCTTTCCCACCAATAAGATGAATCTGTTTGCTGGATTTATCCAGACAATTTTGAACAAAAGTATTTTAAATGTTGTGATTCTCTTGTCTCTGATTCCATGCCTCTACTTGAACAGGATTAGGTTGTTGTGGATATTACCACTGCAGCTTCAATGTTACTTTTCTCTGTATCCTCAGGTATCTCCAATTCAGTTGTTGTCAGTTACCAACACTCAATGACAATCAGCCTTTCTAATTGAAGCAGAAATTGCTGGAGAAGGTCAATAGGTCACAGGACTCAAAAACATTAACTCTGCTTTCCCGTCGCAGATGCTGCCAGACCTGCTGAGATTCTCCAGCAGTTTCACTTTTGTTTCAGATTTCCAGCATCTGCACTTGTGTTTTATCTTAGCCTTTCTAAAATTCTGTCAAACTTCATCTCATCCAAGTCTCAACTACATTTTGTTTCAGCATGAACTGGACATCAACTTCCTCTTCATAATACCTCAGCCAGGCCCCTGCGCCTATGAAGTTTAAACAGGGGTTTCATGATAATTGGCCCCACTCATTCTTTTGCTCCCCTTTCACTGTTTGTGACTAATCATGACTTTTGGATTCCCTTTTAAACTTAGCTGCCAGTTTCCCTTACTCTTTATTTCCCCTCTGGACTGTCTATAGACCATAGAACATAGAACATAGAACAATACAGCACAGAACAGGCCCTTCAGCCCACAATGTTGTGCCGAACATTTGTCCTAGATTAAGCACCTATCCATGTACCTATCCAATTGCCGCTGAAAGGTCATCAATGATTCTGACTCTGCCACTCCCACAGGCAGCGCATTCCATGCCCCCACCACTCTCTGGGTAAAGAACCTACCCCTGACGTCCCCCTTATACCTTCCACCCTTCACCTTAAATTTATGTCCCCTTGTAACACTCTGTTGTACTCAGGGAAAAAGTCTCTGACTGTCTACTCTATTTATTCCCCTGATCATCTTATAAACCTCTATCAAGTCACCCCTCATCCTTCGCCGTTCCAATGAGAAAAGGCCTAGCACTCTCAACCTATCCTCGTACGACCTATTCTCCATTCCAGGCAACATCCTGGTAAATCTCCTCTGCACCCTCTCCAAAGCTTCCACATCTTTCCTAAAATAAGGCGACCACAACTGCACACAGTACTCCAAATGTGGCCTAACCAAGGTCCTATACATCTGCAACATCACCTCACGACTCTTGAATTCAATCCCTCTGCTAATGAACGCTTCGGGAATCCTGAAGAAGGGCTTATGCCCGAAATGTCGATTCTCCTGTTCCTTGGATGCTGCCTGACCTGCTGCGCTTTTCCAGCAACACATTTTCAGCTCTGATCTCCAGAATCTGCAGTCCTCATTTTCTCCGATCCACCTGAGTTGCAACTTTCAAAGAGCTATGAACATAGACCCCAAGATACCTCTGCTCTTCCACCTTCCTAAGAACCCTACCGTTAACCCTGTATTCTGCATTCTTATTTGTCCTTCCAAAATGGACAACATCACACTGGACAGGGTTGAAATCCATCTGCCTCTCCTCAGCCCAGCTCTGCATCATATCTAAGTTCCTTTGCAGCCGACAACAGCCCTCCTCACTATCCACAACTTCACCAATCTTCGTAATGTCTGCAAATTTACTGACCCACCCTTCGACTCCCTCTTCCAAGTCATTAATAATCATTACAAACAGCAGAAGACCCAGAAATGATCCCTGCGGAACTCCACTTGTAACTGGGCTCCAGGCTGAATATTTACCACCACTCTCTGACTTCGACCGGTTAGCCAGTTCTCTATCCAACTGGCCAAATTTCCCATTTTTCCATGCCTCCTGACTTTCCGCATAAGCCTACCATCGGGAACCTTATCAAATGCCTTACTAAAATCCATGTACACTACATCCACTGCTCTACCCTCATCCACATGCTTGGTCACCTCCTCAAAAAATTCAAAAAGACTTGTAAGGCAAGACCTACCCCTCACAAATCCATGCTGGCTGTCCCTAATCAAGCAGTGTCTTTCCAGATACTCATAAATCCGATCCCTCAGAACCCTTTCCATTACTTTGCCTACCACTGAAGTAAGACTATCTGGCCTGTAATTCCCGGGGTTATCCCTATTCCCTTTTTTGAACAGGGGCACAACATTCGCCACTCTTCAGTCCCCTGGTATCACCTCTGTTGACAGTGAAGACGAAAAGATCATTGCCAACGGCTCTGCAATTTCCTCTCTTGCTTCCCACATGATCCTAGGATATATCCCATCAGGCCCGGGGGACTTGTCTATCCTCAAGCTTTTCAAAACGCCCAACTCATCTTCCTTCCTAACAAGTATCTCCTCTACCTTACCAGTCTGTTTCATACTCTCCTCTTCAACAATATGGTCCCTCGCATTTGTAAATACTGAAGAAAAGTACTCATTCAAGACCTCTCCTATCTCTTCCGACTCAATACACAGTCTCCCACTACTGTCCTTAATCCGATCTACCCCTGTTCTCGTCATTCTCATGTTTCTCCCATACGCATAAAAGGCCTTGGGGTTATCCTTGATCCTACCCACCAAAGATTTTTCATGCCCTCTCTTAGCTCTCCTAACCCCTTTCTTCAGCTCCCGCCTGGCTATCCTGTATCCCTCCAACGCTCTGTCTGAACCTTGTTTCCTCAACCTTATGTAAACCTCCTTCTTCCTCTTTACAAGACATTCAACCTCCCTCGTCAACCAATGTTCCCTCACACGACCATCACTTTCCTGCCTGATAGGTACATACATATCAAGGACACGTCGTATCTGTTCCTTGAAAAAGTTCCACATTTCAATGACATCCTTCCCTGACAGCCTATGCTCCCAACTTATGCTCCTCAGATCCTTTCTTGCAGCATCGTATTTACCCTTCCCCCAATTGCAAATCCCACCCTGTTGCATGCACCTATTTCTCTCCATAACCAAAGTGAAAGTTTCAGAATTGTGGTCACCATCACCAAAATGCTCACCCACTAACAAGCCCATCACTTGTCCCGGTTTGTTACCAAGTACCAAATCCAATATGGCCTCCCCTCTGGTCGGACAATCGACATACTGAGTTAGAAAAGCTTCCTGGAAACATTGCACAAACACTGCCTTGTCCAATCTACTTGATCGAAAGAGCTTCCAATCAATATTTGGGAAGTTGAAATCGCCCATGACTACTACCCTGTGGCTTCTGCACCTTTCCAAAATCTGTTTCCCAATCTGTTTCTCCACATCTCTGCTGCTATTGGGGGGCCTACAGTAAACACCCAACAAGGTGACTGCTCCTTTCCTATTTCTGACTTCAGTCCATACTACCTCCAAAGGCAGATCCCCCTCGAACTGCCTTTCTGCAGCCATTATACCATTTCTAATTTGCAACCTCCCCCCCTCCTTTTTTACCACCCTCCCTAATCTATATTTAGCATGGTTCTCACTCGGGTTAACAATAATCTATATCCTTTGTAACATCATGCAGGGAGTCAGAGTATTGTTTTTGCCACCATTTCCTGCTTGTGGAAATGCTAAGCTGTACTGTACAGCTGAAGCTGAACGTTGCCCAGGTTTGTGCTCAAATGTCCTTGCTCAAATGCCCTCTTGCCCCATTGAACTCAGCCCTCCTCCAACTCAGAATTATTCTGGATTGTTCCTTGTTCATTTTATACACAAGCTGAAATCTTTCGATACAATGATCAATGCTTCCTTAAATGATCCCAGTCTAATATTTAATGCATTTTATACATATTGTGTGTATGCACACAAATTATGAAGTTGGCAGTGCAGATTGAAGATATCATTAGGATTCTGAACATTATAAATCGGACCGAGGCATGAAAAATAAGGAAATTATGACAAATGGTTATAAACTGTCCTGCTTTTCCCTCATGTCTAGTATTTATGCAGCACGCTTCAGGGAGGGATTTGAGAAGGTGCACAAAAGGAACGCAAAAATGGTCCCAGAGATGAGCAACTGGAGAACTATGTGGATAGTTTGAAGAAGCTCGGACTGTTCTTTATGGAGAACAGAAGATGAAGAATTCATTTTACACGTGTTCAAAATCATGTGGGATTTGGATAAAGTAGAGTAAAAGGGTAGGAGAATGCATTTGGATTGGTTACTCTTTGGAGAGTTGGTGTGGATTTGTTGGGCCAAGTGGCCTGTTTCCATTCTGTGTGGATTATATTTTTAAAAGGCTTGAGAAGAAAAGGACACTGATTTAAGATGATCAGCAAAAAAAGAGAGAAAAGAACGGTTACAAGGAAAACTGTTTTTTAAAAACAGCATTGCTTGGAAACTGAAATGTTCTGCCTAATCGTGTAGTGATAGAGGCAGCTTCAACTGAGGTCTTCAAAAGGAATCTACAATTTTCATAAGGAGAGGTTTTGCAGTATCACATAGTAAAAGGACTTGGGAGTGAGCATAGGCAAGTTCCTCTTTGAGAGCTGATCAAATCATTGCCTCCAAGTTGTTACCATTGATCATTGTATAACATTGCACAAACTACCAGCTCACCAGTTATTTCCTAATGGTTTGTCATATTCTGATATAATGACTAACTTAGTCGTGCCTGCAACTAAACTTACTTTGCAATTACTTCACTTGATCCAGGAGAACCTGCATTCCCACTTTCCTCACTGTTTGCACTGACAATGTTTCCAGAACTGCAATTCTTCAAAGAACACAAATTAAGTCATTTAACATCAGTAAACGTATCCAGAATTAAGTCCAAAGCAATTTAACAAAAAAAAATCGCAGACTTGAGATTCAATATTCCAAGCCTGGTGGACAAGTTTTCTTAATTTAGTCAATGACTTTGCAATTTTAATAAATCGCATTATTTGCCATAGTGATAATAAAAGGACAGAGATATCAATGCAAAGTCAGAATCAGGTGTAACAGACCTTTACCTGATCGTTGTTCTCTTCAGAAATTGTGATTATAAGGTGGAAAGGTCCTTTCACTGTAAGTCTAATGAGTTGTTGTAGTTCATTCCGGAGAGTGTAAGTGCTAGGTAGCCCAACATCGTAGCTCAGTGATGGTGAAGGGAGTGGAAATTAGGTACTTTTGTTCTTTTGCCAGTCAATCAAACTACTCTCTCTTTGATCATATTGAGCTTCTTGACTATTGTTGCAATTACCAGGTGAGCAGTGAAGATTCCAATGCTCCCGATTTTAGCCTTGTAATGGTGAAGTTAATGAGGGGGTAATGACAGAGCAGTATACCTTGAATCGCAGACTTGTAATCTTGCTAATGTTACTAGTTATTGATGCCATCACCACCCATTCCCCTGGAGTGTATTGACAATGCTGTCCTATGATCTGGAAAATGTTGGTGGGACTTTATTTGTTTTCAAGATGCATCATGAACCATCTTGGTCGTGTTGGTATGGGGTTCTTTTAACTTCCACAGGATGTCTACAGTACACCACAATGAGGGAATGCTGGGATTGGGGTATGGAAGAGACAGTACAGAGTGAAAAGAAGAGAAAAGGATTTATTCAGTATGTCACCCTTGTTTAAAGCCATTTCATGGCTATGCAAGACCTTCATACTGAAAGACAAGCAAAATTCAACCAACCATTGAAAAACTTTGGATGTTTTATGCTGATTCAAGATTGGTCTCTCAAAATAAGCCAAGCATTTCTGAACCAGTCAAGCAGTTGTTTTCTGTGATTGTTCTCATCTGTGTTAGTGTTCACCACACTGCCATGGGATGCCTTTGTGAGGCAATCCTGACATAATCTTACAACAACTGCCAGCACTTCCCTTTCAAATTATTGGATCCCTAATATAGCAGATTTAATCTGACATCAGACCAAAGTTATATGCCAATTTGTTTCGTTTAGTTTCTGACAAAGTTAGGTTTCCACCTAATTCACAGTGTGAGGTGTCAGCACTTTCACAGCTGCAAATAGTCATAAAGTACCAGTTAAATCATTTTAAATATGTGCATGATCACAAAGTTAATATTTGGCACTTCTCATCAACATCGGGAGTTTTGGCTGTGAGGGCAGGAGCTGGTGGGTGGGGAGTAAAGAGGTCAAATAAAGACTTGTCTCCACTGGTTCGGAGGGAAAACATCCCAAATGCAAGGATCTAAGTTTAACTTCCTTATCTCGGAAAAAGAAACTCGAGCACTTTATACACTATTGTTAATTTAACCCTTAGAAGCACAATTAGTAACTCAATGTTTGATTCAGAATCTGAACATTGTAATTACTCCTTATTCAAATTTACTGAAGGTCCATGTCATATTAGTCAGTATTGACTGTTTTGTTGAAAAGAGGATTTTATTCCTTTTCCTTTCCTGCTCCTTTGTCCATTCGGAGTTTACTGAAAGATCTGACCATAATAAACCCAGGAATAATTACAGGTCTCTGACCCAGAGCAGTGTAATGCCCTCAGTATTTAGGCTTCTATTCATTGATGATATCAGTGAAACGGTGTGGATGTGATGCTGCCTGTATTGGATTCACCATGAAAGCACTTTATAAGCTTGATTCAAACAAATAACTATTACTAGGGAAAGGGCCTGACTCCGTGGATACACATGGCCTCTGGCCAAATTAAATTATAAAAAGTGTGAAGCATTCAATGGCGACACTGTACGGGAGATAGACCAAGGCGAGGAGACCAGGAGCTGGTCCCAATCCGTAGCCATATTTCTTCAAATATGTCACCATATTTCATCAAATGTCACCAAACTCTGGAGACCATGGTAATGATTTTGGAGGGAGTGTAGAATAGGGGAGGGTTGGGGGACTGAGGATGAGCAGGAAAGAGAAATAAAGCGAGGCGATGAGGTGGGGTGAAGGAGAGGAACCCATTTCTGCAGTATTTTCACGATGGCTCCAATGTCCAGAAATAGAACCTCAGTATCGATCAGCAAGCAATTTCCTATCTCAGCATTTAGGATGGTGGTGCTACTGTTTAAGACAATTCTGTCTCAAATATTAAATTACTCGGGAGGCAGTCTAGCAGCCTCTTTAATGTAGCTGCTGTTGTCTGAACTGGCATTCGTTGCATTGCACAAAACATTTTGAAGGAATCAATGGTTCTCCAACATTCCCTTTTCACATTGTTGTATTCCAAATGAAGCATAATTAAACCACATCAAAATCAAATCACATCAAACTTCCTTCCTCATGTCTGGCAAACTTTGATTCCCATCCTCCTGACAAGCTGGTCTGTCAAAATGTCCCCAGCCACAAGTCATCATGAAGCACACATTAAACAAAGGACTTACACCTTTCAATGACTCGCAAACATTCGAAAGTAAACCCTGAAGATCAAAAGGCTCTATTGAGCTGATACAGCATTTTTTTTAATAAAGAGGAATCACTGTTATCACCAGGAATAATGCAAATATTGGGAGGGGCTGTGGTCTGGAATGGTGGTGTTTGCTAGAGCACCGGGAGATGTTGTCAAGAGGAAGTTCCTCCAGAAATCTTACAGAAATTCCTGCTCTCCAGAAATTCCTTTTCACATTACATTCCGTAAAAAAAGGCCACTTTCAAAAGCTATGACTGCAATATATGTTGGCTTTTTTTCAACTTTCACGGAGGCTTGCAGGACACCATGGTCTGTTCTTTTTGAAGAGATGGGGTGAGGGGAGGTAGCTGATGTATTAGTATTGGGAAGCAGAGAGTTAGGTAGTCAATGTGTTTTCAATATGTTTAGCCTCATTGCACAGTCCAGTGCTTGGAAGTGAACAACTGAAGGCCTGAACATTGAAGGGCTAGAAATGATTATTGAAAGACTCTGTGTTTAATGCATGCTCAATTATTCACTGGCTTTTAACTGGGAGGTGGTAGGATTCAGAATGTGGCAGGGAGGGAGTCTGGACCTTCCCATTGCTAAGCCATGCTGACATAGACCAGTTCTCTTTGACATTTTAATGCTCCATCAGCTCTCAAGCCTGCCTCCCTCATTTCCCTGATTGTGCCCAGCTTTGCAGGCTCAGTGATGATCAGTATGAATAGTAGGTCTCAGAAATGTGCTGATCTGTCCTCCCTCTTACTGGAGTAGCAGCTCTTTAAATTAAACAGCACCGTCAACTGATGAGTAACCCTCTTCATTTTAGATTAGAGTGGTGCTGGAAAAGCACAGCAGGTCAGGCAGTATCTGAGGAGCAGGAAAATCGACGTTTCGGGCAAAAGCCCTTTATCAATGAAGAATCTCTTCATTGGTCACTGCTGGCAACATACCGTCCTTGGCATCCGCCAAATCCTCCAGGTTTCAGTCCCAGCATTAGGTCTGCAGCATTAACTACATTCCACCTAAAATGTCTTTTTACAAGACTTACGATACAGCAAAGATTATATGCCAGTCAATAATTTCTTTAATGTAAAAAAAACTGTGGAAGTTGACAATCTGAAAGAAATACAGAAGTTGCTGGAGAAACTCAACATATTTTGCAGCATCTGTGGAGAGAAAGCAGAGTTCACGTTGAGTCAAGTGACCCTTCTTCAGAGAGGTCTGAAGTTCTGAACAGGAGTCATTCAACTAAAACATTAACTTTGTTTTCACTCTACAGATGCAGCCAGACCTGCTAGCTATTAGTAGACAGTCACACATTGTATTCAGCTTATTTTTCAATGACCTTCTTAGTTTCTGGAGAACCAGATTCACCAGCTCCCTTGCATTTTCAGTAGTTGATGTTTTCAGAGCTGCAAATGGTCATCAAGTGCCATTAAGTCAATTTAAGCAAACATTTATGTTCAGAATAAAAACATTTTTAGAAACTTGAATAGGAGTGTCAGGAGTTCAAGCCACTGACAGTTAGGCTGGAACATGGAAATGAAGGATGTGACAAACCTATTCCTTCAAGACTTTACATGCATTGCATAGTCTAGAAAAGTCTCAAATAAAGAGGTTAGGGCAATTATAGAAGGGCAACTAACTGTCCAATTTCTCCAGTGAAGAGCTTTGGATACTGGTTCTAATACAGGATTGACTTTTTCTCATCAATGGGTATTGGCTCAGCAATTGCAAACATTAATGGTGGCACAGAAAGGTTTGTCACTCTGCTATCGTTCCGATTTCACCATCAGCTCTTTAGATTGGGCCATTTCATTTTTGGGAGAGTGACCCAGCAATATCTTCTTGGTCAGGCCACACCAGTAGCATGCTGCCCTTGGTGGTGCCATCCACCACAGCAGCGCTGGCTCCAGCTCTCAGTCCAAGCAGCAGGACTCCACCACAATTCACAACATTATTACTGCAAAAGACTTGTTTAAAAAAATACACCACAATCTAACTTCTCGGAAAAATAAACACTTGGGAGCCAGAGCCCAGCAGTTTCCACAATGTGCTAACTGTGGCCTGGAACAGCGTATTTGACATTGTTCTTGCATGTACGCAGAAGAAAATACCTACATAACTTCACAAGAATTGCTAGTTCTCCAGCAATAGCCTTTATTCCAAATACAATATTATTCAGGAGTTAAATTGCACTTTGAATCAAACTGACACTTCAATTTCTTCAGTTGTTCCTGACAACTATAGGTTTCATTTCCATTGTAGTTATTGTCACACTTACTATGCCTGCAATTGATGATAAAAGATAAATGAAGTTATTTAAATGAGCATTTGCCTCCATCCCACAACTTTGAGCCAGCTGTTTGAAAGACTGAAGATTCGGGATTCAGGACTGCAGCTTGCATTCAGCTGTTTGAGTGAAACTGGCCACACTCCAGATGGGTGACTGCAATAAATGTTCATGATTCAGATACATCACACTGTAAATTTTTGCTATAAATTCGGTGTGTTAGGATTGAGCCCTCAACTATCACCTGATGAAGGAGCGACACTGCGAAAGCTAGCGTGCTTCCAATTAAACCTGTTGGACTATAATCTGGTGTTGTGTGATGTTTAGCAATAAATGATGAATTTGTTCTTCAAAACCTTTGTTGCTGGTGATAATGATTAGAGACAGAAATGGGATAGCAAGTTCTTGAATGTTTTCATATTCAGAGTTTAGAAACTTCAATAACAAAATGTAAACAAAATGTAAGTGTCTTCCATGTTCTCTCCTAATACAATATTTTTGAAACAAAATTCTGAATCCCTAATTCTAATGCAGATAACAGAGAGACAGAAATGCAAATGCTCTTGCCTGCAGTGGTGTTCCCTGCCCTGCTGTGTGATGTTTCCTGAAAAGTCCAGAGAAAGTGACTTACTTTCTATTTTGTTTACTCTGAATGAAGCAAAACATTAATCACATATTGTTTTCAAACTTACTTTTTTCATGATAGATTTTGGAGTGTACAGTTTTCATCGACCTTGTACTTGGGACTGGCAGGTGATCTGCAAATAGTCAGAAAAGTGCTATGCAGTCATTTTAAGCGAACATCTACATCCACAATACAATCATCATAGTAAACCTGAACAATTGAGTAAATATTTTAAGCGATTGACAGCTAGTTTTATAAAACTGGTTCAAGATTTATTAGCACAAAACCCTCATTGCCTGTTTGCAAGACAAGCTAATGAGGCTGGAGTATGGAAGCAAAGAAAGGGAGATACGATGCAACGAATTCCTTTCTTCAAAACTTTATACTTGTTGCAGTGTCTCAAATTATTCTAGCTGAAGAGCTCCAGGCCCAAATGGAGACTAGGCAACCAATTTTCCAATATCTCCAATGAAGACTTTTGGTACTGTCCCCACATGCAGGGCTGCATTTCCATGTCAACTGGCAGTTGCCAAGATTCTCATGAGTCAGGCCAAGCGGAGGGGAGTTCAGGAGCAAAGCCCAACTCCCTTCTGCCCCATTACATTATCCTGTCCTTCGGGGTGGTGGGGGGGGGCAAATGAAGTCACCAATTGAGA
Source organism: Chiloscyllium punctatum (assembly GCF_047496795.1). NCBI lineage: Eukaryota > Metazoa > Chordata > Chondrichthyes > Orectolobiformes > Hemiscylliidae > Chiloscyllium > Chiloscyllium punctatum. The sequence goes on from NC_092765.1 coordinate 55,290,126, forward strand.
GCCACTCGTGTCTGTCTGTGTAGTGAATAGGAGAGCTCCTTAACTCCCGCAGTGGGCCGTGGCCTGCAAATCTTTTGAGTACAGGCTCAGCAATATCCACCACTACTGGCAGCAAAGGACAGGTCACTGTTCTGTCTTCATTCTGTTGTTGCTGTTAGCTCCTGGGATCATGCCATTTCAATAATGGTTTGTGACCAATCAGCAACTTCTGTACTACCTACTGTCAGTATCATGCCACCCTTGGCACTGACAACCATTACGTTTGACTCCAGCTCTCAGTTCAACCAGCAGGGCTTCACCAGAATTCATAAAATGATGACTGCAAAAGTCTCCTGTAAGAAAGAACACTATCTTCCAACTTCTGGATGTAATACATCTTTTGGGGGTTAAGATGACTGTAGTAACTAGGGCCAGCTGCATGGTTCCTGGATGCAGAAGGAAACATCTACATAACTTCACAGGAACTGAAACATATTTTCCAGTTATTGCAAACAATCTTGGAGAATTATATTTTACATATCCCTTGCAGTTTGGATTGTCAACCTTACGATGCCTGTAACTGGTCAGACAAGATAAATTAAATCCTTAAGTTAGCATTTGCCTCCAGCTACTATTGAGTGCCAGCTGCTTGAATGGCTGAAGACTTTGCAATCAGTGGTGCAGCTTGAGTTCAGCTGCTTTTGTTAAACTTCTTACAATCCAGACGGATACTGCAAACAATACTGATTTTATTCTTCAACCCGTTTCATAGGTTTGATGAACATTATATCCGGTGATAGGGGTGAGAGTGTGATGGGATACGTATTTCTTGAATATACTCATTTTAAGACACTAAAATGATTAGGGATAAGTAACTCAAATTTGCAAGCAATTTTGAATTCAAGCTTCCTTGATGTCCTCTCCTAAAACTGTCTGTTTTGTAAAAAACTCTCTGACCCGAAGAATAATGTCGATAATGGAGAGGCAGTATGCGATTGCTATGGTCGGAAATGGTATTCTCTGCATTGCTGTGTGCTGTTTTCATGAGGAGTCTGTACATTATCTTACTGTAACTGTCAGTCCACCAGCAATTTATTTTCATTTTCTTGTACTCTGAATGAGGCAAAGTCATGGTCACATATTGCATCAAACATACTTTGTCATGACCGCTTTAGATTTGGAAGGCATGGTTTTCCATCTCCATCGCAGTTTCGGCTGTCACGTTTACCAGGCTTGCAATTGAACAGACAAGTTTAGTCACTGAAATCAGCATTTGCCTCCATCTACAAGTGTGTTCCAGCTGCTGGAATGGCTAAAAAATCTGGATTCAGTATTGCAACTCTTATTCAGCTGCTTTTTAAAAACTGTTCACACTACAGAAGGATGACTGCATGGTTTGGTGATTTCTCTTTGTCAAATTTACATAACTAGTTTACAAGTAGTCAGAGCACAGATAGGGGAAGAGGCAGAGAATGTTGGGGAGAAGGGATTTTTCCTTGCAGTATAGACCAGAGTGTTCAATGGGATGTAAAGCGTTCAGGACCGAGCTGATGAAGGGTAAACATTTCACTGAAGATATTTGGATATTTTAAAGCAATGGCTTTCCAGCAACTCTGTTTATCTTTCTGTTTTACAACATTCACTATTCTTTCGGGTTTTATTTGGATGGATTCTGTTGTTCTAGTTAAATAAGAGCTTCAATCTATAGGTACAAAGCAAGTATGAGAGATGCAAATTTAGTGCGATTGCTGTGGTCTGGTCTGCAAAGGTGTTTGTTGCACTGCTGTCATATGCTTTCAAGAGGCAGCCCCTGAACAATCTAAACAACAGTTCTCCAGCAATATCCTTTCACGTCTTTGAATTCTGAATCAATTATCATTTATACACAAACTGGAGCAAACTTATTTTCTGCAACTGTCCCTGGAGAAATTAGATTTCCAGGTTCTACACAGTATACGCAGCTGAAATTACTCATGAAAGAAGACATTTTAAGCTAGGTCTTGTATGCACAATTGGCTGATGGCTGGTATAAAATTGCTGGATGCTCAGGGATTCAGTATTATATTTTTTAATCAACTGTATTTATTAAGTAGATCAACTTCCAGAGGTAGTGGGATAATGGAAAACAGTAGGTTTTTTCTTTAAAACTTTCACAGGGGCTTTGAAAGACACCACCGGCAGAATGGGGGGAGCAGAGGATATAGGAACTCTAATTGTTCAGCTCCGAAGATGGAGGATTTCAGCATTATAAACTTTGTTGGATCTTTACATTGGAACTCCAATTTGTCAGTTTAATCAACCTGCCACATCCCATACAAACAGGGATGAGTTAGATATTCAACATGAGTATGCCTCATTAATTGGAACGTTAAATCCACATTCCTGCCTACCCTGAAATCCTTTCACCATCCCTCTCTCAACAATAAACTATTTATCTTTGCCTTTAAAATATTCCATAGCTCTGCTTTAATAACGTGTCAGAGTTTCCACATTTTGAGATAAAACAAATCATCTCGATGTGTTTTACATGGGAAACCACTGACATTTAGACAGTAATCCTTCATTCTCGTCTCTTCTGTAAGAGGAAACATCTTGTTTCAATTAATTTGCCTCTTCCTCTCTTAACCACAAACTGAGAAAAGCCTAGACTATCTGAATTCCCTTTGTATGACAAGTCATTCTGTAAGTATTATTCTGGAAAGCATTCTCCGAATTGCCTCCAACGTATTTACTTCCCGCCATAAACAGAGTGACCGATAAGAATTAGAGCCTTCAAGATTCAAGCTTAACAGTGCTCTCTACTTTTGTGTTTAAATTCCCCCACGATAAAAGGAAAACATTTATTCGCTTTCCTAATTACATACAGCTAGCACTTTGTGATTCAGGGAATGATACACTCTGATCCCAACGAATCTCACAGCTATGAAATCTCCCTCTATTTAAAAAAAACGCTTTTCTTCCATTCAAAATGGACAACTTCACTTTTATCCACGTATAGCTCTATTTGTCAGGCCTTTGACTACTCACTTAACCTATATTTCTCTCTAGCACCCCAATGTCCTCTGAAGTTATTTTTTAACCTTTCTTTTGTCATGTCAGCTTTATATTAATTCCTTTGTGAGTCATGGAATGTGAGTCAATACTTGGAAGATTTGAGCAGATACAGATTTGTTTTAAATAGCTGCTCAAGCTATATGATCCTAACCATTCTGAACTCCGGATAGTTCCCAGTTCCAAACACCGAAGTAATGAACATTTATGTAAAAAAGGCTGAACCCCTGAAAGTAATTAGAGTATACCAAAATAACAACAAGATTCTTGTCAGCCCCTCTCTCTCTCTGTCACTCTGTCTGTCACACAAACACACACACACACACACAAACACACACACACAAACACACACACACACAAACACACAAACACACACACACACAAACACACACACACACAAACACACACACACACGCACAAACACACACACACACACAAACACACACACACACAAACACACCATGGATATGTGAAAATCATGAAATGTAAGATATCTGTAAGGCAAATGGATGCTATAAACTTCCACTGTAATATGTCAACCTTTCAGCAAAACAACAATGGTTGACTCAGACCCGTGGCCTGTGCCTCTTGCTTGATGTGGGAGCTTAGGAACGTGGCTGACGCTCCTGACTCTTACACTTGCAAGAAGTGTGTCCAGCTGCAGCTCTTGTTTGACCGCATGAAGACTCTGGAGCTGCGGATGGACTCACTGTGGAGCATCTGTAATGCTGAGGATGCCATGGATAGCACGTTCAGTGAGCTGGTCACAACACAGTTTAGAATTGCTGAGGGAGACAGTAAATGGGTGACCAAAAGAAAGAAAAAGAGTGAGAAGACAGTTCAGGTGTCGCCTGCCGTTGTCTCCCTTCAAAACAGGTATACCGTTTTGCATACTGTTGGGGGAGATTACCAGGGGAGGACAGCAGTTGAATGGTTCATGGTATCGTGGCAGGCACTGCTGTTCAGAAGGGCGGTAAAACGACTCGTAGGACCATTGTCACAAGGAATTCTCTTGTGAAGGGAGTAGATAGGCGGTTCTGTGGCCGGAATGGGACTTCTGGATGTTATGTTGCCTCACAGGTGCTCAGGTCAGGTATGCCACCGATCAGCTGCAGAGTGTTCTAAAAGGGGAAGGTGAACAGCCAGTTGTCTTGGTACTTATGGACACCAACGATATAAGTGGAAAATGAGACGAGGTCCTCAAAGAAGAATTCAGGGAGCTAGGAGGGAAGTTAAAGAGGAGGTCCTCAAAGATAGTGATCTCGGGATTACTACCAGTGCCACGTGCTAGCCAACGTAGAAATTTTTAAAAAAGACAGGTTGAACATATGGCTTGAGAGATGGTGTAGAAGGGAGGGGCTCAATTTGTTGTACATTGGGAACGGTTCTGGGGCGGGTGGCATTACAAAATGGACGGTCTACATCTGAACCAGACTGGAACCAATGTCCTTAGTGGGTTTTTTGCTACTGCATTTGGGAATATTTCAACTAATGTGGCAGGAGACTGGGAACCAGAAGAGAAAAGAAGTCGGCAGTGATGTGGAGACTGGAGACTGTAAGAATTATGAAGATAGCATTCATAAAGGGAAGAGTAGGCAGACAGTAGATGAGAACAAAAAAACTGGTAGCCTAAAATGCATCTATTTTAATGCAAGGAGTATAGTGTGAAAGGCAGATGAATTTAGGGCTTGGATTGGTGCCTGGGAGTATCATGTTATTGCAATCACAGAGGCTTGTTGGAAGGAAGGGCATGAAGATTGACAATTAAACATCCCTGGATATAGACGCTTCAGACAAGACAGGGAGGGAAGTAAAAGGCAGGGGTTGAGTTGCATTGCTGGTCAAGGACGATATCACGGCTGGGCGAAAGGAGTACACTATAAAGGTCTTGGATAGTGAGGCATTATGGGTGGAGCAGAGAAATTTGAAGGGTGCAGTTACACTGTTGGGGCTGTATTACAGGCCTCCCAACAGTGAGCATGTGGTCGAAGAACAAATAGGTAAAAAGATTATGGAAATATGTAGAGGCAATAGGGTAGTGGTGATGAGAGATTTTAATTTCCCCAACATTGACTGTGATATACTTAGCGTCAGAGGTCTTTGTGGGGTGGAATTTGTAAGAAATGTCCAGGAGAGTTTTCTACTGCAGCATGTCAATAGTCCGACGAGGGAAGAGGCCATATTGTGCCTGGTACTGGGGAACAAGCCAGGACAGATGGTAGAAGTTGCGGTGGGGGCTTTGTTTGGGAACAGTGACCACAATTCTGTAAGTTTTAGAATAATTATGGATAAAGAAGAGAGTGGTCCTAAGGGAAGAGTACTAAACTGAGCCAAGACCAATTATATCAAAATACGGCAGAAGCTCGGAAATGTGAAATGGACACAGCTATTTGAAGGGAAGTCCACATTTGAGACGTGGGAGGCTTTGAAAGGGAGGTTAAAGATAGTGCAGGATAGGCATGTCCCGTTGAAGGCAAAGGATAGGAAGGGCAACATTCGTGAACCGTGGATGACAGGAGAAATTCTATGACGAACCAAGATGAAAAGGGAAGCATACATAAGGTCTAGGCGGCTAAGAACAGAACGGGCCCTGGAAGAATATCGTAAAAGTAGGACAAGAATCAGGCGGGCTTAAACGGGTTATGAAATATCTTTAGCGAGCAGAATTAAGGAGAATCACAAAGCATTTTATTCTTATACAAGAAGCAAGAGAGTACCTAGAGAAAGGATAATGAAGGAAGGCTGTGTGTCGAACCTGAGAGAATGGGTGAGATTCTGAATGATTACTTTGCATCAGTGTTCTCTGAGGAGAGGAACATGATGAATGTTGAGATTAGAGATGGAAGTTTGATTAGTCTTGAACACGCTGATATAAGTAGCGAAAATGTGTTGGGTAGGCTAGAGTTTATTAAGGTGGACAAATCCCCAGGACCGGATGGGATCTATCCCAAGTTGCTGAGGGAGGCGAGAGGGGAAATAGCTGGGGCCCTGACAGATATCTTTGTGGAATCCTTAAATACAGGTGAGGTGCCAGAGGATTGGAGGGTAGCTTATGCTGTCCCCCTGTACAAGACGGGAAGTAGGAATATTCTGGGTAACCAAAGACGAGTGTGCATGACGTCAGTGGTGGGAAAGTTGCTGGAGAAGGTACTGAGGGATAGGATCTACTTATGTTTAGAAAAGAATGGGTTTACAGTGATAGGAAAAATGGTTTTGTGCAGGGGAGATCGTGCCTTACCAACTTAATTGAGTACTTTGAGGAAGTGAGCAATTTGCTAGATGAAAGAAGGGCTGTACATGTCATATACATGGACTTTAGTAAAGCGTTTGATAAGATTACCCATGGTAGACTAATGGAGAAATTGAAGTCATATGGTGTGCAGGGTATTCTAGCTAGGTGGATAAAGAACTGGTTCAGAAACAGGAGACAGAGAGGAGTATTTGAAGGGATTTTCTCAAAACGGTGAAAGGTGACCAGTGGTGATCCACAGGGGTCAGTGTTGGGGCAACTGTTGTTTGTAATATAAATAAATGATCTGGAAGAGGACACTGTTGGTATGATCAGCAAGTTTGCAGATGACACGAAGATTGTTGGAATAGCAGAAAGCATAAGGGACTGTCAGAGAATGCAGGAGGATATAGAGGGACTGGCGATTTGGGCGGAAAATGGGAGGTAGTTTTCAATCCAGACAAATGTGAGGTGATGTATATAGGCAAGACTAATTCTAGAGCGAATTATACAATGAACGGAAGAGCCTTGAGAAAAGTTGTTGGGCAGAGAGCTCTTGAAGTGCAGATCCATTGTATCCTGAAGGTTGCTGCACAGGTGGATAGAGTAGTCAAGAAGAAATATGGTTTGCTTGCCTTCATTGGACGGCGTATTGAGTATACGAGCTGGTAAGTCCTGTTAAAATTGTACAAGACATTGGTTCAGCCGCATTTAGAATACTGTATACAGTTCTGGTCGCCACATTATTAAAAGGATATGGACGCCTTTTGGAGGGTGCAAAGAAGGTTTACGAGGATGGAAGGTGCTAGCTATGAAGAAAGGTTGAGTAGGTTAGGTTTATTTTCATTAATAAAAATGAGACTGAGGGTGGGACCTGATTGAGGTTTACAAAATCGTGAAGGGTTTAGACAGGGTGGATAGAGATAAGCTTTTTCCCAGTGTGAAGGATTCAATAACGAGAGGTCATGCTTTCAAGGTGAGAGGTGAAAAGATTAAGGAGGATACAAGCGGCAAGTACTTCACACAGAGGGTGGTGGCCGTTTGGAACTCGTTGCCAACAGATGTGGTAGAGGCAGGCACGGTAGATTCATTTAAGATGCGTATGGACAGATGCAGTAGATGGAGAGCAGAGGGATACAGATGCTTAGGAAATGACCGACATGTTTAGCCAGCACATTTGGATCGGCTCAGACTTGGAGGCCGAAGGGCCTTTTCCTGGGGCGTAAATTTCCTTTGTTCTTTTTTGTTAACTTATACATTCCTTTTCATGTTGTATTTATTAGAAGGTTAGAGGTTGGGAAGTGCTTTTAACAAAAAGGACCCAGATGTCCTTGGTCACACGTCACGAACAGAATTCATGCAGGGCATCCATTAACCAGGACAGGAAATGAAATGTCAGCCTTCATTACAAAATGAATCTTGTGTAGGAGTTGTGGAGTGTTGTTGAGGCAGTATTTCGGCTATTGTGGACAGACTCTCTGACCTTTATAAATCAATGGTCTCCTTGTCACAGAGGCAGTGCAAAGCTGTTTTATCAGAATAATCTCTGGGATGATGGTAACATGAAGAGAGTGTGAAGCAAATGGATGTTTTATTTGTAGCACGGTGAGAGAATAAGATTTGACTGCATTGAAACTTGAAGATTATGGACGAACACACATTATGTCCAGATATAGAAATTGATGGCATAAGAAATACATTTTCCCCAAGAGACTTGCATCTTGGTAATTTATGTACCTCTGTGAAGCTCCGATGTTGGTTGGAAGAGAGCCTCAGGCTCTGAATGAACTCTCATTGCCTCAATGTGCAGTTGATGTGTGACCCTGCACTGAAAGGCACATTGTTCACTCATCTGTCAGCAGCTGCAATGCCTAACTCCTGAAAATGTTAGCCATTCCCAACAGCTTCTGACCTCCATAGGGATATATCGGTCTGCCTTCTCGGAGATGCCCTCCCTCTTCACCGTCAACAAACCATATTAATGTATCCACTGTGTACCAAAAGCAATGGAGCCAGGAGGAGCGGCATGGGACAGTCTATCCATGCAGTCTCTGTTTCATTGGTTTGTCATGTTTGGTTGTAGATAACATCGTCCTATTTCTGTACAAGGGGATTGAGCCGTTGAATGGCCACCTCCTGATGACATGGGAGACGCTCAAGAAACTGACTGGGCAACCAACCCATGGTGCATGTTTAGCAGCTCAATGTGTTTGACTGGGCTCCTCACCTTCCTGTGTAATAGTCAGGAGAGAATGAATGGGCTACGACCACAGGGGGTCCCTGCACTGGCTGCTTCCTCCCAGTCCCCCTCACTGTCACCCATCTATCTGCCATCTTTGGAGTTACTACTTCCCTATAGCTCCGATCTATGACCCCCTCTGCCTCTCTTCAGCTGCGTGCTTTTAAAGGGGAAACAAACCTACCCAGGTAAGCTTACGCTCTACCTGCTTCCGGGTCTCGGCTGCCTCTCTGGTCGTCGTCACTTCCCCCTACTGTTCCCGCTCTTTCTGTGAAGAGACAGTGAAAAAGAAAACACCGCTGCCCGCTACCGGTAAGCACTTTTAAAACAACAGTCTTACCTTAGCTGCTGCTCGCAATCAAAATGGTCGTTCCCCTCAAGAACAAGTATACCGTTTTGGATACTTGTGGGGGGGACGACTTACCAGGGGTAAGTGACGGGGCTCAGGCCTCTGGCACGGAGCCTGTCCCCCCTACTCAGAAGGGAAGGGTGGAGAAGAGCAGAGCAATAATAATTGGGGACTCGATAGTTCGGGGCACAGATAGGCGGTTTTGTGGGAACAAGAGAGACTCACGTTTGGTATGTTGCCTCCCAGGTGCAAGGGTACGTGATGTCTCTGATCGTGTTTTCCGGGTCCTTAAGGGGGAGGGGGAGCAGCCTGAAGTCGTGGTCCATATTGGCACCAATGACATAGGTAGGAGGATTGCTGAGGATGTTAGACAGGCTTTTAAGGAGCTAGGTTGGAAGCTCAGAGTTAGAACAAACAGAGTTGTTGTCTCTGGTTTGTTACCCGTGCCACGTGATAGAGAGTCGAGGAATAGGGAGAGAGAACAGTTAAATGCGTGGCTACAGGGATGGTGCAGGAGGGAGGGATTTCGGTACTTGGATAACTGGGGTTCTTTCTGGGGAAGGTGGGACCTCTATAGACAGGATGGTCTGCACCTGAACCTGAGGGGCACCAGTATCCTTGGGGGGAGGTTTGCTAGTGCTCTTGGGGGGGGTTTAAACTAACTCTGCAGGGGCATGGGAACCCAGACTGTAGCTTTAGGGTGCAGGACCTGGAGTGTAGGGAGGTTAGGAATATGGCATCAATCTTAAAGGAGGGTGCCTGTAAACAGAAGAGTGGCTTGAAGTGTGTATACTTTAATGCCAGAAGTATACGAAATAAGGTAGGTGAACTCGCAGCTTGGGTTGGTACCTGGGACTTTGATGTTGTGGCTATTACGGAGACATGGCTAGATCAGGGACAGGATTGGGTGTTGCAGGTTCCAGGGTTTAAATGTTTTAGTAGGGTCAGAGGTGGGGGTAAAAGAGGGGGGGTGTGTGGCTTTGCTTGTCAAAGATAGTATTACAGCGGTGGAAATGAAGATGGATGAAGATTTGCCATCTGAGGTAGTTTGGGTTGAGGTTAGGAATAGGAGAGGTGAGGTCACCCTGTTAGGAGTCTTTTACAGGCCTCCTAATAGTCCTAGAATTGTTGAAGAAAGGATTGCGAAGATGATTCAGGAGAAGAGTGACAGTAATAGGGTGATTGTTATGGGAGACTTTAACTTTCCTGATATTGATTGGGAAAGCTATAGCTCAAGTTCGTTAGATGGGTCAGTGTTTGTGCAATGTGTGCAGGAGAGTTTCCTGACACAATATGTAGATAAGCCAACAAGAGGTGAGGCCATACTGGATTTGGTTCTGGGTAACGAACCAGGCCAGGTATTAGAACTAGAGGTAGGTGAGCACTTTGGGGACAGTGACCACAATTCGGTGATTTTTAGTCTAGTGATGGAGAGGAATAAGTGTGTACTACAGGGCAAGAGTTATAGCTGGGGGCAGGGAAATTATGATGCGTTGAGGCATGACTTAGGATGTGTGGATTGGAAAAGTAGATTCCAAGGCAAGAGCGTAATTGATATGTGGAACTTGTTCAAGGAGCAACTATTGAGTGTCCTTGATAAGTACGTACCTATCAGGCAGGGAGGAAAGGGTCGTGTGAGGGAGCCGTGGTTTAATAAGGAGTTGGAATCCCTTGTTAAATGGAAGAGGGCGGCCTTTGTAAAGATGAGGCGTGAAGGTTCAATAGGAGCGATTGAGAGTTATAAGGTAGCCCGGAAGGACCTGAAGAGAGAGCTAAGAGCAGCACGGAGGGGACATGAAAGGTCCTTAGTTGGTAGGATTAGGGAAAACCCTAAGGCTTTCCATAGGTATGTTAGGAATAAAAGAATGACTAGGGAAGGAATAGGTCCAATCAAGGATAGTAATGGGAAGTTGCGTGTGGAGGCTGAAGAGATTGGGGAGGCGCTGAATGAATACTTTTCGTCAGTATTCACTCAGGAACAGGACATTGATGTCGATATGAATACTGAGGCACGAATAAGTAGAATGGATGGCTTTGAGATATGTAGAGAAGAGGTGTTGGAAATTCTGGCAAGGGTGAAAATAGATAAGTCCCCTGGGCCTGATGGCATTTATCCTAGGATTCTCTGGGAAGCAAGGGAGGAGATTGCAGAGCCATTGGCCTTGATTTTTGTGTCCTCTTTGTCGACAGGAGTAGTGCCAGAGGACTGGAGGCTAGCAAACGTGGTTCCCTTGTTCAAGAAGGGGAGTAGGTATAATCCTAGTAACTATAGGCCAGTGAGTCTCACTTCTGTTGTGGGCAAAGTCTTAGAGAGAATTGTAAGGGATAGGATTTATGCACATCTGGAGAAGAATGATGTGATCAAGGATAGTCAGCATGGTTTTGTGAAGGGCAGGTCGTGCCTCACAAACCTTATTGAATTCTTTGAGAAGGTGACGAAGGAGGTAGATGAGGGGAAAGCGGTAGATGTGGTATATATGGATTTTAGTAAGGCGTTTGATAAGGTCCCCCATGGTAGGCTACTGCAGAAAATACAGAGATATGGCATTGAGGGTGAGTTGGAGGTTTGGATTAGGAATTGGCTCTCTGGAAGAAGACAGAGGGTAGTAGTTGATGGCAAAGGTTCATCTTGGAGTGCCGTCACTAGTGGTGTTCCGCAAGGATCTGTTTTGGGACCATTGCTGTTTGTCATTTTTATAAATGACCTGGAGGAAGGGTTAGAAGGTTGGGTGAGCAAGTTTGCGGATGATACGAAAGTCGGAGGAGTTGTCGACAGTGAGGAAGGATATGGCAGGTTACAGAGGGATATAGAGAAGCTGCAGAGCTGGGCAGAAAGGTGGCAAATGGAGTTCAATGTAGCTAAGTGTGAAGTGATTCACTTTGGTAAGAGTAATAAAAAGATGGATTACTGGGCTAATGGTAGACTACTTGGTAGTGTGGAAGAGCAGAGGGATCTTGGTGTCCATGTACACAGATCTCTGAAAGTTGCCACCCAGGTAAATAGTGCAGTGAAGAAGGCATATGGGGTACTGGCTTGTATTGGTAGAGGAATTGAGTTCCGGAGTCCTGAGGTCATGCTGCAGTTGTATAAGACTCTGGTGCGGCCGCATCTGGAATATTGTGTGCAGTTTTGGTCGCCATACTATAGGAAGGATGTGGAGGCACTGGAACAGGTGCAGAGGAAGTTTACCAGGATGTTGCCTGGTATGGTAGGAAGATCCTATGAGGAAAGGCTGAGGCACTTGGGGTTGTTTTCTTTGGAGAAAAGAAGGTTTAGGGGTGATTTGATAGAGGTGTACAAGATGATTAGGGGGTTAGATAGGGTTGACAGTGAGAACCTTTTTCTACGTATGGAGTCAGCTATTACAAGGGGGCATAGCTTTAAATTAAGGGGGGGGGGTAGATATAGGACTGATGTTAGGGGTAGGTTCTTCACTCAGCGAGTCGTAAGTTCATGGAATGCCCTGCCAGTAGCAGTAGTGGACTCTCCCTCTTTATGGGTATTTAAGCGGGCATTGGATAGGTATATGGAGGATAGTGGGTTAGTGTAGGTTAGGTGGGTTTTGATCGGCGCAACATCGAGGGCCGAAGGGCCTGTACTGCGCTGTATTCTTCTATGTTCTATGTTCTATGTTCTATCCCTATTCTTATCCAATAACATTGATGGGCAGAATGACCTCCTCATATTCCTGTGAATTGAGCTTGAGCTGCTGAATGAGTACCTCTCTTTTCTCTGGTAACGCACAGTGTCCAGCAGGACTGTGACATGCATTTTACCAACACTTCAACAACACCAGCCTGAATGGACACAGGCTGTTTCAGGAGCTTAGGGGGACACATTGTTCTGAACATTACATGATTTTCAGTCACCATCTCAACTTCTGAGATTCTGATGGGGGGAAAGACACTGAGGCGTAAATGAGGATGTTTATGCTGTGGATCTTCCGCAGAGATGTCCCGAGACTGAGATGGGACATGTCAAAGAACCACAAACATTTTACTTGTGATGAATCACTCCAACCGGTGGGGAGGTTACACTTGAGTTCCATTAAGTTCCATTTTCTTCAGGTTTCTTGATACCGTCCTCAGTCAAACACTGCCTTGTTGTCAGGATCATTCCCTATTACCTGTTTTTTTTATATATTTTGTTCATGTCAATTGGTCACGGTGTATGTGTGCGGCGTGTTTCCTTCTCACATAGGGGTATGACCATCGGGACTTCTCTATCTCAGAGAGGTTGGGGAGATGGATCTTTGAGATAGTGGGAAGGAAGGGATGGATGGATATTTGACACAGCAGGCACTCCAGGAGTTGGGGCATAGAGCAGATCAGCCATGATCCTATTGAAGGAAAGGCAGGCAGTAGGGGCTGAATGACCTATCCTGCTTCTCATGTTCTTGAATTCTGTTATTGGAAGGTTCATCATTGTTATTTTCCTGGCTGTCCTGTGAAGGAATGTTGGTAGTCAAAGAGGCCAGAGGATTTTGTGAGCAATATCTGGGTACAGAATAGGGTTATTATTCACTGTGAATCTGGGTCAACAGCATGACAAATGAATGGAGACAGGGGAACTTCTGTGAAGAGAGAGGAGGGGACTGTTTCACAGTAACAACAGCTCTTTTATTTTTACCAAGAACGTTTTCCAATCGACACCAAATCATGTTTGACTGTATTCAGGGGCTGAATAGTCACCGCAGTTTCTGTGCACCAGGTAGTAGGAGTAAGTGGTCTCCAACTGCTCCTGAGTAGCAGATTGAGGTGCTGAATGGAATGGGGCGAAGTAGGACTGAGGAACAGGAGTGGGTCCCTGCCCAACCAGGCCCTAATGTTGTGGCTGATCAGATTGTGGTCTCAGCCCCACGTTCCGATCTGCAGTTCATTATCCTTGAGTCACTTGCCCGTCAAATATTTAACTAAGACACCTTTGAATAAATGCAAACACACAGGTACCACAAACCTATGGGCAGGAGTAATTCCCAATCAAATGGCCTTTTGAGAATTTCTCCTCATCCCTGTTCCTACTGAGGTTAAAGAGTCATTGCTTCTTTTTCTAGTCCCACTCCTCTAGACGTCATGACAAATTATCATTGTAATTAAGTTTATGATATGGTAAATGATATCCGTCTCAGACTGGATCAGGTTCAGTGTAAGGAACAAGTGAGACAGATTTCTTAAACTTGTAAAAAATCGAAAACAAAAGCGCAGTTACTCGAAATACGATGGATACATAAATGGTATAAAGTTTGAACATTGACAATATGTACATCAACATTTATTTTTCTATAAATCTGAGACACAGAAATATACGAACAAAGACACACATACACGCACACACACACGTCTAAAGGCAAACAGAAAAAAATTGAAAGTCTGCAGAATATTAATTCGAAGAGCTTTGTCCAAATAACATTAAATTTCATGACAAAAGCAATATTGAAAATGTTTGAATTGTTATTCTGCCTCTGAAGTGATTCTGCCTCACAGAAGCTGCTGGCACTGGGGTTTCTCCTGGAACAGTTGGATTTGGCTGAATTCCCTTTGCTGCAGGCAGTGGAGAGATTGCAATGAATCCTCAACAGGAACCCTCAAAGAGTGCTAATGATGACTGATTGATTTTCAGCTCTCATATGTTGCTGTAGAGAAGTACAAGTAGAGACGGAGGAATGGCCGTTGCTTCTACGACAGTTTGCATTTGCTCTCTCTCTGATCTGAAACATGCAATAATGTGACCCGAACACCAACCTGGACTCGGTAAGGTCTGGTTGAACATCCTCCTGATTGAATGACTCCATCCCCGTTACCTGCCCTATTTAGGAATAATTTGTAATTTATAATTTGAAGGTATATATATTTGTGTCTGCATAATTTTTGTACAATAAATTCATGTCTTCATAGTACCTGTGTTAAAATGATTGTGTTGTTTTCTAAACTGGAATCTTCAGTGTTATTCTCTCATCCCTCAGCTATGCCCCAATACACTCTCCTCAGGGTCTATTTTGGTTCAATATGATCAGCTGTCATTCTCAGGCCTGAAGTACTCTGACCTTGCAGAGGCCATGAGGGGCATGGATGCAGGATCGGCCAAGGTTATTTTCCAAGGCAGGAAGAGTCCAAACCAGAGGGTAAAGATTTAAAGTGAGAGGGGAAAATTAAAAAGATATCTGAGAGGTAACTTTTTTCACACAGAGGGTAGTGCGTGTATGGGATGAGCTGGCAGTGAAAGTGGTGGATGCTGGTACAATTACAACATTTAAGAGGCAATGGATGGGTATATGAATAAGAAGGGTTGAGAGAGTTATGGGTTAATGTTGGCAAGTGGTTTTACATCAGATTGGAATATCTGGTCGGTGCAAATGAGCTGGACTGAAGAGTCTGTTTCCGTGCTCTATGACACTATGGTTCTATCAGGCCTTCATTCTAGCAAGGAGTAAAGTGAAGCATCTGTGAAAAGCTTCTAAAACAAATGCATATTTTTTTCTTTCAATTTCAGGGTTCATTACTACATACAATACATTCGATGTAGTCTCAGCATCATCATGTACAGATGCAGTAAAACATCCTGATGATTATACCCGATAGCTTTTGCATGAAACAGCAACATTCGATACACTTCCCTAATCACTTGCTGAAACTGCTGACTAGGTTTATATGGCTCATGTACCAAGACACACACATCGCTCCATACCAATGCGTTCTGTGATGCTCTCTCCATTGAAGTAGGTTACTGTTATTTTATCTGTTCTGAGCACTGAATTCCCTTAGCCCTTGTTATACTGTTTTCTGCCAAAGCGTTGCTCACTAATTTCCCCCGTCGGTATCCCATTGCAGAGTCTCCATGTGCTGTGAAATGACTATCTTGATAAATGAAGTAATTGAGCTCCAATCCAATCAGTCACCTCATCCAAGTCATTGGTATAGATTGTAAATTGTTGATAATGTCACACTGATCACTGAGGCATCCCACCAAGTTACAACTTTACAACCTGAATATAAACATTTATTCTGAATGTTTATTCCCTGATAGTTAGCCAGGTCTCCCCTGTTGCTGGGCAGTAAGCTAGAAAGGTTGGATGGCCTCATCCTACACTGTGTAATATACTTAGGGGGCTGAATGACATCAATCTATTCCTGTGTAAATCCTTAGAGGGCAGAATGGTCTCCGTCTGTCTCATTATAACGATGTTGACTGGCTGAATGGGATCGTTCTTTTCCTCTGTAACATTGTTGAGTGGTTGAGAGAACAACATATCGGTTAGGGGCACCAGCTGGCCATTCAGCCCCTCGCGCCTGCTGCAGCATTCAGAATGTGCATTGGTGATGTGATTTAACTAAACATCCCCTTCCTGTCAGTTCCTAATAAATATGGATTCTCTTGTTCATCAAAGATCTATGGATCTGAACCTTGCTACTTCGGCATGAAAACACCACAGATCATACAACCCTAAAGAGAAAGGAACATCCCTGTCTCAGTCAGAAATGAGAAGTTCCTTGTTCTCAAAATGTGTTCCCCTCAAAAAAATCACCACTGTTTTGATATATAAGGAGTCGAGAATTACGAACATATATCGACTATTCAGCCCCTCAAGTCTGTCCACATTCCCATTAACTCTCCTAAATCAAATGCTTACCAAATTCAGCCTCCACTGACGTCGTAGAAAGACAATTCCAGTCACCACAGGATCATATGAGCAATGAACCCTGGAGCAGAATTAGGCCATTCAGCCCATCTTGTCTACCATGACATTTGATCGTGGCTACAATATGTCTCAACCCCTTTTTCCTGCCTTCTCCAACTGACCATTGATAATTTATTAATAAAAACGTATATATCTCTGTATTAAAGACAGTGTGTGCCTGTATGTGGGGTTATGTTCGTGGGGTTATGTTCGTGTGTTTGTGTGTAAACGCCCATATCTGTGTGCGTATCTCTGTGTGCATGTGTTATGTGTGTTAGTGTCAGTATCTCAGTTTGTGTGTACCTCTGTCTGCATCTCTGTGCAAAGTTGTTTTTGAAGTAAATAGATTGAACTTGGAATGAATGTCTCCCTCTTCTCTCTCTGTCTGTCCCTGTTGTTCACAGAGTTCATAGAATTCCTACAGAGTGGAAACAGGCCCTTCGAACCAACACATCCACACTGACCCTTCGAAGAGTAACCGACCCAGACTCTTTCAAATACTGTCCTACGTTTACTAATGACTAATGCCCCTAACTTACACATCCCTGGGCACTATGGACAATTTAGCATGGCCTATTCACCTAACATCCACACCTTTGGACAGTGGGTGAAAACAGGAGTCTCCGGTGGAAACCCTCGCAGACACGGGGAGAATGTGAAACTCCACACAGACAATCGCCTGAGGGTGGAATCGAGCCCAGGTGCCTGGATCTGTGAGGCAGCAGTGCTCGCCTCTGAGATTGGTGATTAGATTCATACAATACAACCCTCTGCTGGACTCCCCACACCACTGCATCAATGGCAGATTTTTTATTCTCTCAGAAGATAACAAATCCTTTTCTGTGAATCTCTCAAATTGCACGGTCGTTTGATTTTTCCAATAATATCGTTGGAAGCATAGAGCTATTTTGTCCGATACTGAGCAATGTTGTTCCTGCGTCATTAGCAACACCATTGGGCCTTTTTCAGGACTTTTCAATACTTTCTCTCATAGGTTTTAAAAAGTGCAAGTCACAGAATGAGAGATCAACTCATGTCATCTCCTGACAAAATGGATCACTCAGAGGTGAACATTTCCATTCTGACAGGCCCAAGTATATTTTCAACCCGCCATCTACCAGTATTGGGTGTGCAAGCCTACACGTGTGTGCGTGTGTGTGTGTTGAAGGTGCTATCAGTTTGCATCGTGCTATGAGCTCTCTCACTCTCTCTCCCGCCCAGTCTGAATCCTTGAGGGTTGTCACTCTCTGCCACTGTCACTGCAGTAGAGTGAGGAGGCCAGCTGAGGGAGAGATTGTTTCATTTTCAGCACTACAGAGACGGCCAAACCTGCACTTACATATAGATACTCACAGAGTCAAATACAGACACACAGATACGGGTGGTGGTGGGAAGATGGATATCGGGCACTCCACCACCCGGCTTGTCCCTTTTCGTCCTATTCCAGGCTGTTTCTCTTGGAATGCGAGAAATGGAGGGAGGGAATGAAAGTGGGAGTGGGGGTCCCCACTTTTTGTGCTCCCCCACTGATACCTCAACCACCCGCTCGCCACTGCCTTATCTCCAAAGAGTGGTGGAGTGGGGGTGGAGCGGGGTGGGGGGGAGCTGGAGATGGTGATGTTTCCAGAGGGAGTCAGTCGATAGTGTTGTATCCAAACAGTCTTATTAAAGAGAGAGATATCGTGGAGGGGAAAGAGAGAGAGAAGGAAGGTGCTGTTTGCAGCAGTGTGAGGGGTGGAGCATGAACCTTGTTCTTGTTTATGTGCTATAACAGATATACAGTGAGTGTGAGGGAGCAGAGAGATTAAGGTGAGCCTGATCCTGACAGAGGGTTATTGATGCTTGTCGTGTATTGCTGGACATTTCCTCAGACCGCAGATACTGCACTGACCTGGATGGTGAGCTCAGACCGTGCTCGGTGGGTCTGGTGTTGTGGCCCCCTCTGGGAAGAGAACGGTCTGCCTTGTACTAGCCCATCCAACAGGACCTCTGCGCCCCTGTCGACAAACCGTGGTTTAATTGCCCTTTACCTGCCATGCTCGGGGTAAACTGTGCAGGTCATCTCCGAACAGAGAAATCTCAACCATGAGCCTCTTGGCCTTTTAAAGATGGTAACAGTGTCAGGGATCATGGAATATCCAGGGGCATCTGGGCGTTGGTGAGTACCTCCTGCCATGATGGGTGGGAAAATCGGGCTGGTATTGAATGAGAGGGACACCATGGGGTGGGGTTGGGTAGTTAATGAGGTGACTTCCATAAGATAGCACCAGGAAACTAGCTCAGCATCGTACAGACAATCCCTCTGTCTCACTCAATGAAAATGTCACTGAAACAAATTATTGTTAGATTCAACCCAATGAGCCGAAGACTCTGCTGACCCCATTTCCAGTTACAACGCTGCAGCTGCTTGACCAATGCTCTCCATCACAGAGAAGGAGCTCAACATCACTGTACCCTTTGGAGATAAGGCAGTGGCAAGCGGGTGGTTGAGGTATCAGCGGGGGGGCACTTTATGGCAAGAGATGGAAAAGCATGAACCATATCTAAAACTTCAAGTTCTAAATTGTTAAAAAGCCAATTTTGATGATATTAATCAAGAATTTTCCAAAGTCGATTGGGACAGATATTCGCAAAGAAGGGGAGAAGTGGGAAGCCTTCAAAAATGAGATGTCAGGAGGACAGAGGCATTATGTCCCTGTTAGGGTGAAGGGTAACGCTGGTCTGTGTAAGGAATTCTGTGGGATTGGAGAAGTTGAGGTTCTGGTCATGGATAAAAGGAAAGTGTATGTCAGTTGCATACAGCAGGAATTGAGGGTATTGTTCCCTTAATTCATTCACGGGATGAGGGCGTCCCTGACTAGGCAAGCATCTATTACCTATCCCTAATTGCCCAGAAGGTAGTCAACAGCCAATCACATTGTTCTGGGTCTAGAGTCACTTGTAGGCCAGACCAGCTAAGAATGGCAGTTTGTTTCCTTAAAGGGTGTCAGTGAGATTGATGGATTTTTCCGGCAATCGGAATGGTCATCATTAGCCTCTTAATTCTTGATTTAACGTGAATCACTAGAAGAGTCTGAAGGCAACAAGAGTATAGTTAAGAGGGAAATTGGGAGCATAAAAAGGGGACATGTGATAGCTTTGGCAAATAGAGTTAAGGAGAATTCAAAAGAATTCTACAAATACGTCAAGGCCTCAGCCTTTCCTCATACGATCTTCCTACCATGCCAGGCAACATCCTGGTAAACCTCCTCTGCACCTGTTCCAGTGCCTCCACATCCTTCAAATAGTATGGCGACCAAAACTGTACACAATACTCCAGATAAGGCCGCACTAGAGTCTTGCACAACTGCAACATGACCTCAGGACTCCGGAACTCAATTCCTCTACCAATAAAGCCCAGTATGCCATATGCCTTCTTCACAGCACTATTTACCTGGGTGGCAACTTTCAGAGATAATTCTACTGCTGTTGGTAATGGTGGGGTGTATCTGCATAGGACACTCTTTGGAGGTTTGGTGTGGACTTGTTGGGCCGAAGTGTATGTTTCCACATTGTAAGGACTTTATGATTTTTATGATTCACGTACCACAGCCCAGTACTGAGTTACTATTTTTTTCCTGTTTAGCATGGTGATACAGAGGATATTCATAATGTAAAGTGTGACTTTGTCTCCAGAAATAATGTGTGCGGTAGTCACCGTTCACAATAGAGTAAGTGTGTCTGCAGCTTGTAGGTTGGCGATGATGAGGTCCAGTCTGTTTCTATCTCTTAGTCATTCCCTCCTCACCCAGTGCAGACCCAGTCTCACAGCTATTTCTTTTTGGACCTGACCATCTCTATCAGCAATGTTGCTTCTAAATGGTGGTTTTGAAATCGCCCACCCAGTATATATTCTCCAGATTTGATACTCCCTCAGTGCTTTCACCAAATGTTGTTCAATATGGAGGGATATATCTGATGCGTCCCTGGATATATCTGATAACGATCAGGAGAAGTATCCACCTACATACATTATAATAGGTGCAACACCACCTCGATTGTGATCTGGACTGTTCCCCAGATATGACCACTAACGTCCCCAAGACTTTATGTCTTTCTTCATGGTAAACACAGAGGAGAAATATCCATTGAAGACCTCACCCATCGCCTGTGGTTCTGTGCATACATCTCCACTTTGGTCCTTGAGGGGTTCTATTATCTCCCTCGTTATTGTTCTTCTTCAATATACTTTTACAAATACCTCTTTGGATTCACCCTAGTCATCTCGGCCAAAGCTGTTTCGTGCTTCCTTTAGGCCCGACTGATTTCCTTCTTCAGTAAACTCCTGTATCCCCTTTATACCTCCAGGGCCTGCCTTGTTCCCAGCCACCGTTAACTGAGCCGTTCCTCCGCCTTTTTTTCTGCTCAAAACCACAATATCTCTTATCATCAAAGCTTCCCTCTTCCTGCCCTTTCACTCTCCCAGGTACATCTGGACATTGAACTCTCGCTGTCTAATTTTTAAAGTCCTCCCATTTGCTGGAGCTCTCTTCACCTGCAAACAAACTGGTCCAACCAACCTTTGCAGGCTCCTGTTTAATTCCATTAAAATTCACCTTACTCCAATTTAGAACTTGAATCCTTGGACCAGTTTTGTCCTTCTTCATAACTATTTTGAAATTAAGAGAACTGTTGTCACTGGTCCCAAAGTGCACTTCCCACTGTCTGCTGTCCTTCCCTATTTCACAAGAATAGGTCAAGTTTTGCCCTTTCCGCCTAGTGCCGTCTCCATACTGCTTGATGATACTTTCCTGATGCACTTTATTTTAGATTACTTATAGTGTGGAAACAGACCCTTCAACCCAACAAGTCCACACCGACCCCGGAGCGCAACCGACCCAGACTTATTCCCCCTACACCTCGCACTACATGGCACAGCTGAGAGTGGCGCGAGCTGGGCGGAAGTGAAGTTGGAGCGCAGAGCTGGTCGTCAGGTAAGTGACTGTTATTTGAGTGGGTGTGTTCTAGACCCCAGGCCCTACATGGTAGGGCCTCCCTCCCATCCTCCTCCTGTAACCTAACTTTAAACTCCACAGGTAAGCTACTCAGTGTTCTTGTTTTGGAGACTAAGTATAGAGAAATGGCAGCGCAGGCAGTGGAATGTTCCTACTGCAGGATGTTTGAGTTGGGGTGACCACCGATGCTCCTGCTGACTTCATCTCGAAGAAATGCAGTCAGCTCCTGCTAATCACAGAACACGTTAGGGAACTGGAGTTGGAGTTGGATGAACTGAGGATTATTCAAGAGGCTGAGAGGGTGATAGATAGAAGCTACAGGGGACATAGTTACGCCAGAGAACAGAGGTAGCTGGGTAACAGTTAGAGGTGGGAAGGGGAGGAAGCAGGCAGTGCATGGATCCCCTGTGGTCGTTCCCCTCATCAATAAGTATACCACTTAGGATACTGTTGGGGGGAAGGCATAGCAGGGGTAAGCTGCAGTGACCGGGTCTCTGGCACGAAGTCCGGCTCTGAGGCTCAGAAGGGAAAGGGAGAGTGGAGGAGAGCGCTAATTATAGGAGACTCTATAGTTAGAGGGACAGACAGGCGGTTCTGTGGACATGGGCGAGACCCTCGGATGGTTTGTTGCCTCCCGGGTGACAGGGTCCGAGACATCTCGGACCGTGTCTTCAGAATCCTTAAGTGGGAGGGTGTGCAGCCAGAGGTCATGGTGCACGCTGGCACGAGGGGTGGGGAGGTCACTCAGGGGCTCAGGGAGTTAGGCTGGAAGCTAAAAGCTAGGATGGACAGAGTCGTTATCTTTGGGTTGTTGCCGGTGACACGTGACAGTGAGGCAAGGAACAGGGCGAGAGTGCAATTGAACACGTGGCTGCAAGGATGGTGTAGAAGGGAGGGCTTCAGGTATTTGGACAATTGGACTGCATTCTGGGGAAGGTGGGCCTGTACAAGCAGGAAGGGTTGCACCTGAACCAGAAGGGCACCAATATCCCGGGAGGTAGGTTTGCTAGCACTCTTCGGTTGTGGGTGGGTTAAACTAATTTGGCAGGGGGTTGGGATTCGGACTTGTAGTCCAGCAAGTAGGCTAGCTGTTTGTCAGGATGTCCAAGAATGGAGGGAGGCTGTGGAGAAGGTAGCACTCACAGGGAATACTTGCGGACACAGAGATGGGTTCAAGTGTGTATACTTCAACGCAAGGAGGATCAGAAATAAGGTGGGTGATCATAAGACCTGGATCAGTACCTGGAACTATGATGTTGTGGCCATCATGGAAACATGGATAGAAGAGGGACAGGAACGGTTGTTGGAGGTTCCTGGTTACAGATGTTTCAGTAAGATTGGGGGAGGGGTTAAAAAAGGAGGGGGGTGGCGTTGCTAATTAGAGATGGGATAACGGCTGCAGAAAGGCAGTTCGAGGGGGATCTGCCTTTGGAGGTAGTATGGGCTGAAGTCAGAAATAGGAAAGGAGCAGTCACCTTGTTGGGTGTTTACTATAGGCCCCCCAATAGAAGCAGAGATGTGGAGAAACAGATTGGGAAACAGATTTTGGAAAGATGCAGAAGCCACAGGGTAGTCGTCATGGGCGATTTCAACTTCCCAAATATTGATTGGAAGCTCTTTAGATCAAGTAGATTGGACGGGGCGGTGTTTGTGCAGTGTGTCCAAGAAGCTTTTCTAACTCAGTATGTCGATTGTCCGACCAGAGGGGAGGCCAAATTGGATTTGGTACTTGGTAACGAACCGGGACAAGTGATGGGCTTGTTAGTGGGTGAACACTTTGGTGACGGTGACCACAATTCTGTGACTTTCACCTTGGTTATGGAGAGAGAAAGGTGCGTGCAACAGAATAGGTTATACAATTGGGGGAAGGGAAATTACGATGCTGTAAGACAGGATCTGAGGAGCATAAGTTGGGAGCATAGGCTGTCAGGGAAGGATGTTGTGGAAATGTGGAACTTTTTCAAGGAACAGATACGACGTGTCCTTGATATGTATGTACCTGTCAGGCAGGAAAGGGATGGTCGTGTGAAGGAACATTGGTTGACGAGGGAGGTTGAATGTCTTGTAAAGAGGAAGAAGGAGGCTTACATAAGGCTGAGGAAACAAGGTTCAGACAGAGCGTTGGAGGGATATAGGATAGCCAGAAGGGAGCTGAAGAAAGGGATAAGGAGAGTTAAGAGAAGGAATGAAAAATCTTTGGCGGATAGTATCAAGGATAACTCCAAGGCATTTTATGCGTATGGGAGAAACATGAGAATGACGAGAACGAGGGTAGGTCCGATCAAGGACAGCAGTGGGAGACTGTGTATTGAGTTGGAAGAGATAGGAGAGGTCTTGATTGAGTACCTTTCTTCAGTATTCACAAACGAGAGGGATGGTATTGTTGAAGAGGAGAGTGTGAAACGGACTGGTAAACTTGAAGATGTTAGGAAGGAAAATGTGTTGGACATTTTGAACAACTTGGGTATAGACAAGTCCCCCGGGCCTGAAGGGATATATCCTAGGATATTGTGAGAAGCAAGAGAGGAAAGTGCAGAGCCATTGACAATGATCTTTTCGTCTTCACTGTCAACGGGGGTGGTACCAGGGGACTGGAGAGTGGCGAATGTTGTGCCCCTGTTCAAAAAAGGGAATAGGGATAACCCCGGGAATTACAGGCCAGTTAGTCTTACTTTGGTGGTAGGCAAAGTAATGGAAAGGGTACTGAGGGGTCGGATTTATGAGAATCTGGAAAGACACTGCTTGATTAGGGACAGCCAGTACGGATATGTGAAGGATAGGTCTTGCCTTACACTTGTTCTTGTATTCTTTGAGGAGGTGACCAAGCATGTGGATGAGGGTAGAGCAGTGGTTGTAGTGTACATGGATTTTAGTAAGGCATTTGATAAGTTTCCCGATGGTAGGCTTATGCGGAAAGTCAGGAGGCATGGAATAGGGGGAAATTTGGCCGGTTGGATAGAGAACTGGCGAAGTCAGAGAGTGGTGGTAGATGGTAAATATTCAGCCTGGACCTCAGTTACAAATGGAGTTCCGCAGGTATCAGTTCTGGGTCCTCTGCTGTTTGTAATTTTTATTAATGATTTGGAAGAGGGAGTCGAAGGGTGGGTCAGTAAATTTGCAGATGATACGAAGATTGGTGGAGTTGTGGATAGTGAGGAGGGCTGTTGTCGGCTGCAACGAGACTTAGATATGATGCAGAGCTGGGCTGAGGAGTGGCAGATGGAGTTCAACCCTGTCAAGTGTGAGGTTGTCCATTTTGGAAGGACAAATAAGAATGCAGAATACAGGGTTAACGGTAGGGTTCTTAGTAAGGTGGAGGAGCAGAGGGATCTTGGGGTCTATGAGCATAGATCTTTGCAAGTTGCCACTCAGGTGGATAGAGCTTGCAAGAAGTCCTATGGTGTGTTAGCGTTCATTAGCAGAAGGATTGAATTCAAGAGTCGTGAGGTGATGTTGCAGCTGTACAGGACCTTGGTAAGGCCACATTTGAAGTACTGTGTGCAGTTCTGGTCGCCTTACTTTCGGAAAAATGTGGAAGGTTTGGAGAGGGTGCAGAGTAGATTTACCAGTTTGTTGCCTGGAATGGAGATTAGGTCGTATGAGGATAGGTTGAGAGTGCTCGGCCTTTTCCCATTGGAACGGCGAAGGATGAAGGGTGACTTGATAGAGGTTTATAAGATGATCAGAGGAATAGATAGATTAGACAGTCAGAGACGTTTTCCCCGGTACAACAGAGTGTTACAAGGGGACATAAATTTAAGGTGAAGGGTGGAAGGTATGGGGGGATGTCAGGGGTTGGTTCTTTACCCAGAGAGTGGTGGGGGCATGGAATGCGCTGCCTGTGGGAATAGCAGAGTCAGAATCATTGGCAAAATTTAAGCGGCAATTGCATTGGTACATGGATGGGTGATCAAGCTAGGACAAATTTTCACCACAACATTGTGGGCCGAAGGGCCTGTTCTGTGCTGTATTGTTCTATGTTCTATGGCTAATTCACCAAACCTTCACATTTTTGGATTGTGGGAGGAGAACCACACAGACACGGGTAAAATGTGCAAACGGAGGGTCACCTGAGGCTGGAATTGAACCCAGGACTCCACCACTGTGAGGCAGCAGTGCTAATCACTGTGCTTCTTACTTAACCAATTCGTCCACATCAAAGCCCTTATCCCTCTGGCTGTCACAGTCTGTGTTCGGAAAATTAAGATCGCCTATTATGACAATCCACTTGCACCTGCAAGCCTCCCCACTTTCCCAACATTTTTATTCCTTTTGGGGGCCTATAGTGCAACCCAAATCATATCGCCATCCCTTCTTATTTCTGAGCTCCACCCACAAAGCCTGACTGGATGATCCTTCAGTTATTTTATCGCTGATTTTTGCCGTGTTACTCGCCTTAATCAAAAATGCAACTCCCCCTTCCCTCCTTCCACCATTGCTGTCCCGCTTTAAGCACCTGTACCCTTGCATGTTCAGCTACCAGTCCTGTCCTTCCGTTGGCCATGTTTCTGTCATGGCTATATCCATGCCATGAGTTTATTAGCCTTACATGTCAACCCTTTTGTAGTGAAATAAATACAATTTAATCCAACAGGCATTCGTTGCTCCCTGTTGTGTTCCAGCCTGACCTGCCTCTTCACTTTACTGTTTCTGAACACTGTATCTCTTTTCAGCCTCGCACTAGACTCGCTGCTCTTGAGGATACCAACCTGTGCCAATCTCGTCTGAACCCTCCGTTGGAGCACGAGAAAACCTGCCTGCCAGGATATTGGTCCCATTCCAGTTCAGATGCAACCCAGCTATCTTGAACAAGTCACCTCTCTCTCAGGAAACATCCTAACAATCCAAAAATCTGAATTCCTGCCTCACAATTTTTTTTAGCTACACATTCATCTGCTATACACTGCTGTTCTTACCCTCACTATTACGTGGCACTGGAAATCATCCAGAGATTGTCACCAACAAGTCCTGGTGTTTACCGTTTTTGCTCGCTCTCTATAATCACACCGCAGGACCTCATCCCAATTTCTACCTATGTCATTTCCGCTAACGTGCTGTTCCCCCTCCCCCTTGAAATATTTCTGCACACGTCTGTGACACCCTGGATCCTGGCACCTGGGATGTTACACATTCTCCTGCGTTCCCATTTCCGGACACAGAATCTCCTGCCTACCTCAACCCCGAACTATCGAGTCTCCCACCACTAAAGCCCTCTTTATCTTTACCCTTTCCCGCTGTGCCCCAGAGCCAGTGCTACCAACCTGACTACTGCTGCTTTCCCCGAACAGTCATACCCCCAACACAATCCAAATTGGTACAACTGTTTTCGAGGGGAATGGACACAGGAGAACCTACACTCTTTGCCTTTCTTGATGGCCATCCGCAACTCTCTGCCTGCACCTTAGGTGTGACCACCTCACGAAAACTCTTGTATCTGATGCGCTCAGCATCTTAGATGACCCTGAGTGCATCCAACTCCAGCTCCATAACAGGGTCTTCCAGGAGATGCAGCTGGGTGCACTTCCAACACGCATGTGGTCATCAGGGATAATGGAAGTCTTCCCGAGCTCACACGTCCAGCAGGAGGAACAGGCGATGGCCCTATCTTAACCGCTGTCAGACTAAAGAGGAAAGTTAATAGACGTTAACTGAGCTTACCTGTTGTTCCTGAAGCCTCTCAAGCCTAAGTCTTATGGCTTACTCTGCAATTTTACCATCACGCCTCTATATACTCCTCTGCATATAGTTCTGGTTGTAGCCAGATGGCGAAACTACAGTAATGCAGTGTGTGGGCATCAAGCCTCCTGCACCTGACATTCCCAGGCAGTCTCCCGTCCAAGAACTAACCAGGCCTGAGTCTGCTTACCTTTCATGAACAGACATTTTCAGACTAGTATGGCAGTAGACCTGAAGCACGCCATGCTGCCATCCATGATGACCTGTGCTTCAGTGCAGGCCACTGCCTGGCCTTAGAGGGTATCTTGCTGAGGGTTTTCTTTTGGTAGTGGTGACTGTGCCAATGAAAGTTTTCACCAAAACAGCGCATCCACGTTGTTGTAGCTCTCTGCTGGAACTCTCTGTCTATTAGAATTGCACGTGTGAATTACTTGCATCCATCGATTGCATTCCAAACTGGATCTCACTCCAGAGGGAGAGATGATGACATTCCAGTGAGTACAAATGCTATTGGAAAAAGACTACCATCAGATATTGGAGCAACAGTATGCCCATCCTTTCACTGAATCTGCTTTTCCTTTCAATTTTGTTGTGTTTAAACTTATAATCCTCCATTCAACGTTCCTGCTTTTTCCCGGTAACTCTTGTTTAATAAAAGTCTCTCTCAACCTTGAAGATATTTAATTATCCAATCTCAACAGCCTTCACAATTTTCGACGGCATGGTGGCTCAACGGTTAGCACTCCGGCCTCACAGCGCCAGAGATCCTAGTTTGATTACAGTGTCGGGCGACTGTCTCTGTGGAGTTTCCACATTCTGCCTGTATCTGCGTGGGTATCCGGTTTCCCCACACAATCCAAATATGTGCAGGTTCGGTGAATTGGCCATGCTTAATTTCCCCACAGCATTCATGGATGTGTAGGTTAAGGGTAAATGTTGCAAAACGGGTTTGGGTAGGGTATTCTTTGAAGAGTCCGTGTGGACTTGGAGTGCTGATGGGCCAGTTCCCATGCTGGAGGGATTCTATGATTTTTTTCCCTCCCACTGATGGGAGATTTGGTGGTCTTATTTCTAGCACACTGTGTGAAAGTTTAACCTACATTAGATGTCGTCTTGTTCCTTTTACACCTCATCTGCAGTCAGATGAAAAGATAAAATAAGGAAAGTTTCAGAGTCTGTCATTTCCTCCCTCATCACCAGCCTAAGATATCAGCTCATCCAGATTGGGGAATTTCCCACACTCTACCCCACATGAACTTTCAATTCTTCCTCAGCCTCCCGATCAAACTGCTCAAGGATCACATGGTCATTCTCCCTGAATCCAGTAACTGCTTCTCGAGACTGAAGACTGATATGAAATACATGACTAACATATTCTGTGGCTCCGTTCATCGGTTGCCTCCTCAGTCCATAATACTACCCATTCTCTCCCTTGTCATCCTCTTCCTCTTAATAAACCGAGAGAATGTCTTGTGAGTCTTGTTAAACTTGCCTGCTAATGTTTTACCACGCCACGGTTTGTTCTTCTTACTTTCTTAAGGTGAGCCCTACACTTTCTATGCTCCTTTAGTATCTTCATTGACCTGCTCACTTTATATCTGCGTTAAGCTTTTCTTTCCTTCTTCGGAATAATTGTAGAAATGCAAAGTTCTCTGGGCTTGTTTTTCTCATATTCATCTTTGGTGGGTTGACACTCTCATCAATTTCATTTTGAGAATGTGACATTCCTCACCACCTGACTCCAAGCCCCAGCCCCAAGTTGTTCTGCTACAGTTTTAACCAGAAGAAATGGTACTTTGGCCGGATGCTGTCCTATTTGAATAAAATTTGCCTCCCCAATTCAAAAAACTTTAATTTTTTAACCTTTTCCTCAACAAACTTAAAATATATGATGTCATGGTCACTGGTCCTAAAATGGTCTCACAATCCTGCTTGGAACACCTGACTGACTTCATTCCTCAGAATGAGGACGCAGATTTCCATCGGCCCTTGTTGCATCTTCTACATGTCAATATAAGGAGCTCTCTGGAAAAAAAAATCAAGCCATCTGTCTCCCTCTTCAAAAGTTATCACTGCCCCAATGAATGTTGGGAATTGAAATGACTGAATGCAATGATCCTATTATTGTTCTTACACACCTGGTTATATATCTCCTCCTGTACTTTCATTTTTCTGGGGTTTATAAAATATCCCTAACAATGTGTGCCGTCATTGTTTTGAGTCTTACCTCAACCCAAAAAGCCTCAATTGAAGACATTTCCAATATATCATCCATCCTTTCATCAATACTTGACCCCTTCATAAATAGTGCAACACCACTTCCTCTTTGACACCCTGTCCTGTCCTGCCGATAGTTCCGGTAGAACAGAATATTTAGTTGTTCGCCCTGACCTCCATCAAACATGTCTCTGTGATGGCAAAGATGTCACTCCTCCACATGTCAACTCATTCCCTTATCACATCAGTCTGTCTGATTATACTCCCAGCATTAACGTAAGCTGGAATATAACACCTAAAATACTTTGTACATCCGAGTTCTTCAATCATTCACTGTTTATTATCAGACTGCCCAAACCATGAACCAAAATTATAACTCCTGGAGTGAATGAATATTTGTTGAATTGTAATTTGTTTTTTTAAAAAATGCAGTCATCAAATGCAACTTTCCAGAACAGAGCAGTCAGCTCCACATACAATGAGTTGCTGATGGCTAATTCCCTGTCAGTGTGCAAAGGGGACAGCCCTCAGCATTGGAGAAACTGAGGACTGCAGTTGCTGGTAAAGCACAGCAGTTCAAGCAGCATCTTTGGAGTCGATATTTCGGGAATAAGCCCTTCATGAGGAAGGCATTGGTGCATTCCATTTTTTTCATTCCATGATTCACAGGAACCGGATTTGCTTAGGAAGGCAGCACTGTATATAACACTGAAGTGGAAAGAAGTCAATCAGTTGTTTAGACGTGTGTAGACAATTTGACGACTGATTGACAGACAAACATAAGTATAAATAAATCCCCTGGGCCTGTGACGGAAGAGATTGATTTGGCATTGGCGATGATCTTTGCGTCCTCACTGTCCACTGGAATAGTGTCAGATGATTGGAAGGTGGCAAATGTTATTCCCTTGTTCAGGAAAAGGAATATGGATAACCCTGGGAATGGTAGAACAGTCAGTCTTACACTAGTGGTGGACAAAGTATTGGAGATGGTTCTGAGAGACAAGATTTACGATTACATTGAAAACCATAGTTTGATGAGAGTCAGTCAGCATGGCTTTGTGAGGAGCAGGTCATCCCTCACACACCTGATTGAATTCTTTGAAGATGTGAAAAAACACGTCGATTAAAGTCGACCAATAAATGTGGTGAATAAGAATTCACCAATAAGAAACGCAAGGCGTTTGATTAGGTTCCCCGTTCTAGCCTCATTCAGAAGGTAAGGAAGCATTAGACACAGGGAAATTTCGCTGTCTGGATGTGGACTTGGCTCGTCCATAGAAGATAGAGGTTGATATTAAGTCTGGAGCTCAGTGACCAGTGGTGTTCCACAGTTATCTGCTTTGAGACCTGTGCTCTGTGTGATTTTTATACATGACTTTGATGAGGAAGTGGAATGGTGAGTTAGTAAGTTTGCTGATGACACGAAGATTGGTGGAGTGATGGATAATGTGGAGGGCTGTTGTAGGTTGCAATAAGTCATTGACAGGATGCAGAGCTGGGCTGATAAGTGGCAGATAGATTTCAACATTAAAACGTGTGAAGTGATTTATTTTGAAAAAGGTGCATTTGCATACGGAATACAGGGTTAAAAGCAGAATTATTGGCAGTGTGGAGGAACAGACTGATCTTGCGGTCCATGTCCACAGATCCCTCAAATTTGCCACCCAGGTTGATAAGGTTGTTAAGGAGGTATATGGTGTGTTGGCTTTCATTAGCAGGG
The DNA here is from genome assembly GCF_047496795.1 of Chiloscyllium punctatum. Lineage (NCBI taxonomy): Eukaryota > Metazoa > Chordata > Chondrichthyes > Orectolobiformes > Hemiscylliidae > Chiloscyllium > Chiloscyllium punctatum. The sequence continues at coordinate 55,321,256 of NC_092765.1, forward strand.
GGATTGAGTTTAAGAGCAGCGTGTTTAATGCTTAGCTCTATAAAGCTGTGGTTCAACCACACTTGGAATATTGTGTTCGGTCCTGGTTACCTCATTATAAGAAAGATGTGGAAGCCTCAGAGAGTGTGCAGAGGAGATTTACCAGGATGCTGCCAGGACTAGAGGGCATGTCTTAGGAAGAAAGATTGAGGGAGCTAGGGCATTTCTTCCCGGAGCGAAGAAGAATGACTGGTGACTTAAGAGAGGTGTAAAAGATGTTGAGAGACATAAATAGAGTGGATAGCCAGTGACTTTGCCCACGGCAGAAATGGTTATCAACAAGGGGCACAATTTTAAGGTGATTGGAGGAAGATGCCACAATTAGGTTATCTACACAGAGTGATGAGGGTGGAATGTTCTGCCAGCGATGGTAGTCGAGTCAGATACATTAGGGACATATAAGAAGACTCTTGGATAGGCCCATTGAAGTTAGTGCATTGAAGTTTACGTAGATTAGTCTGATGTTAGAGTAGGATAAAAGGCCGGCAAAACATTGTGGACTGAAGTGCCTGTACTGTGCTGGACTGTTCTTTGTTCCAGGTTTCATCCAGGTAGTGGATTCTCATCAGTTGGTGAATGTATGAGGGAGTGAGGTGTGTGAGGGAGTAAGGTGCATGAGGGAATGAGGTGTGTGAGGGAGTGTGGTGTGTGAGGTCAGGAAGCTGGGTGGGGCATAAGGCGAAGACTTCCAGTTATGGTGTGCATGGTTACAGTCACCCGAGATTCAGCACAATATGTGGTTACCTACACCAAAGAAAATCCACCAGTTTCAGTTATTAAAGTGATTTTTGGCTTGACGTTTGCTCCTGGTTTCTTCAGATACATTCTGTTGGGTGACCCATGTATTAATACCTGACCATCCACAGACATGTACAATTTTATTTTGATACTGGTAAATATGAAGGTACAGTTATTGGATAAAGTTTCAGAGGGTTGACTGTGAGACACAACATGATGCAGAAGACTGTCAATTGTGGACGTTTTCTCTCAGTATCTGGTCCAGAGGGCAGGTGTATGTAGTCTTGAGGACATGCCAGATTTCAACACCACAAATAACTTGTGCGGTTTGATTCTTACCCTCCTTGTCCATAAATCTGCTCCCTGGGCTAGGCTCTGAATGAAGAAGAATTTGTAAGACTTGGTTCCTGGTCAGTCATTGGTACCTAAATTAGACAACATTTGTAGCTACAGTGATAGCAGTGATAGCCTTTTGATTAGTTTCCTCTGCACAAGATGGATTCCAAATGATTTTCTGTGAAGGAATGTTTGAACGACTACCCTGACCCAGATTGGAAGCAATCTCGACAGATTCAGGAGCAGGCCACTGTCTCACTGAGTGCCACAAGCAGCTGTGAGGTCCAGGAGCACTGTGCCTGGATTCATGCCTGTGGGAATTCATTATTAATGTCGGTTCTGTTGTAAAGTGATGGGTTTTCTGAGCTGAACAATAAGACCATAAGACCATAAGACATAGGTGTGGAAGTAACACCATTCGGCCCATCGAGTCCACTTCGCCATTCAATCATGGCTGCTGGGCATTTCAACTCCACTTACCCGCATTCTCCCCATAGCCCTTAATTCCTCGGGACAACAAAAATCTATCAATCTCTGCCTTGAAGACATTTAGCGTCCCGGCCTCCACTGCACTCTGTGGCAATGAATTCCACAGGCCCACCACTCTCTTGCTGAAGAAATGTCTCCGCATTTCTGTTCTGAATTTCCCCCCTCTAATTTTAAGGCTGTATCCACGGGTCCTAGTCTCCTCACCTAACGGAAACAATTTCCTAGCGTCCACCCTTTCCAAGCCATGTATTATCTTGTATGTCTTTATTAAGTCTCCCCTTAATTTTCTAAACTCCAATGAATACAATCCCAGGATCCTCTGCCGTTCCTCATATGTTAGACCAACCATTCCAGGGATCATCCGTGTGAATCTCCGCTGGACACGTTCCAGTGCCAGTATGTGTGGGGACAAAAACTGGACACAGTACTCCAAATGGGGCCGAACCAGAGCTTTATAAAGTCTCAGTAGAACATCGCTGCTTTTATATTCCAATCCTCTTGAGATAAATGACAACAGTGCATTCGCTTTCTTAATCACGGACTCAACCTGCATGTTGACCTTTAGAGAATCCTCGACTAGCACTCCCGGATCCCTTTGTACTTTGTCTTTACGAATTTTCTCACCGTTTAGAAAGTAATCTATGCTTGAATTTTTTTGCCAATGTCCAAGACCTCGCATTTCTTCGCGTTGAATTCCATCAGCCATTTCCTGGACCACTCTCCCAAATTGTCTAGATCCTTCTGTAGCCTTCCCACTTCCTCAGTACTACCTGCCTGTCCACCTAAATTCGTATCATCTGCAAACCTCGTTAGAATGCCCCCCGTCCCTTCATCCAGATCATTAATGTATAATGCGAACAGCTGTGGCCCCAACACTGAACCCTATGGGACACCGCCCTTCACCGGCTGCCATTCCGAAAAAGTACCTTTTATCCCAACTCTCTGCCTTCTGTCAGACAGCCAATCCTCAATCCATCCGAGTAGCTCACCTCGAACACCATGGGCCCCCACCTTGCTCAGCAGCCTCTCGTGTGGCACCTTATCAAAGGCCTTTTGGAAGTCTAGATTGACCACATCCACTGGGTTTCCCTGGTCTAACCTACTTGTCACCTCTTCAAAGAATTCCAACAGGTTTGTCAGACATGACCTCCCCTTACAAAATCCACGCTGACTTGTTCTAATCAGAGTCTGCTCTTCTAAGAATTTAGAAACCTCATCCTTCATGATGGATTCTAGAATTTTACCAACAACCGAGGTTAGGCTAATTGGCTTATAACTTTCCATCTTTTGTTTTGATCCTTCTTGAACAATGGGGTTACAACAGCGATCTTCCAATCACCCGGACTTTCCCTGACTCCAGTGACTCTTGAAAGATCTCAACCAATGCCTCCGCTATTTCCTCAGCCACCTCTCTCAGAACTCTTGGATGTATCCCGTCGGGGCCAGGAGATTTATCAATTTTAAGACTTTTTAGCTTTTCTAGTACTATCTCTTTTGTAATGGCAACCATACTCAACTCAGCCCCCTGACTCCCTTTAATTGTTGGGATATTACTCATGTCTTCCACTGTGAAAACTGATGCAAAGTACTTGTTAAGTTCTCCTGGTGTTTGCCATGTTTATGAATTTGGCAGTAATAAGACATGAGCTACATTTATACAACCGAACAATAACTGCACCATCTCTGAAAACAATTAAGTTGCTTCTATATTGATGGAACTAAAACGTAAACACCGAACAATCTCTTATGATACAAAAGCAAAGAATGCACATTTTGTTTTGGACTGAAAAATGACATGTTGTCTGATTATTCTGGTGATCACAATTACATGTTGAATGTCAGTATTCAAATCTATATATTGTTGCTCTATCACTTGCAAAATGGTTGACCTCTGACTGATTGTTTATTCAGAGTGAGCAAACGATTGAACAATCAAATAGAATTCTAAATCTTACACACTTAAATATAATCAATCAATTTAATTTCTCACGGACATGTGCGAGCTTCAGCTATTTGCCAACAATTCTACTAGTTTTAAATTAGTGATGGAAAAGAATAGCCCAGATCTAAAAGTCGGAGTTCTAATTTGGAGAAAGGCCGCTTTCGACGGTATTAGTAAAGATCTTTCAAAAGTTGATGGTAGCAGGTAAAGGGATGGCTAGAAAATTGGAAGCCTTCAGACATGAGACAACGAGAGTCCAGAGACGGTATAGTCCTGTCTATTTGAAAGGAAAGGCTGGTAGGTATAGAGAATGCTGGATGACTAAAGAAATTGTGTGTTTGGCTAAGAAAAATAAAGAGGCACATGTCAGGTATAGACAGGATAGGTCAAGTGAATCAAGTGATGAGTATATTGGCAGTCTGACTATAGATAAGAGGGAAATCAGGAGGGCAACAAGGGGACATGAGATAGCATTGGCAAACAGCTTTAAGGAGAATCCAAAGGGACATTGAAAATACATTAAGGACAAAAGGGTTATTAGGGAGAGAACAGGGCCCCTTAAAGATCAGCAAGGCAACCTTTGTTTGTGGCTGCAGGAGATGGGGTATGTACTAAACAAGTATTTTGCATCACTGTTTACTGTGGAAAAGGAATTGGAAGAAAACGAATGTGGGGAAATAGATGGTGACATGTTGAAAAATGCCCACATCACCGAAGAGGAAGTTCTGGATGTATTGATACACTAAAAGTGGATAACTCACCACGACCTGATCAGAAGTAACTTAGAACTCTGTGGGAAGCTAGGGATGTGATTGCTGGACCTCTTGTTGAGATATTTGTATCATTGATAGTCACAGGTGAGTTGCTGGAAGATTGGTGGTTGGCTGACGTGGTACCAGTATTTAAGAAAGGTGTTCAGGACAAGCCAAGGAACGATAAGACGGGGAACCTGACATCGGTGGTGGGCAAGTTGTTGGAAGGACTTCTGAGGGACACGATGCACATGTATTTGGAGAGGCAAGGACTGATTAGGGATCGTCATTCTGGTTTTGTGTGTGTGAAATCATGTCTCACAAACTTGATTGAGTTTTTTGAAAGAGTAACAGAGAGGATTGATGAGAGCAGAGCAATGGACATAATCTATATGAACTTCATTAATTCGTCAAACAATGGTCGCCATGGGAGATTGTTTGGTAAGGTTATATCTCATGGAATACAAGAAGAACTAGCCATTTGAGTACGGAACTGACTCAAGTGTAGAAGACAGAGGGTGGTGGAGTGTTGTTTTTCAGAATGGAGGCCTGTGACCAGTGGAGTGCCACAAGGTTCGGTGCTGGTCCACTACTTTTCTTCATTTATATATGTGATTTGGATTTGACCATAAGAGGTAAAGTTAGTAAGTTTGCAGATGACACCAAATTTGGAGGTGCAGTGGACAGAGAAGCAGGTTACAACAGGATCTTGATTAGATTGGCCAGTGGGCTGAGGAGTGTCATTTGGTAATTTAAATAAATGTGAGGTAATGAATTTTGGAAAAGCAAATTTTAGCAGAAATTACACACTTAATGGTAAGGTTCTAGGGAGTGTTGTTGAACAAAGAGACCTTGGAGTGCAGGTTCATACATTGTTGAAAATAGAGTCGCAGGTAGATAGGATAAAGTGAAAAAGGTATTTGGTATGCTTTCCTATATTGGTTAGTGTATTCACTATAGGAGTTGGGAGATCATATTGCAGCTGTACCAGACATTGGTTAGGCCACTGTTGTAAGATAGCGTGCGATTCTGGTCTCCTTCCTTTTGGAAGGATGTTGTGAAACTTGAAAGGAATCAGAAAAGATTTACAAGGATGTTGCCAGGAATGGAGGATTTGAGCTGTGGGGAGAGGTTGAATAGGCTGGGGCTGTTTTCTCTGGAGCATCGGAGGCTGTGGTGGTGACCTTACTGATGTTTATAAAATCATGAGAGGCATGGATAGGGTAAATAGACAAGGTCTTTTCCCTCGGGTGAGGTGTTCAGAACTAGATGGCATAAGTTTAGGGTGACAGCGGAAAGAAATAAAAGAGACCGAATGGGCAACCTTTTCACGCAGAGGGTGTTACGTGTATGGAATGAGCTGCCAGAGGAAGTGGTGGAGGCTAGTAAAATTGCAACATTGAAAAGGCGTCTGGATAGGTATATGAATAGGAAGGGTTTGGAGAGATATGGGCTGGGTGTTGGCAGGTGGGACTAGATTGGGTTAGGATATTTGATCGGCATGGACGAGTTCGAACAAAAGGTCCTGTGTCTGTGTTGTACATCTCTATGATTCTTTGATTCTAATTTAGAAATGACAATAATTTGACATGCACTGTCAAATAAATAAATGGTTGATATAATTAAATTGTAGCATTCAATAAATGTAAAACTTGCATTTTTTAGAATTAATGGTAAAGAACAAAAGCAAGTAAATTACACCACAGGAACAGGCCCTTCAGCCCTCCAAGACTGCACCGATCCAAATCCTCTATCGAAATCTGTGGCCTATTTTCTAAGGGTCTGTATCCCATTGCTTCCTACCTATTCATGTATCTGTCTGGATGCTTCTTAAATGACACTGTCGCAAAATATTCCAAATGTGGTCTGATCAAACAGTTTTGGAGCCTCAGAAATCCAACCCTGCTTTAATATGCAAGTCGTCTCATAGTAAATGCCATCCTTGTATTTGTTTTTCTGATTGGACGGGCAACCTGAAATAATGATCTTATGATGGATAATAATAATCTTACTAAGTAGTTACAAAAGATGAACAATGATTAAATAATGCTGGGAAATGGAACCAGCCTTGAGGAAATTCTCTGTGCTAATCCACGAGTTGCAGAATCCAGACAGGCTGCCAGCAACACAGATGCTTTGCAAACAAACCTGACAACTACAGACCCGACAATACACTCCTGAATTTGGACTTGAATGGGACAATGGAATGTTGCCCTTTGACCATAAATGTGCCAACCCCTGGTTGAATCTGATTCATCTGCTGCTGTGTGGAATGCTCTGCCCCAGAGGGCAGTGGAGGCCCAGTCTCTGGATTAACTTAAGAAAGAGTTGGATACAGCTCTCAAAGATAGTGGAATCAAGGGTTATGGAGATAAGGCAGGAAGAGGATACTGATTAGGAATGATCATCCTTGATCATATTGAATGGTGGTGCAGGCTCGAAGGACTGAATGGCCGACTCCTGCACCTATTGTCTATTGTCTTATCAGGGTAAACGAACCTGATCAATACATTGGCAGACCCTTCATACCCTCCCAAAAGAAGACAAAGACTTAGAAGGATCCTCAAATCCCCACAGAAAGTGGTAACTCGAGAATAACCACTGAAAATGAAGACACCTCCAAGACTATTGGAAGAATAAGAAGAATTCACCACATGTAGCCTGGTCAACCTCCAGTGGGGTAGTATGCAATCATTCAAAGTTAAGTTAAAGCATAAGATAATTTGTTGTGTTTTTCATTACTTAGTATATCAACCCAGAGAAAGGAGAATAGAGAACAGGGAAGTGGCAGAATAATAATGCAACTACTTCAATTCTATCTTCACAGAAGAAAACAGACCAAACAAATCATATCTTCCCAGCAACACTGGCAAGCCTAAGTCTCGAGAGAAAAAGAATGAAATTAGTAAATGAATGCTTTAAGAGAAATTATTGGGACTGAAGTATGGTTGCATTTGTACTACATATGGAAGGTGAGAAGGTGAAATCCAATACCAGGGACCTGTGCGTTAACAAAGGAGAGTACAATAGGATGAGGGAGGAATTGGCTAAGGTTGGCTCGAAGCAAATACTTGACGCTGAAACTGTTGATTCATTGTGGATGGCTTTCAAAGCAATTTTTTCAAGTGCTCAGCAAGACGATGTAACAGGGAAATGGAAGGACTGAAGGAAAACAAAAGGTATCCAGCTATGATGTCTCAGGAAATAATGGAGACTATCAAGATAAAATAAATTGCATAAATAATGCCAAAGACCATTGGGAAACTAAAAGATTGGGAAAACTTTAAAGGTGGAAAGAATGCAACAATAAAGTTATCAAGAAACATAGCATAGTTAGCTTATGAGAGCATAGACAGATATCAAAAGATTCAATAAATATATAAACAAAAAGAGTGGCTAAGGTAAGCACTGGTCCTTTAGAGGGTGAGAAGGGCGATTCACTAATAGGATATAAGGAAATGGCTGATGAATTTTACATATATTTTGTTGGACTTCACATTGGCAGATGCTCATAACATGCCAATAATTGTCAAATAGAGGAAGGTAGGTGAGGACCTGGAAGCATACATTTCCACTAGAGAGATAGTGTTGGGCAATCTAACGGAGGTAATGTTAGATAAGTCCCGTAGCCCTGATGGAATGCATCCCAGGGTACTAACAGAGGTGGTGAGAGAAATATCAAATACGTTTGTGGATTTTTTTCTAAATTCACTTGCCTCTGGTGCAGTTCCAGCAGATTATAAAACAGGAAAGCAGAGAAAACTGTTGAAATGGAGAGGTAGACAAAAAGTGGGGAATTGTAGACTGGTTAGCCTAACATGTGTAGTGGGGAAAATACTTCAGTTTGTAATCAAGGAATAAGGAGCACACATCTTGATAGAAATTGTCCCGTTGGGCAGACACAGCATCAGTTCATGAAAGGCAGGTCATGCTTAACTAATTTACTGGAACTCTATGAAGACATTATGACTACGGGGACCCAGTAGATGTGGTATACTGAGACTTTCAAAAGGTATTCGACACAGTGCCACTAAAAAAGTTTCCTGCATAAGGTAATGATGCATGGCGTTACGGGTAATGTATTAACATGTGCATTGGATTGGTTAACTAACAGGAAGCAAAGAGTGGAAATAAATTAGTGCGTTTCTGGTTGCTGATCAGTGACTAGTGCCATGCCTCAGGGAACACAATTATTCACAGCTTACATAGATGATTTGGATTTTGCAAACGACATAAATAGTTTAAGTGAGTGGGAAAAGGTCTAGCAGATGGAGTACAATTGTACTAAATGTGAAGTCATCCATTTTGGTGGGAATAATAGTAAAAAGGACGGTTTTTGCATGGTAAAGATAGAGCATGTTTCTGTGCAGAAGAGCCTGGGAGTCCTTACATATGAATCACAGAAGTTGGTCTGAAGGTGCAACAACTAACAAGGCAAATACAATTTGTTCTTCATTGCGAAAGAGATTGATTTTAAACGCAGGGAGGTAATGTTGCAACTGTACAAGGTGCTGGTGAGACCACACTTGGAGTTCTGTGTGCAGTTATGGGCTCCCTACTTGCGAAAGAATGTTCTGGCACTACTGTGGACGCAGCTGAAAAATGTGTGGTTGGAAAAGCGCAGCAGGTCAGGCAGTATCCAAGGAACAGGAGAATTGACGTTTCGGGCATAAACCCTTCTTCAGGAATGAGGCAGCCTAAGATAAAAGATAGGGAGGAGGGACTTGGGGATGGGAGTTGGGAATGCGATAGGTGGAAGGAGGTTGCGGTGAGGGTGATAGGCCAGAGAGGGGGTGGGGGCGGAGAAGTCGGGAATAAGATTGCAGGTCAAGAAGGCGGTGCTGGGTCCGATGGTTGGGACTGAGACAAGGTGGGGGAGGGGAAATGAGGAAGCTAGAGAAATCTGCATTCATCACTATTATGGACGCAGAGGAGGTTCACTAGTTTAGTTCCAGAATTGATGGGTTTGGACTGAGTAGAGTGGAATTATATATTGATTGGAATTTGAAAGAATGAGGGAGGATCTGGCAGAAACATATATCCCTAAAAGTGAATAGATAAGATAGAAATAAAGAGGACATTTCCAGTAGCAGGTGAAACTAGGACGATAGGGCAAGGCCTCCAAATTAGATGGAGCAGATTTAGGACTGAATTGAGAAAGAACTTATTGACCAAGAAGGTTGGGGCTCTGTGGAATTCCGTGCCCAGTAAAGTATTTGAGGCTTTGTCATTGAATGTTTTTGAAGCGCAGGTAGATAATTTTTTCAGCAGTAAAGGTAATAAGGGTTATGATGAGCGGGCTGGTAACTGGAGCTGAGGCCATGAAATGATCAGCCATGATCTTACTGACGCTGCTAGGTCTATCGTTATTGTGTAATGGGTCAACATGAAATGGGAATCATAATTGAGAAACTGACTGGTTGATACATATGGAGAAGCAAAGGATGCCATACATTTGGAATTTTCAGAAAGATTTTGGTAAAGACTCTGACCTAGTATGCAAAATCAAGTGTTAAGGAATTGGGGTAAAATATGATTTTTTTTAGAATAGGAGAGCTGGCAGGAAACCGTGAACAGGAATAAAATACTCTGTTTTGAAGTACAAGGATCATTTGGTGGTGCAGGGATCGGTGCTTGGGCCCCAGATATTTCCAATATAACTCAAACATTTAGTTGAGGGAATCAAATGCATTATATTCCAGTCTGTTTACAGCACTAAATGATGTTGGATTGTGAGTGGGTGAGGAGGACATTGAAAAAAACTGCAAGATGATTGAGAAAAGTAGAGTGAATGTGCAAATATGTGGCAGATGAAGAGCAATGAAGGTAGATGTGTCGGTGTGTACTTTGGTGGGAGCAATAGAACTGCAACCTAACATTTGAAAAGGGATTATTTGAAACATGTTTATCTTTAAAGCAATTTATGTTTCTTCTGTGCAGATCTCTAACGTCGTGCAGGGCAGTGAGTTCTGAAGCCAGAATTCAATACTGGAAATGGCATTGGCACACTGACCAGTAAACATAGGCTCACCAAGTGGTTAGCTGTAACATTGAAATGGTTCTGAATCTCCCTGTACATCAGTCATGAAAGCAATGTTGCAGGAACTCAAAGTTGATAGGAAAATAATGAGTATGTTCACCAATATTTCGCGAGGATTTGAGTCCAGGAGTAAGGGCGTCTTACTGAAATTGTGCAGGGCCTTAGTGAGACCCCATCTCGAACATTGTGCAGTATTGTGTGCAGTTTTGGTTTCATTGGCTAACAATGGACAAACTGGACATTGAGGCAGTACCGTGAAGGATGACCAGACTGATCTCTGAGATGACAGGCTTAGTGTGGAAGCGGAGTTTGGGGCGACTTGGCCTGTATTTAATGGGGTTTAAAAAAATGAATGGAGACCTCAGTGACATACATAAAACTCGGACAGGGCGATACAGATTGGAAACAGGAACGATAATTCCTCTGGCTGGGATATCTGAAACAAAGGGCCACAATATTAGGTACAGGCAGGCCACTCTGTATTGAGATGAGAATAAATGTCTGCAATCAGAGACTGCTGACCGTGGGGAAATCTCTCCCACATAAGGCTGTGGAAGACAGGGCACTGACTATAAATAAGGATTTCTAGACACTAAAGGGATCGGAAGACAGCGGGAGTATGGCTGTCACAAGCTCACAGATTTTAGGAAGGAGGTTTCTGTGGGGTCAACAGGACTGTGTTTCTCGTTCCCTTTTCCGATAGGTGCAGCCGGGTGGGGCCCTGTGTTCTGTTGGGTTTATCCGTCCAAAATCGGAGCACGTAAATACAATTTACTGTCTTCGTTGACTGCTTTAGAGACCATTGAAAAGTTTACCACATGGCTGTGTGCCTGTAATCACCTTTAGACCAGACCAGGAATGCATGGAATTCACCAGACCAGAATTCACTTCCTGAAAGTAAGTTGGGGAAACAAATTGAAGTCTGCAATCGATGTTGATTTCAGGGTCACTGTTACTGACACCGGAGTTTAGATCTCAGTATGTTATTAATTGTTATTAACTTCCACCAGCTGCCAGAGAATTAACCTGGTCTGGATTAGTAAACCAGTGAGGTATCAGAGGATGTGGTATTGGTGAATACAATTACAACGTTTGAAAGACAATTTGATGGTTCATGAATGGGAAAGGATTGGAGGGGTATGTGCCAAAAGAAGAAAAAACGAACTCGTCCAGTTTAGGAAACCTGGTGAGCATGGATGAGTTGGGGCGAAGGGTCTGTTGGCATTTTGTATGACTCTAAGAGTCGATTACTTTATAACTCGCCTTTCATCACTAATTGTTCATTGCCCTCAATTCATTTCCAAGTCAAAAATCCTCTGTAAATGTTTTCAATGATCTAGCTTTCTGAAATTTCTTAAACAGCGAATTCCTAACATTGATGAGGTGCTGTCGAACACACCAGCAGCAATAGCAGAATTATATTTAACTATAATCTGTAAAGTTTTGCCTTGGATATTCCCTCAGTCTACCATTACTACCAAGCCAATCAATGGTTCAGTGATGTATGAGTGAACATGCCAGTGTCAGAACCATGTGTACCTAAGCCTGATGACAAGCCACGAAAGCTACCACAACTGACTTCTTGCATTCCGATCAGTCGAATTGACATCTGATTGACAGGGAGCAATGCTCCCGAGACCAACAGTCCTGCCACATTCAGTCATAAATGGCGATGGATCATGAAACAATTCACTGTTGGAGAGGACTCCACAAATATCCCCATCCTGAATAATGGAACAGTCCTGTACATCAGTGCAAAAAATAAGGATGTAGTATCTGCACCATTCTCAGCCTGAATTATTCAGTGAATGATCCATCTCACCCTCGACATGATGCCCACAAAATCACAGATGCCAGTCTTCAATCAATTCGATTCACTGCACGTGACATGTAGAACCAGCCGAACACAATTGATATGACAAAGGCAATGGGCCCTGATGCCATTCCTGTAATATGACTGAAGACTTGTGTTGCACAACAAGCCGTGTTCCGGGGAAGGTGTTTCGTTCCAGCTCCAAGTCTGCCATCTCCCTGGCAAAGCAGAAAATTTCTCAGCTATGTGCAGTTTCCTAAGAGGGGAAGACTTGCAATCTGACCAATTACCACACTCTCAGTCCCATCACGATAGCCAAATTGGTGGAAGTTCTTTTTGGCAGAGCTGTCAAGCAGCACAGAAACAACCAGCTCAGTGAGGTTTCTGATAGGTCCCCACGTGAATATGGTGCTGTTCTGAAAATGTCACTGGTTTGCTAATCCAGACCAGGTTAATTCTCTGACAGCTGGTGATAGTTAAAAACAATTAATAACATACTGAGATCTAAACTCTGGTGTCAGTAACAGTGACCCTGAAATCAATATCGATTGCACCCTCTTTAAGAAATAGCTGCTGCATAGATCTCGCTTAAATCTCTATCCTCTCACCTTAAACTTATCCTCTCTGATTTTGTGCAGCACCACCCTGGGGAAAAGAGCTTGGTTATACATCCTATCCATGTCCCTCATCACTTCATAAACTTCTATGAGGTCACCCCTTAGCGCCATACACAAAGGGAACAAAATCCCAGCCTCTCCATATATCCCAAAACGACCCATCCACGTCACAACATTGAAAATATTTTTGCACCCTTTCCAGTTTATAGTATCCTTCCTATAGCAGGTCGACAATAATTGTTCTCAGTAATCCAAATGTGGCATCACCATTCTGTTGTACAGCCACAGCAGGGCGGCACGGTAGCACAGTGGTTAGTACTGCAGCCTCACAGCACCTGAGATCCAGGTTCAATTCCCACCTCAGGCAACTCTGTGTGGAATTTGCACATTCTCCCTGTGTCTGCATGGGTTTCTTCCCACAATTAATTCCAAAAAAATATGCGGGTTAGGTGAATTGGCCATGCTACATTGCCCGTAGTTTTAACTAAAGGGGTAAATGTAGGAGAATCGGTGGGTTGCGCTTCGGTGGGTCGGTGTGGACTTGTTGGGCCGAATGGCCTGTTTCCACACTGTGAGTCATCTGATATCTAACAACATGATGTTCCAATTCCTACACGCAATGCTCTCACCAATGAAGGTTAGTGTGCCTAAAGCTTTCTTCACCGCCCGGTCCACCTGTGACTCCACTTTCAAGGAATTTCCTACCTGCACCCTGGGTGTCTCTGTTGACAACTCTCCCCAGTGCCCTACTGTTTACTGTATAAATCCTGCAACTGGTTTGTCTAACAAAATGCAACACCTCACATTTATCTGCATGATCCTCCATCTGCCAATTCTCGGCACACTTGCACAGTACATCAAGATCTCATTGTTCCCTAAGGTAACCTTCTACAGTGCCCAGTATTACATCATTTTGGGGTTTTTCGTCGACAAACTTGCTATCCATGTTTCTTATATTCTCATCCAAATAATTTACAAAAGCAATGAACAGCAATTAACAGCAACCGCCTGGTCCTTGCAACACTCCACTGGTCACAAACCTCCAACTGGAACAAGAAATCTTTCCCAGCACGCTCTGTTTCATACAGTCAAGCTAATTTTGTATCTAAATGGCTTGTTCTCCCTGATGCCCTGTGATCAAACCTTATTAACGATGCTACCATGTAGAATTTTGTTAGGGCTCACTAAGGTCCATGTAGACAACGTATGCTGCTTTACCTTCATCTATCTTCCCAATCACCTCTTCAAAGACTGCTATCTAGTTTGTGCGACAGGTTTTCCCAGACACAAAACCGTGCTGTCCATTCCGAACCAGTCCTTGCCTTTCGAAACACATGTGCATCCTGTCTGTCACCCTTGACATCAGACTCACAAGTCTGTAGTTCCCTGGGTTTTCCTTGCAGTCTTGTTACAAATAATGGAACAAGATTAGCTGTCTTCCTGTCCTCCAGCACCTCAACCGTGGCTGTCAAGGATACACATAAGAAAATCAAGAGAACTGCAAATTTTATCAACCAGAAACAAAGACAGAACGTGCTGGAAAAGCTCAGCAAGTCTGACAGCATTTGCGCAGAGAAATCAGAGTTAATGTGTTATGACACGGGGCAAAACCCCACCTGTGCTAATTTAAACCTGCCATAGCGAAAATATTTAATCTGGGCTGTAATCTCTTAAAATTCGATTGGCCAAGAACTATCCTAAAGGTCACTATTTAAAGTAAAAATTAACAATTTTATTTTTTAACGTCTAACAGGGAATAATTAACTAACAACTATTTGCAACTCCTTTCTCTGACCTATCTTTTACTTTCTCTTCTACACTACTGCCCGATAAAAAAAACCCCAATTAAGATTGACCAAAAAATTCAAATTTCAGAACGAGCCAGCTGTCAAATCTTCTCTTATCTTCCTCTGTCTTCTTTTCTTCTCCTTAGTGTTTCTGTTTAACAGATCAGTGATAGATAAAGGTGAACTTAAGATAGCTATTCCCCAGGCAGTCTGCAAATGTTGGCGGCTTGGCAGCTGGCCCCCAACAGTTCATATTTTCAGCTTTATACGCTAAAGCATTGAATCGTTTCATTTTTATTAATGTTGTCAAAATGACAAATTCATACTTGATTGGAGTTTTGTATCTTCGGGCATAATATAAACTGATAGGTCGAATTTGTTTTCTTTTTGTCTCATACCAAGCCAGGTGCTGCCAGCTGCTGGACCAAATGTAACATTGTAAATTTTCCACAACTCGCTGTGCTTGCTTAATCCTTCAATTCTATTAAAGGCACAGTACTCTTTACATGCTCATAACACCCTCCCTCTCAAAAAAGAACCATCCAAATGAAAACATGGTTTCATTTGTTTTTCTATTCTTTAAACACATTACCATAACATGCAGATATCTTAAATCTAAGTTAACCTTAACTGCTTCCCATATACGTGTACATAACATTGGATAAATGCAAGTCTCACCTCCACTTTATCAGTTAAATCCATGATAACGCACTTGCGATAACATTCTTCCATTCAAATTCTCTCTCTCTTTGCTAAGATAAGAGCGTTCTCTCTCTTTTTCTCTCTTTTCTCTCTCTCTCTTTTCTCAGCTAAGATTCTTCCCCTTCTCACTTTTTGCCTCTCACTCATTTCTGTCTTGTTTTCTGTTTCTTCGCTCTCTCTTTCTCTCTCCCTTTGTTTATCATCAAACTCCATTTTCGTCAATTGTAATTTCAGTTTTTACTCACTTTACTGCACTTGTCTTATTATACAAAATGTGGAGCAATAGATTGTGGGAGACATAGCAGTTTGGATCAGTAATTGCTTGCTGAAAGAAAACAGAGGGTTGTAGTTGATGGAACATGATCATCTTGCTGTCCAGTAACTAGCAGCATAACACAAGTGTCAGTGTTGGGTCCACTGCTGTTCGACTTTTATAAATGACCTGGATAAGTGCTTAGAAGGATGAATTGGTAAACTTGCGAACGACACTAAGGTCAGTGGACTTTGGATAGAGACAAAGGATGTAGTAGGTTGCAGAGAGACATAGATAGGTTGCAGAGCTGGGCTGAGAGGTGGCAAATTGACTTTAATGTGGACAAGTGTGAGGTGATACACTTTGGACAGAGTAATCGGAATGGGCTAATGGTAAGAATCTTGGGAGTGCAGATGAGCAGAGAGATCTCGGTGTCCATGTACACAGATCTCTGCAAGTTGCCATCCAGATTGACAGGGTTGTTAAGAATGCATAGTGTTTTGGATTGAGTTCCGGAACCAGGAGGTTGTACTGCAGCTGTACAAAGCTCTGGTATGGTCACACTTGGAGTATTGTGTACAGCTCTGGTTACCAATTATAAGAAGGATGTGGAAGCTTTGGAAAGGGTGCAGAGGAGATTTACGAGGATGTTGCCTGGTATGGAAGGAATGTCTTACGAGGAAAGGCCTTGAGGCTGTTCTCATTAGAGAGAAGAAGGTTGAGAGGTGACTTAATAGACATACAAGATAATCAGTGGGTTAGATAGAGTGGACAGGGAGAGCCTTTATCCAAGTACGAGAACGGCAAACACGAGGGGACACAACTTTAATGTGAGGGGAGATAGGTATAAGACAGATGTGAGAGGTAGTTTCTTTACTCAGACAGTAGTAGGGATATGGAATGCTTTGCCTGCAACGCTAGTAGATTCACCAAGTTTAAGTGTATTTAAGTCATCATTGGACAGGAATATGGACGTACATGGAATAGTGTAGATGGGATGGGCTTTAGATTAGTTTGACAGGGAGGCGCAACATTGAGGGCCGAAGGGCCTGTACTGCGCTGTAATGTTCTATGTCTGTTTCTCTGACACACTTTCGTGAAATTCCCCGACAATTTCAGCTTTACTTTTGTCCTTGGTTAAATTCAAATCTAACATCTTTGCTAATTCTAAAAGTTTGGCCTTTGTCTTTCCACCTAAACTTTCTTGCCAAATTTGCGAATCATCTTCAAACCTCTCTTAATATTTTAAACAGCCAGTTATCTCACTTTTAATTTAACTAACCATGTCATCGAAATTAGACAAGTTGTGTCACTAACGTTTTATTTTAAAATTTTGGACACGAACGTGCAAATGTATAAATATACTGTGCTTTTTTCATACCTCAAATCTGCCCAAATCTCAGACTGGGTCTTCCTAAACCTGTTTAAATTGTGGACGAAAACCCCCAAGCTGTTATGACACAGGGTTAACCCCTCTCCTAATTTAAACTAGCCACACAGAAAAAGTTCACCTCATACTGTTAAATTTTGAGAAGTAAAGATCCATTTATGGAGGTCACTATTTAACGTAAAATTAACAATTTTATTATTTAAGTCCAACAGAGAATAATAAAACGAACAACTATATCAAACGCCTTTCGGTTAAGCGTATCTTTTCCAGCTGTCTCTACCATACTGGTCCGATAAAATAAAATAGCTCGATTAAGATTTACAAAAAAAAATTATCACATTTCAAAACCAGTCAACTTTGTCAACTCTCCGTTGTAGATTTTCCTCTGTAGATTTTCCTCTAGGTCGGCTTCAATGTTCTGCTTTGGAAGCCTCTAATAGGCACGTACCTTTCAGAAAGCACTTCGGCTTGCAGTCTATCTTTGTGGATGTCCTTGGCAGTTCTCCACCTAAATGGTCAAAATGTACAGATTGAAACCTCAAAACATCGGACCATTTCATTGATTTTGATGTCATCAAATACATTATATTTCAAACTCAATTTGATTTCAGTATGTTGGGGCCTAAGTTAAACTGACTGGCTGAATTTGAATTGGTTTTTGTTCCGTGGCAACTCATCTCACTATTGATTTCACAGTAAAATGTAACATTTTAATTTTTTTCAGAACGCTTTATGCCAGTTTCCAGTCTCTCTTAAACGTAACATATATCTCTACACGTTCATAACAATATCATTAATCTGCCCTGCGTAGCTTTCCATAAATTTGATCAACTCAGGAAGTTCACATAATAGTCTTTTCTGTTCCAAAAAGAAGACCCATTTTATCTCATCCTTCCTTTACCTAAATCCTTCTTTCCAGTTATCATTCCAATTACTTACAATGTTACCGGTATTCTTCGAGAAAGTAATACATTGTGTGTGAGATGAAAGAATGAGATGTTATCATATTCCCATATGAAGGAGTAAATGTGCAACTTTTCCAAGCTTTCTGATATCAAAAAAGATGTAAAAATCTCCTTTGTTCATGGATTAGGAAAGTGAAAATGACACTCATGGACCGAACAGCAGTAATGCAATGAACCTTTATTGGGATAATTGAACGACCAAATATTTAGTTTACTCTTGAGAGTCTGAATTCAGCTTTTTTTTTTCAATTCTGTGTTGTTTGCGTTTTTATCAATATGCATACATTATCGCTGAGAAAACCAGAAGTTGCTGGACATGTGCATTAGTTATGGCAGTATCTGTTGTGAGAAAGCAGATTCAATGTTGCGAAGCGGAATGGGACTGGATTGCTTACTTTTTACCAATAGTGTTCAGCGATGTGCAGGTTAGGTGCATTAGTCAGGGGTAAATGCAGCATAATAAAATAGGGGATTGCTTCAGGGCGGGTTACTCTTAGGAGGGTCAGGGTGGACGTGCAGTGTGAAATGGCCTGTTTCCCCACCGTAGAGATTCTATGATTTCTTCATAAAAAGGGCGGTAGTTGCCTGGATCAAGAATGTCTCCGAACAAGCTTAGGGCATACTGAAGTGGGAGGGTAAACAGCCAGCAGTTGTGGTTCACATTGATACCAATGACATAGGTAAGAAGAGTGAAAGGTTGCAAGGTCCTGCAAAGAAAATTAAGGGAGTTAGAAGTGAGTTTAAAAGCAGGATCTCCAGGGTTGCATTATTTAGATTACTTCCCGTGCACTTGGAAGTGAGACAAGGAAGAGGAACTTAGTCGAGTTGAATATGTGGCAGAAAGCTAGTTTGGGAGGACGGTTTCTGATTTTTGGATGATTCGGATCGCTTCCAGTGCAGGTGGGAACGGTACAAAAAGGAAAGTGTGCACTTTAACCGGAGGGGCCCCAACATCCTGGAAGTGAGGTGTGATCATGCAACTCCAGTAGGTTTAAGCTAATATTGCAGGAAGCTGGAAACCAAAGCAGCAAATCAGAAACAGAGCAGAAATTAAAGGTTGGTCAAATAAATAGGCAGAGCCAGTGTCATGAAAATGCTGAGGGAAGAAATCATAACAATTTAGAAAAATGTGATTCGAATGCTGGAGTAAATGAGAGGTTCACTATTATCGGGGATCAATAAATATGGATGGAGAGCCTGCACACAAAATTATTAAAAGAGAAAGACAAATCAAAAGAACTTATGTAAAACCTTTTAACTAAATGTGGGCAGTATTTTGAATAAAATGAATGATCTAATAGCGCAAACGAAGATAAATAGGCATGGCATGCTGGGGATTACGGAAACGCGGTTGCAGGAAGGTCAGGGGTAGAATGTTAAATGTCCAAGAGTACTCAGTATTCAGACAAGAAGGATCAGCAGGTGGAGTGTCTGCATTGGTGAAGGATGATATTAAGGCTGTATTAAGGAATGGCATTAGCACGTGGGACAAGAATGATGAATCAGTCTGGTTTGAAATAAAACACATGGAAAGAAACCCTTTGGTAGGAGCATTTGCAGCCCACAACTCGCTCCCATCCACAGACTATTTTGAAAGTAGGGAATAGCATGAACCAGAGAATAACGACGGCTTGAGACAAGGGCACAAGAGTGATTATGGGTAATTTGAAATTGCACATTGACTGGATTAATCAATTTAGCAAGGAGAACCTCAAAGAACGAATCGTCAAATCTATGAGAGATTATTTCTTCGATTATCATTTTATCGAACCAATCAGAGAACTGCCTTTGATATCAGGTAATGGGGAAAGAGCTATAAATGATATTGTAGTACAGGATCATCTAAGAAAGAGTGACCACAACATGCTGTATTTTCACATTCAGACTATAACAGTGAAGACAGAGTTACATTGGAGAGGTTTAGTTTTGGGCAATGATAATTCTATTGGCCTGACAAAAGGATTGGACTGAGTGGGCTTGGCAAAAAGATTAAGGGGTAAAACAATTGACGAACAGTGGCAACTACTTGGGGAGATAGTCAAAACCTTTCCATTAAAGTGTAATCCTGAGTGCAAGAGGAATTTTGAAAAATATGAAAAGTGATCCATGTCTTAACAAGGCAGTCAATAATAACATGAAAGTGCTGGCCTGGTGGTATTATCACTGACTGCTTATTCAGATCATGTTCTGGGGACTCAGGTTCAAATGCCGCCACGGCAGATGGCGGAATTAAGAGTTGATTGATGATAATGAATCCATTGTTCATTGCTCGAAACACCCATATGTTTCATATATGTCCTTTATGGACGGAAACCAGCATTCTTACCTGTTCTGACCGACATGTGACTTCAAGCCCATACAAATTTGATTGACGTTTACATGAGCTCTGGACGATTGGGGACGGACAATGAGTGCTGTCTAACCAGTGATGCTCTCATCCGATGAACGAATGAAAGAAAAACGCTTTAATTGTCAGTAGTTACTAAAAACAAAATCACAATGGTTACGAAGGCAAATGAGTAGAAAACATAAGAGTTGATGAAGAACACTTCTCCGAGTGGACAAAAAGTAAATAATGCTGAAAGTAAATGTTGGCCTTTTAGAGGATGAAAATGGTGAAGTAATAATAGGAAACTCAGAAATGGCAGAGGCGAAACCAATGCTTCCTGATTTCACAGTGGAAGATAATTTCTTCCCAAAATTAACAATAAATGCAAATGATCATGATAGGAGTACGATGATGGGGAAGAAGATGTTGAATACATTGATGGGCTTAAAGGCAGATCAGGCCGTCGACCTGCACTCTATCGTATTAACGGAGGTAACAGCAGAAGTACTGGAAGTGTTAGTTACGATATTCAAAAAATCATTGGATTCTGGAACAGTGCCAAAGTATTGGAAAATTAATAATGTGGCACTCGTATTCAAAACAGGAGATAGGCAAACATCACAAACTTTAGACCAGTGATTTAACCTCTCTATTGGGGAAGTTGCTTCAGTCAATCTTAAAGTAGGAAATAACTGGATATTTGGAAAAACAAAGATCAATTCACCCGTGTCAGCACGCTTTTATGAAGGGCAGGTTGTGCCTGACAAACCTGCTGGAGTTCTTTGAGAATATAATCAACAATGTGGATAATTGGAATGCAGCAACTGCTGTCCATCTAAATTTCAGAAGGCATTTGACAAGGTGCTGCATAAAGGACTGATGTAGACGGCTAGATCCCGCGCGTTCAGGGTAGAGTATTGACTTGGATAGAGAATTGGCTGACTAACAGAAAGCAGAGCATCGGGATAAATCGTCTTTCTCTGGCGAACTGAAACTAGTGAGGTTCTGCAGGGTTCAGTTCTCAGAACTCTGGAATAGATTAGATTACTTACAGTGTGGAAGCAGGCCCTTCGGCCCAACAAGTCCACACCGACCCTCCAAACAGCAATCCACCCAGACCCATTCCCCTCACCTTAGACTACGGGCAATTTAGAATGGACAATTGACGTAACCTGAACATCTTTGGACTGGAGGAGGAAACCGGAGCACCCGCAGGAAACCCACATAGTCACGGGGAGAATGTGCAAACTCCACACAGACCGTTGCTTGAGGCCGATATTGAACCCGGGTCTCTGTCGTTGTGAGGCAGCAGCGACAACCACTGTGCCACCTCAAGTGTTGACAACCTATCCAAATGACCTGGAAGGAGAGACAGAGTGGAGCAACTAAATTAACAAATGGTACTAAACTAGGTGGCAAAACAAGCTGTAATGAGGAGCTAAAGAATTTACAGATGAATGTGGATAGGATTGGAAAATGGGGCAGATTGCTATACCTGCAGGTGGTGTGTTTAATTTGGATAAGTGCAAAGTTGAATTTCCTATCGCCTTTCTAAATTCCTATATTCTTGTTTTGCTCCATCTGCAGTTCTTTGAATATTATTCACCGTTGATGGCTGGGGTAACAGGATTCGAGGGGTTTGGTTGAGGGAGATGCTGGATGCTCTGTGTGTCGGTGACAAGACAGTGTTATGGGGAAAAGACCGCAGTCAAGCCTTGTTGATTACTACAGCAGACCTGGCAACCAGATGGCCTGTCCCTGTTCTTATTTCCTGATGTTTATTTGCCTGCAGTAAACCACATCAAAATATTGCAGTCAGATAGACAGTCTGTAATTAATATGCCTATTTCATAATAAAGGGACAAATGATCATTTAGATTGGAAGTAAAGACTTGGCAATTCTTTTGAGATTTGATGACTATTTGCTGCAACTGCAGTGTGGGAATTGGGTGACGGGACTGCAAAACACTTCAGCATTTTTGCAAATTTATAGTTTAGATATTGAGTAAGATGGAAAGTGTCCATCATGTATATCTTATGAAAGAATATTTTGAATATATTATGGTAGAATAAAAAAAATTGAAAAGATTAGAAAAGGAAGATGTGAATAGGATTACGTTATTAAAGAGGTATAGGCACGTCAAGGGAGTGGGCAAATATTGGTCTTTGGATCATATTTGGGAAAATGTGTCCGCGTTTGAGCGAGTTCGGCGAGTTGGATGGAAAACCAGTCTACTATTTCAATGAACAGATTGCGAAAATGAGCCACGTGGAACGGGGGAACTGGACTACAAAACAAACCTCTGCGTCAACATCTTGTTTTTCAGGAGTCTTGAAATATTTTAAAATCAAAAACATTAAGAAATAGGAAAGTTTTTCTACAGTTGACAGATTAATGGTGAGACCACTTTCACTTTATATGTGTGTCTCCTTTTTATTGAGCCTTCGAGTAAGGGGAAGAGCTGTTCTCTGTTCACGCGGTTCAGACCCCTCATGCTGTTAATCACCTCCATCAGAAACAGCTCTCAACCTTTTTTGCTTAAAAGTAAAATCAAGTAAATCGAGCCTCTCTTCAGTTTGAGTACTCTCTTTTCTTGCTATTACTGAAAATAATCACATTTACCAGTGAGACATTTCATCAGCACTTGAGCTGGCCTCCCGACCAACGGGTTTATACCCTCCAGTAACTTCACATTTTCCTCCTCACTGTGAACCACCATCTCATCTTTGTGTCATCCACAACATTCTTTAACATTCCCCCCAAACTCCAATTTACATTTTGATGCAGTTGAGGTTCTTTTTTTATGAGGCAGCTACAAATTTAATTTCGGACTTGGAGCTGAATTCTCATTGATACTATGCCACTCTTTATCTTTCATTCATAAGGCTTGTACGGAATTAATATTGGATTAGGTTTAAGTGGCTTTCACTGCAACATTTGACTTTTACGTGGACCTGGATAATGTTCTTCATATCGTTCGCTGCAATAGTTAGAGTTGAAGGAACTTTCCATCTGTACGATTGACACCGAGTCATAATTTTGTTTGAAAGTGCTAGACTGGTGAGGATAACGATTCAATTAAATTCTACGTACATGGCAGGAGATCAAATTATATCGTAAAGTCACCTTGAATTGGAAACAAATTATTAAAACAAACACCCATTTTTCTTCATATTGTAAAAACAGTTTCATAAATGGTCTTCAAGCAGCATGGATCTTGCAGCTCCTCTTGGGATTGCAGATAGTTAAATATTTAATGCAGTCTATTTTGCATTTGATATAGTTATCATAGTTTATTAATTAGCATTATTTTTCAATTTTGTTACATTTATATTCAAAACAATCAAAAAAGCATTAACAAACTCACGATTTTCTTTCAAACGAACATTTTTAAAAATAAGAGTTTTTAAAGGGTGGTATACAAAAAAAAAGAAATGTGTATTTATATTTTAAAATGTTTCTTTTATTACATTGCAAAAGTTCTTTTTTGTTTGAAAAATTAATCTTTTTTTAAAAAAATAAGGACTTGTACCTTCCTTCCGGAGAACCCTACATATTTTCAACTCCGGAAAAGAATATTTTCTTCTCGGAATGAGTTGAAGAGGAATATTGTTATTGATTTAATTAGCGAAATATTTGACTTTGTATAATTTTTACATGTTTGCTCCATATATGTATATATTTTTTTCCATTTTAACATTATTTTCTGTAGGCAATGAAAGATCACATAAGGTGTCGTAAAAATTGTCCTGCTTTTATGCATAATGTTATTAAGATCACATATAAGAGAGAGAGGATGGCTAGAAGATTTAGAAAAAAATATTATCCAGCAAATTGGTCAGATAGATGGGTCTCTATCAGGAAAGAGAAGAAGGCAATTCAAAATTCTCTGGTGGCTATTCCCCTATCAAAATGATTTTCAGTTTTTAGAACAGCTGAAGGGGATTGTCTTTTTGAGGAAAATGGAAGAACAATAATTTATTGTAAGTTGGAATAATTCTTATTTTTGGCAACGTTTGAGAAGAGTTAGTAGAATTATCGATACAGTGGACTCTTCTGCAAGGGGCATCAATAGGAGATTTTGTGGCAGTAAACGTTAATTTAAGGTGGTTTGTTGCTTTCCCTGTGCTCGGATTTAGAACGTCTAGAAACATTTCAAGCATATTGTTAAAGGTGAGATTGAGTAACCAGAAGTTATTGTAGATATTGGTAGGAACGACATTTTTATGGAAAGATTAAAGCAGTACAGAGTGAATTTAAGAGGTGAGGTTGAGGACGACAAATAGAAGCTTAAAAACAATAATTTCTGGTTCACTCCCGATGCCAAACTCAACTTGGAAGGAACAAAAGATTAAAGGAGAAAATTCAATGGCGGAAGAGCTGCTGTATTGTTGAGGCATTTAGATTGGAAAATTGGAATCTATTTTAGAATAGAAATGACCGGATCAGAAAGGATTGGTCTAATCTAAACTGGAAAGCAACCAATATCTTAGCAGGGAGATTTGCTCATTCTATGTAGGGAGAGTTTACATTGATAGAGAAGACATCAGAGGGGATTCTAAGTATCCGTACAAATGGTAGGATGGATGGAGAAGTTTATGACTGTGGGGAGAACACCTCAATTAGACAATAAAAACGTGAGACTGTATAGTAATTCTGAAGCACGAAATTGCATTTATTTCAATGTCAGGGGTCTAACAGGAAAGGCTGATGAAATCAGGGCATGTTTAAGAACATTGGATTGGGACATCGTATTTATTACAGAAAGTTGGATAAGAGGTGTTCAAGTCGTGAGTGTAGTGCTGGGAAATCACAGCAGGAAAAAGTGAGGATTGCAGATGCTGGAGATCAGAGCTGAAAATGTGTTGCTGGAAAAACACAGCAGATCAGGCAGCATCCAAGGAGCAGGAGAATCGATGTTTCGGGCATAAGCCCCTCATCAGGCGTGGGCTGATAAAGGGATTTTGCCTGAAACGTCGATTTTCCTGATCCTCAAATGCTGCCTGACCTGCTGTGCTATTCCAGCACCACACTCTCGACTCTAATCTCCAGCATCTGCAGTCTTCACTTTAGCCTGAGAGATGTTCAAGACTGGCAATTCATTGCTCAAGATGTTAAGTGTCAAAGAAAGGATGGGAAAAGGCATGGGGTGGGCGGGGAGGGGAGGTTTGCTGTTTATTACTGCTGGAACTGGGGAAGATATTTCTGAAATTTTATCAAGTCCAAATGTGCAGGTAGTATTCAAAATAAGGAAGTAAAGTTCACTCTGAAGAGATTGCACTGAATGTTCTTTTGTGACAAATCGTCCAGTGAAAATGTATTGTAGAAATTAAAACTCAGAAAGGAAAGAGCACGTTGATTGTATTGTACCACATGCTCTGCAACAGTAAGAAAGAAATTGGGAAACAAACAAGTAGGGTGATCTCGGGTATATGTAAGTATAATAAGGTTGTAATGATGGGGAATTTGAATTTTCTAAAAATTGATTAGGACCATCACAGTGTTAAAGTGTTGGATGGTGAATTATTTGTCAATCTGTTCACGAAAAGTTTCTTCATGAGTATGTGGATGATCCAAACAGAGAAAGAAGAAAACTCGGCCTTCTTTTGTTTGATAGGCAGGGCAAGTGACTCAAGTAAATGTGGGGGAATATTTTGAGTATTGCTATCATAACTCTATTAGTTTCATAATGGTTATGGAAAAGAATAAGCCTGTCATTGATTTTTTTTAAAATTGGAGTACCAAAGATTAGTAAGCGTTTGGAATGCTTTGCCTGCATTGGCAGTAGATTCGCCAAGTTTAACTGCTTTTTAGTCGTCATTGGACAGGCAAATGGACGTACATGGAATAGTGTAGGTTGGATGGGCTTCCAATTAGTATGACAGGGCGGTGCAACATCGAGGGCCGAAGGGTCTGTACTGTGGTGTAATGTTCGATGTTCTATGTTCTATTAAATGTTAATGGCATGGGGCAAGGACTTTCCAAGTTGGATTGGAGTAGACTGTTAGCAGGTAAAACTATGTCTGACAAGTGGGAGACATTCAACAGTATGACGACGAGAGTTGAGAGGCATTATGTTCCTGTTAGAGTGAAGGGCAATGCTGGTAAGTTTAAGGAACAATGGACAAATTCAGTTACTGGGGTTTTATTCATGAATCAAAGAAAACCTTACTTTAGATATAGATTAGTGTACGTAATTTAATCGCTTAATCAATGTAAAAAGTGTGGGGCATTATTTCAAGAGAAATCAAGAAAGTAAAGACGAGATATGAGATAGCATGGGCAGATAAGGTTAAGTGTAATCCAAAGATATTGTGCAACTACCTTAAGAGCAAAAGGCTAACCACGGAGAGGGTAAGGCCTCTCAACGAACATAGGATATCGATGGGTTGAACCTAGGAGATGAGGAATAAAATCCCATTCCTGGTTCACTAGACGGCAACAAATACACGCTATTGCCTGAACCTCACATTCATCCGGATTGATATCTATCTGCTATTTGTCAGCCTATTGACCCATTTCATCAAAACCCTTTTATAGTTTTAGAAAACCTTCACTGTCCACTGTGCCAGCAGTTTTGGTGTCATCCTCAACTTACTAACCATGCCTTCGATATTCTTACACAATCATTTACATAAATGACACACAATGAAAACTCAGAACCGACCTGTGTGGAACACTGCTGGTCACAAGCCTCCAGTCCGAAAAGCAACCGCCCACCATTACTCTGTTTACTGAAATTACAACAATTGAAAGTGCTGGAGAGAAACCCCGCAGTTCTGGCACTATAGGAGCAGAGAAAAATGGAATTAACTGTTTTTAGTCCAATATAACTTGTTCAGAACAGGTTTATTAAAGACTCTATATGTTAACTCTGTTTCTCTGATCAGATCCTGCGTCATCTGTTGCATTTCTCCATACTTTGCATCTGTATATGAGATTTCCACTATCTCTAATATTTTGTTTTTTCTTGATTGGTCTGGATGTTGAACCCGGTTATATTTGGATAGTATGCTCCATTCCTGTTCCAATCACTTGTGCCAGTCACACATGTGTTACACTAGAGACTGTTTCTTCTTTGGTACGTTCTTAAAACAGCTACACTTGATGAAAAAATAGGAATAGCTTCTTAATTATGACATTGTCTGTGCGTTTTATGTCTAACATTTTCTTGTCAGTCTCTGAACATTTTCAATACGTTTCTCTGAATAATTCCAGCAAAGATGGTAGTCATGCAGCCCATCATCTCTGTACCAGCTCAGTATGAGCTGTATCTTCATTCTTATTCTTCTGTAACCCACTGTAACCCAACATATTTTGTTATCTATGTCTCTTTTTATTTCTGAATATCCCGTCCAGATATAAACAATCTTAACAACCTGTATAACCGATGATTAAACAGTCCATATATAAAATATAACTCTGTACATCACATTTCAAATTGTACTGTTCTATTCACGCTTCGTTCAGCATTCCATGTGACAAACGTAATCTTTTCTCTTGCTCTGCATTGCATTTCGTTCTGATTGTCAGAAAGAGTGATGGTTGAATACTCGTGACTGGGAGATATTGCTGTACCCCCCTCAGGTCTCCATAGCCATTGGCCCCATACCATTCTATTTCATAGCCCACATCCTATTCATTCTGTCCCTTACCCATTAATACATGACTGTTAACGAACAAGGTTATTGTACATTATTTTGGACGAGACCCGACCTTTCAAAAGACATTTTGAGCACGTTGCCCAGGCCATAACTTTGCTAACTGTTGAAGATGCATACTCCCGGAGTGAATTAGCTGGTCAGACTGCTGAGTTTTAAACAAACAGACTTTGTTTGAAACATTCAGGAATGAAATACAACGAACCAAACATAGAATACTCGAATAACTCTTCCTGTCCGAACCCGATAGTCTATCACAACTTAATGACGCTGTTCCAGAGTGCTTGCAACAATCCCAATAAACTAACCGCTTAGGACAAGGAGTAAAATTACACAAAAAGCTTACAGGTTACGAAGTCAAGCGGCAGAAGAAGGAGGAGGAGAGCATCCAGTTTCAACAGTGACACTGACTCAATTAACCCTCGAAATGAACTGACCTGCGCAGCTGGAGAGCTGGCTACGCACCCGTGATTGTACCAGTAGTCTGAAAGACTCGAAAACGTTCTGTCTGAGGCATTATCTGTAAAGTATAAACCAAAGGATCTCAACGAACCATTCACAATTGAGACCTATTGGTACCCTTGGTTGGTTAGAACCTCTCTGTAAAAGGTCAAGGACAACATAACCATGTAAATGGACCAGTTTTGTGACAACTTCACCCCCTACCGATATAAAACTGAATCATCAATATCCAAATATTGCTTCCGTTTTCAAACCCCCTCAGAAATAGTGGTTAATATACTAAAACTCACATATATATGCATTTACTATGAACATGTCGTATGCACAACTACATCCAGACTCAATGTATGGTATTCCCATCATTGACTGCCTCGACCTGTCTTTCAGTTCTCGACAGTGCATCGGCAATCATGTTTTCAAGACCTGCCACATGCATAACTTTCAAATTAACTGGCTGTAACTACAGTCTCTGGATAAACAGTCCAGCATTTCCGTTCTTAAATTTCTACAAAAAAAACTTCA
The DNA here is from genome assembly GCF_047496795.1 of Chiloscyllium punctatum. NCBI lineage: Eukaryota > Metazoa > Chordata > Chondrichthyes > Orectolobiformes > Hemiscylliidae > Chiloscyllium > Chiloscyllium punctatum. The sequence goes on from NC_092765.1 coordinate 55,350,094, forward strand.
ATGTTTTACGATCAATGTATAAGGTTGTCTCAGATGCGTTGCTGGTAATACAAACACTGAAATGTTGCATTGGAAACACGAAGCACAAAGCCTCGTTCTCAGCTGTCAAATATTTCTACCAATGAACGTTCACCTTCTGGAGAAATGCCCAATTGGTCTTTCGATCCTCTCATTATCTTCCCGCAGCACCAACACCCACATCACTCACATTTATAGCCATCTTGGAAGACTTTGGGTAATCAGGTGTGACTCATACTGAGGCGGTGGTTAGCACATTTTTCGTGCTGCCAAATTCCTTTTCACAGTCCGTTGTCCACTGACACTCCTTACTTTTTTTTCACAATTCAGTGAGTGGAGCAGCCACACTAAAAATTAGGCACTAACTTTTCGATAAAATCGACTCAATCCTAGGAACCATAGTACTGCTCCTTTTGTCAATGGTATGGGAAATTCCCCAATTACCTTCAGTTTTACTTCCAATGGTACCATTTATCTGTATGCAATAACATGGCTCAGGAAAGTGACTTGTACTTTGGCAAATTCACGTTTAGTTCGGTTTACCATGAAGCCTGCCTTCTGAAGTTGATCGAACAAGTTGGTAAGCGCTGTAAACATTCCTTCCATAAGTATTCAAAACTCACCAGGTCATCAATATAAACCACATAGTTGGTTAATCCGGCCATTTATTGGTTAGTCTCTGAAATGTGGCTGGCACGTTTTTCATAACAAATATAAATTGCTTGTACACATTTTCAACACAGTCTTACAACCAAGTGGATATGCACCAGTCTTTGTAACTGCAATGTAACTTGAGAAATGTCCAATTCAGTATCCTCTGAACTTGGTTCTTCTTTCTTTGTTACCACTCCAACAAAACTTCGAGGCTTATCCTGTTTACTACATCTGCTTTTTTTTTCGCGAGCCCACCAACAGAGTGATTTCATGTGACCTAAGTTGGTTCAGTAAAAACATCGGAGCTTTTCTAACTTAGAGTCATAGAGTCATAGAGATGTACAGCATTGAAACAGACCCTTCGGTCAAACCCGTCCATGCCGACTACATATCCCAACCCACGCTAGTCCCACCTGCCAGTAACTGGCCCATATCCCTCCAAACCATTCCTATTCATATACCCATCCAAATGCCACTTAAATGTTGCAATTTTACCAGCCTCCAACACATCCTCTGGCAGCTAATTCCATACGCGTACCACCATCTACGTAAAACAGTTGCCCTTTAGGTCTCTTTTGTGTTTTTCCCCTGTCACTCTAAAGCTATACCCATTAGTTCAGGACTCCCTGATCCCAGGGAAAAGACTTCGTCTATTTATCCTCTCCATGCCCCTCATAATTTTGTAAACCTCTACAAGGTCAGCCTACAGCCTGTGATGCTCCAGGGAAAACAGCTCCAGCCTATTCAGCCTCTCCCTGTAGCTCAGATCCTCCAAACCTGGCAACATCCTTGTAAATCTTTTCTGAACCCTTTCAAGTTTAACAATATCTTTTCGATAGGAAGGAGACCAGAATTGCACGCAATATTCCAACAGTGGCTTGACCAATGTCCTGTACAGCTGGAACATGACCTCCCAACTCCTACACTCAATACTCTGACCAATAAAGGAAAGCATACCAAACGCCTTCTTCCCTATCCTATCTACCTGCGACTCCAATTTCAAGGAGCTATGAACCTGCACTCCAAGGTCTCTTTGTCCAGCAACACTTCCTAGGACCTTACCATAAAGTGAACAGGCCCTGCTAAGATTTGCTTTCCAAAGTGCAGCACCTCACATTTATCTGAATTAAACTCCATCTGCCACTTCTGAGCGCATTGACCCATCTGGACCAGATCCTGTTGTAATCTGAGGTAACCCTCTTTGCTGTCCACTACACCTCCAATTTTGGTGCCATCTGCAAAATTAATAAATGTACCTCTTATGCTCTCATCCAAATAATTTATGTAAATGACAAAAAGTAGAGGACCCAGCACGGATCCTTGTGGCGCTGCACTGGCCACAAGCCTCCAGTCTGAAAAGCAACCCTCCACCACCACCCTCTGTCTTCTACCTTTGAGCCAGTTCTGTATCCAAATGGCTAGTTCTCTCTGTATTCCATGAGATCTGACCTTGCTAATCAGTCTCGCATGGGGAACCTTGTCGAATGCCTTACTGAAGTCCATATGGATCACATCTCCTCCTCTGCCCTAATCAACCTTCTTTGTTACTTCTTCAAAAAACTCAATCAAGTTTGTGAGACATGATTTCCCACGCACAAAGCCATATTGACTATCCCGAATTAGTCCTTGCCTTTCCAAATACATGTACATCCTGTCCCTCAGGATACCCTCCAACAACTTGCCCACCACCGAGGTCAGGCTCGCCGGTCTATAGTTCCCTACTTCGTGTTTACCGCCCTTCTAAAACAGTGGCACGACGTTTGCCAACCTCCAGTCTTCTGGCACCTCACGTGTGACTATCGATGATTCAAATATCTCAGCAAGTGGCCCAGCAATCACCTCTCTAGCTTCCCACAGAGTTCTCGTGTACACCTGATCAGGTCCTGGGTATATATCCACTTTTAAGCGTTTCAAGACATTGAGCACTTCCTCCTCTGTAATCTGGACATTACACAAGATGTCACCATCTATTTCCCAACAGTCTGTATCTCCCATATCCTTTTCCACAGTAAATACTGATGCAAAGTATTCATTTAGTGTCTCTCCCATTTCCTGTGGCTCCACACAAAGGCCGCCTGCTGATCTTTGAGGGGCTCTATTCTCTCCCTTGTTACCCTTTTGTCCTTAACATATTTGTAAAAACCCTTTGGATTCTCCTTAATTCTATTTGCCAAAGCTATCTTTTGTCCCCGTTTTGCCCTCCTGATTTCCCTCTTAAGTATACTCCTACTTTATTTATACTCTTCTAAGGATTCACTCGATATATCCTGTCTATACCTGACATATGCTTCCTTCTTTTTCTTAACCAAACCCTCAATTTCTTTAGTCATCCTTCATTCCCTATACTTACCAGCCTTCCCTTTCACCCTTACAGGAATATACTTTCTCTGGATTTTTGTTATCTCGTTTCTGAAGGCTTCCCATTTTCCAGCCGTCCATTGTCCTCTTCAGGGGTTTCCTTTCTGTCCTGTGGTAAGCTATCATTATGATCTTCTCTGAGATCTAACTTTCCATTTCCACGTGATGATTTTACTTTGCCCCAATTTCTATATTTGATTGACTGAAATTGATTCTGGAAGCCAAACCATCTGGTATGGATCAATTCATGATCATGCTGCTAACCTTGCTGTTTTAACTCTCTGCTCTTCCAAATGAGTTTGCACTGTGTCAGGCAAGAATTTTTGAAGTCCTCCAAATTAATTGTCTCTCGATGAGCATCATGCCTTTTCTTGATTTTTAAATCTCTTATCCATCTATCAAAATTACTTTGCTTGATCCTTTCAAACTCAATATAGGTTTGACCAAGATCCCTTCTCAGATTCTGAAACGTTGTCTATAGGATTTTGGCTTACAGATTAGGAGGTCAGAAGGGCAGAAGGAGGTGGTTAGCATCTAATTTCAACAGGAACCCTGACTCATCTAACCCCAGACTGCATTGATATGTCCAACTAGGGAGCTGGCGACGTCCGTTTGATTATACAAGTTTCTTTTAACGACATGAAAGCTGTCTGCCTGGGGCATTATTGTTAGCTTAAACCAAAATGAGGCCAATAAACCTTTATGTATTCAGACATTCAGATCTTAGGTCATTTAGAACCTCTCTTTAAAAAAAAACACGAACAACATAACCTTGTAACGGGATTGGCATTGTGACAACATGTTACATTTTATATTTGACTGAATTAAATACATATAAGTCTTACTGTTTTGAAGCCAATAAAGTGCATTAAGGTGTTTGTGAGTTTATACAAAAATGGTAAACACATTGTGTGCAGAAGATGCAAACTTGCTTTATTGGAGCAATGAGAGGAACGCCCAGGCAAAGACACACTTCCTATGCATGGTCTGGGCAAATATGCCCACTGTAAATCTATTGGTTGGTCCCTGTTCCAGTGACGTGGAGAACGGTAACAACATCTAGATTGTGTTTTGGGAGTGGTGGTGGGAGGTTCAGGTGGTTCGAGCATTGCAAATGGCCAACACAGCGGAATCATCGATACTCTGATAAGAAAACATCCATCATTCTCCCTCATAACTAACTTCCCTTGAACAATTGGTGATGGGAGGTGAGACCAATAGCCAGTTGGTATTATGATCTGAAGGTACCATAGTGAAAGGAGTGACACTGGATGGCTTCCCTCTTCTATTAGTAAGAGGCCTCGTGCAATGCTTTATCCCATTGTAGCAGCAGATGCATCATCTCCGACACTTAAAGGTTTCAGCAGCTGCAAAGACAATAAGAAGAGAGATAAACATCTGAGAATAGTCTGAACTGTTCCATTAATGGACCAGAATCTGAGAAAATTACACTGGAATGTTGCAACAATGAACAGGAGTTTATCTGAGGGTCTTTTCTATTTTTCCTGGTCTTGGTCAACATTACCAGATCGAATACATGGTGTACTGATGATTATCCAGGCAGGTTATTATCCCATCCTCGCTATTGTTGGTGTTCCTGGTAAGTCTCTCCATTTCTATCCATTGATCAATCCCATAAGCCAAGGTGAACTTCACTCCTATTTCTGTTACGTATATTTGGCCAAGTCGGAAAGTATTGTCTTTAGTTTCAAATACAAATTCCATTCATTACCTTAAACCTCCGAACCACCCAACATCCTAGTCGACATAAACATCTGAGACTAGACTGTTCACAATTGCAAATTACCTTTTGCCTTGAATTGATTTATTTCTCGGTATTCTCTCCATCAGCAAACCTGCCCACTTCCAGCTCCGTAATATTCCCAGTTCCCATCTGGACGTCCGTGTGGGGGCTAAATATGCCTTGGTGAAATTCAGACTTTGTGTTTCCCTTTCTCTTCTAAGCATCTTTCCGTTACAAATATGTCCATCAGAACCTTGTTTTTCTCTCTAAAGTAAATTCACGACACGCACAGTGTGTCAGTGAAGCATTGTCACTGGACATGTAATTCAGAGGCCCAGGTTACGACAAGAAAGGCCCTGTTTCAAATCCTACCTCAGATAATGTCAGAACGTAAATTCAACTGACAGGAATTGGAAATAAAATCTGTTTCACGAATATCAATAAAAGCAGTGCAAGATTTTTGTTAATAAGTTTACCTATTTCACTGAAATCTAGCATTATTACCTGGTCTGGCTTAAGACTAACGTCAGACCCACAACAATGTGCTTGGCTCTATATTACCAGAAAGAATGACCTCACAGTAAAGAGCATTTAGTGAGGTCATTAAATGCTGCCCTTACCAGCGATGTAGACATCCCATTCATAACAATATTGAAGTTTAAATAAAACAAAGAAGCAGGCAAGAAATCAGAAACAAAAAAAAGGGAAACTGCCACAGAAATTAAGCAGATTTGGCAGCCTTGGGTTGAGGAAAAAGTAGAACTGAGATTTCCAGTCCACTGCCCATGCATCATAACTGAATACAATTTGAAAATATTGTGATTGATGTTCGTGACAGGGATGTTTATTATGAAGGGGAGAAGGAGGGCGATGAACAGATAGAGAAAGAGAAAGATAGAAGAAAATAAGCAAACAAAGGTATTGAAGGTGATCGGCTGTCATGTAAATGAAAAACGAGGTTAAACTTATTTATTTTCCTTCTGTTCACGTAATACTGAAAATCATGCCCATGTAGGGTATATATCAGAGTCACTGTTTGAATTGAGTCATGTCTCTCTTCCCTGAGTGTATTCATTATCTTCCTTTATTCATTAATGAGATGCTAGTCCAGTATTTAAATTTCCTTTCCTCATTGTCCTTGAGAAGGTGTTGTTGAGCTGCCTTTCTGGCCAATGCAGTCCTTGGGCTCTAAGTAGTCAGTGCTGAGGTCCGTCCGGTTTTAATTTCTTTGAGACTTTGAAGTGAGCAATATAACTGACCGGCTGGCGTGGCTATTTCAACGGGCAATTGAGAGTCAAATGCATTGCTGAAATCACATGTTAGCCCGACCATCTGAAAGTGGTACATTTTATTCCCTGGAGGACATTAGGGTACCAGATAGGTTTTTCTGACAATTTACAATGGTTTCATAGCTTCATTTTATGCAATGAATTCAAATTCCACCATTTGCCTCGGTGAGGTTCGATTCCGGGGTGTGGATTAACACCTGGATCCCTGGATTAATAAAATGGAAATAGCGCCACGAAGACATTGCCTTCCGAGCATCTCCAACCTCCGCCACTGGCAATCGTGTTGTTGCTGTTGGTGTGGCTGTGATTGAAGCACAGCTGTTCGGGAGGCTAAAGAATGATTTTGCAAAACATACCATCCTTCTTAATTTTGTATTTATTAGAAGTTAGAGGATCAGATCAGCCATGGCGAAAATGAGCGGGGTGTCTTTGGTCATGAGTCACTGACAGAATTCATACCAGGTTGCAAGTAATCAACACGGTAAACTGAATACTGTCCTTCATTGCAAAATGACTCAAGTTTAGGAGTGAAGACACCTTCCTGCAGTGGTAGAGTGTTGTTCAGAAAAGGAAACTGCGTACAGATTATCTCTCCTTTATAATGAGTGATCACCTTGCCACAGAGAGTCAGTGGAAAGGGGTTTCACCGGACTAATCCGTGTGGTGATGGTATCATGAGGAGACTGTGAAGGAAATAATCTGTATCACGACAAAAGAATAAAGTGTAATTGTATTAAAACTTAAGGGTAATGGACCAACACTCATTATTTTCAAAGAACAACATTGATAGCGTGATCTAAAACATTTGTTTTTCTGCAATACATGTTTTCACAATTGGGCAAATATATAGGAAGGAAACAATTAGAAGGATATGGGAAAAGTGCAAGGAAATGAGGTTATTATGGATGGCCAGCATGGAGCAGTTTGGGCTGAACGGCCTGTCTCCGTTCTGTCGGACTCTATGACTCTATGATACCATATTTACCAGAGTGGGGTCTCATGTCGTTTGAGAGTGAGCTTCAGGCTCTGAATGAACTCTCATTGCCTCAATGTGCATTTGGTGTGTGACCCTGTATGTTGTTTACAAATCTGTAGGCAGCCACATTCTGAACGAGTGAACCACACCCACCAGCATCTGACCTCCATACAGAACACTATCCTGTCTTCTCAGAGATGGGCGATGCCTCTTTGAGACTTGGCACAAACTATCTGTTGTCCCTCTTCACTATCAGGAAACCATGGTATCGTTAACATAACAGATGTGTACCATTAGGAATAGAGCCAGGAGGAGCAACATAGAGCAGTCTGTCTGTGCAGTCCATACTTCTTTGATTTGTCATGCTGGAGCATCAATGACATCCTCCTTTGTGCTATAGTCTGGAGGGGCTGAATGGCTTCTTCTCTTCATGCATTAGTGTTCCTAGGGGCCTAATGTCCTCCTCCGGGTCCCGACGACATTATTGGGCGACCCTTGGTACCTGCTGACAAGCGTGGTGCACTAAGTACATTCTTTATCTTCTAGTGTAATGTTAGACAGGCAGGGGTTTGGCAGAATACAGCAGGCCAGGCAAAATTGCATTCTCCAATTTCAAATAACCTTCCTTCCATTCCACTGATCAACCATTCTTCCAGCTACCAGCCGGATTCAGTCCTCCCATCTTCCAAACCAGTGGTACACCTCTCTCTGTGTTCACCTATCCTGACCTCTCCATCCTGACTCCTCCTCTCTTGCCCCACATCTTTATCTGTCGCTCCCTTACCTCTACCACCAGTCCTGAAGAATGGTTATACCCAAGGTGTTGACTTCTCCACCTCCTGATGGTGCCTGGCTTGTTGTTCTCTTCCACCTCCTGCCTGTCTACATTGGATTACAACGTTTGCAGAGCTTTTGTTCAAAATCTCTTCCTTTGTAGAAGGCCAGAGAAAGAGATTGGCCCGTGTCTCTTCTTATCCAGTTGTTTTGATGGGCCGAATGACTTAGTCACATTCCTGTGAAACCAGCTTGAGATATTGCACGAGCTTTCTTTGAAACATGGAAATGTGCAGAGTCTAGGAGTACTGTTACATGAATGTTGCCGACACTTTAACAGCTCAAGATTGAATGTTGTCTTGGATTGATACTTAAGCACCTGAGGAGGTGACACATTGTTCTGAACATTGTGTGATCTCCACTGAACATCCCCACTTCTGATCGTATGATGGAGGGAAATACAGTGATTCCGGGGGCTGAATATGTTTGTGCCGAGAAATTTTCCCTGAGGATTCCGCACAGAGATATCCAGGGAATGAGAGGATTGATGTCCACCAGACACATTATATTCTGAATGACCCAACTAGTGGGGAGTTCACACCTGATTCCCATTGAGTTCAATCTTGGTCAGGCTCCTGGGCACCTGGTTCAGTCAAATCGTGACGTGATGTCAGGGACACTCACACTGACACTGTGTTAATATATTTTGTTCATGTCAATGGGTCAGGATATATGTGTGGGGAGTGTTTCCTTCTCTCAGAGGATAGTGGCTGTTGAGGCCTCTCTATCCCAGACAGCTACAACGATTCTCCTGCCCCTCTGATGCTGCCTGACCTGCTGCGTTTTCCAGCACCACACGTTTCGATGTCTACCGGCCCACTCTAGTCAACCTTCCTTTTCACGTCATTAAAGAACAATTTCGGCAGGTGTGAACTTCCACTCACAAAGTGATGCTTACTATTCCTCATCAAACCCTGTTTTACAAATGTATGTGCATCTTATCCCTCAGAATCTTCTCAAATAATTTACCTACAACAGATGTTAAGCTTACTGAGCAATAGTTCCCAGGCTTTTTTTTTCAGCCCTTCTTGAATAAAGGTACAACATTTGCTATCCTCCAGTCTTCCGGGATCTCACCTGTGGTAACTGATGATCAAAATTATCAGCAGGGCCCCCGCAAATTCTTCTCCATGCCCTTGCAGTGTTCTTGGATATATATGGTAAGGACGAGGAGACTTATCCAACTTCAAACATTCCAGTACATCCAATACCTCCTCTACTGTGATATGGACTGACCCCGAGGTATTGCCACTAACTTCCCCAAATTCCCAAGTATTCATGTTTTTCTCCACGGTAAACTCGGAGGAGGTTTTTTTGAGGACATCGCCCATCTCTTGTATTACCACACATACGTGTCCACTTTGATGTTTAAGGGGTCCTATTCTCCCTGTAGTTAATAATTTTTCTTTAATATACTTAAAGTACCTGTTTGGATGCATCCTGATCTGCTCACCCAAGGCTACCTCATGCCCCAGTTTCACCCTCCTGAATTTCCTTCTTTAGTGAACTCCTGTATCCCCTGTACACCTCTCGGGATTACCTTGATCCCAGCTGCCAGGACCTGAGCCATGCCTCCACATTTTGGTTCTGGGCAGAGCCTCAATGCCTCTTGTCTTCCAGGGTTACTCATTCCTGTCAACTTTCCTTTCACCCTCACGGCAACACATAGATCTTGAACTCCAGTTGTCTCACTTTTAAATGCCTCCTACTTGCCGAAAGTCCCTTTGCTTTGGACTACTCCAATCAGCCCCTTCGCAATCCTTTCTAATGCCTTCAAAACACATCAGCCCCAATTTAGAACCATTTTTTTTCCATCTCCGTAGCTATTTTAAAATTAATAGACCTTTGTTCACTGGTCCCAAAGTGTACATCTACTGTCACCTCACTCACCTATCCTGTCCTATTTCTTAGGTATAGGACAAATGTTGCCCCTTCCGCATGAGGACCCTCTATATACTGCTTGAGGAAACTTTCCTGACGCACTTAATGGACTCCATCCCATTAAATCCCTTAACACTTTGGAAGTCCCAGTCTGTGTTTTAAAAATTAAAACCCCTATTGTGAGAACCCTATTGTTCTTGCAAGTCTCCCCAATCTCTCGACATACTTTTGTTCCTCTAATTCCTGTTGACTATTTGGGGGCCGATATTGCAACTCCAATAATGTCACCATACCCTTCTTATTTCTTACCTCCACCCACAAAAACTCACTGGTTGATGCTTTAGTTATTTCATCTCCGATTCGTGCTGTGGTACTCATCTTAATCAAAAATATATCTCCCCCTCCCGTCCTTCCACAATCTCTGTCCCTCCTAATGCAATTTACTCTGGTAGATTAAGTTACCAGTTATATCCATGTTTTTGTAATAGCTATACTATCCCAGCGCCGATTACCTATCAACACCCTAAGTTCATCAGCCTTACCTGTCAGTCCTCTGGCATTGAAACAAACGCGATTTAATCAAACAGCCATTCCTTGCTTCCTATCATGTTCAAGCCTGACCTGTCTCTTCACTTTACTGTTTCTGATTGCTGTATCTCCTTCCAGTCTCGCACTTTCCTCCCTGCTCTTGAGGACAACTGCCCCCGCCAGCTTGGTTTAAACCCTCCTTTGTGGCTGTGAAGATATCGGTTCCCTCCTCCACTGCATGTGCAACACGTCCCTCTTGAACAAGTCAACTCTGTCATAGAAAAGATCCCAATGATCTAAAAATATGAATTCCACCCCCCCCCCCCCCCCGCAGCAATCTTTAGTCACGTATTTTGACTGCGATATACTCCTGTTCATACCTTCACTTGCTTATGAAACTGGAAGGAATATGGAGATTACCACTGTCGAGGTCCTTAATTTTACTTTTCTCCTCAGTCTCTACAATCATTCTGTGGGACCTCATTCCTATATCTACCTGTGTCATTTGTGCCAACGTGCACAGTGACTTCTGGATGCTCCCCCTCCCCCTTAAGGGAGTCATCCTGGACTCTGACAACTGTGAGGCAACTCACCATCCTGGATTCCCATTTTAGGCGACAGAATCTCTGATCTGTCCCTCTAACAATCGACTCTTCTATCTCTAAGACCCTGTTTTTCCTTATCATTTCCAGCTGTGCCCCAAAGCCATTCATAGTGCAACCAACCTGGCTCCGGTTGCTTTCCCCAACAGTCATTTCATGACACACTTCTCCCCACCCCACAAAATCAATATCCAGAATAGTTTACTTGTTTTTGAGGGGAATGACCACAGGGGATCCCTGTGCTCTGTTCCTACTCCCTTTGCAATTCCTGGTGCTAGCCCAACTACTCGCTGCGTGGAGCACGACAGGTAGCAAGGAATGTGAGTTGGATTAAATTGCGTTTATTTAAATGCATTAGGGCTGACAGGTAAGGCAGATGAATTCAAGGCATGGGTCTTTACATGGGAATGGAATATGACAGTCATTACAGAAACATGGCTAAGAGAGGGACTTGGGTGTGACCAACTCGCTAAAGCTCTTATCGATGAAGTTCCCAGTATCTCGAATGATCGGAGTGCATCCAGCCCCAGTCCCGAACACGGTCTCCAAGCTGCTGCAGCTGGCTGCCATTTCCACAGACGTGTACGCATCAAGTTGAAATCTCCCTGAGCTCCCACATCCCGCAAGAGGAACGTGCCACTGCCCTAACTGCCATCTCGACTGCTCTAAGACTGGAGTTAAAAGGAGCTTACCTGAGCGTACCTTTTGCTGAGCTGCTGCTCACTGAAGCCTCTTGAACCAAAACATTACTTCCTACTCTGCAAGTAAAATCATCATTATCGACGGCTCCATAGTTCATTTTGGCGAGGGAAGGAGGGGGACACTACACTGATGTAGCGTTAGGGCCTTAAACACTCCTTGAGACCAGGCCTGTGATGACCTGTCCTTTAGTGCAGGTCGCTTCTTGACCTTGGAGGGTATCTTGCTGAGATCTTGTAGTGGTGACTGAACCGATGCAGATCCGCATTGTTGCATTACTCTGGTCTTTTCTGCCTATTATGACCGCATTTATGAATTCCTTGAATCTATTGATTGCATTCCAAACTGTGTCTCACTCCGGACAGAGAGAGATTGAAATTCCAATGAATACAGGCTATTGGAAAAAGTTTACCATTAGACATCTGAACGACAGTATGCCCATCCACTCACTGAGGCTGCCTTTCCTTTCAATTAGCATATATTTATTTTGTTAAGCCTCTATTCCATTTTCCTGCATTTTCCCCATAACCCTTGTTTAAACGTCTGTCCATCTCAGCCTTGACGATAATTAGTGATCAAGCCTCAACAGCCTTCACAATGTTCTACAATTGTTTCCCTTCCACTGTTGTGAGACTCGGTAGTCTGAAATCACATGGCTTTTTTTTTCGAGCATTGGTTGGAAGTTGAACCCACATTAGATGTTGTCCTATTCGATCACACCACCTCCGTGGCCAGTGACAAAATAAAAAAAAAACACACAGTTTAAGAGCCTGTAATCTCTTCCCTCATCTTTTACACATCAGCCTAAAATACAATTCATCTGGATTTGGGATTTGCCCACTTTTTATTCTGAATAAATTTCTAAATCTTCCTCAGCGTCTGTGTTAATTTGCTCAGAGGCACACTATCAGGAACTGACAGTGATTCCACGAACTGCTTCTCCAAAGCAAAGACCGATATGTAGTACAATGTTTAACATATTCTCTGGCTCTTTGCACAGGCTGCCTCCTCGGGCCTAAATACTCCCTATTCTTTCTCTTGTTAATGTCTTACCATTTATAAACAGATAATATGTCTTTGGATTCTTGAAAATATTGCCTACTAATGTTGTTATCTCACCGCCCCCCCGCCCCCCAACACACTTTTGCTCTTCTACTTACTTTCTTGAGATTAGCTCTACACGTTCTCTACTCTTCTGTCACCCATTGTTGTAACTGCTACGTGTTCACATAAGAAGTTCTCTGGAATAAATGTCAAGATGTTTCCCCTCTTAAAATAATTCACCGCCCTAATTAATGTCTGGAATTGAAATGCCTGAATATAGTGATCCTATTACTGGATTTACACACCTCAGTTAATTGATTATATATCTGCTCCCGTATTTTATTTTATCTGAGAGTCTATAATTTTTTCGCAGCAATGTGCCTGTCATTAGTTTCATGCTAACTTCTACCCACAAAGCGTCATTAGAAGATGCTTCCAATTTATCAACCCTCCATAACTAATTAAGTCACATCACTTTATACTTTAACCCTTCTCCTTTCCTACCTGTAGTTAGTAACACAGAATATTGAGTTGTCAGCCATGAACTCCTTCAAACACATCTGTGTGATGGCAAAAATATCACAATTCCCCAGGTTACCTTATTCCCTTATCACATCTGTCTGTCCAATAATATTCCCAGCATTAATATAAACGATATGCAGCCTGGATATAACACCTGGAATACTGCTTTCACGCTGCCCAATTGATGAAGCAAAACTGTAACTCTAGGACTGAATGAATATTTGTTGAATTGTAATTTATTTTGTAATAAATGTATTCATAAAATGCAACTTTCCAGAACTGAACAGTGAGCTCCACATGCAATGAGTTTCTGCAGATTAATACCCTGCTCAATGTGCAGAGGGGACAGCCCTCAGTGAGGGAGGAAGTAAGAACCGCAATTGCTGGAGATCAGAGTCGTAACGTGTGGCGCTGGAAAAGCACAGCCGGTTAGGCAGCATCCGAGGAGAAGGTGAACAAAGCTTTGGGCATAATCCCTTCATCAGGAAGGCATTGGTGAGTTCATATTTTTTCCACTCAATGATTCACAGGACATTGGGAACTGTACTTGCTCAGGAAGGCCGCACTGTACAAAGCCCTAAAAAGGAAAGCAGGCAATCAGTAGTTTGGACAGGGTGTAGACAGGTTGAGGTGAAGTACAGACTGATGGAAGTACAAACAAAGATTAGATAAATCCTCTGGTCCAGACAGGATTCACCTGTGGTTGCTACAGGAAGCGAGGGAAGAGATTGCTGCGACTTTGGCGATGATCCTTGCGTCCCCTCTGTCCACTAAAGTTCTGCCAGATGATTGTAGGGTGGCAAATGTTATTCCCTTGTTCCGCAAAGGGAATAGGGATAATCCTGGGAACTACAGGCCAATCAGTCGTACGTCTGCATTGGGCAATGTAATGGAGAGGATTCTGAGAGACGGAATTTATGATTACTTGGAAAATCATAGTTTGATTAAAGATAGTCAGCATGGCTTTGGGAGGGGCAGGTCATGCCTCACACACCTACTAGAATGCTTTCAGGATGGGACCAAACATATTGATGAAGGTATAGATACAGAATTCTGGATTAGTGGTGCTGGAAGAGCACAGCAGTTCAGGCAGCTTCCAAATAGCTTCGAAATCGTCGTTTCGGGCAAAAGCCCTTCATCAGGAATAAAGGCAGTGAACCTGAAACGTGAAGAGATACGCTAGAGGAGGGTAGGGGTGGGGAGAAAGTAGCATAGAGTACAAAGGGTGAGTGGGGGAGGGGATGAAGGTGACAGGTCAAGAGGAGAGGGTGGAGTGGATAGGTGGAAAAGGAGATAGGCAGGTAGGACAAGTCCGGACAAGTCATGGGGACAGTTACTGAGCTGAAAGTTTAGAACTAGGGTGAGGTGGGGAAGGAGAAATTAGGAAACTGTTGAAGTCCACATTGATGCCCTGGGGTTGAAGTGTTCCGAAGCGGAAGATGAGGCGTTCTTCCTCCAGGCGTCTGGGGTGAGGGAGCGGCGGTGAAGGAAACCCAGGACCTCCATGTCATCGGCAGAGTAGGAAGGGGAGTTGAAATGTTGGGCCACGGGGCAGTGTGGTTGATTGGGTGTGTGTCCCGGAGATGTTCCCTAAAGCGCTCTGCTAGGAGGTGCCCAGTCTCCCCAATGTAGTGGAGAACGCATCGGGAGCAACGGATACAATAAATGATATTAGTGGATGTGCAAGTAAAACTTTGATGGATGTGGAAGGCTCCTTTAGGGCCTTGGGTAGAGGTGAGGGAGGAGGTGTGGGCGCAGGTTTTACAGTTCCTGCGTTGGCAGGGTAAAGTGCCAGGATTGGAGGGTGTGTTGTAGGGGGGTGTGGACCTGACCAGGTATTCATGGAGGGAACGGTCTTTGCGGAAGGCGGAAAGGGGTGGGGAGGGAACTATATCCCTGGTAGTGAGGTCTGTTTGGAGGTGGCGGAAATGTCGCTGGATGATTTCGTTTATGCGAAGGTTGGTAGGGTGGAAGGGGCAGAACCTGGTGCGTTCTGTCCTTGTTACGGTTCGAGGAGTGGAGTCTGAGGGTGGAGGTGCGGGATGTAGACGAGATGCATTGGAGGGCAACTTTAACCACGTGGGAAGGGAAATTGCGGTCTCTAAAGAAGGAGGCCATCTGGTGTGTTCTGTGTTGGATCTGGTCCTCCTGGGAGCAGATCCGGCGGAGGCGGAGGAATTGGGAATACCGGATGGCATTTTTGCAAGAGGTAGATTGGGGAGAGGTGTAATCCAGGTAGCTGTGGGAGTCGGTGGGTTTGTAAAAAATGTCAGTGTCAAGTCGGTCATCATTAATAGAGATGGAGAGGTCCAGGAAGGGGACGGAGATGTCAGAGATGGTCCAGGTAATTTTAAGGTCAGGGTGGAATGTGTTGGTGAAGTTGATGAATTGCTCAACCTCCTCACGGAAGCACGAGGTGGCACCAATGCAGTCATCAATGTAGCAGAGGAAGAGGTGGGGAGTGGTACCGGTATAATTACGGAATATCAACTGCTCTACGTAGCCAACAAAGAGACAGGCATAGCTGGGGCCCATACGTGTGCCCAAGGCTACCCCTTTTGTCTGGAGGAAGTGGGAGGATTTAAAGGAGAAATTGTTCAGGTTGAGGACCAGTTCGGCCAAACGATTGAGAGTGTCGGTGGAAGGGTACTGTTGGGGACGTCTAGAGAGGAAAAAACGGAGGGCTTGGAGGCCCTGGTCATGGAGGATGGAGGTGTAGAGGGATTGGACATCCATGGTGAAGATGAGGCGTTGGGGGCCAGGGAAACGGAAGTCTTGGAGGAGGTGGAGGGCGTGGGTGGTGTCTCAAACGTATGTGGGGAGTTCCTGGACTAGAGGGGATAGGACAGTGTCGAGGTAGGTAGAGATAGTTCAGTGGGGCAGGAGCATGCTGAGACAATGGGTCGGCCAGGGTGGTCAGGCTTGTGGATCTTGGGAAGCAGGTAGAACCGGGCAGTGCGGGGTTCCCGGACTATGAGGTTGGAAGCTGTGGGTGAGAGATCTCCTGAGGTGATGACGTTCTGTATGGTCTGGGAGATAATGGTTTGGTGATAGGGGTGGGGTCATGGTCGAGGGGGCAGTAGGAAGAGGTGTCCTCGAGTTGACGTTTGGCTTCAGCGGTGTAGAGGTCAGTGCGCCAGACTATTACTGTGCCCCCTTTATCCGCTAGCTTGATGGTGAGGTTGGGATTGTGGCAGAGGGATTGGAGGGCTGCGCGTTGTGAGGGTGAGGTTGGAGTGGGGGAGGGAGGTAGACAGGTTGAGGCGGTTAATGTCCCGGCGGTAGTTGGAAATGAAGAGGTCGAGGGCAGTTAATAGGCCAGCGTTGGGTGTCCAGGTGGATGCAGTGTGTTGGAGGTGGGCGAAGGGGTCCTCGGAAGGTGGGCGGGAGTCCTGATTGTGAAAGTAAGCTCGGAGGCGGAGGCGACGGAAGAATTGTTTGACATGACGGCGTGGATTAAAATCATTGATGCGTGGACGGAGGGGGATGAAGGTGAGTCCTTTGCTGCGGACTGATCGTTCGTCCTCAGTGAGGGGGAGGTCTGGGGGGATGGTGAAAACTCGGCAGGACTGGGAGCTAGGATCTGGTGTGGATGTAGAGCTGGGAGTGGGGGCAGAACCTGTAACTGGGGTGGGTGTGATGGTGGGGGGAATGGGGGTGGAGTCATGAGCAGGGTTAGTGTTTCCCTTGGGGTTCTGGGAAGTGGGGATAGTGACAGTGGGGTCTGTGGGGGGCATGTCAGCAGAATGCAGGTGAGTGGCGCTGGTGCGGGCGGAAGTGGTGGTGACCACGGCAGTAGGGGTGGAGGAAGCCACTGAGCATGTGGCATCAGTGATGATGTGAAGGGCAGCAGTGATGTCAGGTGTGATGTATGAGGAATTGTGAGGGGTGGAAGTGGTTGTGGGATACAGAATTGTCTGGCCCATAGAAAACCGAGGGTGATAGCACATGAAAAGTATACAGCTTGGAGTTCAGTGACCAGTGGTGTTTCAGAGGGGATCGGTTCTGGGACTTCTGCTGATTGTGATTTTTTAAGTGACTTGGATGATAAAGTGATCTGGAACTTTAATAAGCTTTACTGTGTAACAAAGATTGTTGGAGTAGTGGATAACGTGGGGGGCTGTTGTAGGTTGCAATGGGATCATTGGCAGAATGTAGTACTGGGCTAACAAGTGGCAGATGGAGTCAACCTGGATAAGCGTGAAGCGTTTCATTTTGGAAGATTGAACTTGAATGCAGAATACATGGTAAAAGGCAGGATTCTTGGCAGTGTAGAGGAACAGAGGGATATTGTGGTCCATGTCATCGCACCCTCATAGTTGCACGCAAGTTGATAAATTTGTTTAGAACTATAGTGTTCTCATTCGTCGGGGATTGAGTTTAAGAGCTGCGAGGTTATGCTGCAGCTCAAAAAAGCTCTGGTGAGACTTCAGTTCTAATCGCACTATCACTGGAAGGACGTTGAGGCCTTTGAGAGGGTGCTGAGGATATTTACAAAGATGATGCCCGGCCTGGAGGACATGTCTAACAAAGAAATGTTGCGGGATCAAGGGCTTTTCTCCTTGGTGCAATGAAGAATAGAGGTGACTTGATAGAGGTGTACAAGATGAGGAGAGGTGTAGATAGGGTGATAATTTTAAAGTGATTGGAGGAATGTTTAGGGGAGATATCAGATATCGGTTCTTTGCACCGAGAGTGGTGGGTGCTTGGAATTCACTGCCAGCAGCGGTAATAGAGTCAGCTGCGTTCGGGCTATTTAAGCGAATATTGGATAGGCACATGAATGATAGTACAATGAAGGGTATGTAGGTTAGTGTGATCTTAGAGTAGGATAAAAGGTCGGCAGGACCTCCAGGAATGAAGGGCCTGTACTGTGCTGCACTGTTCTATAATTTATGTTTCACGCAACTTGAGTATTCTCATCAACTGATGAACGTGTGAGGGAGTGATGTGTGTGAGATCAGGAAGCTGGGGAGGGGTGTTAGCCCAAAACTTCCAGTTATGTTTTTAATTCTTATATTCACCTGAATGCCAGTACAATATGTGTCTTGACCTACACCAGACAGAATCTGCCAAGGTCAGTTATTAACGTGATTCTTGACTTGCCATTTGCTGCTGTTTTCTTCAGGTATAATCCGTTGGGTGACTAATGTATTAATCAGATGTTTGCTATCTTTTGTGAATTGGGCAAAAATAAGATGTAAACTATGATTATTCAACTGAACTATAATCCCTGGAAAGAATTATGGAGGCATGGATAGGATAAATAGGCAAAGTCTTTTCCCTGGGGTTGGGGAGTCCAGAACTAGAGGGCATAGGTTTAAGGTGAGACGGGAAAGATATAAAAGAGACCTAAGGGACAACTTTTTCACGCAGAGGCTGGTACGTGTATGGAATGAGCCGCCAGAGGAAATGGTGGAGGCTGGTACAATTGCAACATTTAAGAGTAATTTGGATGGGTATATGAATGGGAAGGGTTTGGAGGGATATGGGCCGCGTGCTGGCAGGTGGGACTAGGTTGGGTTGGGATATCTTGTCGGCATTGACAGGTTGGACTGAAGGGTCTGTTTCCATGCTGTACATCTCTATGGCTCTATAATTAGATTGATTCTATATTCATGGAACTAAAATATAAACTCCTGTCAATATTATGTAACATAAAAATAAAGAACGCAAGTTTTATTTTGTATTATACAAACAACATGGTATCTAACTCTTTTGGCCATCAGAATTACATATTCAATGTCAGGATTCAAAACAATGCATTGTCACTCCAAAATTTTGAAAGTGGTTCGCTTCTGAATGATTACATGTTCAAAGTGAGCAAATGAATGAGTAATCAAATAGAATTAACGTTCTTATACATCTATATATAATCATTTAGTTTAACTTCTGACTGAACCGTAAGAGCTTCAGCTATTTGCCAGCAATTTACAAATGGCTATAATTCAACATGCACTGTGAATATTAAACTAAATAAATGATTTGTGTTGTTACATTTTAGTGAACAATAATTTGAAAACTTTCAATTTTCAGAGAGAATGATATTTAATATGAAATGTGGACAGTGAAAGATAAATGATGAACACATAATCGTGTGAGTGATAAATCAGAACATTTCAAAGAGACTTATGGAAAAGATATGACACATTTGTTATGGTAATTGAAATACAACATTTAAAATACTGTATTTTAATTAGAATTCATAATGAAGCTGATCTTGAATGGTTGCATTTTAACTGCTATGCTGGACCAAATAATCAGATATTTGCGAGCATTTAAATTGGGAAATAATTAGATACTGACTTTTATTCGCATCAGACAAATGATAGAGTAGAAAGCTTTAAAGTACAGGAGGAGGCCATTGACCACTCTGG
This sequence comes from Chiloscyllium punctatum, assembly GCF_047496795.1. NCBI lineage: Eukaryota > Metazoa > Chordata > Chondrichthyes > Orectolobiformes > Hemiscylliidae > Chiloscyllium > Chiloscyllium punctatum. The sequence continues at coordinate 55,369,620 of NC_092765.1, forward strand.
CTGCACCAGTTTCAGTAATGTCACCCAAGCACCTGCAAATTGCCAGCCTTATCTCTGAGGCCTGTTAAATTTGTAATTTCCAAATATATATCCAGTTCTCTTTTGAATTTTCATCCACAACTCTCCCAGACAGCCCATTCCAATTCATAACAACTCTCTCAATGAAGAAGTCTTTCCTTATCTCATTCCTGGCTCTTTTGCTGACAATCTTGAAATTAGAAAGCATTGATGCTGTCAAGCCAACTAACGGAAAAAGGGTAATCTTGTCTTCCTCTGCAAATTTTTTTCATAATTTTGAGCACCGCAATAAGTTCACATCTTTGTTGGTTCTGCTCCAGAAAGAATAAGCCTTTCAAAAACTGTAATGGCCACTACATCGGAAAAACATGCAAGAAAACACACATCAGCATACATGAACATCACCTCACCACAAAAATATATGATTCTCTATCACTAGTATCCTAGAATACTTACACACAGAGGAGGAAGTACATCACTTTGACTTGGTCTTCATATCCAGCCTAGGACAAGCCAAACAGAGACACGCACGAGAATTCTGAGATGCATGGTATTGCAAACAGACATCCATCAACAAACGCATCGGTTTTGACTCCATCTACCACTCTCTGAGAAAAAGAACCAGGCATGACATCACCAACACAGGAAATTGCATCACCTACTCAAGGAAACCTAAACACCTAAATAGAAACTGGGACATAGCACCAGTACTTCACAGTCAGCTCATTGATGATGTTCCCGAACAAGGTCCAAAATGAACTCTCCATCTCAGTGAGCAAACTGACATCCAGAAGAAACGTAATTTCTCTCATTCTTCCTTTAACTAAATCCTGCATTCCAGTTATCATTCTTATTATCTATAAAGTTATTGGTATTCATCTGCATAGCAATGTGGTGTCTGTCTCTTTGTGCGTGTGTGAATGTGTGCGTGAGAGAGAGACTGAACAATCCTCTTTAATCTCTGAATTAATCCCCGTTCCATCTGGAAATGTGGTCAGAATTAGGAAGACAGTATAACTTAACATGTTGTTGGGAAAAAAACTAGTTCGGGACGAGGGTTTCAGATTTTTGGATCATTGGCATCAGGGCAGGTGGGACATGTACAAAAAAGACAGGTTGCATCTAAAATGGAAGAGCACCAACATCCTTGTGGGGAGTATTGCTGGTGAAAGTCGAATGAATTTCAACTAATACACCAGGAGGGTGAGAACCAAAGCAACAGATCAGAAGCTGAGCAGAATGCAGAGGTGAAGGCAGTCTAATGACCATGCTGACAGAAGGAATCAAATCAGTCCAAAATGTGAGTTGGAGGTTGGAATAAATAATCGAGACATGGCGCAGGTTTTCCAAGGAATTAACAAATAAGCATGGAGAGTGTACTGGATGTGAAGGAGCGAGGTGTGTGAGATCAGGAAGCCAGTGCACAAGAATATGTTCAATAGGAAAGAGGTGGGGTTAGAGTGGGGTAGGGAATTCTGTGATAAACAACTGGCAGCAAAACAGTGGAAAAGTTGCTCTTTGTCAAAGTGAATACCTGGGAATGAATTTATTATGTTTCAGAGGAATACCACCCGTACAGATAGAAGTCTGTCTTATATTGAATGAAAAGCTGTGTGCATGATATTGTTGTGGCTATAGTAATGGTGGCAAACAGCTGGAATAAAGTTCACCCTGTTTTTGGACAATACTTGCACAGAGAATGTGAATTATCCTGGATGTTCCCAGAGATGGCTGGAATGCTGTAGGTTGAGTAAGTGCAGAAGCTCCATTAGATGATACTGGTTTGTAATTTAGCAACTTACTGAATCCAGTCAAAGGCACAACCAGCGACTGCCATTGCTTATTGCTCATGTTCATGGCTGCCACCGCGCAGAATCATGCAACGAAGAAAAGGCCTATCAAGTCTGCGCCAGCTAGTGCACATCCAAAGGCTTTTGACACGTTTGTGAGGTTACCTGTATCTCAACCACCCTCTCAGGCAATGCATTCCAGATTCAAACATCCTTTCACTTCGAAACACATTCCACAAATCCCCTCTCAATCCCCTACCTTTTACTTTAAAAGTGTGAGCCCTTGTTTTTGACCCATAGAGTAAGAGAAACAGTGCTGTCTGTTTATCCTTTCCATAATACTTCTGCTCTTGTACGCCTGTTCCAGGTTCCCTCCTCAACCTTCCCTGCTGCAAAGAAAAAAGCGAGCACATGTAGTCCTCTCAATTCATAGTTTGTGTCTTCACTTGTCTTGTTACTGCTGACATGCATCATCCCACGTTTATCAGTATTAAATTTCATTGGTCATTGTTCTGGCTATTTGAATAATCTGTTTACATCGTACTGTTAGCTAACACTTTCCTCCTGACTGTGAAACACCCAGCTCATTTTTGCGTCATCCACAACATTATTGTTCATTCCACTGCTCCCCCACCTTCCACATTCTCACATCGTCATTTACGAATATCGCAAACAAACCATCCCGTCCTATACGTGTTATTCAGAGGAAGATTTGCGAATTCTTGTCTCTTGCTTTTCCTATTTTGGTGAATTTGCAGTGTAATGAAGTTAACATGTTTTATGAGGGAGCTACAAATAGCATTTTCGACACAGAGTTGAATTCACCTGTTACAATCTTCCCCTCTGCAAGTTTCATTCATAAAGCTTGTGAATAATTTAGGATGAAGTAGGGTTTGACACCTGGCACTGCAACATTAGCATTTTGCGTGACACTGTTCATTATAACATTCCCTGCAATAGCCAGACCTGAAGAAATTATTCATCGTCAGGATGGATACAGACTCATTCATTGTTTGTTTAAATCAGCGAGTGTGATGAGGATATATATTCAATTAAATTCCACATCATGGGCACACTGCAGGAGATCACATCACATTCTCATATCTACCTTGAATTGGAAGCAAATTCATACTACAAATAAAAATTCAGAAGTGTTCAGTCACCACACGAGGGGAGGAAAAAATAATCTGCGCCCATGGAGATATTGAAATATAAAGTATATGTGCAATTTGAACAAGAATTAACTGAGAGAAAAGAAAGTACAAGAAAGGATTTCTTAATTTTGAATGGAAAACAGATCTCGATTTTCCAGAATAGTGATGTTTTCTCTCCCAATCAGACTTCCCCAATAACAAGCTTTTGCCTGTCACTAAAACTTCATCTGCTATTCTTCTTCCTCCTTTCTACTCTTATCTTATGCTTATACTTCCCTTGCACTACCCCTTCTGCTGCTCCATAGTCTCCCACTGATGATCTCCCTTAATACCCTTACTCTGCAGCTTCCACCATAAGTCACACCAACTCCCCAGTTACTCCCACTTCCTCTGGCCATCCCTTTCCCGTTTTGCTTTCCAACTGGGGCGATGGGAGCTGCTGACTTCTGTGCTGCTATTGATCATCAGTGACTGATGACATTGAAATTGAATTTGGAACATAGAATAATACAACGCAGAACAGGCCCTTCTACCTTCGATGTTGCGCTGACCTGTGAACTATGCTCAGCTCATCCCCCTACGCTATCCCAAAATCATTCATGTGTTTATCTAAGGATTGTTTAAATCTCCCTAATTTGTCTGAGTTGACTACATTAGCAGGGAGGGAATTCCATGCCCTTCCCACTCTCTGCGTAAAGAACCTGCCTCTGACATCTGCCTTAAATCGATCACCCCTCAATTTGTTGTTATGCCCTCTCGTACAAGCTGACGTCATCATCCTAGGAAAATTCCTTCACTGTCGATACCATCTAAAACTCTAATCATCTTGGGTGTCTGCATCAAATCCCCTCTTAGCTTTCTTCTTTCCAATGATAACAGACTCAAGTCTCTCAGCCTTGGAGAGTGGAGGACAGCACGGGTCTGAGACACACCCGTCGATGTCAGGGGACTACAGTAAGGAGGTCAGGAAACAGCTGAAGGTGTACAGAGGGTACAGAAATGGGCTGAGGGAACAGGCGTGGGTGTGCAGGACGTATGTTAGGGGGCTGAGGACCGAGATGTGGGTGTACAGGAAGTAAAGGAGGGAGCTGACATCACACACATGTGTGTACAGCGTGTACAGTAGGGTTCTGAGCGCAACGACATGTGTGTATTGGGTGTGCAGGACGGGGCTGAGGACACAGCTGTAAGTGTTTGGGGAGTACACCAGGGAGCTGAGGACTCAGCCGGGGCAGTATAGGGGGTACAGAAGGGGGCTGTGGACACAGCACTGGGTGTACAGGGAGTACAGTAGGGTGCAGATTGGACAGTCGTGGATGTGCAGTGACTACACTTAGATTCTTAGGATACAATGGTGGGTGTACGGGGAGTACAGTAGGAGCTGATGACACACCCGTGGAGAAATGGGGAGTACAGTAGGGGGCCGAGGATGCAGGCGTGGGTGCACAGGGTGTACAGTATGGGATTGAGAACACAGCCGTATCTGTACAGGCAGTAAAGTAAGAGGCTGACGACAGAGCAGTGGGTATATGGGAAGTACAGTAGGGTGCCGAAGAAGCAGGCATGGGTATAGAGGGTGTACAGTTGGGTTTTGCGGATGCAGTCATGGGTTTATTGGGAGCTGACGACACAGCCGTGGGTGTACAGGGGTACATTAGGGATGTGAGGGGACGGTCGTGTGTATACAGAGAGTAAAGGAGGGGGCTAAGGACACAGCTGTAGGTGTATGGGAAGTAGACTAGAGAGCTGAGGACACAGCCATGGTTGTACAGGGGCCGAGGAAACAGCATTGGGTCTACAGGGAGTACTATACAGAGCCAAGTGGACAGCTGTGGGTATATGTGGAGTACACTAGGGCGCTGACGACACAGCCATGGGTGTACAGGTAGTATAAGAAGCGGCTGAGGGCACAGCCGTGTGTACAGGGAGTACAGTAGGATTTGAGGGCACAGCTATGGGTTTATGGGGAGTTCAGCAGGCTGCCAAGGGCACTGCTGTGGATGCAGGGGGAGCGCAGTAGGGGATTAAGGGCACAGCCGTGTGTGTACAGAGGGTACAGAAATGGGCTGAGGGAACAGTCATGGGTGCACAGTGAGCACTGTAAGGAGCTAGAAACACAGCCATGGGTGTACTGTAAGCACGGTAGTAGTTTGACGCAAGAGCCATGGGTGTACAGGGTGTACAGTAGTGGGCTGAAGGCACAGCCGTGGGTGTATGGGAGTACAGCAGGTGCTTAGAGCACTGCCATGGGTATACACGGAGTACAGTCGAGAGGTGAGGACACATCTCTGTGTGTACATTGAGTATAATAGGGGTCTGATGACACAGCCGTGGGTGTACAGCGAGTACTGTAAAAGGATGAGAGCACACCCAACGATATACAGGGGATACAGCAGGGTGCTGAGGACACAGATGTGGGTGCGTGGGGAGTAGAATAGAGGGCTGAGAACACAGACGTGCGTGTACGAAGAGTACAATAATGTGATAAGGGCATAGCGGTGGTTGTACAGGGAGTAAAGGAGGGGGCTGAGGATACAGCCATGGGTATGCAGGGAGTATAATAGGGGGAAGAAGAAGCAGCTGTGGTTGTAGACAGTGTACAGTTAGGATCTGAGGATGCAGCCATGGTTGTATAGGGAGTACAGAAAGTGTCTGTAGGTATTCGGGGAGTACAGTAGGGGATTGAAGAACCAGACGTGGGTGTAGAGGGTGTACAGTTAGGCTCTGAGGATGCAGTCATGGGTGTTTAGGACGTGCAGTAGGGGACTGAGGGCACAGCCACGGGTGTAGAGGATGTACAGAAGATTTCTGAGGACACACCCATTGGTGGACATGGAGTACATTACCGGGCTGAAGAGACAGCTGTATGTTTACAGAGAGTACTGTACGGGACTGAGGGCACGGCTGTGGGTGTAGCGGGAGAACAGTAGGGGGCTGAGGACACAGCCATAAGTGTAAAAGGAGTATGGTCGTGGGCTGAGGACGCAACCATATTTGTATGGGGAGTAGAGTAGGGGGCTGCGATCACAGTGATGGGTGTATGGGGATGACAGTAGGGAGCTGAGGTTACAGCCACGGGTGTAGAGGGAGAACGGTAGGGGGCTGAGGACACAGCCATTGGTGTACAGGGAATACAGTAGTGGGCTGAGGACGCAGCTGTCGGTGCATGGGGAGTATAGTATTGGGCGGAGAGTGCAGCCCTGTGTGGAAGAGGAGAGGAGTAGGGGGCTGTGAACACAGCTACGGCTATACAGGGAGTACAATAGGGAACTGAGGCCACAGCAGTGGGTGTGCAGAGAACACAGGTAGGGAGCTCTTCACACAGCTCTGTGTGTGCAGCGACTACAGTTGGGGACTGAGTACTCAGCTGTAGATGTACCCGGAGTAAGTAGGAGCTGAGGGGACAGCCGTGGGTACATGGGGAGTACAATAGGAGGCAGAGGACACCGTGTGTGTACAAAGAATACCGTAGGGGGCTGATTACTCAGCCTTGTGTGTACAACAACTATATTAGTAGACAGAGGGCATGGTCATATGTGTACGGAGAGGACAGTAGGGGGCTTGGACAAAGCCATGGCTGTACAAGGAGTTGAGTAGGGGGCTGAGGGCAGAGAAATGGGTGAGGGTGAGTACACTATGCGGCTGAGGACACAGTCATGGGTGAACAGGGAGTACAGAAGGGGGCTGAGGACACAGCCTGTGTGTGTAGGGGAATACAATAGGGGCTGAGGACACAACTGTGTATCACAGGGAGTACAGCAGTGGGCTGAGAGCGCAACCGTATGTGTACAGGGAGTACAGTAGGCGGCTGACGGCTCAGTCATGGGTATACAGGGAGTAAAGTAGAGGTCTGGGGACGCAACCGTTTGTGAACGGGAGTACAGTAGGGGCTGATGACACAGCCGTTGGTGTACAGGGAGTGCAGTGCGCGGCTGAGTGCACAGTCGTGGGAGTATGGGGAGTACAGTAGGGGGCTAAGGACACAGCTGTGGGTGTATGTGGAGTACACAAGGGGGTTGAGACCACAGTCGTAGGTGTATGTGGAGTACAGTAGGGGGCGGAGGGCGCAGCCATGGGTGAATGAGGAGAAGAATCGGGGGTTGACGAGACTGCTGTGGGTGCACAGTAAGTACAGTTGGGGCCTGACGACGCAGCTATGGGTGTACAGGAAGTTCAGTAGGGGCTCAGGACACAGCCATGAGCGTACGGGGAATGCAGTAGGAGACTGTTCACACAGCCGTGTATGTACAGCGACTACAGTAGGGGACTGAGGGTGCAGCTGTGGATGAACCCACAGTAGGAGATGAGGGGACAGCCATGGGTACATGGGTAGTGCAGTAAGAGGCAGAGGACACAGCCGTGTGTGTACAGCGATTACAATAGGAGACTGAGGGAACAGCCATATGTGTATGGGAAGTACAGTCGAGGGCCAAGGACTCAACGGTAGGTATACCGAGACGACATAGGGGACTGAGAGCACAGCGGGGGAGTGCAGTGACTGTGGTCGAGGCCTTAGGACACAGCTGTGGTTACACAAGGTGTACAGAAGAGGGGCCGTGGGTATATAGGGAGTTTTTAATGGCTTGGACGCGCAGATATGGCTGTACATGGAGTACAGTTCAGGGGCAGAGGATACAGCAGTGGGTATACAGGGAGTACATTTGTATACAGGGATACATTTGGGGGCTGAGTTCACAGCCGTTCCTGTACGGGGACTGTACAGTAGGGTGCTGAGAACAAAGTCGTCAGTGTATGGGGAGTATAGTAGTGAGCTGAGGACACAGCCGTGGGTGAATGGGGAGTACAGAAGAGGGCTGAGAACACAACCGTGGGTGTACAGTGAGTACAGTCGGTCTACGAGAACACCCGTGGTGCCCAGGGAGTACAGTAGGGGTTAAGGTCACAGTCGTGGTTATGCAGGATGTACATTAGGGAGCTGAGGGTACAGCCGTGGATATGCAGGGAGTACTTAGGTGGTTGATGGCACAGACTTGGCTGTACAGGGTGTATTGTTGGGGCAGCAAAAGGCACAGTCGAGGATGTTCAGTGAGTACAGTGGGGGCTAAGGACACAGTCATGGATGTAGAAGCAATACTGTAGGGGTTTGAGGAGACAGCAGTGGGTATAGAGGGAGAAGAGGAGGAAGCTAAGCCCATATCTGTGGGTGTACAGGGAGTTCATTAGGGGGCTGAGGACACAGCCGTGTGTGTACCGGGAGTACAGAAAGCGGCTTAGAGCAGAGCTGTGAGTGTATGGGGAGTACAGTAGTGAGCTGAGGACACAGCCATGGGTGAATGGGGAGTACAGAAGGGGCCTGAGGGCACAAGCCGTGGTTGTGGAGTTAGTGCAGTAGGGTTTAGAGGACACATCCGTGGGTCTACAGAGAGTATATTATGAGCTTGAGGGCACAGTTGCGTGTGAACAGGGAGTAGAGTAGGGGGCTGAGGACACAGCTGTGGGTGTACAGGGAGTACAGTAAGGGGCTGCGTACACAGCTGTATGTGTACAAGGGGCTGAGAGCACAGCTGTGGATATATGGGCTGTACGGTAGGGGCTGAGGACACAGTCATGCGTGTAAATAGAGTACAGTCGGGCACTGAGGACACAGTCGTGTGTATACAGAGAGAAGAATAGGGTTCTGAGGGCATAACTGTGGGTGAACGGTAGGGTACTGAGGGCACAGCCGTGTGTCAACAGAGAGTACAGTAGTGGGCTGAGGGCACAGCCGTGGGCATATGTTGAGTGCAGTAGGGGGCTGAATACACAGCTATGGGTGCACAGGGAGTACAGTAAATGGTTGAGGGCACAGCTGTAGGTGTACACGGAGTACAGTAGGGGGCTGCAGACACAGCGCTTGGATGTATGTGAAAGCAGTAGAGGACTGAGGACACAGCCGTTGGTGTACAGGGAGCACAGTAGTTGGTTGAGGGTACAGCCGTGTGTGTACGGGGAGTACAGGTGGGGGCTGAGGGCACAGCCATTGGTGTACGGGGAGTACAGTAGTTGATTAAGGGCATAGCCATGTGTGTACGGGGAGTACAGTAGGGGGCTGAGGACACAGCCGTGGGTGTGCAAGGTGTACAGTAGGAGCTGAGGGCAGAGCTGTGGGTGCACACAGAGTTCAGTAGGGTACTGAGGGCACAGTTGTAGGTGTACTGGGAGCACAATCTGAGACTTAGGGCACAGCCATGTCCGCAGGGAGTTCAGTAGGGTACTGAGGGCACAGCTGTAGGTCTACAGGGAGTGCAGTAGAGGGCTGAGGGCATAGCCGTCGGTGCACAGGAAGTACAGTTGGAAGATGAAGGCGCAGCCGTCGGTGCACAGGAAGTACAGTAGAGTGCTGAGGGCACGGCCATAGGTGTACTGGGAGTACAGTCTGAGAGTTAAGGCACAACCATGTGAGCAAGGAGTAAAGTAAGGTCTGAGGGCACAACCGCGCATCTACAGGAGTACAGTAGGGTTTGTGGGTGCAACTGTGGGTGCATGGGTAGTATAATAGTGAGCTAAGGGCACAGCCGTGGGTATATGTTGAGTACAGTCGAGGGCTGAGGACACAGCCGTGGATTACAGGGAGTACAGTAGCAGGCTGGGGACGCAGCTGTGTGTGTAGAGGGAGTACATTGCGAGGTTGAGGACACAGCTGTGGGTGGACTGGAGTACAGTAGCGGGCTGAGGACACAGATGTTGGTGTATGGGGATTACAATCGGTGGCTAAGGACGCAGCCGTGGGTGCACAAGGAGTACAGTAGGAGTCTGAGGACACAGCCATGCGTGTACAGGGAGTAGGATAGGGTGCTGAGGACAAAGCCGTGAGTGTGCAGGGAGTGCAGTAGGGGGCTTAGGACACAGCTGTGGATGTAGAATGGGTGCAGTCGGGGTCTGAGGAATCTGCCGTGGGTTTCCAGAGAGTTCATTACGGGTTGAGAGCACTGCCGTTTGTGTACAGTGAGTACATTAGGGGTTTGAGGGCAGCGCCTTGGGTATGCAGGGAGTACAGTAGGGGGCTGAGGACACAGCCGTGTGTGTACAGAAAGCACAGTAGGTGGCTGAGGATACAGCTGTGAGTTTACAGTGAGAGTATTGTGCGAGTGGCCATCGAGCCGATGTGTGTACAGGGAGTACAGTAGATGGCTGAGGATACAGCATTGTGTGTACAGGGAGGATATTCCGAGGTTGAAGACAGAGCTGTGTGTGTACACGAGTTCAGTAGGGTGCCGACGTCGCAGCTGCAGATATGTAGGGAGTACAGTTGGGGGCTGGGGTCACAGCTATATGGGTACAGGGAGTACAGTAGCAGTCTAAGGACCCAGCTGTTAGTGAAAGGGGAGTACAATACGTGGTGAAGGACGCCGCCGTGGGTGCATAGGAGAAGAGTAAGATTTGGAGGACGCAGCCGTGGGTGTACGGGGAGTAGGGTAGGTCGTGAGGACACAGCCATGGGTGTACAGTGAGGGCAGTAGAGGGCTTAGGACACAGCCGTGGATGTAGAGGGGGTACAACCGGGGTCTGTGGACTCTGCCGTAGGTTAACAGGGAGTACATTACAGGGTTGAGGGCACAAACGTTTGTGTACAATGAAAACTTTATCAGTTTGTGGGCAACGCCATGGGAACACAGGGAGTACAGCAGGTGCCTGAGGGCACAACCATGGGTGTATAGAGTGTATAGTAGAGAGCTGAGGACTCAGCTGTGTGTGTACAGTGAGTACAGTAGGGAACTGAGGACACAGGTCTGTGTGCATGAGGAGTACAGTAGGGGCCTGAGGGAACAGCCGGCAGTGTACGGGGAATACAGTAGCGGCTGACGGCACAACCGGAGTTCAGCAGGAAATACAGTAGGGGGCTGGGGACACAGCCGTGTGTATACACGAAGTACAGTAGGGGCTGAGGGCACAGCCGTAGGTGCACTTGAAGTGCAGATGGGAACTGACATCACTGCCATGGGTGTACAGGGTGTACAGTAAGGAATGAGGGCACAACCACATTTGTGCAGCGAATACAGTAGGGGGCTGGGTACACAGCTGTGGGTATACAGGAAGTGCAGTAGGGGGCTGAGGGCACAGCCGTGGTTGCATATGCAGTGCAAATGGGAGCTGATGGTCACTGCTGTGTGTGTACAGGGTGTACAGTTTGGGGCTGCGGACACAGCCGTGGATATAGAGGGAGTGCAATTGGGGTTTGAGGACACTACATTGGATTTACAGGTGTACATTATGTGGTTGAGGGCACAACTGTGGTGTGCAGGGAGTACAGTAGAGGGCTGAGGGCACAGCTGTGCATGTCGAGCGAGTATACTAGGGGGCTGCGGGCAGACCTGTTTATGTATAGAAGTACAGTAGGGGTGGTGATGTGACAGCCCTGGGTGTCCGGGGAATTACAGCAACAGGCTGAGGGCACAGCCGTGGTGTAGCGGGTGTACAGTAATGAGCTGACGGCACAACCATGGGTTTACAGGGAGTACAGTTGTGGCTGTACAAGGAGTACTGTCAGTGGCTAAGAACATACCCATGAGTGTTCAGGGAGTATAGGAGGGTCTAAGGACACAGCCATGGTTATATAGTGTATACAGTAGGGAGGTGAAGGTACAGCCGTGCGTATGCATTGAGTACTTAGGGGGTTGACGGCACAGACGTGGCTGTCCAGGGAGTATAGTTGGGGGGGCAGAAGGCACAGCTGAGGGTGTTCAGAGAGTACAGTAGGGGTCTAAGAAAACACTCTTGGATGTAGATGCACGACAGTAGGGGGTCTGATGACACAGCATTTGGGTCTACAGGGAGTATGTTAGGTGGCTGAGCGCCCAGCAATATGTATACAGGGAAAAGAGTCAGAAGCTAGGGCCACGGAATATGGTCTCGGGGCCTGAGGACACAACCGTGGGTGAATGGGTAGTGGGGGTGGGTGGGGGGGGGGGGGACTGAGAGTAGATTCGTGGTTGTACAGAGAGTGCAGTAGGGGGCTGAGGGCGCAGCCATTGTTGTGGAGTCAGTAGGGGTCAGAGGACATTTCTGTGGGTCTACTGGAAGTATATTATGAGGTTGAGGGCACAGCTGTGTGTGTGCAGGGAGTACAGTAGTGGGGCTGTGGACACAGCCATGTGTGTACAGAGAGTGCAGTAGGTGGTGGAGGGCACAGCTGTGGATGTACAGAGTGTACAAGAGAGGGATGATGACATAGCCATGGGTGTACAGGGATTACAGTCGGGGGATGAGGACACAGTCGTGGGTGTTCAAGGAGTTCAGAAAAAGCTGAGGGCACAGGCATGGGTGCACAGAGAACACAGTAGGGTACTGATGGCACAGCCGTGTGTATACCTAGAGTGCAGATGGGTATTGAGGGCACAACTGTGGTGAACGGGTAGTACAGTAGGTGGCTGAGGGCAAAGCCATGGGTGTTTGCTGAGTACAGTAAGGTTTTGAGTACGCAGCTGAGTGTACAGGGAGTACTGTAGGGGTCTGAGGATGCAGCAGTGGGTGTATAGGGATTACAGTCTGGGCTAATGACAAATCCGTGGGTGCACAGGGAGTACAGTTGGCGCCTGACTAAACAGACGTGGGTGCACAGGTAATATAGTGGAGGGCTGAGGGCACAGCCAAAGGTGTACAAAGTGTACAGTAGGGGGCTGAGGCAAGAGCCATGGGTGGAGAGGGAGTACAGTAGAGGGCTGAGGGCACAAGGTATATAAAACGTGGCTGAGGGCACAGCCGTGAGTGTACAATGAGTGCTTTGGGGGGATGTGCACACAGCCGTGTGTGTACAGGGAGTACAGTAGATGGTTGAGGGCACAGCTGTGGTTGTACAGGGATTACAGTAAGGGGCTGCAGACACAGCTGTGGGTGTATGCGAGAGCAGTACGGGGCTGAGGACACAGCGATTGGTGTAAAGGGAGTACAGAAGTTGGTTGAGGCCACAGCCGTTAGTTTACAGGTAGCACAGTCCAGGGCTGAGGATACATCTGTGGGTGTATAGAGCGTTCAGTCGAGGGCTGAGGACACAGCTGTCTGTGTACGGGGAGTAAAGTTGTATGCTGAGGACACAGCAATGTGCATGCAAAGAGTAGAGTAGGGTGCAGAGGCCACAGCCGTGGGGGTACCTGGAGTACAGTAGGGGGCTGAGGACACAGCCATGTGCATGCAGAGAGTACAGTGGCGAATGGGGGCACAGTCGTGGGTGGACAAGGAGGAGAGTAGGGGTGTGTGGACACAGCCGTGGGTGTACGGCGAGTACAGTATAGCCTGATGGAACAGCTGAGAGTGTACGGGGGTTACAGTAGGGGCTGAGGACACAGCCATGGATTAAGGGAGAACAGTAGCAGGCTGGGGACACAGCCGTGTGTGCAGAGGGAGTACATTGCGAGGTTGAGGATACAGCAGATGGTGGACTGGAGTACAGTTGGGGCTGAGGGCAGAGCCACAGATGCGCAGGGATTACAGTAGGGGCTGAGGACACAGCTGTTAGTGCACTGGGATTACAATAGGTGGGTAAGGACGCAGCCGTGGATATACAAGGAGTACAGTATGAGTCTGAGGACGCAACCATGGGTGTACGGGGAGTAAGGTAGGGTGCTGAGAACACAGTCATTGGTGTGCAGGGAGTGCAGTAGAGGGCTGAGGGCACATCCGTGGGTTTACAGGGAGTACAGTCGGGCTAAGAGTATACCCGTGGATGTCCAGGGAGTACAGTCGAGGATAACGTCACACCATGGTGGTGCAGAGTGTACAGTAGGGGGCTGAGGGTACAGCCGTGGGTATTCAGGGAGTATGTCGGTGGTTGAGGACCTAGACATGGCTGTTCAGGGAGTATTTTTGTTTGGCAGACAGGACAGTCGAGGTTGTGCAGAGAGTAGTGTGGGAGCTAAGGACACCGTCTTGGATGTGGACACAATACTACAGCGATCTGAGGACACAGTAGTGGTTGCATAGGGAGTACAGTAAGCGGTTGACGACACAGCAATGTGTGTACAGGGAGTGCAGTAGGGGGGCGAGTGGACAGCCGTGGGTGTATACAGAGTACAATCTGAGACTTAGGGCACAGCCATGTATGCAGTACGGGACTGAGGGCACAGCCATGGGTGTACAGGGAGAAAAGTATGGGATTGAGGTGAAAGACGTGGGTGTACAGGGAGTACAGTATGTGGCTGACAGAACAGCTGTTGGTGTACAGGGAGTTCAGTAGGGGGTCTGAGGACACAACTGTGGGTGTACTGGCAGTACTGCAGCGGCTGAGCACACAAATGGCGGTGAACAGAGAGCACTGTCAGGGACTGAGATTATGCAAGTGGTTGTACAGGGAGTTCAGTCGGGGGTGGAGAAAACACCTGTGGGTATACAAGAAGTACAGTAGAAAACTGAGAACACAGCCGCGAGTACACAGGGAGAATAGTAGTGTGCTGAGGACACAGCCGTCGATATACTTGGAGCATTGTGGAGGGCTGAGGAAACAGCCATGGGTGAACAGTAAGTACAGTAGATGGAGGACGACACAGCTGTGGGTGTGCAAGGAGTACAGTAGGGGGCTGAGGGCACAGCTGCCGGTATATGGTGAGTGCTGTAGAGGGCAGAGTTCACAGCCGTGTATGTACAGGGAGAACAGTTGGAAGATGGGCGGCACGGTGGCACAGTGGTTAGCACTGCTGCCTCACAGCGCCAGAGATCCGGGTTCAATTCCCGCCTCAGGAGTTTGCACGTTCTCCCTGTGTCTGCGTGGGTTTCCTCCGGGTGCTCCGGTTTCCTCCCAGGTGAATTGGCCATGCTAAATTGCCCGTAGTGTTAGGTAAGGGGAAGATGTAAGGGTATGGGTGGGTTGCGCTTCGGCGGGGCGGTGTGGACTTGTTGGGCCGAAGGGCCTGTTTCCACACTGTAAGTAATCTCTCATCTCATCAATCTCATGAGGACGTAGCTGTCGGAGTACAGGAAGTACAGTCGGGGTCTCAGCGTACAGCTATGTATGCAGGAAGTAGGGCACTGAGGGCAAAGCCGTGGGTGTTCAGGGAGAACAGGAGAGGTCTGAGGACACAGTCGTGCTTGTACAGGAAATAAAGTATAAGGCTCAGCGCACAGACATGGGGGTACAGGAAGGACAGTGGGATCCTGAGGACACAGTTGTGTGTGTAAAGGCAGTACAGTAGGCGTCTGAGGTCACAGCTGTGGGTATACAGGGAGTACAGTAAGGGGTTGAGGCAACAGCAGTCGGTGTACTGGGAGAACAGTAGGGGGCTGAGAAAACAGCCATAGTTATACAGGCAGTGAAGTACGTGGCTGAGGACACAGCTGTGTGTATACAAGAAATACAGTAGTGAGCTGATGACACAACCGTGGGTGCACAGGGAGAACTGTAGGGTTCTGAGGACACAGCTGTAGGTGTCCTGTGAGTAGTGCAGTGGCTGAGCGCACAACGGGGGATATACGTAGAGTGCCGTCGAGGATGGAGGACATGGACGTGGGTGTACAGGGAATTCAGTTGGGTGCAGAAGAAACACCTGCGTGTATACAGGGAGTACAGTAGAGTGTGGAGGACACAGCCGTGAGTAGACAGGGAGAACATTAGAAGGCTGAGTGAGCATCCGTGTCTATACAGGGAATACATTAGTAGGCTGAGTGCACATCCATGGGAGTACAGGGAGTACATTAGGACGCTGAGAGCACAGCGTGGGTGTACAGGGAGTACAGTAGGGGCTGTGGTCACTGCCATGGGTGTGCAGGGTTCACAGTTGGGGGCTGAGAACACAGCGGTGGGTATACAGGGAGTACAGCACGGGGCAGAGCACACAGCTGTGGGCATATGGGGAGTACAGTCGAGGGATGAGAACATAGCCATGAGTGTAAATGGAGTACAGCAGGGGGCTGAAAGCAGCGGTGTGTGTTTACCAGGAATACTGCCAGTGGCTGAGCGCACAGCTGTGGGTGTGGCGAAGGTGCAGTCGGGGGCTGATGACAAAGCCGTGGGTGTGTAAGGAATACTTCCAGGGGCTGAGTACACTGCTGTTGGTATATGGGGAGTACAGTAGGGAGAAGAGGGCACAGCCTTTGTTGTCCATGGAGTACAGTAGGGGGCTGAAGACACAGCCGTGGGTGTACAGGGAGTAGAGTCTTGGGCTGAGGGCAATGCCGTAGAACAGCTAGTACAGTAGATGGTTGAGGCAAGAGCCATGGGTGTACATTGAGTGCAGGAGAGGGCTGAGAGGACTTCCATATTTGTACAAGGTGTACAGTACGTGGTTGAGGGCACAGCCGTGAGTGTACAGTTAGAGACCTGGGGGGATGGGCACAGAGCCGTGTGTGTAGAGGGAGTACAGTAGATGGCTGAGGGCACAGCTGTGGGTGTACAGGGATTACAGTAAGGGGCTGCAGGCACAGCTTTGGGTGTATGCGAGAGCAGTAGGGGACTGAGGACACAGCGATTGGTGTACAGGGAGTACTGTAGTTGGTTGAGGGCACAGCCGTGAGTTTACAGGTAGTACAGTTCAGGGCTGAGGATACATCTGTGGGTGTGTAGGGCTTACAGTAGAGGGCTGAGGACACAGCTGTCTGTGTACAGGGAGTAAAGTCCTATGCTGAGGGCACAGCAATGTGCATGCAAGGAGTAGAGTAGGGTGCGGAGGCCACAGCCGTGGGTGTACCTGGAGTACAGTAGGTGGCTGAGGACACCGCCATTTGCATGCAAGGAGTACAGAAGTGAATGGGGGCACAGTCGTGGTTCTACAGGGAGGAGAGCAGAGGTCTGAGGACACAGTCGAGGGTGTACAGGAGTACAGTAGAGGTGTGTGGACACAGCCGTGTGTGTAAGGGCAGTACAGTATGTACCTGAGGGAACAACCATGGTTGTATGGCGGTGCGATACAGTATGGGCTGAGGACACAGCCGTAGATTACAGGGAGTATAGTAGCAGACTGGGGACGCATCCATGTGTGCAGAGGGAGTACAATGCGAGGTTGAGGACACAACATTTGGTGGACTGGAGTACACTTGGGGGCGGAGGGCAGAGCCGCAGATGCGCAGGGAGTACAGTAGGGGGCTGAGGACACAGCTGTTTGTGTTTAGGGATTACAATAGATGGGTAAGGACGTAGCCGTGCATATACAAGGAATACAGTAGGAGTCTGAGGACACAGCCATGGGTGGACGGGGAGTAGGATAGGGTGCTGAAGACACAGACATGAGTGTGCAGGGAGTACAGTAGAAGGCTTAGGACACTGTT
Source organism: Chiloscyllium punctatum (assembly GCF_047496795.1). Taxonomy (NCBI): domain Eukaryota; kingdom Metazoa; phylum Chordata; class Chondrichthyes; order Orectolobiformes; family Hemiscylliidae; genus Chiloscyllium; species Chiloscyllium punctatum. The sequence goes on from NC_092765.1 coordinate 55,386,772, forward strand.
GAGGATGTAGAGCGGGTACAATTAGGGTCTGAGGACTCTACCATGGGTTTCCAGGAAGTACATTATGAGTTGCGAGCACAGCCATTTGAGTACAGTGAGGACAATGGGGACTTAAGGGCAATGCCTTGGGTATGCACGGAGTACAACAGGGGTCTGAGGGCACAGCCTTGGGTGTACAGAGATCACAGTAGGGTGCTGAGGTCACAGCTGTGTATGTGCGGTGAATACAGTAGGGAACTGAGGACACAGTTGTATGTGATCTGTGAGTCGAGTAGGGGGCTGAGGACACAGCCGTGGCTGTGCAAGGAGTGCAGATGGGGGCTGAGGTCACAGCTGTGGGTGTACAGGGAGTACAGTAGGGGGCTGATGACACAGTTTTGTATGTACAGGGAGTACGGTAGGTGGCTGAGGGCACAGCCGTGTTTGCAGAATGAGTGCAGTAGAGGGCTTAGAACACAGCCGTGTATATAGAAGGAGTACAATCAGCGTCTGAGGACACTGCATTTTGTTTACAGGGAGTACATTACGGGGATGAGGGCACTGCCGTTTGTATACAGAGAGTAGAGTATGAGATTGAGGACACAGCCGTGGGTGTGCAGGGAGTATAATAGAGGACTGAGGGCACAGTTGCACATGTAGAGAGAGTACATTTGGGGGATGAGGTAAGAGACGTTTGTGTATAGAACAGTAGGGGTGACGTCACATCACTCAATGTCCGGGGTTTACAGTAAGGGGCTGAGGGCATAGCCATGAGTTTACAGGGAGTACAGTCGGGTTAAGAGAATACCCGTGGGTGTCCAGGGAGTAGAGTCAAGGCTAATGTCACAGCCGTGATTATGCAGGGTATATAGTAGGGGCCTGAGGGTATAGCCGTTGGTATTCAGGGAGTACTTAGGTGGTTGAGGGCACATCCATGTGTATACATGGAGTACAGTAGGGCTGCGGTCATTGCCGTGGGTATTCAGGGTATACAGTCCAGGGCTGAGGGCATAGCCATGAGTGTAAATGGAGTGCAGTCAGGAACTGAAGAGAGCGGTGTGGGATTACTGGGAATACTGAAGGCGGTTGAGCTCCCAGCTGTGGGTGTGAAGAGGGTACAGTTGGGGGCTGAGGACAAAGCTGTGGGTGTACAAGGAATACATTCGGGGCTGAGTACACAGCTGTGGGTATATGGGAAGTACAGTAGGGAGATGAGGACACAGCCATTAGTGTTCAGAGAGAATACCATCGGGGTCGGAGGACACAGCCATGGGTGTACAGGGATTATAGTGGGGGTTGATTACACAGCCATGTGTACACAGAATGTACAGTGGGAGCTGAGGACACAGTCATGGGTGTCCGGGGAGTACAGTAGGGTGCTAAGTACACAGCTGTGGGTATGCAGGGAGTACAGTTGTGTGCTGAAGGCATAGCCGTGTGTGTACAGGTTGTACAGTCGTGGGCTGAGAACACAGCCATGTGCGTTCGGGGAATACAGTAATTGGTCTGACAGCACAGCCGTGGATGTGCAAGGCCTATAGTAGGGTGCTTAGGACAGAGCCTGGTTGTACAGGGGGTACAGTAGCGGTCTGAGGACACAGCTGTGCATAAGTACGTGTACAGTAGGGACAGAGGGCACAGCTGTGGGTGCAGAGGGAGTAAGTTAGGGGGCTGAGGACAGAGCTGTATGTGCAGGGAGTACGGTCGGGTCTGAGGCCATATCTGTAGAGTGATGCGAATGTTACTGACCACTTGTCAGCCCAAGCCAGGATATTGTCCAGATCTTGTTCCATTTGGACATGAACTGTTTCAGTATCTTAGGAGTTGCGAATGGTGCTGAACTTGGTGCAGTCATTATCAGGTTCCCTCACTTCAGACTTTATGTTGGAGGGGAGGTCATTGATGTATTAGTTGAAGAAGTTTTGTCCTCGGACACGACCTTGAGGGACACCGACAGAGATGTCCTGGAGTTGAGATCACTGACTCTCCACAACCACAAACAGCTCCCTTTCTGTCAGGTATGACTTCAATCAATTGCGTGTCTGCCACCCAATACCCTTGTTGATAGCGATCCTTGATGTCACATTTGGCAGAATGCGGCCTCGATGTCAAGAGGTGGAATTCAGTTCCTTTTTCCATGTTTGAACAACGCTCTGATAAGCTCATGAGCTGAGTAGCCCTGGTGGAACCCAAACTGGTCATCACTGACCAGGTTATTGCTGAGCAGGTACTGCTTGATAATTCTGCTCAAGAGTAAACTGGTGAGGGGGTATTTGGTCAGGTTGAATATTTCCTGCTTTTTATGTACAGAATATATTTGAGCACTTTTTCCACATTTTCCACATATTCCACATTTTCTAAATGTGCTGGAAGAGCTTGGCTCGGGGAGCAGAAAGTTCTGGAGCAAAAATTATCAATAGATTGCCAGAATGTTATCAGGGCCCGTGACCTTTGCAGTATCCAGCGCCTTCAACCGCTTCTTGATTCATGTGCAGTCAATCGAACTGACTAATGGCTGATATCTGTAATGACGGGGACCACTGGAAGAGGCGGAAATGAATCATTCACTCGAAACTTCTGACTGTAGATTGTCGCGACAGCTTCAGACTTATCATTTGCACTGATGTGCTGGGATCTTCTATAATTGAGGATGGGGATATTTGTCGAGTCACCTACTCCGATGAAATGTTTAATCCTCCACCACCATTCCCGATCAGATTGGCAGGACTTCAAAACTTAAGCATTGGTTGTGGGATAGCTTAGCTTTGTCTGTCACTTCCTGATTTTGGTACTTGGAACTCAAGTAGTCCTGTTTCGTAGTCCTGTTCTCTCAATTTTGGCATAGTCCTCGGATGTTAGTTAATGAGGACTTTGCAAGATTGACAGGGATGTTTCTACTGTTGATATTTCTTTTGCCCAGGTCGCTGCCAGGTGATCCATCCGGTTTCATTTATGAGAGACTTTGTCGTGAGTGGTTCAACTGAGTGACTCACTTGGCCATTTCAGAGGGCGATTGGGGGTCAATCACGTTGCTTTGGGTCTGGAGTCATAGGAAGTCCTGACCAGGTGAGGACAGAAAATTCCTTCACTGAAGGATATTAGTGAACGAAATGGGTTTTTGCTGACAATTGACAAATATTCCATTGTCATCACCATATTCTTAATTCCACAGTTTTTTTTCCTTTTGAAATTCGAACATCTGCAGTAATGGGATTCGAACCTTTGTCTCCAAAATATTAGCTCATTTGCAGGATTAATAATATAGTGTTAATACCATTTGGCCTGTTTGAAGCCACACATTCTACTCAGCTGCCATTTCTTATGAGGCCGCATTTTTCTTCCATTTCTTATGTTATTCTGGAATCTCATCCTTCATTAAATTCTGATTGGAATCTGCTTTGGTGGACGGCCACCAGACTGCTTGATTTTCAATCAATCTATTTAGTTTGGACCGACATTTCTGGGCAGCTGCACAGCAGACAAGAACAGTAAGAGATAATGGGTGTTTGAGCACTGTACCTTTCACTGCACCAGCTTGACTGTCCAGGAACCTGAAGTATTTATTGTGGGTCAGAATCTTTACAGCACAGATGGAGGCCGTCAACCCCTTTGTGGGACCACGATCTCTCTAACTGCATAATTCGAGATAGAGAGAGAGTGTGGAGGTAGATTGTGTCAGAGAGAAACAAACAGAGAGAAATAAAGTGCAGGGAAATAAATTGAGAGGGGATGGAAAGGGGAGCGACTGATTTAGTGGGACAGGAAGAGGTGTGAGATGAGCTTGAAGATAGATGGACCAGAAGATGGCATGAGGGGAGATAGACATGGCCAGACAGAATTTGGAAGTTTTATTTAGAAATTCCTATGAACCACAAACCCTTTGCCTGGTGCTATGCACTGTGAGCACTATGCTGATACTAGCTCTCATCCCAGATAATTTATCGCCAATAATATCACAGAGATGGGTGGCTAACAGCTAGACAGAACCTGATAGAACAATAGTTTGGTACGAGGAAGAAGGTGGATTAATTTAAATAGTGGACGAAGAGCAGCAGGAACTGATAACACCTCGAGATACTGTGTGAGAGACAGGGCCAGAGAATCTTAGCGAGGGGGATCACTGACAGAGGGGAAATCAAGATCGCAGCTGTGGGTCAAATAGTGATTGATAAAGTTTGCACACTATTTCCATGGTTTTGAAATCCACATTTCAACCTATATAGCCCAATATCAGGAGTTCATTGTAAAAATCTCATAAATGTGTCATTTCCATATTTTAATATGTACAGAAAGTCATTTTGTGCCTGTATTTTGCATTTCATGAACACATTTCATTAATATTGTCTCTACTAATTCCTCATTGTAGATGTAACCTTGAATCTGTTCTTCATATGAGTTATAAAGAGTAATGATCTAATACTGATAACTAGGGAACATCACTGTCCCTCCGCCAAGTCTGAAAAGCCATGTCCCTCAGTCCTGTCTATCGTCTGTCGTTTCCCCAGTGTCATAATCGCAATGTAATTGAAATCCAGTAAACGATTCTTCATCTCAGTTCCTTAACATGGATAACATCGACAGCATGACCCTCTCATGCCCTCTATGATCTTGGAATAACAATCTGAATTTTGTTTGTGAAGTACAATTTTCTGTTAACATATCCATGCTGTTTGTTTGTTACAAACCCACTTTGTATTAGGCATATTTTGCCATCAAACATGGATGATAGATGTTCTCTCAATATTTTGCTGATTTTATAATGACTGAACAGTAGTTACAGGATTTATTTCTCCATTTATGAACAGACAATCATGTTTGTGTTCCGTTAACCCATGGCATTACTTCAATATCCAACGCAGACTGAATGATTAGACACAATCAATCTGCCATCTCCAACATTCCTTCCTGCAGTCACACTCCCATATCACATCCAGAATACATAAACATTATTTTGAATTTTAACAAAACAGAATAGAATTGAAAGGAGTTAATGGGAGCTATGTGTTCAGCTTTTGTGATTATGTCAATCTCCATGAATCCTATGCGTCCATGAAGGGTTTCCTCTTCTATCAAGAACGACGTACTTTCAATGTGTCATGCCAGAGTATGAGCGGGAGCATCACCCACAGCAAGTAACAGGGATGTGAAGCTCCAGAGAGAGAGGGAGGAGAGATCAGAAATTGAGAACATTAGACAGAAATATTCAAACAATGGATCAGAATCTGAGAACATTAGACTGTAATGTTCAAACTATGGATATGAGTTTATCCTCGGGACTTTTCCGGCTTTTTCATCTTTGGCTATCATTAGCATTGTGGATTGAAGATGTATTAATGGTTATTCAAGCAGGTTACTATCTTATCCTAGATATAGTTGGTGTTCCTGGTAAGTCACACTATCTGTCGACTGAAATGGTTTGAACCAGATTGCTGCTTGCGATATGCAAATTTTGGAAAGGTGCAAGTCAATACTTCCAGTTCCATACAAAGATTCAATTTCCTACAAATCATACCTTGCAATTTACTCAATACAAATTACTCACCAATATGCAATGTTGAAACAGACTGTTCTCAAACTTTTTTCTCTATTTTCTCCTGCAATGACTTACATATCCAATCCTCCCCACTCACCAATCCTGTCCAGTACTCCCTCCTCTGCCTCAGTCCAACTCCTGAATAGACCATCGTTTGCGCCTTTGTTAAACCCGGATACAACTGTATCAGGTCAATACTAAGCAAGTGTCCATTACAAAATAATTGCAGTTGAGATGTTGAACTTGTTCTCTGCACTGAACCTGACAGATGAGAAGACAATGTATGGTGGTCACGTCATTCTCTCATAATCTAGAGTCACAGAATAATAATCTGATGATATCTGTTTACCTCATGTCGAGAGGAAGGCAATCGGTCATCCTTCCCTGGTCAGTTCTCCATGTGATTGCAAATCCACAACAATGTGTTTTACTCTTTACTGTCCTGGGAAACAGCTGAACCAGCCACTCAGTTAAAGATAGGTATAACATGCTGGCCTGACCAGGGCTGCATACATTTTGTGAGGGAAGAACAAAAGGAAAGATAGCTCCCGTCCTCTGCCTGTTTCCCATAGTCCGACTGCTGATTTCCATTCGGGGAGGTGACCATTCCCTATTTTAGGTGCAATATTTGTGATTGAGTCTCTCCCGAGAGTGATGTCCATCTCCATCAGCACCTCTGGTGCTGACTTTATTGATGCTGATAGCCTGATTTAAGGACCTTTTAAATTCCATGTCAGTGGCATTGCATAGAGAAGGAATGGTTTTGTATGTCACAAGAAGGAAATGGAGCCGGCTAAGTGAGGGAAAGGACTTATTGTGATCAACCCTGAGAGTGTTGTTGAGGCAGTACACTATTTGGGATATTGTCGACTGATTTTCCCTCCTTTTCACGGAAAGGAATGATCTCCTTTCCACAGAAAGAGGACTGAGTGAAGAGTTCCCATGAGGACTGAGTGAAGAGGTACCATGAGGACTGAGTGAAGAGGTACCATGAGGACTGAGTGAAGAGTTACCATGTGGACTGAGTGAAGAGGTACCATGAGGACTGAGTGAAGATTGATCTTTCGCGCTGTGAGAGAATAAGCATTGATTGCATTGAACCCTGAGGGGAATGGAAAATCATTCATTCAATTCTAAATATCATAGATACGGTGGTAAATTCCACGGTTTATGTTTCACACAGGATGCAGGATTGTTTATGTGCCTCTGCGGACTTTACGCACACCCACCCCCAACTCCCATTTCCCATGGCGATTCAGAGAGACATAGACGTTTAGAATTTGAATAAAGTTTGGGAGAAGATTTGTACCTCGGGTGGTCGTTGTTGTGGTTCTGTTCGCCGAGCTGGGAATTTGTCTTGCAAACGTTTCGTCCCCTGTCTAGATGACATCCTCAGTGCTTGGGAGCCTCATGTGAAGCGCTTCTGTGCTGTTTCCTCCGGCATTTATAGTGGCCTGTCTCTGCCGCTTCCGGTTGTCAGTTCCAGCTGTCCGCTGTAGTGGCCGATATATTGGGTACAGGTCGATGTGTTTGTTGATTGAGTCTGTGGATGAGTGCCATGCCTCTAGGAATTCCCGGCTGTTCTCTGTTTGGCTTGCCCTATAATGGTAGTGTTGTCCCAGTCGAATTCATGTTGCTTGTCATCTGTGTGTGTGGCTACTAAGGATAGCTGATCGTGTCGTTTCGTGGCTAGCTGGTGTTCATGGATACGGATCGTTAGCTGTCTTCCTGTTTGTCCTATGTAGTGTTTGGTGCAGTCCTTGCATGGGATCCCTTTGTTCTAAGTCTGTGACCTCGGGTTCTAGTCTCCCCTACCAATCGAAATATCTTACCAAAATCTACTATGTCCAAGTATATCCCCCATCACAGTTCTAAACTTTATCAAGTATAGACCCAGAGTCCTCAAACGTTCCTCATACAATAAGCTTTTCATTCCTACGACCATTCTTGTGAAACTTTTCTGCAGGCCCAAAACATCATTCCTGAGATATGGGGTCCAAAACTGCGCAGAGTATGGTCTGATGGGAGCATTATACAGCTGATTTTATATTCAATACCTCTCGAAATACATGGAACCATTAGAATAGCCATCCAAACTTTAGCCTGAACCTACAAGTTTATCTTGTGAGAATTTTGCCCTCGAACTCCCAAACAACTTCAGATTTTAGAATTTTCTCCCAATTTGGAAAAATAGTCCATGTCTAAGTCCTTCACGCCAAAGTGCATGACCTCACACTCTCCCACGTTGCAATGCATCTGCCAATGTCTTTACCTGTCCAAATCCGTCTTCAGCCTCTCCACCTCCTCAATGCTATCCGTCCCCGTAACTACCTTTGTATCGCCTGCAAACTTAGCCAGAATGCCCTCAGTTCCTTCAACTAGATTGTCAACGAAGAAAATGGAAAGTTGTGATCCCAATACTGAGCCTTCCGGAACACCACTTGTCATTGACTGCCATCTGAGAAGGACTCTTATATCCCCAATCTCTGCTTTCTGCGAGACAGCGCTGAAAAATATGTTGGTGGAAAAGCGCAGCAGGTCAGGTAGCATCAAAGGAAGAGGAGATTCGAGAATTCGGGCATAAACCCTTCTTCAGGAATGAGGAGGGTGTGCCAAGCAGGCTAAGATAAAAGGTAGGGAGGAGAGACTAGGGGACGGGCGTTGGGAATGCGATAGGTGGAAGGAAGTTAAGGTGAGGGTAATAGGCCGGAGAGGGGGTGGGGGCGGAGAGGTCGGGAAGAAGTTTGCAGGTCAGGAAGGCGGTGCTGAGTTCGAGGGTTGGGCCTGATATGAGGTGGGGGGGGGAATGAGAAATCTGGAGAAATCTGAATTTATCCCTTGTGGTTGAAGGGTTCCTCGGTGGAGGATGAGGCGCACTTCCTCCAGGCGTCGTGTTGCCATGGTCTGGCAATGGAGGAGGCCAAGGAACTACATGTCCTTGGCGGAGTGGGATAGGGAGTTGAAGTGTTCAGCCACGGGGCGGTTGGGTTGGTTTGTGCGGGTGTCACAGTGGTGTTCTCTGAAACGTTCCGGAAGTAGGCGGTTGTCTCCCCAATGTATAGGTGGCCACATCGGGTGCAGCGGATGCAGTAAATGATGTGTGTGGAGGTGCAGGTGAATTTGTAACGGATATGGAAGGATCCTTTGGGGCCTTGGAGGGAAGTGAGGGGGAGGTGTGGGTGCAAGTTTTGTATTTCTTGCGGTTGGAGGGGAAGGTGCCAGGAGTGGTGGTTGGGTTGGTGGGGGGTGTGGACCTGATGAGGGAATCGCAGAGCGAGTGGTCTTTCCGGAACGCTGGTAGGGGAGGGGAGGGAAATATATCCTTGGTGGTGGGGTCTGTTTGGAGGTGGCGGAAATGGCTGAGGATGACACGTTGTATCTGTAGGTTGGTTTGGTGGTAGGTGAGGACCAGTGGGGTTCTGTCCTGCTAGCGATTTGGGGAGCGGGGTTGAAGGGCGGAGGAGCGGGGAGTGGAGGATATGCGATGGAGAGCATCATCAAGCACGTCTGAGGGGAAATTGCGGTCTTTGAAGAAGGAGGCCATTTGAGTTGTTCGGTGTTGTAATTGATCATCCTGGGAGCAGATGCGGCGGGGGCGAACGAATTGGTACGATGCTGAAGACCTTCAGGTCAGAAGAGATGAACTGGGGGGTGCACTGAGAGAGGGACTCACTGAGATCCTTATAGAGGGCGGAAGAGAGCTGCTTCAAGGAAGGCATCCTTGCAAGAGGATTTGCAGTAGGTTAAAATCAACTAGGAGAAAGTGGGGACTGCAGCTGCTGGAGAGCAGAGCTGAAAAATGTGTTGCTGGAAAAATGCAGCAGGTCAGGCAGCATCAAAGGAGCAGGAGAATCGACGTTTCGGGCATAAGCCTTTTTTCGGGAATGAGGAGGGTGTGCCAAGCAGGCTAAGGTAAGACGTAGGGAGGAGTGACGATGGGAATGCGATAGGTGAACGGAGGTTAAGGTGAGTGTGATAGGCCGGAGAGGGGGTGGGGGCGGAGACAGCCAAGATTTTATCCACACCACTACTTTTGCTCTATCATGACAGGCCCTTATCTTACTCAGTAATCTCCTGTGTGACGCCCTTCTTGAAGTCTAGTGGAATAACATCCATTGGCTGTCCTTGGTCTAGCCAGCTCAATATTTTCTCAAACATTTCGAGCAGATATGTCAGGCATGACCTTGCCTTGATGAAACCATCCTGGCTTTGCCCTATTTTTTCAAACAGTTCCAAGTATTCTGGAATCTCATCCTTCGCAATGGATTCCAGGATCTTACCCGTGACCAAGGTTAAGCTAGTCACTGAGTTTTTTAAAATCTTTTTCCGTACTCACTTGTTAAAAATGGGGTGACACGTTAGTGATGTTTTTCGTGCTCTAGGATCCTTCCTATCTCTAGCAATTGTTGAAAGATCACCATTATCGCGCCTCCAATACATCTTCAGCTATCTCCCTTACAAAACCAGAATGTACACAATCTGGTCCAGGTTGCTTATACAACTTCAGGCCATACAGATTTTATTAACACCTTCCCCCTGGCGGTGGTCATCATATTCAGCTCTGCACCCTCACTCTCTTGAATATTAAATGTATTACTCGTGCCTTCGACCGTGAAGGCTGACACAAAGTAATTATTCAGTTCTTCGGCCATTTTCTTGTTCCCCTATTAAATCTCTCCAATGTCATTTTCTAGCAGTCCAATATTCGCTTTTGCCTCTCTTTTTTACTTTATATATCTAAATAAACTCTTACAGTCTCCTTTATCTTCGTGGCTCGCTTACCCCATATTAAATCTTCTCCCTCTGTATTTATTTTTTGTTGCCCTATGCTGGTCTTTCCAATTTTCTCAATTCTCAGGTTTCCCACTGCTCTTCGCCACATAATCTGCTTTCTGTTTTGCTTTTATGCTATATCTGACTTCCCTAGTCATATATGATTGCATCACCTTCCCTCTCCCATGCCTGTATTTCATCGGGATGAATCTCTGCAGCGTGTCCTGAGGTACTCCAAGAATCTTCTGCCATTACTGTTCCACAGTCTTTCTTTGCTGAGCCCTTTTCCAGTCAATTCTACCCAGCTCCTCCCTCATGACTCTGTAATTGTCTTTATTCAGTTGTAATACCTTTACCACTGATTCTACCTTCACACTCTCAAATTTCAAAATAATTTCAATCATATTATGGTAACTGTCTCGTAAGGTTTCCTTGACCTTAAGTTCCTTACCTTGTCTGTCTGCATATCCTTCTCCAAAATAGCCATCTCGTACACATTCCACTAATTCGTTTTCTTGCGAACCACAAGCAAACTGATTTTCCCAGTCCACCTGCATATTGAATTCCCACATGATCAGTGTAACTTTGCCTTTCTCACAGATCTTTCGAGTTCCTGGTGTATCTTGCACCCAAGATCCTGACTACTGTTTGGAGACCTCTACATAACACCAAATTTATTTTATATTTACCTTTTTGAATTCTCCATGCTACTGCCATGGAAATGAAATCGACTCGACTCAACTGTTAACAAGAACAAAAAAAAGAGCTTTATTCAGATTCTGCATAACTGACCCAATACATTCGGAAAAATGTCTCTTGTAAGGGGCACCTGAGCGTTTTTCAGGTACAGTTCTTATACAGTTATTATTACGCTGTCAAGGGCAAAGACTGGGAAAATTTAAGTTGCTATTTTCTCATCCCAAGGCCGTGGACATAACTGTTCTTATGCTTTCCTCAGCTTTCACTGAAATCAAATGTGGCAAGGTCAAATTGAATGTTTACAAAGTTCAAACAAAGACAAGCTGTCTCCTGGCTGCAGAAATCAGCACAGCATTAAATTTAGAAAAACATTCTCTTTCAGATGTCACAGTGAATGTTAAATTTGTTCATATTGCATTACATTTCCCCCTTTCTGTCATTTTATGACAACAAGGAGAACTCCAGCAACAAAAATAACTAGGGTCAGATTAGCTATACATCTAAAAACGCTTAGGAAACACCAGGCGTTTCCTCAGACACCACCTACCTGTAAGACAGTTTTGTGGTGGTATCATCACTTGTTCTAGTGTGCCTTGTATACAGCTCATGTTCACACGTCACACTCATCAACGTCACGGCAGGGTGGGATCCCTGCAATTGGATTTTCCTGCCATTGGGCCACTGATAATTTCACCATTTGTATCCTACTGCCTTCATAAGCAAGTGGTACAGGCAGGTACACAAGCGGGGTCCTATATAAAGCACAATGAATAAGCTCAGTCCTACAAGTAATAGGACGTGTAGAATTCAATACCACATCCTCCACAAAGGGAGGTGAGCCATTGGAACCAAGAGTCATCTGCTGGGGGATCGTATCACTGCCTTCATATTATTTATTATAGCAATGATATTTTGGGACTCATCAGGAATATTAAAACAGCATGAGGCACCTAAGATTTTGCACACACCCCCACTCTCGACCGTCAGTATGTCTAGCACTAATCTATTTTGTAATCACTGCTTCCTTAATCGCCGTTAACTCAGTGTTAATGAGTAGGAGGCCTTCCTCCATTCCATTAGCGTGCAGTAATACACTAAATGCGAGGCCATTATTCTTGTTCATAACCACTGTTGTCCCTGCTCCCAAGAGAATGGAGCACCCAATGTTCACCCCTGGTGAAGTCCGGGTGTCTGCGAGTGGGTACCCATTCCAACGCCATGGGATGTCCCTTAGGGTGCATCTGCTTCTGGCCCTTGGGACGAACACTGTTGTGGCAGTGGACAGTACCGCGGGGTAAATGCACCCCTTCCATCCCGGGAAGTTGAAGGCACCATTCTCTCCACAGGCTCATATTATACCCACCATCTTTGTGTGATTATTGATAAAGGAACAAGCCATAGTTATGATCGTACAATTTGCATAAGTTGATGAACAAGTGTCATTGTTCAAATACAGTGTCGTAGTACACTGGGAGATCCGAAATGGAGTTTCCCCTGATTTGTGCAAATACACGTTTCTCACCTGCCTTCCACTATATGGAATGCTGTGGTCGGGAGAGTGGCAGCTTTGGGACTGCAGTTAGCCTTGAGTTCTGGAGGTGACGCGAGATTTGCCCTAATTGTTTCCAGGGTAGTCACTGCCCGCATAAGCAGACCGCTAACATTTTTCACCAGGCTCTCTGTGATTGGTTCGGCAGTTCACCGTTGGGCGATGTGCAAACATATCCAACAAGGATAGCCAAAGCCTAATCTCCGGTGTAATATTTGGGCCAAAGCACATGCTCTGTTCCCTTAACATCTAGCAAAGGCCCGACGCACCTCCCAACTTCCTGGCGTTGCATTTACGCCATTTATCACTTGCAGGGGCCAACTCCACTACTGTGTTAGACTCGCTGTAGTGCCCCGGTCGACTCCCTTCAGGTTCAGGCATGACATTAATGCCCTCTGCCCTGCTTGGCGTTAGGTCCATGACCTGGTTTGATTGGCTGCCAAGCCCCGGTGCTACTATCTTCTGTAGGACTTTCTGCACTGAATCTCGGGGAGGGGGATGGGTGGTGGCTGAGCGACTGTCCCACTATATTCACCTGCCAATAGATGTCGGAGAAGGGTTTATCGATTCCAGACCACCAGATTCCCCTATTGCTCTTCTGAGACTTCGATATTATCACCCGTGCCCTGGCACCTCCTAACTTGATCGTAGAATATCCATTTCCATATCAGGTGTTCCTTTGGCTGTGGTGGCTACTACTAAGTGCCAGTCATTGGCGCCGCAAGGATCCCTGCATAAATATTTATTGTCCCATTTATAGGCGTCCTGGTTTATAAACGGTCCTATGTGAAGGTCCCTTTATCAATCTCAGTTAAGATGACCGTTTGTGGCTGCATCCCAAATGCCTCTTCCCTTAAGACAATTCGTTTCAGGGCGCTTGCTAACAGTGTGAGATGTGGCAGCCCCATATTCGTATGAGGCTTCTAATAACTCCTGGCACTTAATTCGTTCCGGTGTTGTCCGATGTCTCCTCAGGCCTAGCTGCACGCTTGCAATGGCTGACGCATATCCACGTGGCTCTTTCGGCGATCTCAACAGCTGTCTGTGTTGTAAGGAGCACTTGAAACTGTGCCAGCCCCCTCTTCACATTGCAGTTTTTCCTCCTGAAGTCTTTCACCACTATCCAGTCTCCAGGTTCAAGATTATGCAGTTTCCCTTCGGCTAGTTGGAGTCGTGCTGCTTTCACTTGATTCTGTATTTGAGACCAAAGTGCAGAGAGTTGTATACAGTAACACAACATTTTATCCTCATAGTGGTCTGTTATCTGTCTTACCTTAGGTCTTGGTCCAATTCCTGTGTTGGGTGGTCTACTAAACAAAATCTCAAATGTACTAAGATTAGCTCTTCCTTTCCTCCTGGATCTCCATGTACTTTAGGACAATCAGAAATGTCTATGTCCAAGTCACCCCTCGTACCTCACAACATTTTGGAAATTTATTTTTAGGGTAGCATTTTCTCTTTCCACTGACCCACCGCTCGCTGAGTGGTAGGCACAGTGTTGTCTTATGTTTATTCCCAAGTGATCACTGATCTGGTGTAAGGCATTACTGATAAATGGTGTCCCATTGTCGCAACTAAACCTTTCAGGGTTGCCCCATCTGATAATTATCTCAGTTAGCAAAGTGTTGGCTACTGTACTGGCATCCTATTTAGACGTGGGGAACGCTTCCACCCATTTGGAAAACAAATCGACTATTACCAGACAATACTTCACTGGGCGTTAGTTCAATAAAATCCATCTGTAAAAGTTCAAAGTTTTTTGGGGTTGGGGGTGTGCTGCCTGACTCGTCTGTATTCCCCTTCCCACATTATTACTGGCGCAGATAACACAAAGTTCACAATATTTCTGGGAGTAATGAGTAAATCCAACAGTGCCATAATACTGTCATACTTCTTTTCCCCCCCCGCCCCTTTAAACACACGGTCCCATTGTTGGGGTACAAATTTTTGTCACACACATGTCAATCTGATCACGTGGCATCTGCTGGGCTGCTAAGTCTGCCCTGGCATTGCCTTGAGAAATAGAATCATTATTTTCTGTGTGGGCTTCACATTTACACACAGTGATTGATTTAGTCAAAAGGACCACTTCCAGGAGATCCGAAATAGGCCACGGTGTGTGATAAGCTTTTTGGTAGAGGTCAAAAAGCCCCTGTGTTTCCACAGGGTTCCAAAATCGTGTACAACCCTGAATGCGTATCTGCTATCGGTGTAAATATTCACTGTGTTTCCCTCAGCCAATTTACAGGCCTCAGTCAAGGCAATCAGCTCCGCTGCTTGTGCTGACAGAGACTCTCAGGTGCACAGTGAAAATGACAAAGGGAGCATCGTCATTTGGTAAGAGGTGGAAACACCAGATGAGGACGGAGTGATCCAGTTTGACTATCTTGTCGGTAGTCACTGCAGCATACTCAACACAATTCTGGCCTGTCTCCTTGCTCCTGAATGCTGACCCATCCACGAAAAATCTCCATATCTGGATTCTGAAGTGGTGAATCCTGCAAATCTGGTCGAGGGCTGCAAATCTCATTAGTTACAGCGACACAATCATGTGGGTCTCCGTCTCCTTCTGTGTGGAGAAGGCTAGCAGGGTTAAGGATTATCTCTCCAGCCTTTAGGACATATTACAAAACTGGAGTAATCCGTTCTATGGCTCGGGTTTTAATTATTATTGTGCTCTGCAAGAATGATCCTCAGATCTCGGAGATATCCTTATGAATTATCAGCCACGTATGAGCCCCATATCATGTTTGCCTTTTGCCGACAACTGAGTAGAGACCGTTTTAAATTTTGGATCCGAGATTTCTTTCTTATGAAAATGGCAGGCTAACCCCCCATAGCTTTTCAGGACCAGCGGGGGTTACCTGGACTGTCCTATCAGCCTGAGGTAGCCAATTTACGTTATTCTTATATGTTCACAAATCTGCATTGAACCAGATATCCAAATCGTCCTTGAAGACCCAATCTTTCGTTCTTTGTGCACATAGACCCAATTCCTGACACGTGTCACTGGGTGCCTTCGCCAGTGACACGTGGGGAGTGGAGCCTTCCACATTAAGAAGACAGTGTCTGCTTGTTGTTACAGATACCTTAGATAAGTTCACACTGACTCCACATCTGTGATCATTTTAATAAAATCGCACAATAGGGGTGCAGAAAATCTCCCTCATATCACGACTCCTGATGCACCCATTGAGTTCAGGAACCTTCCACTCATCTTTATTCACGTTGACTCTCTGAACAGGCTTGATTTCAGAACAAAATATTCTGCCCCTGTCGCTACCAAAAAGGTTAATTTTACCTTCCACATATAACATAGAGGTAGGCATCGACGTATATGCATCACTGATATACTTCGCAATCTCAGAGCTTAACATAGAGGTGGGAAATGTCTCAGTGCCAGTATGGTTAGTAGAAAAGATTACCATAAGCGAGTCTTCCTTGTTAAGCATAAAGGAAAGAGGCTTACCTGTACCTTGTGGGCTGCTTACCTCCACCTCAACCTTCCCCTCTGAGTCACATTGCCGCTCAGGCTCCGGGCTGATTGAAGCTGTCTATGCCGGCACTGCCTTGCCCAGTTGTCCATTTCTCCGCAAACAACTCAATCGCCAGATATGCCTCTGGTAGCGCCTCTTCTGCGACCTCCAGCTCAGCCTCTGTCTCTTCCTGTAGTTCCTTCCTCCAACGGCTGGGTGACCATTTGCATCATAGTAATGAGCTTTATGTGCTTGTTGTTCCATCTTGTGTTTCCGCTTATTCTTCTCGTGGGTAAGCAACTTTTCAGCATGCATTGCATGTTGTTCTATCAAATTCAACTTTCCGATGTACCAGGTAATACAAGTGTCTTCTACCTTTTTAGCTATTTTGTCCTTCATTCCATTGATGAAGCTGTTCCTGAGGTGTGCCTCATACAGCGTGATTTCTGTAGCCGTTATGTCGTCGGGTAGTCTCAGTCCACTGTGGCCGTTATGGACTTCAGTGAGGAGTGGAAGGTACTGGGACACTGCTTCACCTTCTTGTTGTTTGCACATTGCAATTTTGGTCATGTCCATTTGCACTGGGAATGCCTCCTGACGGGCGGCTGCAACAAAAGCATCAAAGCTTGGGGTCGGCTGCCGTGCCATGGACGTTTATGACTGGCTATTTATACTTGATTTTGGTGACATCGGCGCCCAGGTGTCATCTCAGGAGACATCTGATTCCATGTGACATGGGACAGAACTCAGTACAGAACTTTTTCACGTCTTCAGCGAACATATTACCTCCAACATCGCGTGGGTCAGGAAATTACCCATAGGCACTTTCCATATCCTTCATGGTCCATGGCCTGTGGACCACCACTGGATACCGTTCTGGACCTGCAACTTCAACCATTGGAGCTTGCAGAACTACCTGGCTAGATGATCGTACACCACTAATCTCACCGTCTGACTCGTCATCCGTTGGGGGCACTCGCGAGCAGGCCCGGGATGCTTTTCCATCTTGGAGTGGCCGCCCTTCTTTTGAGCTTCTTGTTTCAGTTGATCAGCAGTACGAAGTGTTACCGCTGATTCAGCAGACCTTGAGGTGGCGCCGCTGACTGGGAACATTCGCCAGATAGATATCGTAGGGGAGCTGTAGGAATTGGAGGGCAGTCATCAAGGTCAGAATCTGAAACAGACTTAATACACTATACAGCTCCGTTCGGTTGTTTTCTGAGCGTGTCTCCATGTGTGCTAGTGTTTGTACATGCTTATGATCTACCTTTGACATGAGATATCCTTTGTCTTATATCTGCCTCAGGCTTCCACATGTTATAAGCACTCCAATTCACAGGTTCTATTTTCCCTTCCATTTCTCCTTCTCTCTCTTCTTCAACCTCAACCTCAATATTTCCAACTGTCTTTTAGTAAAACTTCCTCCCTCCGGAAAAGCAAATTCTTTGACCCATAATTCTAACTGCTTTATAAACTCTGGGCCGTAATTATTTCGCATGTATTTTAGCTTTGGTTGGCCATTCCAAGTCCTCGGTGGATCTTCTTTTTGTTTGCTCTTGCCAGAGCCCATTTTTAGCGTAATAAAAAGCGTTCAGCTCTCTCTCTCGCGCGCAGTATCATATTTCTGGTTTGACTTGCTTTGCTACCTCTGCAGATCCCCTCTCGCCTTTGGCACGTCCGCCTCAATGCCTTTGTTTTAAGAAACCAAGTACCCGGTACATCTTTGGCGAGTTGAGCTCAGCCAGTTGTGGCTCCAAGTCTAAAACCACACTTAAAATCACTGTCTCTTAAGCACTCCAGAGACGGCAATCCTTTCCCTTGAGTTGAGCTCAAATGTCACGCGAGAGTTTACTGAACCCTTTTCTGGATTCACTTATTCTCTTAGAATGAGTCTCTATGTGCGATTACTTAAGGCACGACTCGTAGCCCGAAATTATTCGAATCGAACCCCGGCGCTAGGGTTATACACAGATTCCCAGTCCTCTCACACAAAGGGACTAATTCAGCGCTCGAGTGATAGACTTTCAAGGCGCTGGTGCCTGCGCCTCTTGGGGTTCTTCAGAATCCAACCCAGTCGCGGGGTGCCGGGACTGGCCCCTAAGTTTACTGTCGTGGAAATTAAATCGACTCGAATCAACTGTTAGCACGAGCAAACAAACGAGTTCTATTCAGGTTCTGCAGAACCGACCGAATACATTCAGCCAGATTCCTCATGTAAGGGGCACCTGAACATATTTCAGATACTCTTGAAGACAGGGAAAACTTAAGTTGTTATTCTCTCATCCACTGGTCGTGGACATAACTGTTCCTATGCTTTCCTCAAATTTCGCTGAATTCGATGGTGGCAACGTCAAACTGAATGTTTACAAACTTCACATAAAGACAAGCTGTCTCCTGGCTGCAGAACTCAGCACAGCATTAAATTTAGAAAAGCATTCACTTTCAGATTTCACAGTAAATGTTAAATTTGTTAATTTTCCATTAAACTACCGACACAGCTTCTACACCATCTGACCTTACTTCATTTATTATTATTGATTCAATTTCATTTCTTACCAATGAGACAACCCTATTCCTCTGCCCACTTGCCTATCTTTTCGACAGGATGAGTATCCTTGAATATTCATCCCTCAATCCTGATCCTTTTGCAGCGATGTCTCCATGATGGCCACCATGTTGTATCTGCCAGTTTGCGTTCGTGTCACAAGCTCATTTACGTTATTCCTGACACGGCATGCATTCAGATAGAACACTTCCGTCCTGTATTAACTGTCCCTTTTATCATTGTCATTTGTTTGTTCTTGAAGTTTGATTGCTAACACTTCCCATTGACTCTGTGTCTGTGTTGGAGATTTTAATAACTTCTGCTGAGTTCTGCACTTTCAGCTTCTCCTTTAATTCGAGTATTCTAATTTTCCGTATAACCGACGCCCACGCCACCCACATTAAGCTTAAAGTCCTATTTATAACCCTAGTTATACGATTTGCTAAGACTCTGGTTCCAACATGGTTCAGATGAAGTCTGTACCATTGGAACAGTTCCCGTCTCCCACAGTGTTAATGTCAATGTCCCATGATTCAAATCCATTTCTCCCACACCAATATTTGAGTCATACATTTACCCGCTGACCCTGTGCCAATTAGCTCATGGCTCAGTCGGTAATCCAGAGATTATTTACTTTTTGGGTTTGCTTTCTAACTTAGCTACTAACTGTGCATATCGCTAAGCAGAACCTCTGCCCTAGTTTTGTCTCTGTCGTTGGTACCTACACAGACCACGACCACTGGCTCATTCCCCTCTTACTCCAAGTTCCTCTGCAGCCCAATTGAGATGTCACAATGCGAGCACCAGGTAGGCACCACAATCTTCACGACTCCCAATCCCGGACAGAGAACAGTGTCTATGCCTCTGACTATACTATCCCCAGATGCAACAACATGTCTCTTCTCCTCTCCCCACCCCAAAAGGTTCCCTAAAGTCGGTGCTGGGGCCCCTTGGCTCATCTTCGCTGCAGTGCCCATTCTCATCCATCAGGGAACAAGACTTTTGAACGTGATCGACACGGACAATGGCTGAGATTCCTGAAACTACCTCCTGGATCCCTCTACTGCCTCACTCATAGTTACACACTCCTCTCTCCCTGACCACTAGCTGAAGTTGAGTTAGTTGATTCCCTATACACCTCCATCCCCCTTCACGAAGGCCTCAAAGCCCTCCAATTCTTCCTTTCCTGCCGAACCAAACTGTTCCCTTCCATTGACACCCTCACACAGAAGATGGAAAATTACGGAGCGCTTAGCCTAACCTTGGTTGAGGGAATCCATCGTGAAGGATGAGATTTCTGAATATTTGGAGGTGTTTGATAAAATAGGAAAAAGCATGGTTTCATGAAGGGGAGGTCATGGCTGATAAACCTGCTAGAATTCTCTGATGAAGTAACGTGCAGATAAGACCAAGAAGAACCAATTGATGTTATCTAGCTGCACCTAAAGAATCCTTTGACAAGGTGCCGAAATTAGGCTATGGAGAAAGATAAGGGCCCATGGTGTTAGAGGCAAGAAGCATGGCTGTCTGACATTAAGCAGAGAGTTGGAATAGAAGGGTTGTTCTCAGGATGGCAGCCAGAGACAAATGGTGTTCCAAAAGACTCAGCGTTGGGACTACACCGTTACACTTTATGCATTAATGATCTAAATGAAGGAACTGTGGGCAATCTGGCTAAATTTTCAGGCAGTACGAAGATAGATAGAGGGGCAGGTAGCATTAAAGATGTTGTTTGGCGGCAGTAGGTTCCTCTCGCACATCTCCTCAATTTCCCGCACTTCCACCTTTGAACACCACCCTTCCAACCACAACAAGGATTTGAACACCACCTACCAACCACAGGATAAAACCCATAATCCACCGCAATTTCCGCCAACAGTCAGACCGCATCAGCAGAGATATATTTCCCTCCCTACCCCATCAGCTTTCTGCAGAGTCTATTCAATCCACGACTCCATCCTTCAGTCCATGCCATCCACCAAATCACATTCCACTCCTGGCATCTTACCTTACTGCAAAAGATATAGAACCGATGACAACACTTTCCCCTCACTTCCATCCAAGGCCCCAAATGATCCTTCCACATCAGGCAGACAACAGCCTGTGCATCCAAACACCTCATCTACTCTGAAAGTTGCTCGAGGTTTCCCCTATATTGAGGAGACAGGGCATCAACTTGCGGAACAGATCAGGGAACATCTGAGACACTCACGCACAACAACCCCACTGCCCTGTGGCTGAACACTACCACTTCCCCTCCCACTCCTCCAAGGATATGCAAGTTAGTGGCCTCTGCCACGGCCAACTTCTCGCTCCCCGACCCCGAGAGGAAAGACAGATGATCTTCCACCTTGGAACTCTCCAACCACACGGTATCAAGGTCAATTTCACCAGTTTCCTCTGCTCCCCACGCTCCACCTTATCCCAGATCTAACCCTCAAACTTAGCACCTCCCACTTGAACTGTCCTACCTGCCCATCTTCCTACCCATCTATCCACTCCACCTTCCACTCACACCTATCACTATCACCATTCACCTGCATCTACCACTCGTCATCCAAGCTACCTTCCCACCATCCCCACCCACTCCCATTTATCTCTCAGTCCCCATCCTCCCAGCCCCCTCATTCCTGATGAAGGCTTGATGCCCGAAACGTCGAATCTCCTGTGCTTCAGCTGGTGCCTGACTGCCTGTGCTTTTCTAGCATCATACCTTTTGACTCTTATCTCCAGCATCTTCGGTCTTCACTTTCACCTGATGAAGTATTTGCACCGGTTATGAGTCTGAGCAAAGAAATGGCAGATGGAGTAAAACGTGGGAAAGTGTGAGATCATACAGTTTGCCACAAAGAATAGAGGCATGGACTATTTTCTAAATAGCAAGTCAATTGAGAATCTGAAGTGCAAAAAGACTCGCGGTTTCTAATCCAGGAGTCTCGAAAGACAAATTTACAGGTTGTCAGTGATTAACAAGGCAAATACAATGATGACATTTATTTCAAGAAGGCTTGAATATAAAAAAAGGAAGTACTTCTGAGGCTCTATAAGGTTTTGTTCAGGCTACGTTTGGATTATTGGTCGCAGTTTTGCGTCCCATATCTCAGGAAGTACTGGTCCTGGAGCATTTTAGGAGCAGATACACGAGAATGCTCCCTGAAATGAAAAGCATAAAATATGAGGAAAGTTTGGGGGCTCTGGGTCTACATTTAATCGGGTTCAGAAGGATGTTAGGAAATTTAATAGAAATATGCAGAATACTGAATGACCTGGACAACGTGTATTTTGTGAAGATATTTCCAATGGTAGGAGAGTTTGGGACACGAGGGGACAGAATAAAGAGAAGACATTTTAGAACAGAGTTAAGCAGGAGACTCTTCAGCCAGAGAGTGGTGAATCTATGGAAGTCACTGCCACAGAAGGCTGTTGAGGCCAGGTCATGGAGTATATTTAGGACTGAAATAGAAAAGCTCTTGATTTTAAAGCGAATCAAGGGGTACGTGTAAAAAGTGGGAGAATGGTGGTGAGAAGCTTTACAGCCATCATTGAATGGTGGTGCAGACTCAATGGGCTGAATGACCAAATTTCTGCTCCAATGTCGTCTGTTTGTATGGTTAATTTGTTTGTTCGCCTCACTTCCCATTGTAGATGTATCCTGGAATTTTATCTTTATATAAGTTATAAAGAGTAATATACTGATGACCGGGCAATATCATGTTCCCGCCAACCAGTCTCATCAGCCATGTCCCCCAATTCCCTGTGTGATTTGTGTCCTCCCCAATATCATAACCACACTACAATTGAAGACCAGTGATTGGCACTTCATCACAGTTGATTGACATCAATGACGTTAACAGCAGGTTTCTTTACCTGCCATCCCTGATCCACGAATAACCATCTGAATTGTGTTTGTCACGTAATATTTCTCAGTTAACATATCCATGTCATTTGTCTGTTATAACCCATATTGTCATAAGTGCACTTTCGTGGTAGATTATGGACAATAAAAGTTCTCTCCATGTTTTATCGACGTTATAATCACTGATCAGTAATTACAAGCTATACGCTTCGGTTTGTAAACAAAGAAACTTGTTTATGTTCTGACAATCCTTTGACAGTACGCCAACATGTAAGGCAGATTGAACGCTATTACACAATCAATCTGCCTCCTCCAGTACTTTTTCCCTCAGTCACCCGCACATATCACATGCCAAATGCATAAATTTCAAACATTCTTTTGAATTTTAATAAAAACCCTATTTAATTTAAAGTAGTTAACTGAACCTACTTGTTCAGCGACTGTGATTAGTGTCAATCTCGATTAATTATAATTCTTCCAGTGCAGTGTTTCCATCGTTTAGTGATAAATGGGCTCAGTCAATGTGTTATCTCATAGTATGAGTGGGAGCATCGCAGACAGCAATAATAGGGATCAGCAGCTCGAGAGAAAGGGGGAGGAGAGATCAGAATCTGAGAACATTCGACTGGAATGTTCCAACAATGCATCAGAATCTGAGAATGATAGTCTGGAATGTTACAGCAATAGACAGGAGTTTATCCCGGTGTCTTTATTATGCATCTTATCCTTGGATATCATAAACATCAAAGATCAAGTATACTTTGGATTATTCAAAGTGTTAACTATCCCATCGTCGCTATCGTTGGGTCCTGGTAAGTCATTCCATTTATCTATTAAACCGAGTTGAACTGAATTCCTGCTCAAGATAGGTAAATTTTGGAAAAGCGGAAGTCTTCAGTTCCAAACAAAACTTCCTTTCTGGATAAATTATAAGTATCAAACAACTATTTATACATCACTCACTGATATGCGAGAAGGAACCAGACTGTTCTCAACCTTCATAAACCTTTTTGCCCTTCATATATTTGCATCTCCATGTCCTCCCCACTCACCAATCCTGTCCAATACCACCGTCTGGACTCAGTGCAACTTCTGAATAAACCATGATTTGTGCCTTTGTTCAATCTGGATGCAATAGTTACATGTCCCTTCTTACCACATGCCCATCACAAAATAATTACTCTTGAGAATGTTTAACTTGTTCTCTGCAAAAACGGGAAGACAGTTTGTGGAGTCCAAATCATTGACTCATAATCAAGCGCCACAGAATAATCGTCTTTTGATAACTCATGAGGAAAATTGGTGCAATTTAAAAGAAACCATTATCATTTGTTATAAAAGTCCATCTACTTGCCTCAAGTTGTTTCGGGAAGTCAATGTGTCATCTTTCTCTGGTCAGGTTTCTGTGTGACTTCCGTGATGAAGATGTGGGCGCACTGTACCTTAAAGAAAATTAAGAAGGTAATTACTACCTGGCAGACCCAAATGTTCTGAAAAATGATGAAATGCAACACTTGGTGGTTGTACTCAATTAGCTGGTTGCCTGGAGACAAAAACAAATTCAACCAATCAGTTTAAATTACACCCCGAAACGCACAGCTCCAAACAAGTTTGAAATTAACATATTGACAATCTTATAAGACAATGACAGAATCCAATGCTTTCGGTTTGCAAGACCTGGGAATTTGAACAATTGAGAGGAGAACTGCCAAACTATTAGCATGTAAAGATTGCCTGCAAAATAGCTCTCATAAAAGTACCTTTATTAAACAGTAAGTTGAAGCAGAATCCCCAAGAACAAAAAGAAGACAGGAATATGCAGAAGAACTTAAATCTTCCTGGTTTAGAGATAAAATATTTTGTTTTGTGAATCTTAATTAGGACTCAAGTATTGTGGAGCAGGAAGGTAAAAGATAGGTGAGAGGGAGAAGTTGGGAATAGTCGTTGGTTTATATTTCACTTTTATACTTTAAGAAGTAAAGTTGTTAATTTTTACCTTAAATAGGTTTGGACTCGAAATTTATCACAGATTACTGCACAGAATAAATCTTTTCTCTGTTGCTAATTTTAAATTAAGCAGGAGAATTTATCCTGTGTTGTAACACTGCAAACCCTCAGCAATGCGTTTTACTCCTAACTGTCCTGTGGGACAGCTCAACCACCCACTCAGTTCAAGATCAGCATAACCTGCTGTCCTGACCAGGGCTGCACACATCCTGTGAGAGAAGAACAAAAGTAAAGATAGTTCCCTTACTCTGTCTGTGTCCCGTATTCCTACAACTCATTTCTATTCAGGTAGGTGATCTTTCCCTGTTTGAGGTGTATTCAATCTCATTGAAATTCTCCCCGGGAGTAATGTACATCTCCATAGTGACCTCTAGTCCCAGGTTTATTGATACAGGTGCACAGACGTCGGGAACTTATAAATTCCATGTCAGTTGTAGTGCGTAGAGAAGGAATTGGCTTTTGTGGCATACGAAAGAAACGGCATTGTCTAAGTGAGTAAAGCAATTATTGTTATCATCCCTGAGAGTATTGTTGAGGCAGTATTTGGTGTATTGAAGATATATTTTCTCTCCAGTTTCACCAAACTAATCCCTGGGATTATGGCACGATGAGGAGTGAGTGAAGATTAATCTGTAGAGCTGTGAGAGACTAAGATGTGATTGCATTGAATCTGAAGGGGGATGGACAATCATGATGTTCTAAACAGACACTGATATGGTGACAAATTCCATGTTTTTCTTCACTCGGGTTACGTGATTCTCGGCAGTTTAACAGCCTCTGAGAACATTCAGCCAACCACCGAAACTCCCCATTTAGATTGAGACAGAGAGGGAGAGGTTCAGGATTTTGATTAAACTCTCCCCACATTAATACATTTCATTTGGTGTGCGATTCTGCACTAAACGTCATGTTATCCACAATCCCAACAGCAGCCACAATACCTTCATTCTAAAAGATTTACCTGTTCCCAGTAGCCTCTGGTCTCCATGGAGAACATGGGTCTCTCTTCTCGGAGATGGAAGATGTCTCCTTGAGACTTGACACAAAACATTTATCTTCCCTCCTCAATGCCAGCAAACCATGTTCAAGTAGCACACGTTCTACATACATTGAGTCATGATTAATATCGTGGAATCCTCTAATCAATGCATTCTCTGTTTTGTTTATCATGTTGGAATACAAATGAACCCCCTCCCCCCCACCCCCGTTCCTATATCACTGTCTCGAGGAGCTGCATCGCCTCCTCATGGACCCATGGAACAGGTTTAAAGGTATGATTGGGCTCTGCCTGTTCCTGCTTTACAGTTCTGTATATTGGCCAGACTCCCTCTGTTCCTGTGGAACAAGCAAGAGGATTGAATGGGCTCTCCCTCTTCTTGTTAAGTTGTTTCCACGGGCTGTATGGATTCCATATATCAGTGTGTAACCAGTTTGAGATGACGATTGAGCTCGTCTTTTAACTGTGGGAATGTGCAGTGTCTGGCAGCGCTGTTACATGAATGTTACTGACACTTTAAAAGCACAAACCTGAATACAGCCCAGATCTTGCTGCACATGGACACAGACTTCTTCAGGAGCTGAGGGGTGACAAAATGTTCCGAACATTGTCTGATCTTCAGTGACCATCCGTATTTCTGATCTTAGGATGGGGTGGGGGGGGGGGGGAGGGGATGTAGTCATTGATGAAACAGCTGAAGATGTTTGTGTTGTGGAATCTAACCTGAGGATCTCGTGAAGAGATGTCCCGGTACTGAGAGCCTGAGAGCACTGTCGGCCACTGCCCACAATCATCTTCCTTTGACCTCTGACACAACCCGACCAGTGAGGAGGTTGCACCTTATTCACATTAAGCTCAAAAATAGGTGATCCCACTGATATTCTCAGTCAAACACTGCCTTGACATCAAGGTCATTCGCTCTTTTCTAATCCCCTGTGTTCACCATTTGTTCATATCGATAGGTGATGGTGCATGTGCAGGGAGTGTTATCTTCTCACAGAGGGTAATCAACGTCAGGAATTATCTGGGATAGAGTGCTGCGGAGCTAGATCACTGAAAGTATTTAAAGAGGAGGCAGATGGATTTTTGATCTGTTCGAGAGCTGAGGAATTGGGCATTAAAGAGGAGTTAATGTGAACAGTCGATCAGCCATGATCACACACAGTAGTTTGATCGTCCGAATTACCTGATCCTGTTCCTTATGTTCTCATATTCTGTAATTACAAAGTTAATGGTTGTAATTTTACTGAACAGTCTGTTATAGTCAGAGAAAGCAAAGCATTTTGTGAGTCATCTCTGACTGAGGTCAGGGAGCTGTCCTCAAAGTGAATCTGGGTCGAAACAACGACCAAAAAATGAAGCACAAGTTGCAGAGAGGAGACATTCTGCGAAGAGACCAGAGGCGTCTTTCGAATCCAGCCTGGATTTCACAATAACATTTTGCAACCCACACCAAACTGTGTGTGCCAGTCTTCAGGGACTGAATGAGATTCTGTATTACTGTGGACCAGGTATTTGGAACGTGTTGCCCCCATATGCGCCTGTGCAGGAGGTTTGAGAGTCTGAATAGAACATATGAACATAGGACGGAGGATCAAGAGTTGGTAATCAGACACTTAGTCATGGTTTCAGCAGGCACGAAAATCTTGGCTGATCTGATTGCAATCTCAGCAGCTCTTTTCTCACTGTATATATTTTCCTAAATTCACTTGCCTGTCAAACGTTTGAATACAATACAATTTTGAATAAATGCATACATCCAGGCACCACAAAAGTCTGGGAAAGGGAATTCCCACATGAACTGCCCGAAAAGAATTTCTCATTTGTGTTGCGATCAATGTTGGAGGGTCACTGTTTGCTTTTCCAGCCCCACTCTTCCACTGGTTACAACAAATTTAAATTTAACCAATTTAGTGATATTACCAATTGTGTAGGGCTCACCCTGGCCATTTTCTGGAAAATTGTGAGACTCAAAAAGTTGAACACATCACAAGTGGAAAAATGGGAGAGTGGCCCAATTTTTTTTCTGCTTTTGAAGTTAATCTGTTCACACAAGCTGCTGGAAATGGGATTTCTTTCAAGCAAAATTGGATTTGGCTGAATTCCCTTTGCTTCAGGCTGTGGAGAGGTTCCAATGAATACTCATCAGGAATCCTTGAAAAGTGGTGAAGGGAACTGAGGAATCTTATGGTCTCACATTTTGCTATCAGTTGGAACAGAGTAAGAGAACGGGATCAATCGGCTGCTGCTACTTAGGCAGGGAAGAGTTTTCTCCCTCTCTGTGTTGGAGCATAAAATAATTTCAATTGAACACCAAACTGGGCCATATGCGCTCTCCATGAACATTCTCTGGAATGGATGATAATGAACTATATGCAAATGCACAGTTGCTGTTGTTGAACACAGTGCTTTCATTCGCAAAAAGAAATGTCCCCGCTTTATAATTTGATGACATGTTTATAAGTGTCTGCATAATTTGCAAATATTAGTCGATGTGTTTATAATACGTATGCTAAATCAATACTAGTTATTCTTAAATTGAGTTTCTACTTCAATCTCCTTAACAAGAGAAAATATGCATTCAGCTGATATGCTTTTCAGAAAGTCATGGACGGTTTAATAATATTTATCATCTAAGATCGAAACTGATAATCCCCCATAAAAAAGGCATTCATTCCGCGAATGAGTAAATGGAAACATCGTTGGAAATCATCTGAAAGAATTATTATTTTTTTAATTTAGGGGATAAAACCTTCACACAGTGTATCTGATATGGTCTCAGCATTGCCCCGTACAAATGCAGCGATACATTCCTCACTAAACCTGATACCTTTTTTTTGCCAGAAACAACATCGTTCCACTTACCTTCCAAATCACTTGCTGCATCTGCAGACTGACTTCAAATGTCTCATTTATCAGGAACATGGAAACAGCCTGCTTCACAGAGTTCTGCAATCTCCCCATTTAAATTGATTATCATTGTTTTATCCTTCCTGTCAAAACAGACACCTCACCTTATGTTATTTCTGCTGAAGGTTTGCTCACTCACCTTGCCTGTCTCTATCAGAATAGAGACTCACTAAATCAATTTGTTGACACATTGAATGATCATCTTGGTATACAAACTAATTGAGCTTCAAGCCCTTCCCTCACCTTTTCATACAGATTATTGATCATTGACGATCCCAGAGTGATCTCTGAGGCAATCGATCAGTTACAGCTTTGCAACCTGAAAATGAACATTTATCTCGACTCTCTATTTTCTGTTAAGTTGTTCAAATGGTTTGAATGGTCTCCTCCTGGGCTGCGTAATGTACTCAACGAGCTGAATGACTTCATTGTGTATCCCTGTGCAACTCCTTCGAGGTGCAGAATGGTTCCTTCCCATCTCATTGAAATGATCTTGTGTGGCTGAATGGGGTGGTCAACTACCCTTTAACAGTATCGAAGGTGGATTGAGGAAACAAAACATGGGTAGGGGCAGCAGTATATCTCTGTAGCAGCATCGAGGAGTTACTTGAGGGAACAACACGTGGGGTTGGGACATCAGTGTGTCTCTGCAACAGCGTCGAGGGTGGATTGAGGGAACAACACATGTGGTAGAGGCAGCAGTACATCCCTGTAACAGCCTCGAGGTTTGGATTAAGGGAACAACACGTGGGGTAGGGACGGCAGTCGGCCATTTAGCAGCACAATTCCGAATTCTCATGGCTGCTCCGATTATGTCTGACAATCCGTCGCCTGTCTGTTCTCAGTAAACATTGAATCCCCTGTCCAGCAAAGATCAGTCGAGCTCAACCTTGAATATCTGAAATAACTGAGTCTTCACTGCTCCCTGAGGATGAGGACACCACAGATATCACAACACCAAAGGGAAAGGGACGTCCTTATTTCATTGCATGACCCGTTATTTTAAACTTAACTTAACATCAAATCGCTTCCTTTGAGACATAAATTAACAATAATCAGGAATAGACATAAACCATTCAGCCCTCTAAACATGTCCCACATTCCTACTGACTCTTTACGATCAACCATGTATCAAACCCAGCCTCTGCTGCTGTCTCAGGACGAGAATACCTGATCGCATAACACCACGCAAGCATTAAACAACGAGCAATATTAGGGCATTCGGACAATCAAGTCTGATATGCCGTTCAATAATTTCTTATATGTTCCTCAACCTCATTCTCCTGGCTTCTTCCAAGAATCGTTGATACCCTTATAAATCAAAAACTTATCTATTGGTGTCTTTAAGACACGAGTGTCTCGGTCTGCGTGTGTGTGTGTGTGTGTGTGTGTGTGTGTCCATGTGCTTGTTATCTAAGTATTTGTGTGCCTACGTCTGTCTGTCTGTACATCAGCCTATGTGTTTCTATCTGTGTTTGTGTCTATCTGTGTGTGACTGTATATGCCTCTATGTGCTTCTACGTGTGTGTATGCCTATCTTCTTGTATGTTTTGTGCACGTTAATACGTTGGGGTATTTACCAATATTTCTGTGTAATTCTGTGCCTGCATCTCTGTGCAATGTGGTATGTGATTTTTGGGGGGAGGGAGTGAGAGAGCTGACGTTGGAACTACCAGTGGGTTCAAAGTGAGAATTGCCCTTCATTGAACATTGCTCCTTGCTCGCTTGGTGGGACATGGATGTTTCAGAATCACCACACGAGGAGTACCGATCCTGCCCAGCTTGTACCAGGTCCTCCGCACATGGTGGTGGTGGGGAGGGGGTGAAGAATGGAGTACCGGAAATCAGGCACTCCAACACCCAGTTTGGTCCTGTCTGTCCTATTCCAGGTGGTTTCTCCTCTAATTGGAGAAATGGAGGAAGGGAGTGAAGTTGGGAGTGGGTGGCCCTGCTGTTAGTGCTGGTGTAGGTGGGGGTGGGGGAGATCGTGAGATGGCTAGAGGGGGATAGACCACAGTGCAGAATCTATGCAGTGTTATTCGTGCGGTGTATTGCATAGACCACAGACAAAATGTTTGAAGGAAGGTGCTGAATTCAATAGAGTGGTAGTGCATGACCCTTATTTCCAGATAGAGCGTGAGCCTTGTTCGGGTATCAGTGCTGTAACAGATACACAGTGAATGTGAGAGACCAGAAAGAATACGTGACCCTTACCCTGGCAAACTTGGGAGGACATTAATGCTTGTCCTGTATTGCTGGATATTTCTTCAGATCATCTCAGCGTTGAGGTGAGTCTCTCCGAATGTGTTGCCCATGTCTCTCACTAATAACGCCACAGACTCTGTCCCTCAGATCCCACAGTATCAGTTTGGGTGGATCTTACAAATAGCAAAGAGAAGCAAACATTGGTGTGTCATAGATTTAAATCAAAACTGTCATGCAAATATTTTGCATCATATTCTCTGGAAATTAGATATGGAAGCATATGCATGGGAAAGCAATGGTCAAGCGGTATTATCGCTGGACTCTTAAGCCAGAGATGCACGTAATGTTGTGAGCGCCTGGCCTGAATTTTTCCATGGCTGGTGGTGGAACTTGAATTCAATAAGTATCTGGAATCAAGGGTCTATGATGAGCAGGAATCTGTTATCGATTGTTGATGAAAAAAAAACTCATCTGTTTCACTGAATGCCCTTTAGGGAAGGGAACTGCTGTTCTTACCTGGTCTGGACTACATGTGACTCCAGACCTGCGGCAACGCAGTTGACTCTTAATTGACCTCTGACAGCAGCGGCAAATACTGGCTATCCAGTGACACCCACATCCTGTAAATCAGTAACAAATACTCGTGATTGCTGCAGTAATAATTGATGGTATCGAGTTGCATTGAAAACGCCTTAACTAAGTGACTGCTAATGTTGTGAAAAATAAATTCGATTAGTGTATATGAGGTGGGTTGAAGACTATGTTGTGAACCAAACTAGAAAGCAGGTTATTTCAGATTTGGTGTTGTGTGGTCAAAACGACTAATTAATAACCTTGCTCTTCAGCAGCTTTTGAGGAATAATGACATTAATATTTGCATTTTACATGGCGTCTGCATACAATCTCGAATGTGTGAGCATTCTGGTCAAACGTCATGGAAGCCTGGGGGCTAGAAGGTCATGCTCGCTCCAGTGAATTGAAAACTACAATATAACAGTCAGTGGGAGACAAGCAATGTCTTTTTGAGTCATAGAGACCTACAAAAAAGACACAGGCCCTTCGATCAAAAGTGATCCATTACTATCAAAATGTCCATATACTCTAACCCCATTTCCCTGCCATTGTCCCTATCCTTCTCATCACTTATATCTGTGTATTTGTTCAATTGTCTTTTAAATGTTGTGAACGTACCCACCTCAAACACTTCCAAAGGCAGCTCATTCCATATGTGTACCATCCTGTGTGTAACAGAAATGCTCCTCAGGTTCCCTTTTATTCTTTTCCCTCTGACCTTAAACTGATGTCTTCTAGTCCGTAATTACTCACCCCAGGGACAAACGACTCATTGCATTCACTTTATTCATGCCTCCGATGATTTTATTCGCTTATATACGATTCCCCCCCAATTTGATGCACTCTAAAGCAAAACGTACTACCTCGCCCTACCTATGACCATTGAGACCTCGGCAACATCATGGTAAATTTTGTCTGAACTTTTTCACAATTTAATATCATCTTTCCCTTAGCAAAGAGATCAAAACGGAACATTAAGGTGCATGTATGAGCTCACCAGTGCGTACTGCAACATAATTTCCCAACTTTGATGTTCATTGCCATGACTGATGAAGGCCTGAGTGCCAAAAGCCTTCTTCACTGCCCTGTCTAACTCTGAATTAACTTTCAGAGAAACATGCTCCCGAATTCCAGGGTTCGTCTGTTCCACTCCACCTCTTAAGGCCCAATCATGAAATTCCAACCTTGACTTGACTTTCCAAATTCTAGACCTCACATGCATTGAAATTAAACTCCATTTTCCATTTCTCGGCCCATGTCTCCAGCTGATCAGTTTCCTGCTGCAATTTGTGTTAACCTTCCTCACTCTCCACAATACCGCATATTTTAGTTCCATCTGCAATCTTCGTAATGATGTCTTGTACATTCGAATCTAAATAATTACACATATAACAAACAGAAATGATCGCAGCACCGACCCCTGAGTCATTCCACTAGTGACAGACCTCCCATCCAACAAAACTCCTTCCACTATTAAACTCTGCTTCCTTCTAACAAGCCAAATTTGTATCCAATTTGCAAGCTCCCACTCAATTCCATGCGATCTAATCTTCCAGTCCAGCGTAACATGTGGAATGAAATCTTTTTTGACTACGTATACTGCCCTGCCCTCACCAACATTGATGGTCACTTCATCAAATAATACTAACAAATTTGTGAGCCATGATCTCCTATGCACAAAAATGTGCTGACTGCTCCTAATCAACCCCGTCTTTCCAAATGCTTGAATATCTTCTCTCTCAGAATCTTCTCAAGAACATTACAGACTGCAGATGTTCGGACTGTAGCCCTTCTTGAATAAGGACAAAGCATTCACTACCCTCCAGTCCTCTGGTACCTCACCCGTGTCCAGCGATAATGCAAAAATATCAGCAAACCCCCGCCCCTTCCACCCCCGCAATTTCTTCTCTCTCCTCCTGCAGTGCTTTCGGATATTTCTGGTCATAAATGATAGATTTAAAGAATTACTGCAAAGTCTGAAAAATGCGTCTATTTCTTGAAGGTAAAAACACCAAAATGTGTTAAAGTGACTTAATGATGGTTAACATAACAACTTATCGATTATAGTAATCACAGGAATTGACTTCAGAAGAATTCCAGACATTTGGGAAAACTGAGAATTCTCAAAAAATTACAATCGAGAATAGGGCCATGACATTGATAAGGAAAGTGAACATGTATACTAACAAGCAGAAACACAAAGACGGCATAAATCGACAAACTATATTCCAAATAAAACAAGATAAAAGCAAGGCCAAATGTAGGAATTTTTAAAAGGGAGAGGAGAGTTTATTGTGGCGAACAGGGAAATAGCCAAGAAAATAACCAGTTCCTTTGCATATGTCTTCATGGACGAAGATCCCGAAAATCTCTGAGAAATACGAAGTGATCATCTAGGACATGTGGAACTAAAGACATAAAGTAAATTCATATCATTAACAAGGTAGTACTTAACATTGTAGCTGGATTAAGAATTGCTAATTCTGAGAGCCAGATGTACTTCATATCAAAATATTGCAAATACATCAGCAACAGAAGTATTAATTGCACGGTCGATTAGTGTGTTTTATTTTCTTATGCATTCTGCAGGCGACGGAAGCCATTCTAGATGAATAGAAGGTAGTAAACGTGATACAAGCATGGTAGATGAATGGAATGTATCTAAGCATGTACAAAGACAAGAAGAGTAGTGTGGAGAACTGCAGAACAAATAACTTGACATCTGTCGTTAAATTGTTGAAATCTATTACATACGATTAAATACGTTAAATCTATTACATTGGACATTTATAAAATTAACAGCAATATTGGAGAGAATTGTAAGTATTGCTGAAAGGGAAATCATACTTGATAAACTTCGAAATAGTTTGTAGGGTATTTGGAGGAATAGATGTAATTGGAAAGTTAAAGTTAGGTTCGCCTTCATTTAAGGGAATCAGGATATAGATGGGAGGACATGTGGAAGCACACTGTATCTGGAGTATTGTGTCCGGTTTTGGTGACACAATCTGAGAAACAATATACTGACGACAGAGGCAGTGCAATGGACATTCTGCAGATAAATGCATCAGGTGGTGAGATTGCCTGATGAGGAAACTCTACCTGTGTCCTCTCGAGTTTCAAAGAATAAGAGGTAATCGCAGTGAAAATTAGAATATACATTAAACAGATGACAATATGGAAATAAATAGTACTTTTGTCTGGCTGTCTACTCTACAGTTAATCAACAATAGCATGAGAAGGGACAGGCCATTCAAGATCGCAATAAGGAGGAAATGATTCACTTGGTGGGGACTGACTAACACAGGGGCATGGAAACCTGCTGGCAGTGCAAGATTAGGGAGATTCCCTAGGTAATCTACATGTATCAATAGGAACCGAATGACTAGGGAACAGTAGAACCCATCAGTGACTTGCTAAGTTGCATACAAATAAACTTGAGTGTTAGGAAATAGATGGTGGTTTGTGTAACTGCAAAGCAGTGTTCAATGGAACACCATAGGGATCAATGCTGCGCCCCTTATTATTTCTGATTCGGAGGTGCCAATGTTGGACTGGGGGGGACAAAGTTAAAAATCACAAATCACCACGTTACAGTGCAACAGGTTTATTCGGAATCACGAGCTTTCAAAGCGCACACTCATGTGATGAAGAAGCAGCGCTTCAAAAGCTAGTGCCTCCGAATAAACATGTTGCACTATAACCTGGTAGAGTGTGATTTTTAACCTTATCATTTGTGGTATTCATAAATGATGCAGTTGTGAAAAGGAAGTGGGGTTGGGGGAAGGTGATAAGTAAGTGTATGTGTAAAACAAAGTTTGGCCGGATGGTTGGCAGGTGGCAGGAAGGCCTTATGTTACAGGACGATACAGATGGAACGGTCAGATGGGTGCATCAATGGCAGATGGAATGTAACCCTGCTAAGTATGAGTTGATGCAGTTTGGAAGAAGGAACCAGATATCGAGTACTCAATGAATAGTAGCACACGAGGAAGTTCAGAGTGTGCTTCTCCACACATCCCTAAATGTGACTAAAAAGGTTAATGCACAAGTTGAGAACGTATAGGGGATCGTAAACATAGCCTCTTTTCATTGGCACATTAATAACATATCGAGACGTAAAATCTGGTGTCAGTAACAGTGAGCTTTGCGGAAGAGCTTTAGAAGAGCTTTGCGGAACCTTGGTGAGGCCAAGATGGAATACTGTGTGTCGTTCTAGAAGCCACATTACAGGAAGGATTGGATTGTTCTGGAGGGTGTGCAGAGGAGATTCACCAGGAGTTTCGGTTGAATGGAGCATATCAGCTGTGGAGAGAGGCTGGAAATGCTCGGATTGTTTACTTTGTCGTAGAAAAACCTGAGGCGTCATGATACAGAAGGATAAGATTTCGATGATAAAAATCGCACAACACCAGGTTCTACTTCAACAGGTTTAATTGGAAACACACTAGCTTTCGGAGCGTCGCTCATTCATCAGCTCCGAAAGCTAGCGTGCTTCCAATTGAACCTGTTGGTCCATAACCTGGTGTTGTGTGATTTTTAACTTTGTACACCCCAGTCCAACACCGGCATCTCCAAATCAAGATTTCGATGGACATGGACAAGGTGGAAAGAGGGTCAAGAACAAGGAGGCACACTTTTAAAGTGAAGGGTTTGAGGATGAGAGAGAATTAGGGGATTGTTCTTCACCCAGAGGGTGTTGGGGTCTGGAATGTACTTCCTGACAGGGAAGTTTTCATGGGTAACCTCACAACCATCAAAAAGTACTTGCAAGAGCTCTTGAAGTGTCATAACATGCACGGCTATGGGCCTTGTGTAGGAAAGTGGGACTAATGTAGACCGTGCTGTGTATATGATGGTACAAAGTCTGTGCTCCTGTGAGTGTATGGTGTGGAAGGACCTGGACATCCCTGTACTCCAGTCACTGAAAGCAATATTGAAGGAATAGAGAGCAGTTAGGAAGATAAATATGGTGCTGAGCTTGATATTACTGGAGTAGGCCTGTCTTACTGTAGCTGTACAGGGCCCTTGGTAAGACTACATCTCGAACATTGTGCAGTATTGTGTGCAGTTATGGTCTCCTTACATAATGCATAACATATCTGAGAGCAGTGAAGAATGAACAGATTGATCTCTAGGATGACAGGTTTGTTGTGCGAGCAGAGTTTGAGGATCTGGGCCTGTATTCCATGGGGTATAGGAAAATGAGTCGAGATCTCAGTAAAATATATACAACTCTGACAGGGTGAGGCAGATTGGAAGCATGGCTGAAAATTCCCCAGGCTGGGAAGTATAAAACAAGGGGTCACAGTATTCGGTACATGCATGCCACTCTGGACTGAGATGAGAAGAAATGTCTGTACTCAGAGACTGTTGAACATTGGGAATTCTCTCTCGCATAAGGCTATGGAAGCCGAGGCACTGAATATAAATAATAATCCTGGAAACTAAAATAATGAAGAGAGAGCAGGAGAATGCTTTGGAGCTAGAGGACCGGCCATCATGACAGCTAGCTCTCCAATAATGTGGCAGCTGTGATCCTGTGGAACACTGTTTTATTGAAAAAGATAAATATTATTAATGGCGGTTTTAGAGGCAAACCGTTAAAATGTAATTACAAATCAAAACAAAAATAATCGTTAGACGAACACAAATTATAGCTCAGACTTTAAACCTTAAATTGTAATGAAATAGTGCTGTAAATGCAACACTTTAACACTATACAGTGACGGATTGCAGCATGATTTGGAGATGCTAGTGCTGGACTGGGGTGTACAAAGTTAAAAATCACACAACACCAGGTTATAGTCCAACAGGTTTAATTGGAAGTAGACTAGCTTTCGGAGCGACGCCCCTTCATAAGGTAGTAGTACCTTCTAAATGTAGACTACAATTCCTAGTTTCAGACTGAGGTTCAAGGCTTACAGAGCAGTTTGCATTCCTGTCATAGCTGAACATACTAAGGGCGCGTTTTGCAGACAGAGGACCCTGAGGCTGGGATTTGCTGTTCAGCAGGTGCCGTGTTAGGAATTGTGTCACAGTGAACGGGAGATCCCTTTATAAAGAAAGATCCGCAATTCATGAATCGTGTTGCAGCCAAATTGTGTTTAATAAACAAGCGTTATCAGTAAACTGCTTGTATTTTGAATG
The DNA here is from genome assembly GCF_047496795.1 of Chiloscyllium punctatum. Classification (NCBI taxonomy): domain Eukaryota; kingdom Metazoa; phylum Chordata; class Chondrichthyes; order Orectolobiformes; family Hemiscylliidae; genus Chiloscyllium; species Chiloscyllium punctatum. The sequence continues at coordinate 55,424,024 of NC_092765.1, forward strand.
GAAGAGCAAAATTGATGGACCGAAGGGACTACAGCAGTTTTTACTTTATTTTTCATGATGTTTACACAAACTAAGGGATATGACAACTGTGCGGGGGAAACTGCATTGAGGAGACTTCCTCCATGAACTAGAATGGTGGAGGCTCAATGTGTTGTATGACCTCCACCTTTTCTAATATTTCTGTGCAGTCTGTTGGAAATCTCGATAAATGTTGTTACAAACTCTCCGATGTTAGGAAGGATTTATCTGCAGGGTCGTCAGGTCTATGTTTTCACATCCCTTTTTCCGATATTGAGGCTGGCGCTGGGTGTTCTGTCCGGTTTTTCCTTTAAGACCTCTGAGCAGTTTGCTACAATTGAGTGTCTTGATTGGCCGTTTTCGACACATTGAAAAGTTTATCACATGACTGTGTGCCTGGAGTCACTTTTAGGCCACACCAGGAAAGCACGGGAGATTCACTTCCTGAATGTACATTATGGGAGGAGATCGATGTTTCCAATCGACATTGGCTTCAAGCTCACTGTTACTGACACCAGATGTTACGTCTCGATATGTTATTAATTGCCCTAAACTTCCACAAACTTCCAGAGCATTATCCTGGTATGGATTAGCAATCCAGTGACATTTCCAGAACAACACCGTCTCCACATTAGCACCTGCCGGAAACCACACAGAGCAGGTTATTTCTGCACTGCTTCGCAGTTGTCAACAATAACTCCCATCAATATGACTATCGTGATAGGACTGAGGGGCTGGTAATTGGTCAGATTATAATTATTGCTCCCTTCGGGGACTGGATATGGTTGAGTAATTTTCCACATCGACACGAAGACGTCAGAGTTCGAGCTGGAATGAAACAGCTTCCCTCGGGACAGGGCTTGTTGTGCAGCACAAGACTTCAGTCCTATTGCAGGAATGGTGTCATGGTCAATTTCTTTTGTTGTATCTACTTTGTTAAATCTACGTGTAGCGAATCGAATTGATTGAATACTGCCGTCTGTGATTTTGCTGGTATCATGAGGAGTCTGGTGTAGATCCTCCACTGGACACTTTTGGCGGAGGATGGTGCAGATACTACATCCTTGTCTTTTCACTGATGTGCAGGGATGTTCCGTTATTTAGGATAGGGATATTTGTGAAGTCCACTTCTCCAGTAAGGTGTTTGAAATGCATCGAGATTTATTCCTGGATGTTGCAGGACTGCAGAGCTTAGATCTTATCTGTTTGATTTGGGATAATTTCTCCCTCTCCACGAGATGTTAGTTCTACTGTTTGCAATGTAACTGGTCAAGTGGGTTGTCATCATGTTGAGGTCCACATGATTCTGACCTTGGCAAGTGCATGCACACTCGCCACTGAACCATAGATCAGCTTGATGGTAATCGTAGACTTAGGGACTATCCTAGGGACAAGTTTACAGATTGTGTTTGAATGCAATTCTGCTGCTGCAGCTGCTGTGATCTACGTCACCACATGAATACCTAGTTTGAGCCTCATTATCTGCAATTCAATTCTACTGACTGATCCCCAATTCACACCAAGTCCCCTATACCCATTAGCCCTGTACTCAGTTACCTGGTTTCTGATGTGGAAAACTTCCATTTTTATGTTATCATTCTGCTCAGGTTCACTCCCTGGTGTTACGCCTCCAATTTGTTGCATTACTCAAATACTTTAACACTATCATCTCAATCTTTTCCATTCCTGTAAGGTCCACTTCGCTGTTTGAAGTTAATGTGTTTCCCGCTGTTTCTCTCCCTGACCATGATTAATAACTCTTTAGTATCCGGGATTACCGCTTTATGTAGTTTCAGAACCAAGGAACTTGTAACCTTTGCATTATCATTCACTTCCCAGTGTAGGACAAGGCGTTTGAGCATCTTTGATAAACATTGTTGGAACTCGTTCAAAAACAGGAATTGCTGAAGAAACTAAGCAGGTCTGGCAGCATCTTGTGGAGTGAGAGCAGAGTTCATCTTTCGGGTCCAGTGTCCCTTCTTCAAAGCTCCGAGTTTCTCCAGCATTTTTGGTTTGAATTTTGTCTCCAGTATCCATCGTTATTGGTTTAATTGAAAACGTGTGCTGTGCCTATCCATTTCTGGAGAACTGAGCAGGTCTGGCCGCATCTGCAGAGTCAGAAAAACAGAGTTAGCATTTCAAGCCCGGTGTGACATTCTACTGAACTGAAAAGGATTGGAAACTGGGCTTTTGAATCCCTTGGCAGCGGTGGGGGATGGGTGACAGGGAAAAGATGGCGTGGCGAAGGATAAACCGGCTTTTAGCAGTGATGAATGAGAAGATGATGTAAATTGATTTTAAATTAAGTTGTGAATCGGAGAAATGGGGTTTCCTCTGCTGAGAGTAAGATAAAGAAATCGCAATCACACAACGTCATACGGAGACCAGGAGGGAGAATGTTGAACATGTGGGATCATATTGATCTGGCCAGAGATACATTTTCACTGTAGAAATCATCACCCCTTCAGACAAACGATTTCAGGTGTTTGACCCCTTACTGGGACTCGTCAGAGTTTCATGCTGCATCAGTATTGTAACATGAAAAAAAAGAAATCACAGTATGAAGTTTTGGGTTGAGTGTTGTTTTCCTGTCGTTTTTAATATTGTTTCAAATTTGTTGTGGTTATGTTTAAATGATTATTCTTGAAGTTAGTATCAGATGGAATGCAGGAATTTGAGGGGTGACATTGTAGAAGTTTATAAAATCATGGGAGGCATGGATAGGGAGAATAGCCAAAGTCTTTTCCAAAGGATAGGGGAATTCAAACATAGAGGGCACAGCTTTAACATGAAAGGGGAAGATATAACAGGGACAAGGGGTAACTATTTCACGGAGAGGGTGATATGTTCATGGAATGAGCTGCCAGTGGTTGATGCAAGTACAGCTACGACATTTCAAATACATTTGTACAAATATGTGATTGGGAGATGTTTTGAGGCATATGGGGCAAATGCAAGCAGATGGGAGTTGTTTTGTTTGGACAACCTGGTCAGCATGAACAAGTTAAAACAAAGCTTCTGTTTGTGCGCTAAATAACTGTATGAATCTAGAAAGGGAGGGAAAAGGAAGAAAAGATATGACATAAGCAAATTGTCAAAAAATATAAAAACGGGAATCACGAGCTTTTCGGATTATGTTAAAGAAAAGTTCAGGACGAGTCTGTAACCTTTGGTAGAAATGAAGTCAGGAAAGTGTATTGAGCATATTTGGATGGTGTGATTGGGGAATTGGCTAGAGGGAACAGGCAGATCATTTACACTAGTATTTTACATCATTCCTCACAGGAGAAGGCACTGTAAGTATTTCAGTGATATGAACAAATTGGTAATAGGAAGGAAGTTCATGAACTGCATCTATCAAAAGGAACAAGGTTTTTAACAAACAGGTAATATTAAGGGTAGGCAGGTCACCAATAATTCATAGTTGGTTTTAAAAGAAATAGTTACAGAGTGACTAGTGGCTCTGTGTGATGTATTCCATAAGTCTTTGGATTACATGGGTATTCCAGTGAAACTGGAGAATCTCCAACGTGGCGCCTGTCTTCAACAAAGGAGCGAGACTGAAAGCTGGAACCATTTAGCCTCAGCATTATTGCTGGGAATGTGTTAGAGTCTGTTATTAATGAAAGAATTACTGGACATTTAGGAAAGCTTCACGCAGAGTCAGCATGGTTTTGTGAATGTGAATCTATATTTTGCCCTGGAAAATCATGCGAAGTTTTTTTTCTGGAGATCCCTGAGAATGTAACATGCGGACTTGCTGGTAGACACGAGGCTTTCCAGAGATTTTCCACAAGATATCACAAATTAAAGGTTCTTACACAAGAAAAAGGGTCATAGGTGATGGATTATGTATTAGCATGGAATAATGATTGGTTACCACAAAAATCGGACAGTGAGGATTCATCGATCTTTCTGATATAAAAAAAATCAACTGGAGTACCACAAGTATCAGTACGACGGTTTCAGTTATTAACAATCTATACTGACAGTGTGACGGCAGGAGCTGAGTGCAATCTACATCCAAGTTTGAAGATGACACTGAGAACCAAAAGGCAGATTTTTTTTTATTTAATGAAGAGGACTCTCAAACTAAAGAGCAGTGCAAAGAGATTGGAGTGTTCCTGTGTATGAAACATAACGTCAGCACATGATGCAGCAAGTAACTCGGCTGGTTCATTTGGCGCATTCCTGGGATGAAAGGATTGAATTATTGCTTCCATCTAAAATGGTGAGGCATTTCTTCATTGTGGTTGAATTGAAATATAGTGTTATTACTGAAACTTACAAGATACAGAGGAGGCTTGACAAGGTAAATTCTGAGAAAATGGTTCCACTCCTGGGCAGACTCTCGAACACGGGGACATAGATGCAGAATAAGGGATATGGATTTCCAACATAGATGTAGAGAAATGTATTCCCTCAGACGGCAGTGAATGTCTTGATGTCCCGAACCCAAGTTGTGTAGTCTGGGTCACTGCATGCATTTACACACGGGGTGCATTGGTTTTTGACGTATCAAAGAGTTGAGGGATACGAGGGGTTAGCAGGACATTGGAGATGAGCATTAGATTCGATCAGCCATGTTCTTAATGAATAATAGGGCAGGCTTGAGGGGGCGAATAGCCTGCTCCTCTTTCTATTTCTTACAGTTTTATGCATTGCTTTTGGAAAGAAACTTCATTTTCTTGGAAGTCGTGTTGCATAATGTTGCATTCAAGGAGAAAAGTGGATTTGTTTGAGTTAACCCTTGGTGGGGTATAGGGGTTGTATTCACAGTGAATCTGGGTCTGTAACATCACCCACGTCTACAGCAGAAGTTACAAATAGATGGAAAAGCCTGGAAAGACGGATTAGGTTTGCAAGTCATTTGGCGGCATTTGGATAGGTACATGGATGGGTGCTTAATCTAGGATAGAGGTTCGGCACAACACCGTGGACCGAAGGGCCTGTTCTGTGCTGTATTGTTCTATGTTCTATGTTCTATGTCACTTCCTGACTGAGCCCGGATTTTCCAAGTACATTTTTCGAAACTGCACCGAACCATCGGTGTGGCCTCGATCTGCCCTGTGTAGCAGGTCTGAAGGGCTGAATGTAACAACAGGACAGAGGGCTGAGGGACACGAGCAGGCCGTTCGGCCCTTTGACACTACTCAACCAGTAAATCAGGTCGTGTCTCATCTCCTTGTGGTCCCAGCTGCACTTTTCTCTCCTTGCACCATTATCCCTGATTCACCTGTCTATGGACAATCAGACGAAGCCATCCTCGATATAATATAAAGATTCAGCCATCCAAAACCTCTGGGAAAGAGAGTTCCCACTTGAATGAATTCCCTCTTCTTGACTTTCTCCTCACTCCGGTTCTAACTGAGGTTGGAAGGTGTTCCTGTTTCCTTTACCAGTCCCACTCCTCCACTGTCCACAACATATTTGAAATGTAACCAGACTGCTGATATGTCTGATGGTAAAGGTCTCAGACTGGGGCAGGTTCAGTGATCAGACCAAGTCAGGCAGATTTCTTTAGTCAGACACAAGTAACTAATATATCTAATGGAGGCGCATGGTTGATCTATGGCTAGCTCTGCTGCCTCACATCACCAAGGAGCTGAGCTCAATTCCAAACTCGGGCAACCCTGTATGTGGAATTTGAACATTGTCCCGGTGTCAGTGTGGGGTTTCCTCGAAATGCTCCAGTTTCCTCCCACAGTCCACAGATATGTAACTTCGAGAGGAGTTACCATGCTAGAGCGCCCATAGTGTGCAGGGATGTGGAGGTTAGGTGGGTTAGTCATGGGAAATACAGGGTTGCATCGGGACATGCCTGGATTTTTAGATTAGATTACTTACAGTGTGGAAACAAGACCTTTGACCCAACAAGTCCACAGCGAACCACCGAAGGGCAACCCACCCAGACCCATTCCCCTACATTCCCCTACCTATCGCTACGGGCAAATTAACATGGCCAATCACCTAACTTGCACATTTTTGTACTGTGGGAAGAAACCGGAGCACACGGAGGAAACCCACGCAGACACAGGGAGAATGTGCAAACTCCATACAGTCAGTCGCCTGAGGCGGGAATTAAATGCGGGTTTGTTGCGCTTTGAGACAACAGTGCTAACCACTCGTTGGATGCTGTTCAATTGGTTGGTATGGACTCAGTGGGGGAGCTGTCCTGCTTCCACATTGTCGAGGTTCTATAACAATGACAAGTTTGGACGAGACATGCACCCAGTAGTTATCTACCTGATCCACTCTCCTCAACGTTTTGAATGTTTCAATAAGATCACTTCTAATTCCAAGATTCACCTGTTAAAGCTTCCACAATGTCAGCCTTTAATCATTGGAATACACGAAGTGTATTATCTCTGAACATCTTCCAATGTAACTCTCTCCTTTCTCAAGTCAGGCGACAAAAATTAATCTCACCCTCCATCTCTCACTGCATTAATGTTGCAGTGGACCCATGCACAGTACATCGTATTAGTGAATATCCACTGTCCTGGCAGCAGCCACACCCTCTTCATTCAGAAGCAGTCAGCCATTCCCATTGTCTTCTTCTCTGCGGAGAAAGAAAAGGTGGCCTCCCAAAAGAAGGCCGTCACCTTAGTCCACGACTCAAAACACTCTCCCCCTAACCACTCTCTTCTGCCAAACAGCCACATCAAAAATATCCCGTGTGCACTGAGAGCAATGGGGCCTCTGCGAACATCAGGGAGCAAACCATCAGGGAGGTGGAACAAAACTTCTGAACGGATGAGTACGGAATGTTTCATTAAGTCTTGACATCCCTCTCCATTCCGGTAATACACAACCTTTTATTCTTCCTGAAAAAGAAAACCACAGGTTCATGGTTACCCACGTTATATTCGAGCTACCAAGTTGTTGTCCATTGCTCAAACATTTACAGATTCTCTACATCCTGTTGATAATTTCAGTTCCTGCCTAACTTTGTGTAAATTTAAATTTCGTTAGAACACGTTTGTTCCATTTCTGGACACCGTTGATATAGTTTGCAAATAGTTGATGGCCCAGCACTGGTCTCTGTGTCACTGCAGTCGTTAATTTGTATTAAACTGATTGAGACTAATTGCTCCCTAATTTATCCCTGCTCCTGAACTCAATAACCAGTCCTCCCTGTATTCCCATGTAGCCGATTGAAAGGCTGAATGTTCCCTTCCATTTCCTGTGTAACAGGTATGAGAGATTAAAAGATCTGCTCCAATTGCTGAGTAATATACTAGAATAGCTGAATGGCCTCATTGTTTTCCTGTTTAAAAATCTTGATGAGGTGAATGGCCTGCTTCATTATCGGTGTAGTTGTGAATGGTGCTGAACTTTTTAGAACCATTAGTGAACAGGCCACTTCTGACTTTATGATGGAGGGAAGGCCATTGATGTTACAGCTGCTGATAACCCACAGTGCCTCATGGATGTCCACTTTCCATTTGCTCAATCCTTTAGATGTATATGCTACTTCACAAGTGATAGTGTCACGTAACACAGGCGGCAGTATCTTCAAGTTGAGGCTCAGACTTCCCCTCTGCCAGGACTGTGTGCTGGCTGCTCACACAGATACTGTCAGGGACAGGCTCACCTGGGATAATGAGTTTGGTGAGAATGTTTCCCTCTTGTTGGTTCCCCCATCACTTCCCCAAGTCTGGCTGCTGTATATTTGAGGCCGCTCCCTGCTCAGTCAGTGGTGGGCCTGTGGAGACACTCTTGGTGATGAACAAAGAATTCCCACACACAGAGTACGCTTTGTGTTCTTGTCACCCTCAGTGCTACCTCTGAATTCTTTTCAACATTGAGGGGAACTGAGTTATCGCCAAGGCGTGGAGTTGGCGGCAGGAGATTTCCATCCTTACGTGATTTCTTTGACCATCTGTGACCTCTTACCATGAGGTACACGGGTTCTGGAAGTATTGTTGGGGTATTCCAGGGTAAATCCTTGCCAGACTGTATCTCACGGTGTCCCCACCACTGGTGAGTATGTCCTGCTTGTGGGTCTGGATAAACCCAGGGATGGTGACGGGGCTTCATGAAACTTTACTGAAACAGGCCTGATTCTGTGAATATGATGGTGTCAGACTGCTCCTGACCGGGAGTGTGCTGTTGGAAAACCACAGCAGGTCAGGCAGCATCCGAGGAGCAGGGAATCGACGATTCGGGTGTAACCCCTTCATCAGGAATTAGGCTTCTGGGCCAGGCGTCTGAGAGGTAAATGGGGGGAGGGCGGAATGGAAGAAGGCAGCTGAGAATATAAGTGGCAGATGGAGGTGGATGTTCTGGTGATAGGTCCGACAGGACGGTAGAGCGGACAGGTGGGAAAGGCGATAAACAGTTCAAGATGATGGTGCCGAGTTGGAGGCTTTAGACTGGGATATGATGGGGGGAGGGGAAATGAGGAAACCAGTGAAATCCACAATAATCCCGTGTGGTTGGAGGGTGCCAGGACGGAATATGAGACACTGTTCGTCCAGGTGTTGGGTAGTAATGGTTTGGCGATGGAGGAGGCCCAGGATCTGCATATCCGCAGCAGACTGGGAGGGGGAGTTGAAGTGTTCAGCTACGGGGCTATTTGGTGCAGGTATCCCAGAGATATTCTCTGAATCGATCTGCAAGTTGCTGTCCGGCCTCCCGAATGATAGGAGAGCACAACTGGTGGAATGGATACAATCGATGACATTTGTGGAGACAGAGGTAAATTGCTGACAGATGTGGAAGGACACTTTGGGATGACAGACAGAGGTCGGGGGGAAAGTTTGGGTACAGGCTTTGCACTTCTTGCGGTGGCAGGGAAAGGTGTTGGGATTGGGGTGATGGCTGGTGTGAGGCGCAGTGTGAGTCACGGAAGAAATCTTCCCTGTGGAATGCTGACAGGTGCGCTGAGGGAAATATATCCCTCATGGTGGGGTCTGTTAGTAGGTGGTGGAAATACCGGAGGATGATATAGTATATATGAAGGTTGGTGGTGTGATAGGTGAGGACAAGAAGGTTCTGTCTTTGTTGTATTGTGAGGGGTGGGGTTAGAGGGCGGAGCTAAGGGAAGTGGAGGAGATGTGCTGGAGGGCCTGATGGACCACGTGGGTGGGGAAATTGCCGCCTTGGATGAAGAACGCCACCTGGGATTTTCTCAGTTGGGATTGGATCTCCTGGTGGCAGGTGCAGTGGAGGCTGAGCAATTGAGAGTAAGGGATGTTGCTTTTACAGGAGTTTGGATCAGCAGGTGTAGTACAGGTAGTTGTAGGAGTCGGTGGGTGTGTCGAAGAATTCTGTCGTTAGTCAGTCGCCAGAGATGGATATGGAGACCTCCAGGAAGGGAAGGGAGGTGTCCGACATTGTCCAGGTGAAATAGAGGTCAGGGTGGATGTTCTGGTGATAGGTCCGACAGGAGGGTAGAGCGGATAGGTGGGAAAGGCGATGAACAGTTCAAGATGATGGTGCCGAGTTGGAGGCTTTAGACTGGGATATGATGGGGGGAGGGGAAATTAGGAAACCAGTGAAATCCACAATAATCCCGTGTGGTTGGAGGGTGCCAGGACGGAATATGAGACACTGTTCGTCCAGGTGTTGGGTAGTAATGGTTTGGCGATGGAGGAGGCCCAGGATCTGCATATCCTGGGATGAGGTAGTTTGGGTTGAGGTTAGGAATAGGAGAGGTGAGGTCACCCTGTTAGGAGTCTTTTACAGGCCTCCTAATAGTCCAAGAATCGTTGAAGAAAGGATTGCGAAGATGATTCAGGAGAAGAGTGACAGTAATAGGGTGATTGTTATGGGAGACTTTAACTTTCCTGATATTGATTGGGAAAGCTATAGCTCAAGTTCGTTACATGGGTCAGTGTTTGTGCAATGTGTGCAGGAGAGTTTCCTGACACAATATGTAGATAAGCCAACAAGAGGTGAGGCCATACTGGATTTGGTTCTGGGTAACGAAGCAGGCCAGGTATTAGAACTAGAGGTAGGTGAGCACTTTGGGGACAGTGACCACAATTCGGTGATTTTTACTCGAGTGATGGAGAGGGATAAGTGTGTACTACAGGGCAAGAGTTATAGCTGGGGGCAGGGAAATTATGATGCGTTGAGGCATGACTTAGGATGTGTGGATTGGAAAAGTAGATTCCAAGGCAAGAGCGTAATTGATATGTGGAACTTGTTCAAGGAGCAACTATTGAGTGTCCTTGATAAGTACGTACCTATCAGGCAGGGAGGAAAAGGTCGTGTGAGGGAGCCGTGGTTTAATAAGGAGTTGGAATCCCTTGTTAAATGGAAGAGGGCGGCCTTTGTAAAGATGAGGCGTGAAGGTTCAATAGGGGCAATTGAGAGTTATAAGGTAGCCCGGAAGGACCTGAAGAGAGAGCTAAGAGCAGCAAGGAGGGGACATGAAAGGTCCTTAGTTGGTAGGATTAGGGAAAAACCTAAGGCTTTCTATAGGTATGTTAGGAATAAAAAAATGACTAGGGAAGGAATAGGTCCAATCAAGGATAGTAATGGGAAGTTGCGTGTGGAGGCTGAAGAGATTGGGGAGGCGCTGAATGAATACTTTTCTCAGTATTCACTCAGGAACAGGACATTGTTGTCGATATGAATACTGAGGCACGAATAAGTAGAATGGATGGCTTTGAGATATGTAGAGAAGAGGTGTTGGAAATTCTGGCAAGGGTGAAAATAGATAAGTCCCCTGGGCCTGATGGCATTTATCCTAGGATTCTCTGGGAAGCAAGGGAGGAGATTGCAGAGCCATTGGCCTTGATTTTTGTGTCCTCTTTGTCGACAGGAGTAGTGCCAGAGGACTGGAGGCTAGCAAACGTGGTTCCCTTGTTCAAGAAGGGGAGTAGGGATAATCCTAGTAACTATAGGCCAGTGAGTCTCACTTCTGTTGTGGGCAAAGTCTTAGAGATAATTGTAAGGGATAGGATTTATGCACATCTGGATAAGAATGATGTGATCAAGGATAGTCAGCATGGTTTTGTGAAGGGCAGGTCGTGCCTCACAAACCTTATTGAATTCTTTGAGAAGGTGACTAAGGAGGTAGATGAGGGGAAAGCGGTAGATGTGGTATATATGGATTTTAGTAAGGCGTTTGATAAGGTCCCCCATGGTAGGCTACTGCAGAAAATACAGAGATATGGCATTGAGGGTGAGTTGGAGGTTTGGATTAGGAATTGGCTCTCTGGAAGAAGACAGAGGGTAGTAGTGGATGGCAAAGGTTAATCTTGGAGTGCCGTCACTAGCGGTGTTCCGCAAGGATCTGTTTTGGGACCATTGCTGTTTGTCATTTTTATAAATGACCTGGAGGAAGGGTTAGAAGTTTGGGTGAGCAAGTTTGCGGATGATACGAAAGTCGGAGGAGTTGTAGACAGTGAGGAAGGATATGGCAGGTTACAGCGGGATATAGAGAAGCTGCAGAGCTGGGCAGAAAGGTGGCAAATGGAGTTCAATGTAGCTAAGTGTGAAGTGATTCACTTTGGTAAGAGTAATAAAAAGATGGATTACTGGGCTAATGGTAGACTACTTGGTAGTGTGGAAGAGCAGAGGGATCTTGGTGTCCATGTACACAGATCTCTGAAAGTTGCCACCCAGGTAAATAGTGCAGTGAAGAAGGCATATGGCGTACTGGCTTTTATTGGTAGAGGAATTGAGTTCCGGAGTCCTGAGGTCATGCTGCAGTTGTATAAGACTCTGGTGCGGCCGCATCTGGAATATTGTGTGCAGTTTTGGTCGCCATACTATAGGAAGGATGTGGAGGCACTGGAACGGGTGCAGAGGAAGTTTACCAGGATGTTGCCTGGTATGGTAGGAAAATCCTATGAGGAAAGGCTGAGGCACTTGGGGTTGTTTTCATTGGAGAAAAGAAGATTTAGGGGTGACTTGATAGAGGTGTACAAGATGATTAGGGGGTTAGATAGGGTTGACAGTGAGAACCTTTTTCCACGTATGGAGTCAGCTATTACAAGGGGGCATAGCTTTAAATTAAGGGGGGGTAGATATAGGACTGATGTTAGGGGTAGGTTCTTCACTCAGCGAGTCGTAAGTTCATGGAATGCCCTGCCAGTAGCAGTAGTGGACTCTCCCTCTTTATGGGTATTTAAGCGGGCATTGGATAGGTATATGGAGGATAGTGGGTTAGTGTAGGTTAGGTGGGCTTTGATCGGCGCAACATCGAGGGCTGAAGGGCCTGTACTGCGCTGTAATTTTCTATGTTCTATGTTCTATGTTCAATGTGTTGGTGAAGTTGATTAACTGTTCAACCTCTGCATGGGAGCACGAGGAGTCGATACAGTCACCAATATAATGGAAGAAAAGCTGGGGGGTGGATGGTGCTGATGTAGCTGGGGAAAATTCCCCGGAACATTCTGTCCCCAACATTCCATAACTGACATTCCCCGGAACACTGACATTATTTATGAATGGCCAAATGTCAGTGAATTGAACAAACGATAAAATTCCTTGGGAAGACATCCCGTTCTAAGGAGAAGGAGACACTGTTCCGATGTTCCCTCAGGCATTTCAAGGGGTGAATACGTTTAACCTGTGTTTACATTTTTCACGACACAGGATCGACCACAATTTAGACTAAATGACAGAAATTTGCAAACTCTGTTTATCTTCAGGAAACTGGGTGAGAATCCTTCAAGACAACAACGTTTTCACACTCCGTATTAGGAACTGGAAAGAAGTGGTCTGTGTCTACTCTCGAGTAATCGTGTATGTGGGAATGTTTGAGAAACCATCTGTCCTTATGCGTCTGTCATTGTGTGTTTGGGGAGGGAGGGTTTCTTGTGGTTTATGTCACATTTTTGTAATTTCAGCTCCAATTATTTTAATAAATCCCTGAAAACAGGGACACATTTGAAAATCTCACTGGGTCCCCGATCAAACGGGTCCCTTTCCCTCCAGGCTGATTGATAATGTGTTTGTTTTCCTTCCTCACAGTTAACATAGTAACCATCTACGTTCTGCTTTATAAAGATTGTGGATTGTCTCCATGTGTCAGACGTTACCTGGGGGCCATGGCAGTGGCGGATCTACAAGTTATTATCCTCGACCTGATACTGAGACACATTCCCATTGTTTATGAGGAGCAATTTTATTTCCTTAGGCACTCCATCCCCGTGTGTAATATCCACGCCGTCCTGCTTTATGCAGTCACTGACTGCTCTGTCTGGTTCACCGTCACTTTCACCTTTGATCGGTTTGTGGCCATTTGTTGCCAGAAGCTGAAAAGTAAATATTGCAGTGAGAAAACGGCGGCTGTGGTTCTGGGAGTAGTGACTGTGCTGAGCTGTTTGATGAACATTTTCTGGTATTTTATGCTCTTACCTCAATATCGGCTAGGGAACATCCCCTGGTTTTGTAACGTAACGAGCACTGTTTATTTCTCCAGTGTCTGGGCCTCAATCGAGTTCCTCCACAACATTCTAACCCCAACTCTCCCATTTCTCCTGATTCTGCTGATCAATGTTCTCACCGTCAGACACATTTTAGTGACCAGCAGAGCCCGCAGAAGACTCCGGGCTAACACTAATGGGGACGCTCAGTCTGACACTGAAATGAGAAACCGAAAAAAATCCATCATTTTGCTCTTTGCGATCACGGCCAATTTCATGCTGTTATGGTCAGCGTTAATGGTGTATTCTATATGGTACCGAATGTATTGGATTGGGTATCAGTCTGCGGAACTCCCTCCCTTAGTGCAGGAATTGGGCCTCATGCTGCAGCTCCTCAGTTGCTGCACAAACACCGCGATTTATGCTGTGAGCCAGACTAAGTTCAGGCAGCAGCTGAAGAATTTGCTGAAATATCCCTTCACCCAAATCCCTCCATCCATCAAATTCCCTCATTCACTAATCCATCCAGTATTTTCTCATTTGAGTTCACAGTTTCAGCGATGAAGCAGACAGTCGCTATGGTAACAGATTGAGGATAGCGTTGGTTTGTCCATCCTTATCGCACGGTGGGGAGGGGGTGGGGAGTCGGTTACAGGGTCACATTTCAATGTTTCCAACAACTCAGGGGCCAGTGAGAAAATACTTCATCCCACTGACTGTATCCATCACTTCAATTTGTAAACAATAAAAATGTTCATTAAAAAGTGCTGAGCAGCAGAGTGACCAATGTCATTGTGTGTCTTTGTGTTGGCGAAGCTGAGCTGGAGTTATCCAGACTGATCCCCAAGTCCTGGTCCTCAGGGAAGTGGAGGGGACTGGGCCCTGAGCTCAGGAGTTGATTTTAACTCCTTCTGTCTTTGCGTTTATATTTGGGTCCCCCCACTCCAACCTGGCCTCCCCATTTCCTTTCCCGCTTTCTTTCTCCTCATTTCTCTCCCTCTCTCTCTCTCTTGCAAACTCTCTTTCACTCTCTCTCTTCCCCCCGCCTTTCTATCTCTCACTCAACCACCGGTTTGTACACCGTACTCCACTGTTTTCTCTCCGACTCCCATTCACTCTTACCCTTCTGCTGTTATTGTCTCCCTCCAGCAACTCCGTTTCTACCCTATTTTCCCACTTATCCAACGTCCCACATCTCTCTAACCTCTCACCCCCCGCACATGCAGCCTCACCACCAAAACGTTACTCTATGGCGTGCGGGAGAGGGAAGGATCAGGGAGACAGGGTGTGTCGGATAGAAAGGGTGGAAGGGAGAGGAGGGAGAGAGATTCAGTCAACGAGAAATGGAGGAAGGTGGGGAGAGAGAGTGATAGTCAAAGAGCGAGGCCGGGAAGGGGCGAGGTATCGAGAGAGAGAGGAAAGGGAGAGTGTGTGAAAGAGTGAGAGAGGCGGAGGAGAGATGGGGTGAGAGACAGAGAGACAGATAGAGGGAGAGAGTGAGGGATGTGAGAGACAGAGAGTGGGCGAGACAGGGAGAGAGTGAGAGATTGGGCGAGGGAGGGGGCGAGAGAGAGAGAGGGAGACAGAGTGGGGCAGAAAAAGAGGAAGAGAGACGGTGGCGACAGAGAGTGGGGTGAGGGCGAGAGGGTGAGGGGGGTGAGAGAGGGGTTGAAAGGGGAGCAAGAAAGAGAAAGGGGTTGACAAGTGAGATAGACGAGGCAAGGGGGGGCGAAAGAGAGTGACTAAATGTGGGAGGCGAGAGAGAGAAGAAGCGAGAGATAGAGAGAGAGTGAGAGAGAGCGCGATAGCTGGAGTGGGGGGCGAGGTAGGAAAAGAGAGAGAGAGATAGAGACCGAGACGGAGACAGAGCGAGAGAGGTACGGAGAGAGAGAAAGGGGTCAGAAGAATGAGGGTGGGGGACGAGAGAGAGAGTGATGTGGGCAGAACGAGAAAGTGTATGACGAGGAGAGAGAAGGCGGGGCGACAGAGAGAGTACGTGAGTGAGACAAAGGTGGAGTGCGAAAGAGAAAGAAGGCGTCGAGAGAGAGTGAGGGCGCAAGAGGGTTTTAGAGAGGAAGGGGAGAAAGAGGGAGATTGAGAGAGAGAGTGCGAGAGGGGGCTGGAGTCGAAAAGAGGGGCACGAGAGAGAGGGATGAGAAAGTGATACGAGAGGAGAGAACACTGGAGAGAGAGAGTGAGAGAGAGGGAGAGAGGGAGAGAAATGCTGCTAGAGAGAGGGGACGGGAGAGAGAGTCACAGAGAGGAAGCAATCGATGGAGAGAGGTGGTGAGCGAGAGAGAGGGAGAGGGATGAGAGAGATAGACAGAGTTGACGAGAGACAGATGTTGGGCTAGAGAGAGATAGAGACGCAGAGACGGAGTGAGCGAGAGGGTGAGAGAGAGAGATTGGGCAAGAGAGCGATAGAGGGGTGAAAGAGAGGTTGTGAGCGAGAGAAGAGAAAGGGAGGCAAGAAAGAGAGAAGGTGCAAAGATGTTTCTCGAGAGATAGAGGGTGAGGGCGACAGCTAGATAGAGCGAGAGAGTGGGAGAGAGGATTAGAGAGAAAGAGAGAGAGAAATTGCGAGAAAGCGAGAGAGTGAGAGCGAAACAGAGCGACAGAGGGTGAGAGAGAAAGGGAGTTTGAGAGGGAGAGACAGAAAAAGGAAAAGAACGGGCAAGAGAGAGAGAGAGTGAGAAAATGGGGAAGAGAGATAGCAAGAGAGAGATTGCGAGACGATGCAGAGAGAGAGGGACAGACAGAGGGCGAGAGAGATGGCGAGAGATAAGGGCGAGAGAGAGAGTACAAAGGAGAGAGTGAGCAGGGGAAGAGCGAGAGATAGGGGCAAAGAGGAGAGAGGGCGAGGGTGAATGTGAGAGAGAGATGGGGCGAGAAAGTGAGGGTGGGGTTGAGAAAGGGGCAAGAAAGAGAGAGAGGATGAGAGAGAGAGCAAATGTGAGAGAGAGCGAGTGGGAGCGAGCATGATAGTGAGAGACAGGGGACAGCGAGAGGGAGGAGGTGTGCGTGAAAGCGAGAGAGGGAATGCCAGTGAGAGAGAGGGGGCGAGTGAGAGTGAGGGGAAGAGCGAGAGAGAGCGAGAAAGCAAGTGAGGGAACATGCAAGGAAGAGAGGGGCGTGAGCGAGAGACAAAGATGGCGACTGAGAGAGAGATGAGCGAGCGAGCGAGAGAGAGTGAGAGGCAAATGAGACTGAGAGATATGGAGTGAATGAGAGAAAGAGAGGAAGTGCGAGAGGGAGCGAGCATGAGGGGGAGAGAGATACGGTGGTGGGAAACGAGACAGATTAAGAAAGAGAGGGGTGTGAGGGAGAGAAAAAGGCTTGAGCGATTTGGGGGTTGAGGAAGAATTACAGAGGGTTTGAGCAACACAGGGCGGTTGAGGGAGAGCGCAGGATGCGGAGGAATGTTAGGGAGAGGACAAGTGAGAGATAGAGATGGAGTGAGATCGAGAGACAGAGGTTGAGGGAGATTATAGAGGTGGTGAGTGAGACAGAGAGGCGTTAAGCGAGAGTTATAGAAGGGCGAGAGAGAAAGGGATGATCGAGAGAGAGGGATGGTGAGGGATCGTGAAAGAGGGTGCGAACGACAGAGCGGGGCGTGCGAGAGACACGGGGGTGAGCAAGAGAAGGGGCGAGGGAAAGTTATAGCGGGGACAAGCAAGAGAGAGAAAGAGTTGATGAGTGAGTTAGCAGGGATGGGCGAGACAGAAAGAATGGCGACCGAGAGAGAGAATGAGTGTGTGAAAGAGAGAGGAGTCAGAGAGGGCGACTGAAAGAGAGTGAAAACCAGATTGTGCGAGACAGCAAGGGAGAGAAAGTTTGTGAGAGAGAATGGGGCGAGACAAAGGCGGCAATGTAGAGAGAGGGGGCAACAGAGGGAGAGAGAGATGGAAAGAAAGTGTGAAAGAGAGAGACGTTGCGGGGTCAAGAGAGCAAGAGTTTGGGCGTGAGTAAAAGATGGAGCAGTCAACAGCGAAAGAGCGAGTGCGGGAGACAGAGAAAGAACAAGATAGAGAGAGACCGTGAACGGGAACAGCGAGACAGGGGATAAGAGAGAGAGGGGTCAAAAGAGAGAGGGGGTGCAGAGAGAGACAAGGTGCAATCAAGGCATAGGGTGAGCATGAGACAGAGAGGTCGAGAGCAAAACAGAGAGAGAGAGAGTGTGAGAGAGATGGAGGGTGAGACCGAAAAGGCAGAGAGACAGGGTTGTGTGTGTGAGAGAGAGAGAGAGAGGAAGAGAGAAAGGCAGTTCGAGAGAGAGAGAGAATGGGTGAGAGATGGCGAGAGAGAGAGAGAGAGACAAAGAGAAAGCGAGAGAGAGAGAAAGCGAGAGAGAGAAGGAGAGGGAGAGGGGGAGAGAGCGAGGGGCAGAGTGAGACAGGCCATTCAAGAGAGAGAGAGAGAGAGAGAATGGGGAGAGTTGGCGAGAGAGAGAAACAAAGAGAGAGAGAAAGACAGAGAGAAAGCGAGAGAGATGGTGAGGGAGTTGGGTAGAGAGTGAGGGGCAGAGACAGAAACAGAGAGAAAGTGAGAGAGAGACGGTGAGAGAGGGGGACGAGAGAGTGGGGCAGAGTGAGAGGGCTGAGAGTGAGACAGTGTGCGAAAGTGAGAGAGGATGAAATGGGGTGGGAGAGAAAGACAGAAACTGCGAGAGAGAGTGGGCTCGAGAGTGAGAGAGGGTGTGTGCAAGAGAGTCAGAGAGAAAAGGGGTCAGATAGAGAGAGGGAGAAAGAGAGAGGGAGAGACGGAGAGGCGAGCGAAGAAAAGAGTTTGCAAGCGAGAGAGGGAGAGGAGAGAGAGAGAGGGCGAGGGAGTGGGAGAAAGACAGAAACAGAGGGTGCACGAGACAGAGACAGCGGGAGGGGGCCACACAGGAATTGGGGGTGACACAGTCAGGGCGAGAGAGAGAGAGGGCGAGTGGGGGTGAGACAAGGAGCGAAGGCGGGAGTGAGATAGAAAGGGTGAGAGAGAGAGCGCAAGTAGGGATGAGAGACGAAGAGAGGGGCTGGGAGAGTGAGAGAGGCTTTTGGAAGGGTACAAAGGGATGAGGCACCGAGCGCGAGACAGAGAGAGCAAAGTTGACAGAGAGAGTGTGCGAGAGGTAGAGGGTGTGAGACAGAGAGGGTGAAATAGATGATGAGATGGGGCTAGAGAGGAAGCGAGAAGGCAACAGAGCGAGAGAAGATGAGGGAGAGATATAGAGAGAAAGAGAGGGCGAGAGCGAGAGAGATAGAGATGACAAGAGTGAGAGTAAGGAAGAGAAGAAGACAGAATGGGAAAGGGGGCAGAAAGAGAGAAGGGGCGAGAAAGAGACAGGGTAACAGAGTAGTATGAGAGAGAGAGAGCAAGAGAGAGAAAGAGGGGAAAAAGAGAGAGTGAGAGAAAGATGGAGAGAGAGACAAGGCCGTGAGGGAGAGAGACGGGGGGGGGGAGCGGGGGTGTGAGAGAGAGATATGGGGGTGCAGAAAGACAGAGAGAGAGAGAGAGAGAGAGAGGGAGGGACTGGATGAGAGAAGGTTTTTGAGAGAGTGGGAGTGCCAGAAAGAGAGAAAGAGAGAGCAAGAGTGAGAGAAAGAGAGTGGGAGTGGAAGACAGAGATGACCGGGCGAACGAGAGAGACAGAGCGGGCGAGCAAGAGAGACAGAGGGACCGAGTAAGAGAGTCAGAAAGAGAGGGTTTGAACGAGAGAGAAAGATGGGGCCAGCGCGAGAGAGTGAGAGAGAGGTGCGAGTGAGATAGAGAGGGGTGAACATGAGCGAGAGAGGGTGGGCGAACGAGAGAGAGAGAGGCGGGCAAGAGAAAGAGGGTGAGCTAGAGATGGAGTGGCAAACTATAGAGGGAGAGAGAGAGCGGGGGTGCGAGAGAGGGAGACGAGCGAGAGATAGAGAGACAGAGGGGCACATGAGAGAGAGAAAGAGCGAAGGGCGATTGAGAGAGAGGAAATGAGAGAGGGAGGAGTGAGAGGGAGAGTGAGAGGGCAAGAGAGCGTGGGTGAGATAGAGAGAGGGTGAGAGAGAGAAAGACAGAGAGAGAGTGAAAACGAGAGAGAGAGAGATGCAGAGTGGGTGAAAGAGCGAGAGCTAGTGGACAAGGGAGAGAGATAGGAAGCAAGAGAGACAGAGGGGGTAAGACAGAGACGAGATGAGAGTGAGGGGGGTAAGAGATAGGGAGAGTGGGAGAAAACGTTTCTGAGAGAGAGATGGTTGAAAGAGACAGAGAGAGGGGTGGGAGTGAGAGCGAGGGGGCAAGAGACAGTGAGCGAGACAGGGAGAGTGTGGTCGAGAGAGAGATTAAGAGAGATGAAACGAGAGAGAGTGTGGGCGAGAGAGAGGTGGTGAGACAGAGAGTCTGTATGAGAGCGCGAGGGAAAGTAAGTGCATGAGAGTGAGGGAGGCGGAGATGAAGAAGATCAAGAGAGACAGAGCAAGAGAGATGGAGAGAGGGAGAGGGAGAGACAGGGGAGAGAAATGTGGAAGAGAGCGTGGAGAGCATATCCTCAAAGAGCGAGGATATGGGCAACAGGAAGAGATAGAGACAGGGCAAGAGCGAGAATGTTAGTGAGAGAGAGGCAGAGAGAGAGAGGGGATGAGAGAGAGTGAGAGCGAGACAGAACGGGAGGGAGAGAGAGAGAGAGGAGGACTCTGTGTGTGCGTGTGTGTGTGTGAGAGAGAAAATGGGCAAGAGATGCTGAGACACAGAGAGACAGAGAGAGAGAGAGAGAGAGAGAGTGAGAGAGAGAGAAAGAGAGAGAGAGAGACGGCGACAGCGAGAGAGGAAGCGAGAGAGAGGCAGAGACAGAGAAATCAAGAGAGAGAAACAGAAGGGGAGGTGGCAAGAAACAGAGGGGGATGGAAGAGAGGGGTCGACAGAGAGCACGTGAGAGAGGGCAAGAGCGAGAGAGAAAGGTCAACAGCGAGAGAGCAAGAGGAGGAGAGGGAGAAAGCGGGCGAGAGAGAAAGAGAGGGAGAGAGAAAGACAGCGAGAGGCAAGAGGGAAATGGGGAGAGGGAGAGAGAGAGAGTGAAAGAAGGAGAGGAGAGGTTAGAGAGGGAGCGAGAGAAAGAGGTGACAAAAGAGAGAAGGGGAAGTCAGAGAGGGCGACACAGAGCGAGACGGAGCAAGACTGAGAGTGATGGACTGAGAGGGAGGCAGCGACATAGATATATATATAGAGAGAGAGAGTGAAGAAAAGAGATAGGGAGAGAGAGGGATCAAGAGAGAGAGTGTGTGCGAGAGAGAGGGGTGTGACAGAGAGGGGTTAATAGAGAGGGGGTGAGAGAGATGGGGTTGGAGTGAGAAAGAGGGTTTCTGAGAGAGAGAGAGAGAGAGAGACGGGGTAAGAGAGAGGGAGTGAGAGAGAGAGAGGGGCGAGAGTGCGAGAGTGGGTTTCTGAGAGAGCCGAGAGAAAGATGAGGAGAGAGTTATAGAGAGGGGATGAGAGAGTGAGAGATTGCGAAGGAGAGCGAGGCAGCAAGCATGAGGGAACGGGAGCGAGAGGAGTTGAGAAAGAGTCTGTAAGAAAGAAGAGGGCAAGAAAGACGGAGTGCGAGACGGGGGGGGGGGGAGATCGAGAGAGGGGATGCAAAATAGAGAGTGGGGGCAAGAGAGAGACGGGATGTGGGCGATAGAAAGAGAGAGAGAGAGCAAGAGCGAGAGAGTGAGACCGACAAAGGGGGCAGAGAGGGAGGGAGAGAGAAAGAGAGAGGGGGAGAGAGAGAGAGAGGGTGAGAGAGCAGGTAAGAGGCAGTGGGTGTGTGTGGTAGAAAGGGTCAAGACAGATGGGGAGAGTGAGAGTGAGAGCGAGAAAGGGGGAGAGAGAGAGGTGGAGACGGGACAGGGTACGATAGAGGAGGTCAGAGAGAGCGAAGATGTCGGCAAGAGGAAGACATAGAGATAGGGCAAGAGCGAGAGTGTGAGCGAGAGAGGGAGCAGAGAGAGAAAGTAGGATTAGAGACAGCAAGTGCGAGCAGAGTGAGACGGAACGGGGGGCAGAGAGAATGAGCGGAGGACTGTGTGTGGGAGAGAGAGTGAGAATGGGCAAGAGATGGCGACAGAGAGTGAGAGAAACGGCGAGAGAGAGAGGAAGCAAGAGAGAGGGAGAGAGAGAAAGAAAGCAAGAGAGACAGAAGGCGAGGAGACAAGAGAGAGGGGGGATGAAAGAGAAGGGTTGACAGAGAGCGCGTGAGAGAGGCAAGAGCGAGAGGCAGAGCGGGAGAGGGTGAAAGGGGGCGAGAGAGACAGAGAGAAGGAGTCCGAGAGAGAGAGAGTGAGATAGCGAGAGGCGAGAGGGAGATGGGAGAGGGAGACAGAGTGAAAGAAGGAGAGGTAGGGTTAGAGAGCAAGCGAGAGAGAGAGAATGAGGTGACGAAAGTGAGAGGGGAGGAAGTCAGAAAAGGCGAGAGAAAGCAAGATGGAGCAAGAGCGAGAGTAATGGACTGAGAGAGGCGGCAAGATGGGGGGAGAGAGAGAGTGAGGAAGAGAGGGAGCGAGAGAGAGAGAGAGTGTGAGAGAGAGACAGGGGACAAGAGAGGGGTGAGAGAGCGAGAGGCAGAGAGAGTGATAGAGTGACAGCAAGGGTGGCGAGGCAAAGAGAGAGGGTGTGACAAAGGGGGGTAAGGGAGCGAGAGAAAGGGAGAGACAGGGGGAGACAGAGAGAGAGCAAGAGAGAGCGAAGTGGCGAGAGAGAGGGGGATAAGAGAGGGTGAAACCCGGAGAAAGAGGAGAAGGCCGAGAGGAGGAGGCTGAGAGAGAGATACAGAGGGAGAACGAGGGAGAGAAGCAGTCGAGAGCAAGAGAGACATGGTGTGACAGAGAGAGATGGTTGAGAGTGAGATTGGGAGAGGGGGCGAGAGTGAGAGAGCGAGTGAGAGAAGGTGAGAGGACGAAAGAGCGGGCAAGCAAGAGAGTTAGTGGATAGACCCAGAGAGAGGAGCGAGGGAGACAGAGAATATGGCGAGCAAGAGAAAAAAAGTTAGTGAGCGAGAGAGTGTGGGCGAGAGAGGGCAGCCAGAGCGCAAGACAGCGACACCCAGGTGTCAAGAGGAAGAGGGTTAAGACAGAGGGAGAGAAAAGGAGAGAGACAGGGAGACAGCAACAGAGCAAGAGAGAGGGTGATAGAGAGAGTGGGCGAGAGTGAGTGGGGATAAGAGAGAAACGGATGAGAGAGATCAGGAGAGAGACAGAGAGAGAGACAGCGAGAAAGGGAGAAGCAGGGCAAGAAAGAAAGAGGAATAGGCCGAGGCAGAGACAGAGAGCGAGAGGGCACAAGAGTGCAAAGGAGAGAAAATGTGTGATAATAAGTAGGGGCAAGAGAGGGAGAGACAGATGGGTGAGAGTCCAAGAGAGAGGGGGCGAGAGAGAGTAAAGGGTGTGAAAAAGAGACAGAAACGGTGCGAGAGACTGTCAGCAGAGCAAGAGTGGGAGTGAGCGAGAGAGAGAGAAAGCGGGTGCGAGATTGGGTTGCGCAAGTGAGAGACGGAGAAGGGGTAAGCCATGGTTATAGAGAGGGTTAGAAAGTGATGGGGTGAGCTAGGTTGAGAGAGAGATGAGGCACGTGAGAGAGAGAGAAAGAGATGGGGTGAGCGAGAGAGAGAGCGCGAGCGAGAGAGGGAAATAGATGGGGTGAGCGTGAGAGAGGAAGGTTGAGCGAGAGAGAACGAGTTGGCGAGCAAGAGGCGGGAGTTGAGTGAGAGAGAGGGATTGGGGTGAGCGAAATATACAGACTGGGGGAGAGAGAGATAGTGGGTGCGGTAGAGAGAGGAACGAGAGAGAACGAGGGGTGTGAGAGAGATGGGCGACCGAGATAAACGGGGCGTGAGGCAAAGATATAGGGGAGAGGGAGAGAGAGAAATAGGTTGTGTGAGAGCGAGGAGGCGAGAACGTGAGGGAGAGGGAGTGAGAGTGAGAGAAAGGAGGCAAGTGAGAGAGAGGCGAGATGAGAGGGAGAGGATGACAGAGGGAAAGTGGGGGCGAGTGAGACCGAGATAGAGAGTGAGAGAGAGGGGGAGTGCGACAGGGCAAGAGGAAGGGCGAAAGAGAGAGCAAGCAAGAGAAAGATTGTTGGTGAGTGAGAGAGAAGAAATATGGCGAGCCAGAGAGAGATCGGTGGCGTGTGAGAGAGGGTTAGCGAGAGAGGGAGGCAGAGAAAGAGAGGGAGCGAGACAGTCAGTGCGAGAAAGCAAGGGAGAGGAAGTGTGTGAGAGCGAGTGGGGTCGAGAAAAAGAGAAAGAGGCGATTGAGACAGGGAGAGAGATGGGGCGAGCAAGAGAGAGTGATGCGAGTGAGGTCGAGCCAGAGATGGGGCGAGCAAGAGAGAGAGAGAGATAGGGTGAGTGAGAATGGGGAGTCAAGCGAGAGAGTGGGGATGGGGTGAGTGAGAGAGAGAGTGCGCGAGAGAGAGTGGGCGTGCGAGAGAGATGGGGCGACAGAGAAAGGGGGCGACAGAGAGAACCAATGCAAGAGAGAGACAGAGAGTGTGGCAAGCGAGAGAGAGAGAGTGGTTGTAAGGGAGAGTAACGGAGGGACGAGCAAACGAGAGAGAGTGGTCGAGAGAGAGAAGGTCGACAGACAGAGACGGAGTCTGCCAGAGAGCGCGGGGGAAGCGAGAGATTGAGAGAAAGAGTGAGTGAAAGTGTGGAGGTCAAGCGAGACTGAGATAAAGCGTGGACGAGAGAGAGCAAGAGAAAGCGGGTGTGTGAGAGAGCGAGAGGAGGCGAGTGAGAATATGAAGGAGGGAGCAAGCAAGAGTTGGCGAGAGAGAGAGGCAGCGAGTGAAAGAGAGAGAACGTCGCGAGTGAGAGAGAGTGGCTGAGAGACAGTGGGCTAGAGAGAGAGTGGGCGCGAGAGAGCAAGGGAGAAAAAGTGGGTAAAAGCGAGAGTTGGCGAGACAGAGAGAGGGTCGAGAGAGAGAGAAGAGCACGACAGAGATAGACAGAGAGAGTGAGGGGTGAGTGAAAGACAGAATGAAATGGAGCAAGCGAGAGAGAGAGGTGGCGAGCGAGAGAGGGAGAGAGGGGCGAGGTAGGGAATGTAGCGAGTGAGAGAGAGAATGGTGGCAAGCAAGAGAGAGTAGGCGAGAGAAAGGAGATGTGAGAGAGTAAGAGCGAGAGAGAGAGTGGGTGTGAGAGAGCAAGGGAGGGAAAATGTGTGACAGAGAGTGGGGGCAAGAGAGAGAGAGAGATGTGAGAGATGGAGAGAAAAGTGACGAGAGAGGTAAGGGTGCGAAAGAAAGACTGAGAGAGAAATAGAGAGGGTGGCGAGGCAGAGAGCGAGAGAAAGAAGGGCAGAGTGAGAGACAGAGAAGGGGTGAGCATGAGCAATGGAGGAGTCGAGCAAGAGAGAAAGTGACAGATCTGCGGAGATGAAGCGAGAAAGCGTTGGTAAGCGAGAGAGGGGATTCGAGTTAGTGAGAGGGAATGGTGAGAGGGAGAGAGAGAGGGTGATAGAGAGATTGGTTCCAAGGGAGAGAGGGTGAGCGAGAGAGAGAGACGGTAAGGGAGATTTTAGGGGGACAAGAAAGAGAGAAAGGAGGCGAGCGAGAGAGATGGGGCATGCAAGAGGTAGAGAAAGAGGGAGAGGGGTGAGTAAGAGAGAGATGCCGCGAGAGATATGGGTGCGATATACAGAAAAGGTGAGAGAAAGGGTAAGAGGAGGCGAGAGTAGGAGGGAGAAAGAGCCTGAGAGAGGGAGAGAGAGAGAAAGAGAGAGCAAGAGGGAGAGAATGGGGGTGAGAGAGAGCTGGAATGGGGCAAACATGAGAGAGGGGTGCAGTGAGAAAGAGAGAGAGAGGCGGGAGGTCAAGAGAAGGGGAAAGAGAGAGAAGGGCGCGAAAAAGAGTGAGAGTGAGGGGATAAGAGAGATGGTGCAAGAGAGTGAGGGGGCATGGGAGAGAGAATGGGCACGAAAGTAGGGAGAAGAGAAAGAGAGGGGGACTAGAGAGAGTGAGCAAGAGAGAGGGTGCACGACAGAGAGGGTGTGAAAGAGAGAGAGGGTGTGCAAGAGTGAGAGAAAGCGAGGGGTGAGCAAGAGAGAGAGGGAGAGAGAGAGGGCATGAGAGAAAGAGGGTGTGAGAGGGAGAGAGACAAGAATGAGAGAAACAGGGTGGAAGAGTGGAAAAGAGGAGGAGGGAGCAAATGAGCGAGAGAGAGGGCCTGCACGAGGGAAAGAAAGAGAGAGAGGGTGAGCAAGGAAAGAGTGGGCGCAAGAGAGAGAATTGCAACAGAGAGAGAAAGGGGTATGATCGAGAGGATGAGAGAGGGAAAGAGGAGGTGAGACCAAGAGAGTGAGGAAGTCCGAGAGGGAGAGAGCATGAGAGCAAGAGGGAGAGAGTCAAAGTGAGAGTGAGTGAGAGGGTGGGGAGAGAGAGAGTTTGCGAGCAAGAGAGAGAGAGGGGCCGTGCAAGATGGAGAGAAAGAGAGAGGGTTGTGCACGAGAGAGAGAGGGCACGCAAGAGAGAGGGTGCGAGAGACAGAGAGTTTGAGAGAGCCGGACATGAAAGCGAGTGAGGGAGAGGGAAAGAAGAGGCAAGAGTGAGAAAGACAGAGGGAGTCCGCGAGAGAGAGGATGAAAAAGAGCTAGAGAGAAGGAGTGAGCGAAAGACAGGGGTGGAGTGAGAGAGAGAGAGAGAGAGATGAGCGGGAGGGAGAAAGAAGGTGTAAGAAAGAGAGACAGAGAGAGGGAATGAGCACCAGAGAGATAATGTGGGAGCGAGAGAGAGAGAGTGAGCAAGACAGAGTGGGCGAAAGAGAGCGTATGTGTGTGTGTGCGTGTGTGTGTGTGTATGTGTGTGTGAGAGAGAGAGAGAGAGGGCGAGAGAGAGGGGGTGTGAGAGAGAGACAGCAAGAGAGAGGGGCCACGACAGAGCCAGATAGAGGGGGCAAGTGAGCAAGATAGGCGGAGTGAGAGAGGGGGTATGCGAGTGAGGGAGAGACAAGCGAGTGGGAGAAAAAGGGGACAAACAAGAAGGAAAGAGTTAGAGAGCGAGAGAGAGAAGGAATGTGGAGAGCCAGAGAGAGAAAGGTGGCAGGCGAGAGCGTGGGCGAAAGAGAGGGGTGAGAAAGAGAGAGAGAGAGAGAGAGAGAGAGAGAGAGTGAGACTGGTGGTGAGAGAGAGCTAGAGACAGGGGGCCAGCGAGAGAGATAGGTGAAGTGTCAGAGAGAAAGGGGGTATGCGAGCGAGAGAGAGACGAGTGAGAGGAAGAAAGAGGGGGCACGCAAGAGAGACAGTTAGGGTGCAAGAGAGAGATGGAGCAAGAGAAAGTTGGTTAGGGAGAGAGATAGTGGGCGAGTGAGAGGGGGTGAGAAAGAGAGCGAGAGATGGGGGCATGAGTGGGCAAGGGAGGGAATGTTTGAGAGGGAGAGTGGGGATGAGAGAGTGAGAGAGAGGGGCGAGACGGATGAGAAAAAGATAAGGGCACGAAAGATGCAGAGAAAGAGTTGGGGACGTGAGAGAGGGGGCGTGCGGGAGGGATAGAAAGAGAGAAGAGTGAGCAAGAGAGAGAGTGAGAGGGTGCAAGAAAGAGAGGGTGAGAGAGAAAGATGGAGTGAGAGAGCAGTGGAGCGAGGGAGAGCGAGGAGACGGCAAAAGATAGAGACAAGTGATATGAAGTAAGAGGGGAGGCTAAAGAGAGAGAGTTGGGGGCGAGAGAGAGAGGGAGAAAGTGAGAAAGGGGATATGGTGAGAGAGAAAAGTGGCAAGAAAGAGTGTGAGCAAGAGGGAGGGTTGAGAGAGAGAGTGGGAGAGAGTGGTCATGAGAGAGCAAGGGATAGAAAGTGTGTGCGAGCGAGTGAGTGCGAGACAATGAGAGAAAGAGAGAGATGAGAGTGACGACAGTCCAAGAGAGCGGGGGGAGAGAGAGAATGGTGCGTAAGACATAGAGCGCGAGAGAGACAGAGATTGTTTTGAGAGAGAGTGAGTGGGACGAGAGAGACTGTGAGGGAGAGAGCGAGAAAATGTTGGCGTGAGACAGAGAGTGTGGAGACAGGAGACAGGGGCGAGAGAGAAAGTGTGCAAGAGTGGGTATGAGAGAGAGCGGGCAAAAGTGAGGGGGGTAAGTGGGAAAGGAAGAAAGGGTGAGCTAGAGTTATCGAGGATGTATGTGAGAGAGCGCTTCCGAGGGAGAGAGAGAGAAGGCAAGCGAGAGAAAGGTAGAGAGATGTGGCGAGCAAGACAGAGAGAAAGAATTGGCGAGTGAAAGAGAGGAGTCGAGCGAGAGAGAGGGAAAGGAGTGAAAAAGAAAGAGAGTTGGAGAGAAAGAGCGGGTGCAATAAAGAGAGAGGGCAAGAGAGAGTGAGAAGAGGCATGAGAGCAAGAACGGAACGAGAGAAAGTTGGACACGTGAGAGAAAGAGTGAGATGGACTGAGCAAGAGAGAAATTTGCAGAGCGAGAGAGGTCGTCGAGCGAGAGGGAGAGAATGTGGTGACCGAGACAGCGAGTGTGGATGAGAGAAAGAGTGGCTGCAAGAGAGAGCAGAGCGAGAGAGACGGAGTTAGCAAGCGAAAGGGAGTCGTGAGAGAGAGAGAGAGACAGTGGGCAAGAGAAAGAGTGGCATGTGAGAGACAGAGTTGGCGAGGGACAGAGGAGTGTCGAGCGAGAGAGATGAAGGGGGCGAAAGGGAGAGAGAGAGAGAGCATGACAAAGACTGGGCGTGAGAGAGAGAGAGAGAAAAAGTGAAAAAGAGGGAATGGAGAGACCGAGAGAGAGTAAGCAAGAGTAAGTATGAGCACGCACGAGAGAGAGAGGAGCGAGCAAGAGAGCAGGGCGAGTTAGAGAGAAAGGGGCAAGCGAGAGAGAGAGAGCGGCCGAAAGAGAGATTGGGTGAGAGAATGAGAGAGAGAGGGAGGGGGGTTTGAGAGTGAGAGCGAGCAAGCTTGAGAGAGACAGAGAAGCCGAAAGAGAGATTGAGAGAGTGGGCACGAGCGATAAAAGGGGAAAGGAGCGAGTGAGAGAGAGGGAATGGGGTGAGCATGGGAGAGGGCGCATCGAAAAGGGGGATGGCAATTGAGAGAGGACGATGAGAGAGAGGGGGCAAGCGAGAGAGTAAGGAAGATAGAAGAAAGAGGGAGAGAGGGGAGGGAGAGAAAGATTGCAGACGAGAGAGAACGGGGGAGTGAGAAGCACGAGGCAGAGTGAGCGAGACAGAGAGAAGTGTTAGACAGAGAGTGAGAAAAGGAGGGAGGGCGAGAGAGAGCGTGAGAGGTGCTAGAAGGGAAGAGAGGGACGAGAGAGTGACAGAGAAGGGAGAGACAGAAAGACAATGAAAGAGGGTGAGAGAGCGAGAGAAAGAGAATGAGGGGGTGAGGGGAAGAGAGATTGACAGAGATATAGAGAGGGCGAGAGAGAGAGAGATACAGAAAGGAGGGACGAAATGCAGACAGAGTGCATGAGAGCGAGAGGGTGAGAGAGAGGGGGCGAGAAAGAACGAGGGCAAGAGAGATAGATAAACAGAGGAGGGATGAGAGAGACAGAGCGAGAGAGAGAGAGGGTGAGAGGGGGCTAGGGATGAAGAGAGGGCTCGAAGGAGACAGCTAGACAGGGGAGTGAGAGAGGGGGTGAGAGAGACGGGGGCGACAGTGTTGAAAAGTGCGGAGGGACGAGAGAGAGAGAGACAGAGCGAGAGAATGAAGGGTGAGAGAGAGCGACAGAAAGAAGAGAGACAGAGACAGGGTGCAAGAGAGTGGGGGCGAGAGAGATAGAGGGCAAGAGTGGGCTGAAGAGGAAGAGAGGGGTCAGGATACTCAGAGAGAGAGGGTGTGCAAGAGACAGAGAGAAGGACTGAGAGATAGAGAGTGACGGGATAAGACAGGGGGCAACAGCGCAAGAGAGGGGAGAGAGAGAGAGAGCAAGGGAGAGCAGAGATTGTGGCCAAACAAGAGGGAGAGAAACGGTGCGACCGAGAGAGGGAGAGCAAACGAGTGAGCGAGAGAGAGGGAGGGGGACAAACGAGAGAGGGAGAGCGAACGAGCAAGAGAGAGAGAGAAGGCAAGGAGGATGTGGTGAGAGACAGAGAGAGAGCAGGGGTGAACGAAAAAGAGAGAGAGCTGGCAACGACAGAGAGAGATGAGTTGTGTGAAAGAGGGGGCGCAAGAAAGAGAGGGAGAGACCAGGGGTGGGCGAGAGGGAGAGACAAGGTCAGAAAGAAGGAGAGGAAGAGAAAGGGTATGTGCATGAGAGAGAGGTAGGGTTTGAGAGAGAGAGAGAGAGAGAGAAGGCAAGCGAGAGAGAGTGAAAGACATAGAGTAAGTGGTGAGCGAGGGGCGAGAGAGCGAGAGAAAGGTAAGTGAGAGTAAGAGGAGAGCGTGGTGTGAGTGAGAGATAGAGAGAGCGAGCGAGAGAGGAGGATGGAGAATGGGAGTGAGTGAAAGGGGTGAGAGAGAGTGGGTGAGGCAAGGGAGAGAGAGCGTGTGGGACAGTGAGAGAGAGAGAATGAGAGAGAGGGCGAGTGCGAGAAAGAGCAGAAGAGTCTGTGACAGAGTGTACAGAGACTGAGAGCGAGAGTGAGAGAGGCGAAAAGTGATAGAGAAATGTTGTGAGACACAGAGAGAAGGCAAGAGAGAGACATAGCGCGACGTGAGAGAGAAAGTGGCACGGGGATAAAAATAGCGAGAGGAGATGGCGATAGAGAGAGAAGATGTAGGCGAGCGCACGATAGAGGGGGTGAGAGACAGAGACAGATGAGGCAAGTTAGACGGCAGGGTCAAGCGAGAGAGAGAAAGAAAGGGGAGGGAAAGGGGAGAGAGAGAGATGGAGAGAAACGTTGAGAGAGACAGAGACAGAGAGATTAGGCAAGTGTAAGAGAGAGGGGTTCGAGTGAGAAAGAGAAAGGGAGTTGAGAGATGGAGAGCGCGAGGAGGCGAGGAAGTGAGAGAGGGAGAGAGGGAGAAAGGGTGCACAAGAGAGTGACAGCAGGCTTGAGAGAGTGTTCAAGAGTGGGGGTGTAAGAAAGGGTGGAGGCAAGAGACATACAAAGAAAGAGGAAGAGTAAGAGTGAGAGCGAGAAAGATAGTGAGAGCAAGACAGAGAGAGAGAGGTAGAGAGAAGGTGAGAGGGGGAGAGAGAGGGCGGGAAAAAGGTAGCGAGAGAGAGACAGGATGACAGAGAGAGTGAGGGCGAGATTGAGAAGAAAGGCGAGAGTGAAAAAGAGAGTGCAAGAGACTAATAGATGTAACGAGGGAGAAGGCAAGAGCGAGATAGCATTGATAGACAGTGCGACAAAGAGGGCAAGAGTGAGAGACAGAGGGGGGCGAGAGCGAAATAGAGCAGGAGAGTGTGCGAGAGAGCGAGAGCGAGAGTGAAAGCGAGACTGAGACAGAGAGAGAGAGGGGGAGCAAATGAGAAATGTAGAGGATTTGAGAGACAGAGAGAGAAAGAGAGAGGAGGCAAGAGGAGGGGAGAGAGAGAAAGCGGGACACGAGAGAGAAAGAGAGCACGGACAGAGATTGATAGAAGAGCGTGGGGAGAGAGAGAGAGGAGGCCAGTGAGAGGGAGGGTGTGCACAAGAGAGAGAGATGAGACAAGTGAGAGAGAGAGAGAAAGGGAGAGAGGGGATGTGCAAGAGAGAATGGGCTGGAGCTAGAGATGAATAGAAATGGCGTGAGAAAGAGAGGCAGAGAGGGAGTCGGCAAGTGTGGGAGAAAGAGGGGTGAACGTGAGAGAGGGGGCGTCGAGCGCGGAAGAGAGATTGTGGGCGAATTAGTGAGATGGGGCTGTCAAGAGAGTGGGAGGTTGAAGAAATCACCTTTCTCGCCAGGTTATGAACGCACACTGTCACTGTGGCTCGACTCGTCGGCTGCTGTTTGAACCACCTATTCAGTGGAACATGATGGGAGTTCCTGTTTTTCTCTGAGAATGGTGAGGATGGGCTGTCTTGGTTACTGTTGCCGCCACTGCCGCTATAGAAATGTCAAGAATCAACATAGATGCATAGTTTCAGAACTCAGGAACAGGTTCTCAGTAATTGTGATTTGCATGTGTCTCCTTCTGTATCTTTCCAGCATAGTTTTCTTCGATCTCCTGCATTCCAAGCTCCACTTTGAATTCATTTGTTATTTGCTTCAATTGTTCCTAATGAGGTAAGTTTTACATTCTAACCCCTTTCTGGGTAAAGACTTTGACCCGTCCCCTCTGCAAATTCCCTGTTGGATTCAATAGTGACTACAATTATATCAACAAATTCAGCGGGTTCTGACATTCACAAGCAGAAAGACCTTTTTTTATGTCTTTAATGGCCTCGACCATGTCACTCGTTTTCAACGAGACAAGTCTGTCCAATCTTGCTTGATGGATTCAAATTCAGTTTGATATAATTCCAGTAAATATTCGTAATCTATTCCCGACTGCCTCTTCATGAATATTACAGTGCGAAGATCAGAACTGTTTGCAGTGCTCCAAGGTGATCTATTCATGGTTCGAAACATATCTAACACATTTCATTCTGTAGTCCTAGAAATAAACCCATGCTTTACTTTTCATTATAACCTTACAAATCGGCGCCATTTATGAGTGGTTCATTTCTATCTCTAAATCCCTCTGCCCTACTTAAGTACATATTTCCAAAGAGAAAGTAGTCCCTTTATTCCTTTGTCAACAATGCACTACTTCACACGTGAGTGGAAATTAGCCTTCCAAAGCTTTGACTGGAATATTCTCTTAAACAAATCTTCCCAACAGTAAGTCTTTCTAAAAGCAAAACTCCAATATGTTGATTACCTTCACTACATTGTGGAAACAGACCCTTCAGCCCAACAAATCCACACAAACCCTCTTAACAGTATCCCAACCAAACCTATTCTCCAAAAATTACTGTTGGTTAATGCACCGGAAATGTGTATCGGTAAATGCTCTGGGCAATTTAGCATGACTAATTCACCTAACCTGCACATCTTTAGATTGTGGGAGGAAACCAGAGCCTACAGGAAACCCACGCAGACACGACAGAAGGTGCGGTCTCCACACAGAAAGTCGCCCAAGCCTCGAATTGAAGCTGGGACCATTGTGCGGTGCAGTAGCAGTGCTAACCACTGAGCCTCCCCCTTTTTTCTTAAAAGATTGACTGCATTCACCCAGCTTTTCCTGATCACAGATGACAACAAAACCATCCAAAAACGTGCAATGACCGACAAACCTCAGTTTATTAAACCGTGAAGTTTAATATTACCGATCAGACTGGGGCAGTGGAAAAATATTACCTCTCAAGTTCAGCGCTGGTTCGCAATTATTTCATGAAGCTGAATGCTGCTGCCTCTGTTGGTCCAACAGCACGGTCACTTTCACAGGAGCTGCTGCAACCTGTGCACTTGCCATAATCTCAATCAGAAAGAATGAGTACAGCACAGATGAGATGACAACTTGGATCACATTTTGCTTTCAAAATCAGAGGCCCCTATTCAACCCATCACAACTCTGCCACCTGATCGAAATAGCTATTTGGTAAGACTCCTGCTCTCACAGGAAGGCAAATAACTTATTTTTGAAACTTTTCAAATTAATTTTTGGAAAATAATATTGAATCAGCTCTTCTTTGAAAAAGGAAAAAATAATGTGAACATCGAAGCATCCAGTGTTTAAAAAAATCACATGCTCAGTCACTGATATGATTTGTTTCGTAACGCTTAGAAAAATGTTACTTGGGGTGAGAAGGAGAACTCTAAGAAAAAAAGGTGAACCACTCGCAGATACCAAAGTCAGTAAAGGACAGTATTCACAGGCAAAGATTGACACAGCAGCATATGACTTAAAAGGAAGAGAGTTGATCATGAAAATAAATTGACAAAAACTAAACATGAAGAGCAAAAGTTTCTATGGGTATATAAAAATTGAGTAGCTAAAGTGAGCATCAACCCCTTCGAAGTTCTGACTCAGAAACTGATAATGGGTACAGGGAAACAGCAGAAAATTTAAACCGATATTTTACATTGGTCTTCATGTAAGAGGATACCGTTATCATTCTAAAGATGGTAAATAAGCAAGGTAATCATGGGAGGAAAAATGCTATAACTGTCTTTATCACAAGGGACAAAGTAATGACAAACAAATAGGGCTAAAGGCAGACAGGACCACATGGCCTGGATCAAGCATTATTAGGGTAACTGGCTGAAGAGATATTGGAGGCATCAATTGAAATATTCCATAATCAGTGGAAACAGGGAGCATCCAGTGGATTGATGCGCCTGTTGCAGAAGGGAAGGGAGACAGAATTCAGGAAACGACAGTCTAGTTTGTTTAATATCTGCTTTGGTAAAACGGCAGAGTCGATTATTAAAGGAAGAAATAACAGGATATTTAAAAAAGCTTATCATTAACATGGTATACTAGGTTTTGTGAAAGTGAAGCCATATGTGACAACTTTGCGAGAGTTTGTTGAGGAGATAACAAGTAGGGCTGTTAAATGGAAATCCAATGGTGTTCTGTATATGGATTGCAGAAATGCGTTTGATAAGGTGCTACATAAATGTTAATTGCATAAGATAGGACCTCACTGTATTGGGGGTAATGTATTAGAATAGACTGAGGATTGGTTACCCACACCGGCTGTTGCTGAGGCCTCTCTTGGAGTACTATATACAATGTAATCTCCCATATTTAAGGAAGGATAAACCGGCATTGGAGGTTCACTAAGCTGCTTCGAGGATGAACAGGTTGACCTATCATGAGTAGATAGATTTTGTCCCTTATTGTAATGATGAATATCAGCAAATGCAGGAAGCACTGCACACGCACCAGCCAACAATTGCTCCGGGTGGTTGATGTCAGCGCGGACCATTGAAAGGACAGTGGGCGGAGCTGGAGGAGGTTGCTCCTCCAACCAATCAGAGTGTATGATGGGCGGAACTAGAATAAACCACGTGATCATCATCACCTGTGGAACAGATTCGCTCTAATCAATGCTCGGGAATATATGTAGCGAAAAGGTATGGAAAGGAAGAAATAAACAGCAGAAAACGGGATAAAAACTGTGTTGCTATGAGGGGAGAGGTTTTACAAACATATTGCACATGTCGGAAAACGCGAATTTGAACGTCCCAGTACAGTGTTTGCAATAAACGTGTAATCGCCTCAGTGTGGCTGCAGGCCTGAGTGAGTGCCGTTATCTTTATGGGCGGCAACGATTCACTGGACACATGCGCGGATGCTACCTTTGTTGGGGGCAAGGTTCAGCCCTGACATATGGGCAGCCTTCTCTGGTAGAGAGTCAAAGGGTAGGATTTATACAGAACCAGTCAAATGGATGCTTTGTTAGGGATTTGTTTTGTAATTCATTTGAATGATTTGAATGCCAACATAGGAGGATGAGTTAATGAGTTTACAGGTGATCTAAAATTGTAGGTATTGTGGACAGCAAAGAAGGTTACCTCAGAGTACAATGGGATATTGCTCAGATGTGGTTCAATTTAGATAAATGTGACGTGCTGCATTTTGGAAAGGCAAAAAAGGGCATTACTTATACACTTAATGGTAAGTTCCAGGAGAGTCTTGTGGAACAAAGAGACCTTGGAGTGCAGGTTCACAGCTCTTTGCAAGTTGAGTCGCAGGTAGATAGGATAGCGAAGAAGGTGTTCTGTCTATTTTCCTTTATTGGTCAGAGCATTGAATATAGCAGTTGCGAGGTCATGTTGCTGCTATAAAGGACATTGGTTCAGCCACTTTTGGAATATTATGTGCAATTCTGCCTTCCCTCCTTTTAGAAGGTTGCTGTGAATCTTGAAAGATTTCAGAAAAAAATTACAAGGATGTTGCCAGGGTTGGAGGAATTGAGCGACAGGTAGAGACATAAAAGTCGGGGGCTGTTTTCGCTTGAGTGCCATAGGCTGAGCGGTGATTTTAGAGAGATTTTTAAATTCATGAGGGGCATGGATAGGGTAAATGGACAAGTGTATTCCCTGGAGTGGAGGTGTCCAGTGGAGGGCATTGGTTTAGGGTGAAAGTGGAAATAATCAAAGGGACCTTAAGGGCAACTCTTTCATGTATTGAGTGGAATGAGCTGCCAGAGGAAGTGGTGGAGGCTGGTACAATTAAAACATATAAAGGCATCTAAATAGATATATGAAGAGGAAGCATTTACAGGGATATGGGGCAAGTGCTGGCAAATGGAAATAGATTAAGTTAGGATATATGGTTGGCATGGATGAGTTGGACGGAAAGGTCTGTTTTGGCGCTATGCATCTCTATCACTATGGAATTAAAACAGCTAATAGTGCTCTGGTTCACCTCTGGGCTCCCTAATAATAACTTTGTTTATAGCGAGCTTCCTCAGTCTTTAACAATGGGTGTATTTTTGACCTGTTTAGTACTTTACGATCATTTTTACAGACCATTTTGTAAATGAATTTTTCACTTGCGCCCAGCCCCTGACCATGTGCTGCTCTGAGAAAGTGTCCAGCCTGAAAACTTGTCTTTAAACATTTACAATAAAATGTAATACTGAATTATAGAACACATTTACTGCACTAGAAAATAGACAGGCAGGAAGGTTCCGAAAAACGGGGGAATCTCAAGGAATGCATAAGATAGGGACATTTGGGTTCAGCAAGTGATAACAGAATGCTGTAAGGCAATTAAAAACATTTACCTGAGCATCGGTGAATCTGTGCGAACAGGACACCAAGTGATAACAGGTACTATCAAAAGCTTTGTAATTAACGGTTGGATCTTGTTCACTATAATGGATTGTTATTTCCCCTTGCCAGCGGGGCAGACACAGAGAGATAATAAACTTCGCTGACTTAAAAGTTCAATAGGACATGAGCGAGAGAGAGAGAGAGAGAGAGAGAGAGAGAGAGAGAGAGAGAGAGAGAGAGAGAGAGAGAGAGAGAGAAAGACCATTTTAGAGCTGAGGCTGTTGAATCCAGTCGAAAATTAACTCTTTGTGCTTATCTGTTTTGGTTTGTATTCCATTGCATTTTGAGACTTTTTGAAGATTTTGAGTAGCCATTATGAAATGCAAACTCAGTAAAACTAAATATTGATAAAACTTTAACTTGCTTTAACTTACTGCACTGTCAATTCTAACCAATAAGATCTTATGTCTTGTTTGAATTTGAATCACAGACTTGAAAAGAAGGCATGTTTAATTCAAGACAAATGAATCGTTTTAAATATAACCTTGCAGTAACATTTTAGCATTAGGTACAGATGATTATGTGTTTAAGATAAAAAAGTAGTAATCTGCTCCGAGCTTAAATTTATTCTCAACCTAAAATTGAAGAGGTTCTGGCACAATCTGTCGGGAAGCCATTTTATGGTCAAACGTTTGTCCTCCTTGCCACGAAGCCATTTTGTAAAACAATGATATCAGACATGCGAGCTGTGCAAGGTGTATCTCCCACTTAATTTAGACTGGTACTTTTTTTGTAGGAACTTCTCGCCAGCAGAAGCCTAAATCGCCCGGAATTGCTTTTCCCACTTGATAGATATCTCAAGGCCTGTAGGAGTGATCAGTCAAGTGCACACAGACCTGTCAACTAACTTTTCTTCCCTACGAATTATTGTCTTTCTCTGTTGTCTGTCTAATTAAGAAAATGCAATGATTTTGTAAATTTTTATTTGAATAAAATCACTTTCTATCAGTACATCGGACTAACCTGCTGGCGTAATTGACGACCTGTTATCCTACTCTCCTCGGTTATTAGAATCGACATGGTTTAGCTTATAGGTATCAGTGTTATGTTGTAATAGTGATACTATTAGTGAATAAAGGGGATGACTAAAATTAAACTAAATTGTCTGTAAGTGGCTTTTATTCCAGACTTCAAAGAGTATGATCTCCAGGATGAACCAAGAGAGAGGCTTTACCGGTTTTAGTGCACAAGCGATTCCCTGGGCCATCTCAACTCTGTACTTTAACAGCTCTATTATCAGATTAATATTTTCCAGAATACCTTTGACAGTAAAGAATTCTTTTTTTTTGTCCAATAAGGAAGTATCATTTTCTTCCATTTCTAACTGTCAAATTCTGCAATATTTTCATTACCTGTAATCCACTTTGCACTCCTTGAAGCATCAACTGTGTTTGTCCTTACAGAGATACAAGTGATTAATGTCAAAGTCCTGTTGCCTGTGGAGAGGGTGAAGTTTGACTTTCTTGTACTGCTGCAGTATGTATGGTGAAGGTGCTCCCACAATGCAGTTGGGTAAGAGGCATTGCAGATCATTCACTTAACGACAGTGAAGATTTGAAGGTAATTCCCAATCAACAACAGTTTTTATTTTTATTAGCATGCTTATAATTTCACAAAAATATTATTAAAAACTTGAGACATAAGACCAAACATGGAAATATTATGTCAGTTGGCCAAAAGCATTGCCAAATAAACACGTTTTGAGGAATACCTTAAAGGAGGAAAGCAGACGAGTGAGGTTTTGGCTGTGAATTTCAGACCTTGTTGCTTTGACAGCTGTAGGTACAGCCACACAGGTGAAGTAATGAATTGACACATCATTGGGAGTCTCGAACACATTGGGTTGTCGAGGTGTCCAATGGTGTGTGGTGCAGGGAGCTCGGGATGTTCAAGGCAGAGAGTTTTAAATTAGATTACTTACAGTGTGGAAACAGACCCTTTGGCCCAAGAAGTCCACACCGACCCGCCACCCACCCAGACCCATTCCCCTAACACTACGGGCAATTTAGCATGGCCAATTCACCTAACCTGCACATTTTTGGATTGTGGGAGGAAACCGCAGCACCCGGAGGAAACCCACGCAGACACGGGGAGAATGTGCAAACTCCACACAGAGAGTCGCCAGAGGCGGGAATTGAACGCAGGTCTCTGGCGCTGTGAGGCAGCAGTGCGAACCACTGTGCCACCGTGCCACCCACGCTTATTGTAGCTTATAAATGGGAGACCTTTGATGAATGAATATGTTTTGGTAGAACTAAGTACTTGGGCGGCAGAGTTTTAGATTTTCTTGAGATTACAGTGAGGTTGAAGGTGAGAGGCTGACCAGGAGTGTGTTTGGATAAATAATTCTGGAGATAACACGAGCATGGATGAGAGTTTCAGTATATAAGCTGAGACAAGGGTGGAAGCAGCGAGAAACAGTGGTTTTGGAACGGAACTGGCCTGTCACTCTCACCTCACCTCTGGGATTCAGTTGGTTGTCAGGTTGAGTCCAGGTGGTAATGCAATCGGAAGCTGACTGGGCCTGGTGGAACCTAAAATGAGTGTCACTCAGCTGTTTGTTGCTGAACAGCTGCTGCTTGATAGCCCTTTTCATGACACCTTGCATCACTTTACTGCTGATTGTGTGTGGACTGAAGGAGTTAAATTGTCTGGGTTGGATTGCCCTGTGTTTTTGTGTTGAACATGCCTGGGCAATGTTCCACATTGTTCATAGATGTCAGTACTGGAGCAGTACTCGGCTTGGTGGGTGGCAAGTTCTGGAGCACAGGCCATTGGTATATTTGCCTGTATTGATATCAGGGCCCATAGCCTTTGCACTATTTAACCATTTCTTGATGTTATTCGAACTGAATCGAACTGGCTTAAAAATCACATCTGCGAGGTGAGGAACCTTTGGAAAAGGCTGAGATGATCATCCTACTTTGCACTTCAGACTGCAGATTGCTGCAGATTCTGTTTTCTTTTCTGGTGCATGGATGTGTGAGGCCCCTCCATCAGTAAGGGTGGAGATATCTGTGATGCTTCATCCAGTGAGTTGTTTAATTGTCCATCACCGTTCACAACTGCGTGTGGCAAAACTACCGAGCTCAGATGTGATCCACTCGTTGTAGAATCACTTAGCTCTATCACATGCTGCTCATGCTGTTTGATAATCAAGTAGTCCTGTTTGGTAGCTTCACTAGGTTATTTCTCATTTTAAGATATGCCTGTTTCTGCTCATGGCATGTCCTCCTTTCCTGTCCATTGTGATGAGTGAATGCGGGATGTACAAACTCATGAGATTACAGATTGTGCTGAAGTACAATTCTACTGATGTTGATGTCCCACACTGCCTCATAGATACCCAGCTTGAATTCCTACATCTGTTCGAAGTCTATCCCATTTAACACAGTGATAGGGTATTCAACGCAAAGGAGGTTTTTCTCAACTTTAAGGCGAGACTTTGACAGCAAAAGTCAAAGTGTGAAGATCGCTCTTACTGATATTGTCATGGACAGATGTATCTGAAGCTGGTCAATTCGTAACAATGAGCTCAAGTACGTTTTTTCCCTCTTGCTGATTCCATCACCACTCGCTGCAGACTCAGTTGAGCAACTATATCCTTTAGGAACTGAACAGCTCAATCACTAATTCTGTTGCTGAGCTGGTCTCGATGGTGGACAATGAAATCCTGTGCACAGAGTATATTTGACACCATTTTACTTCTTCAGTGCTTCCCCCAAACGTTGTTCAACAAGAAAGAGAACTGATTCATCAGCCGAGAGAGGACGGTACGTGGTAAGTCGCAAGAGCAATGAGACTTCCTGGTGTCCGGTCTTAATGCTGAGTACTGCCAGGACTTTAGTTGTACGTTTTACTATTCTAGGTGAGAAGTTAAATACATCAGGTTTGTTTGCTCATTTTAAATATCTCTAACCCAGGTTTTATTTCTTTGTGAAACACTGTCCATCATCCTGTCTCCTCCATCCTCCCTCCAACAACAAGAGTTTGGAGCACATGGAGTTTCTTTGTCACTAACATTGAGATAATCTAATCATCTGCCTCTGCTGCTTCCCTTCCTCCCACTAGCCCACCGAGGTAAACTGCCTCACTTGGTGCTCCTGGTTTTTGTCTTAATATTACGTCTTTCTCCATTCTCTTGTCATGCCTTCTCAGAGCTCATCGTGACCCTTCAGACATTCCAACTGTCTGTTTCTTCCTCCTCCTCATTACTCCCCTTTGCTGATTCACAGATATTGCTCCTTGTTCTGTCTGTCTGTCTTTCCTGGTTATGTCCTTCTCACCCATTCTATGAAAAACTCATATTTTTCCTCACTGTCATTGGAAAAGCTTGCTCAATCTCCAGTCTCCCATTCCTTTCTGAATTCCTTGTATTTGGTGTCGCGCCAGAATCTATCCTTGGTCCCTTCTGTCCTACTTACATACTGCCAGGAGAGGAGCTCAATCTCCTCACTGACGGGGAGGCTCTTGCTCTCTGTAACTTCAATTACTGCGAGCTTCTTGCTCCCTTTAAACTTCAAATAGCGGGAGCCTCTTGCATTCAATAAATCTGAAATAGCAGGAGCATCTTGCTTCCTATAAACTACAAATACCAGCAGCTTTTGGATGCCAATGAACTTCAAATACCAGGAGCTTCTTGCTCTCTGTAACTTCAAATGCTAGGTGCCTCTTGCTCCCTATAAACTTTAAATACCGGGATGCTCTGGCTCCCTATAAACTTCAAATATCAGCACACTCTTGATCTCAAAGAACTTCAAATACCGGGACCCTCTTGCTCCCTATAAAATTCAATTACAGGGAGTTTCTTGCTTTCTATTAACTTCAATTACCCGGAGCCTCTTGATTCCTATAAAAGTCAGATGCCAGCAGCCTCTTGATCCAAGTAAAATTCAAATACCTGGAGCCTCTTACTCCTTATAAAATTCAAATACCTGGAGCCTCTTACTCCTTATAAAATTCAAATACCGGGAGACTCTTGCTTTCTAAAAACATCAAAAGGCAGGAGCATCTTCCTCCCGATAAACTACAAATACGGGGAGCCTCTTGCTCCATATAAACGGCAAATTCCGGGAGCCTTTGCTCCCTGTATTCTTTAAATACAAGAAACCTCTTGTTCCCTACAACTTGAAATTCCAGGAGCCTCTTGCTCCCTATAAATTTCAAATACCAGGAGCCACTTGCACTTTATAACTTCGAATGACAGTTGCCTCGCGCTCCCTGTAAACTTCAAATACAAGGAGCCGCTTTCTCCCTATATCTTCAAATACCAGTGCCTCTTGTTGCCTATAAACTTCAAATACCAGGAGCCGCTTTCTCCCTATAAACTTGTCATACCAGCCTTTCTTCCTATAACTTCAAATACTAAATGCCTTTTGCTCCCTATAAACCTCAAATACCAGAAGCCACTGGCTCCCTATAAACATCAAATACAATGAGCATTTGCTCCCTACAAACTTCAAATAACAAGAGCCTCTTGCTCCCTATAAACTTCAAATACCAGGAGCCTCTTGCTCCCTATAACTTCGTATACCATAGGCCTCTTGCTCACTATAACTTCAAATGCTGGGTGCCTCCAGCTGCCAATAAACTTCACATACCAGAACCCTCATGCTCCCTATAAACCTGAAATACTGAGAGACTCTTGCTTCCTATAAATCTCAAATACCCTGACCCTCTTGCTCCCTATAAAATTCAAATACCAGGGACCCCTTGCTCCCTGTAACTTCAAGTAGCAGGAGATTCTTGCGCCCTGTATCTTCAAATACCAGGAGCCTCTTGCTCCCTATAAACATCAAATACCGGAAGCCTTTTCCTTCTATAATGTACAAATACCAGGAGACTCTTGCTCCCGATAATGTTAAATACCGGAAACCTCTGAACCTCTGCCCTTCTGAACCCACTGGCACTGTCATTT
This sequence comes from Chiloscyllium punctatum, assembly GCF_047496795.1. Taxonomy (NCBI): domain Eukaryota; kingdom Metazoa; phylum Chordata; class Chondrichthyes; order Orectolobiformes; family Hemiscylliidae; genus Chiloscyllium; species Chiloscyllium punctatum. Next base: position 55,465,918 of record NC_092765.1, read on the forward strand.
TCTGTGTCCCACTCCATTACAGTGAAAACACCTGAGGCCTTTCATCTCCTGTCCAACTCCTGGGATTCTTTATCCTGTGGGAAAATCAAACCAGTGTGCTCTCTCCTCTGGGTTTCGTAATGTAGGATCTTCTGTTCTCCCAACTTCTATCTGTCACTGGATGAAATTCTGGCCAGAAGCTTGGCTTGTGCACCAACACGTACTCCTCTGCTAATCCTGCTGCTCTCCTCACTTCCTGAACTTTCTGTAACCCCACGTGAATTCTTACCATCACGAGAAGCAGGCGAAGGCAAAGGCGGTCTGTACTAAACTATTTCTCTGATATCATTCTGTTTCTTTATTTGCTCCATTTCCATGAACCCGTTGATGCATTGCCGGGGAATCCAAGCCCAACCAGAAGGATTTCAGGACTCCCTTCCTGCACCCACCCAATGACCCAGCTCTCTCTTCGATTTCAATGCTCCTTCAAATCTACCTCTTCATATAAATTATTGTCACCTGACCCAATATCACATTCAGTGAAACAACATTAACCCTGTTTAATTTGTCATGAAAAAGGTCTTTTTAAGTATATTTGCGGACTGTGTTGTGTTAAAGTGCACGGTGATGTTGCTATCATGGTGAGTTTAGATGTCTTCCAAGCAGGTGACCTGGGTTAGATTCCTGGCAATCTCAAATTGAGATTTTTTTACAATAATCATTGGAAACCCCCCCCCAAAAAAGGAATTGGATCATTTTGAAAATACATTTGGATTTTATTCCAAGACAATAAAATGCAAAGCAGGAGTAGACAAAGGCAGACTAGATGAAACTCTTTACCTGCTGCATTCTCTCACACCTTCTTCCTCACTCCTTCTGCATTCTAATCCCACTGAGATGGTTCTGGCTGTGCTCCATCCCTGGTGGAGGTATGCCCTGGGTAGAGGAACCTGGGACTTGGGCAGAGAATGGGCTCTGAGTGAGAGACTTGCGGATGTGTCAAACTGGTTCTGGCAGCCATTGTCCCTTTCACCGTGTGCACTGCGCAAGGGGTGAGTATCGGTTTGTTTTTGTCTGTCTGTGTCTGAGAGTGTAAGGAGTGTTTGAATCTCAATCCAAGTTTTGACCTTTTAACCTCACCCCCTCCCTGAACCAGCCCCTCCTAAAGCAAGCCCCTGGAGCAGAGTCTGTCCCAAATGGGCGAGAGGAAATGTGAGAGACCACCAAGAGAGCTCAGACCAACTGAAATGGTGAATATCACCTCTTTAATCTCGCCACATCTTTCCTGTCTGATTTTTCCTCTTTTCCCTCTCTCTGTCTCTCTCTTTGCCTCTGATTCTCACTCACTGTCTGTATCATTCCATCGCTCTCTCTCCCTCTCAACCTTTCTCTCTCACATTATCTTTCTCTCTCTCTCCTGACAGACTCTCCGTTTTTCTTTTTCTCTCTTCCTTCTTCTTTTGTCTCTGTTCTTTCCCACTTTCTTGCTTTCTTTCTTCTTCTCTCATTCTCTCTCTGTCTTTCCCTATCTTCTTGATATCTGTATTTCAATCCTGAATCTGCACCCCAACCCCCCTTCAATTTTGGACAAACCCCGTCCCCCATCCCCAATGCAAATACGGCCCCTGTCTAATTGCCTTCCCCTGTGCAGCTCCATCTATCTTGAACTGTCCCTATGTAGTTCCTCCATTACACACCCATTGCATATAAAAGCCCTTTGGTATCTCCGTCCATCAACAATATCCTTGCCCCGTGCTGTGCCCAGCCTCTGGTCTGGAGGACAATGTGAGCGTGTGCAGAGACTAATGCGTCTTTTGACTGCGTACCATAATGTCATGAAATCATAGATTCATACAGCACGGAGACAGACCCTTCAGACCAACCAGGCCACACCGACCATGTGCCAAAACTAAAATATTCCCACCTGCCTATGCTTGGCCCATGTCCCTCCAAACCTTTCCTATTCGTGAACTTATCCAGATGTATCTTAAACGTTGTTATGATACCTGCATCCATCACTTCCTCTGGCAGTTCATTCTAAACCGAAACTACTAAAAATATTGGCCCTCATGCCGTTTTTCAATCTTTCTCCTCTTCCTTAAAAATATCCCCCTTGGGTTTGAACTCCCCACCTGAGGGAAAAGACCCTTGTAATTCACCTTATCTATGCACCTCAAGGTTTTTTAAACATCAATGAGGTCACTCCTCAACCTCCAATACAACAGTGAAAAAGTCCTCACCTTTCCAGTCCATGTTTATATCTGAAACCCTCCATAACTTGGCAGCATCTTGGTAAATCTTTACTGAACCCTCTCTTGTTTAAAAATATCCTTCCTATCAGAGGATGATGAGAATTGCATACATTAAACCAGAAGGATCCTCACTAATGCCCTGTAGAAGTTCAATATAATGTCAATTCTGACATTGCACAGACCTGTGAGTAAAGAGGTAATGAAGGCAAGTGTGTTAAATACCTCCTTAGCTACCCTGTCTACCTGTGATGCAAACTTCAAAGAAATATGTCCCTGGTCCCCGAGGTCTTTCCGCTCTGCAACACTACCCAGGGCCCGACCATTAAGTCCTGTCCTTGGTTGTATTACCACAATGCAATACCTCACCTGTATCCAAATTAAATTCCATCTGCCATCCTTTAGCCCAATTGATCAAGATCTCCTTGCAATCTCGGGTAACATTCTTCACTGTCTGTTTCACCAATTTTGGTGTCGTCCACAAACTTATTAACCATGCCTCGCATATTCTCATCAAAATCGTTCATTTCAATGACTAACAGAAGTGGAGCCATTTCCGGTCCCTATTGAAAACTGCTGGTCACAGGCCTCCAGTCTGAAAAATAATGATCCACCATAACCTGCTGTCTTCTACCGTCAAGCCAATTACATATCCAATTGGCAAGCGCACCCCGAATCCCATGTGATCGAGCTTTACTACTTAGTCCAACATGCAGAACCTTGTCAAAGGCTTTGCTAAAGGCCAAGCAAACACCATCTACCACTCTGTCCTCATTGGTTTTTGTTACTTCCTAAAAACAAACGTAACTAAGTGTGTCAGACATGATTTTCCTCACACATAACCATACTGACCATCTCTAATCAATTCTTTCCTCTCCACCCTGTGTAAATTCTATCTTTCAGAATCATCTCCAAAAACGTGCCCACCACCGAAGTGAGACTCACGGGTTGATCGTTCCCAGGCTTCTGCTCACATCCCTTCTTAAAAAATGGCACATTAGTCACACCACAGTCCTCCAATTCTTCACCTGTGTTTATTGATGATACATATATTTCTGGTAGGGGCCCTGCAATTTTCTCCCTAACTTCCCACAGTGTCCTGCGACACACTTGATCACGTCCTGGAGGTATACCTACTTTTATGTTTTTTTAAGATCTCCAGCACTTCCTCTTCAGAACTGTAAACTGTTTCTAAAACGTCAGTATCTATATCCCTGATTTTTCTCGCATCCAATTCCTTCCCAATAGTAAAACAGAATTATCCATTTATATCCCTCACATTTCTTGAGGTTCAACACAAAGACAACCCCGTTGATCTTTAAGGGGACCTATCTCTCTCCAGTTGCTCCCCCATTCTTAACGTATTTACAGAATCTCTTTGGTTTATCTTTACCTTATTGCAAGGCTACCTCCTATCCCCACATTGCCTTCCTCATTTTCTTCTTAAGGATGTCTCTTCACTCTGTATACTCTTCAAGACATTCAGTTCATCCCAATTATCTCTCTGATAGTTTTTTTTATTCTTAACTTGAACTTCAATATCTTTATTCGTCCATTGCTCGCTAATCTTGCCAGCCATGCCTTTCACCCTAACAGGAACAGAATGTTTCTGGACTCTTGTTATCACACTTTTGAAGGCCTCCCACTTGTCAGTCATCCTTTTACCTGCGAACAGAGTCGTGAGTGTGGTGCTGGAAAAGCGCAGCAAGTCAGGCAGCATCCCACGAGTAGGAAACCTGCTGTGCTTTTCCAATACCACCCTTGCGACTCTGATCTCCAGCATTTGCATCCTCACTTCCTCCTCGTTCATTTTACCTGTGACCAGTCTACTCCAATCAACTTTTGAAAGTTCTTGTTTCATACTTTTAAAATTTGCCTTACTCTAATTAAGAACTTTAACTTTCATGGAAGACCTGTGCCATTCCATAACTATATTAAAACTGATAGTTTTATGATCACTGCTCCTAAAGTGTTCCTTGACTAACACTCAGTCACTTGGTCTGTCTTATTTCCCAAGAGAAGTTCGGTTTTGATCCTTTTCTAGTAGGAACATTTATATCTTGACAAAGGAAATTTTCTTGCAATTTAACAAATCCTTCACCGTCAAAACATTTTAACACTCTGGCAATCTGAATCAATGTTTAGAAAATTTAAATCCCTTACTATTCCAAACTTTTCATTCTGACATACATTTAAGATCTCTCTATATATTTGCTTCTCAATTGCCCTCTGACTGCTGGGGAGCCGATAGTACAATCCTATCAAGGTGATCATCCCTTTCTTATTTCTAACTTCAACTCATATATTTTCATGAAATGGTCCCTCAGAAATATTTTCTCAAATTCCAGTCGTAATACTTTCCTAAATCAAAAATGCAACACTCCTCTTGCCTCTCTTTATATCTTTCTGAGAAAACCCTAAAACAGAACATAGAACTGCCAGTCTTTTCCATTCCTCAAGAGAAAGTGAGGACTGCAGACGCTGGAGATCAAAACATGTGGTGCTGGAAAAGCACAGCCGGTTAGGCAGAACCAACATTTCAAGTATAAGCTCTTCACCAGGAATGGGAGGATGGCCCAAAGGGATCTGAGACTTAAATGGGACGGGTCTGGGAATGTGATCGGTAGATGGAGGAGGGTGGAGCAGATAAGTGGGAAGGAAGATGGACCTGTCGGACAGTTCGAGAGGGTGGTGCCTGGTTGGATGTTTGGCTCTGGGATAAAGAGGGGGGAGGTGAAATGAAGAAGCTGGTGGAATCTACATTGATCCCATGTGGTTGGATGGTCCCAAGGCGGAAAATAACGTCTTCTTCCTCCAGATATCGGGTGGCTGGAGTTTGGCAGTGGAGGTGGTCCAGTACTGGCATGTCCTTTTCAGAGTAGGGGTGGGGGGAGTTTTCCAAACTCTAACCACCTTGTTGTAGAAAGCCTCATCTTCTACCTTGGGCCCCTCCAACCACAAGGGATCAATGTAGATTTCCTTGGTTTCTTCATTCTCCCCAACACCTTATCCCAGATCCGACATTCCAACTGGGCACACCCCTCTTGAACTGTCCTACCTGTCCATCTTCCTTCCCACATATCTCACTCCACCCTCCTTTCTGACCTATCACCGTTACCCGTCTCCTCCATCGACCTATACATTCCCAGCTACCTTGCCACCAGACCGAGATCCCTTCCATTTATATCTCCCTTGGGCCATCCCCTCATTTCTGGTGAAGAGCTATTCTCCTGCTCCTTGGATGCTGCCTGACCGGCAGTACTTTTCCAGCACCCCGCTTGTCGACTCTTCTCCATTCCTCCGCTAAGTTCTGTAATAGCGATGAAATCCCAGTCCCAAGTTCCCTTACATGCCCTCAGTCCATCAGCCTTATCACTAAGGCCTCTTAAATTGAAATAAATGCAGTTTAAGTGTTCAGAGTTTCTCTGTTCTGACTTGTTCTTGTCAGTCTTTTCTAAATATCTTGCTGTTTTCTGATTCATAATCATTGTCAACTTTCTTTCCATTTTCAATGTTCCTTAGGAAGCCCCCACCCACCTATCTAAAAATTTACAAGTTCGTAATATAGAACTGGCAAATCTCCCCACCAGCATATTGGTCCCCTTATAGTTCAGGCAAACCCCATCCTTTTTAAATCTCTTCTGTCTGAGAAAAGATGTTACCGATCCAAAAAAGTGAATCCCTGTACATTGCAGCACCTCGTCAACCATTGATTTATCTGCCCTATCCTCTTATTCCTTCACTCATTAGAATTTCGCACCAGAAGTAAAGTAGAGATTACTACTTTTGATATTCTGTATATTAACCTTCTACATCACCTCTTACACTCACTCTGTAATGCTTCAACCCTTTCTTGAACAATGTCATTCCTATCAATGTGTACAACAACTTCCAGCTTCTCACTCTCCCCTTTGACAATCTGCTTCAAACATTTTGAGACATCCTTCACCCTGGCACCAGAAAAGCAACGTACTATCCTCGATTCAAACTCACTACTGCAGATCCTCCTGTCCGTGCCCCTCACAGGTGAGTTCCCAAAAATTATTAATCTTTTAAATCTTGACAAACCTATTTAACATAAAATTCATTTTTGGTGCCCAAGATCTGACCACCATTCCTATTTTTCCCATTCAATGATACCCAACACGGAATATCTGTTTGAGAGAGGAATATCCATAGGAGATTTCGAAACCACCTTCATACCCTTCCTGACGGGCAGTTATCGATCTGAATGATCGTGCTATGATTACATACCTCAAAATCTAGCAGTCATCACACCTCAATGTCTCTTGCAGGCTGTCAGTAATATTAATCCAAAAAAGAAGAAGCTGTCAGTAGCACCTTATATATAAAATTAAATAACTTTCCTTTCCCAGAGAATTAAAATGAAGCATGCAATAAAAGGTAAAAACATTAAAAAGATATCAAACACTTAACTGAACAAATGAAAAAAAAAACAATTCCTTCTAAAATAATCCACCATTCCGTTTTCACTGTCCGTATAGAAAAAAACTCTCCAGAGCGATCCATATGCAGGCCGCTCCTTAAGCTCCATGTATAAACAACCTGTCTCCCTTCATCTACCTTTTTAACGTTTGTTTTTCTCAAAACTTACCCACCACTGACAGCAGACACACAGATCGATAGTTCCCCAGCTTTTCCCTACCATCTTTCTTAAATAATAGCATGATGGTAGCCACTGTCCAGTCTTCTGGCACCTCAGCCTTGGCTGTCAATTATACGGATATCTCAGCTGAATGCCCAGCACTGTGTTCCACAACTCCCTCACAGTCTGACATTTTACAAAATCACAGCATAATTTTATTCCAGATTGTTTGATGGGAAGTCAACAAACAGTCCGCCTTCCATCCACTTCTAACCTACACGATGGAGACAGCAGATACTGGTATGTGGGAGGGTCTGGTCAAACCACTAACCCTGAAGAATACTTCGAGAAGAATTAATCTTCCAGAAACAATGACGCAATGGATTTTGTTTGTCTCTATGTGACTCGACCAGCCATAACTCTCCTGTGGTATACAACAGCATGAAACAACCTAATAGCACGGAGAAAGTGAGGACTGCAGATGCTGGAGATCAGTATCGAGAGTGGGGTGCTGGAAAAGCACAGCAGGTCAGGCAGCATCTGAGGAGCAGGAGAATCAACATTTCGGGCATAAGCCCTTCATCAGGAAAGAGGCTTGTAGGCGAGGAGAGATAGATGGGAGGGGGCTGGGGGGTGGTGCTGGGGGGAAGGTAGCTGGGAAAGCGATAGGCAGATGAAGGCGAGGGAAAAGATGATAGGTCAGGGGGCTGTGGGGCGGAGCAGACAGATGAGAAAGATGATGGAGGGCGGTGCTGAGTTGGAGGCTTGGGACTGGGAAATGTGGGGGGAGGGTAAATGTGGAAACTGTTGAAATCCACACTTAACCCGAGTGGCTGTAGGCTCCCAAGGCAGAATATGATGCATTCGTCCTCCAGGGAACACTTCCCAAATTATAGCACTTGGAAAACATCTGAATGGTTTGAATAAGAAGGGTTGAGAGAGATAAGGGCCAAATGCTGACAAATGGGACCAGATCTCTTCAGGGTGGATGGCTTTAATGGAAGGGTCTGTTTCTGTGTTGTACACGTCTATGACTCGAAGTCATCAGTATAGAGAAAACCATGAGGCATGGTTATTGGTAGGTCATTTAGCTAAATGTTGAAAAATGTTTATGTCAAACCTGTGCCATTACTTAGTTAGTCTGCCCCATGCACTTCTCAGCTGTTATCGAATCATAGATGTCTACAGCATGGAAAAAAGACCCTTTATTTAAACCCATTCATGCTGAACAAATATCCAAAATGAATCTAGTCCCATTCACCAGCACTTGGCCCAAATTCCTCTAAACCCTTCCTATTAATATACCCATCCAGGTGCCTTTTAAATGTTGTAATTGTGCCTGCTTTCACCACTTCCTCTGGCAGCTCATTCCATACAGACATCACTCTCTGCAAGAAAATAACTGCCACTTAGGTCCCTTTGAAATCTTTCCCCTCTAACCTGGAAACTATGACCTCTAGTTTTGGACTCCTATCACCTGGGAAATAGTCATTGTCTATTTACTCTATCCTGGACACTCCTGATTTTGTAAATCCCTACAAGAGCACCCCTCAGCTTCTGACATTCCAAGGAAAATAGCCCCAACCTATTCAGCCTCTCCCGATAGCTCAAACCCTCCAACCCTGGCAACATCCTTGTAAATGTTTTCTGAACCATTTTATGTTTTACAACATCCTTCCTATCGGAGGAAGACCAGATTCGAAAGCAGCATTCCAATAGTGGGCTAACCAATGTCCTTCACAGCCACAACATGACATCCCAACTCCTATACACAATGCACTGACCAATAAAAGAAACATAGGAATGCTTTCCTTCTCAGGTTTTGTGTTTCTCCGTGCACCTACGTCTTGTACTTAGGTACCTTCGTATCTGAAATTGCACTTGATGATATTGTCACACATTTCACTGTACTCCTGTACTTGAGTACATGTGACAATAAAGCTTAAGTCTATATCTAAATACCTTCTTCACTCCCCTGTCTACCTATGACTCCATTTTCAAACATCTATGAACTACCACTCCAAGGTCTATTTGTTTAGCAACACTCCCCAGTTCTTTACCATTAACTGCATATGTCCCACCTTGACTTGCCTTTCCAAAATTCAACACCACACATTTACCTAAATTAAACTCTATCTGACACTCCCCAGCCCAGCAACCCATTTAATCAAAGTCTGTTGTACTCTGAGGGAAGCTTCTCTGATGTCCACTACACCTCTATTTTGGTGTCATCTCAAACTTACTAATTATCCCTTCCATGTTCACATCCAAATCATGTTTATAAATGACAAAAACTGATGGACCCAGCATCGATCACTTCTTCACACTGGTGGTCACAGGGCTCCAGTCTCGGAAGCAACCTTCTATCACCACCCTCTGTCTCCAACCTTCTGTATCCAATTGGCTAGTTCCCCTTGTCTTCCATCTGACCTAATCTTGCTCACCAATCTACCATGCAGAACTTTGTTGAACGACTTACCGAAGTACTTATAGATCATGTTCACCACTCTGCTGTCATCAATCCTCTTTGTTACCTCTTAGAAAAATTCAATTAAGTTAGTGAAACATGATTTCTCACACACAATGCCCCATGTTCACTATCCCTAATCTGCCCTTGCCTTTCCAAATATATGTAAATCCAGTCCCTCAGGATCCACTCTCAACATGTAACCCACCACCAATGTCAGACTCGCCGGTCTATAGTTCCCTTGTCTCTCCTTACCACTTTTCTTGAATAATGGCACCACATTAGCCAACCACCAGTCTTCTGGAACCTCACCTGCAACTACAGATGATACAAATATTTCAGCAAGGGGCAGAGCAATTACTTCTCTCGATTCTCACAGAGTTCAAGGTACACCTGAACAGTTCCTGTCCTGCACCTCCTCCTCTGTAATGTGGACATTTATCAAGACATCACTATTTATTTCCCCAAGTTCTCTCGATTCCATCATCTTCTTCACAATAAACACTTACGTAAAACATTTATTTAGCATCACCCATATCTCCTGTAGTACCACAGGTAGTCTTGCTGATCTTTAAAGGGCCCTATCCTCTACTGAATTACCTTTTTCTCCTTAATGTTATCCCTTTGGATTCTCCTTAACCCTGCTTGCCAACACTACCTCATGTCCCATTTTTGTCTTCCTGATTTTCCTCTTATATACACTTCTACTGTCTTTATACTCTTCTTGGGATTCTCTCGACCCCTGCTGTCGTCATCTGACAAATGCTTCTTGCTTATTCTTCAGCAAAAACCTCATTTTCTCTCATCATTCAGCATTCCATAAAGCTACCAGCCTTGCCCTTCACCCATATGGGAACATACTGTCCCTGGATTCTCGTTGTCTCAATTTTGAAAGCTTCCCATTTCCCAGCTGTCCCTTTACCTGCGAACATTTGTCAACAATTAACTTTTGAAAGTTCTTGTCTAATATCATACAAATTGACCTTCCAATAAATTTAGAACTTTAGCTTTTAGATCCGTTCTACCTTTCCAATCATTATTTTAAAACGAATGATTTATGGTTCCTGGCCCCAACGTGCACGCCCACTGTCACCTCAGTCACCTGCCCTGCCTTATCTCCAAAGAGTAGATCAAGTTTTGTTCCTTTAGAAAGTACATTCACAAACTGAATCAGAACATTTTCTTGTGCACGCTTAACAAATTCCTCTCCAACCAAGTCATTAACACTGTGGCAGTCTCTGTCTATGCTTTGGAAAGTTCAAATTCCCGAACATTACCAGCCTATTGTTCTTACAGATAATTGAGATCACCTTACAAATTTGCTTTTCAATTTCCCCTGACTATTTGGAATCCATAGTACAATTCGAATAAGGTGATTTTCCTTTTCTTATTTCTCTCTCCACTCTTGCCCCACTGCGCCCCACCCCCCACCTCCCATCCTTCCCCACCTCCACCCCCCCACCCCCCACCTTCAGTCATTCATCGACCATCTATGCCCTGGAACATTAAGCTGCCAGTCCTGTCCATCCCTGAGCCTCGGTTCTGTAATTGCTATGATATCCCAATCCCATGTTCCCAACCATGCCCTGAGTTCATCTGCCTTATCGGTTAGACCACTTGCATTGAAATAAATAGTTTAATTTATCACTCTTACCTCGCTATCTGCTTTTTTCCTGCCTGCCCAAGTATAATTGACTTGCCCCTTTTCCCAACTATACCAGTCTCAGGCTGATCCCTTTCATCAGTATTTCCCGCAGTGTCAATTCCATCCCCATTCCATAAACCCAAGCAGCTCGAGCAACTCTCCCCACCAGTATATTAGTCCACTTGCAATTCAGGTGCAACCTTTCCTTCTGATACAGGTCTCTTCTACCCCAGAACACATTCCTCTAGCCCCCTATTCCTACTCCCACTGGGACACGGCACTGGGAGTAATCCAGATATTACTGCTGTAGGAGAGACCACTGTCTCTGAGGCAAGAAGACTCTGAAGGCCTGTGCAATTCAGCAGGAACAGCAGTTTATTCCAGCGGGAATCGATTACAACCAGGAGAGGAACTCAAGACCATGACACAGGACAATCGAGCTCACACAGGACAACCGGCACAATACCATTCTTGCACTTTCTGGCATCAAAGTTATGTCAGTCTACAAATTAACTGTTCTTATGCAGTTGATCATATCAAGTCCACAAGTCAACCAACTGGGTGATGATTATATCAGGTCTGTAAATCAATTGGCCAAGCAGTTAATTCCATCAGGCCTGTAAATTAATTACATCCAATTAATAATTTAATTAACCCGGCATTTTGATTACATCAGGTCATCACACGGTGCCTGTTCGCTGATGTGGTCACTTGTTTATCTTGTAACCTTTGCCCCTGAATATCCTGTGATCTGCTGGGGTTCTGCCCTGCTCATCCATATCAGTTACTCATGACCAATGTCTCCGTGGGCTAGCTGGCGTGTTTCTACTGATGCAGAGAGTCAATCATCTTCAAACATCTTATTCTATGGGTTTGTGAGATATTGTACTGTATGTTTCGTTATTTTTATATTAAGGCCCTTTATTTGCCAACCCACTCACAATCGCTCGGTATTTACTCCTTCCACATTTCGTTCAGTCATTCAGCAAACTGTGGTCTCCCCACTCCCCAGCGCACTATCTCACCCGAAACTGTGAAAAGATGAGAATACAAATCCCCCTCAGAACCATCTAACGGGACTTGAACTGCTTGCAGAACATCAAACAATTTGTCTCCATTAGCACGGACCTGTTAGATAGAGATTGAATGGAGTCTCTGTCCCCTTTAAGAAAGTTAGAAGATTGGGAAGGCTACAAAAATAAACACAGGATAACAAAGAGAGTAATAAGAAAGGAGAGGACCAAATATGAAGGTAGGCTAGTCAGTAATATTAGAAATGATAGTAAAAGTTTCTTTCAGTACGTAAGAAACAAACGGCAGGGAAAAGTAGACATTGGGCCACTTAAAACTGATGCTGGAAGCCTCGTGATGGGAGATAAGGAAATAGCAGGAGACCTTAACAAGTACTTTGCGTCAGTTTTCACAGTGGAAGAAAGGAGTAATATACCAACAATTAAAGGGAGTCAGGGGGCTGAGTTGAGTATGGTTGCCATTACAAAAGAGATAGTGCTAGAAAAGCTAAAATGTCTTAAAATTGATAAATCTCCTGGCCCCGATGGGATACACCCTAGAGTTATGAGAGAGGTGGCTGAGGAAATACCGGAGGCATTGGTTGAGATTTTTCAAGAGTCACTGGAGTCAGGGAAAGTCCCGGATGATTGGAAGATCGCTGTTGTAACCCCCTTGTTCAAGAAAGGATCAAGGCAAAAGATGGAAAATTATAGGCCAATTAGCCTCACCTCGGTCGTTGGTAAAATTCTAGAATCCATCATTAAGAATGAGGTTTCTAAATTCTTAGAAGAGCAGAGTCTGATTAGAACAAGTCAACATGGATTTAGTAAGGGGAGGTCATGCCTGACAAACCAGTTGGTATTCTTTGAAGAGGTGACAAGTATGTTAGATCAGGGAAACCCAGTGGATATGGTCTATCTAGACTTCCAAAAGGCCTTTGATGAAGTGCCACACGGTAGGCTGCTGAGCAAGGTGAGGGCCTATTGTGTTCGATGTGTGCTACTGGGATGGATTGAGGATTGGCTGTCTGACAGAAGGCAGAGAGTTAGGATAAAAGGTTCTTTTTCAGAATGGCAGCTGGTGTCAAGCGGTGTCCTGCAGAGTTCAGTGTTGGGGCCACAGCTTTTCGCATTATATTTTAATGATCTGGATGAAGGGACTGGGGGCATTCTCGCGACGTTTGCAGATGATACGAAGTTAGGTGGACAGGTAGGTAGTACTGAGGAAGTGGGGAGCCTACAGAAGGATCTAGATAGTTTGGGAGAGTGGTCCAGGAAATGGCTGATGGAATTCAACGTGAACAAATGCGACGTCTTGTACTTTGGCAAAAAGAATACAAGCATGAGCTACTTTCAAAACGGTGAGAAAATTCATAAAGCCAAAGTATAAAGGGATCTGGGAGTGCTAGTCGAGGATTCTCTAAAGGCCAACATGCAGGTTGTGTCCGTGATTAAGAAAGCGAATGCAGTGTTGATACTTATCTCAAGAGGGTTGGAATATAAAAGCACCGTTGTGCTACTAAGACTTTATAAAGCTCTGGTTAGGCCCCATTTGGAGTACTGTGTCCAGTTTTGGTCCCCACACCACAGGAAGTACATACTGGCAATGGAACGTTTCCAGCGGATATTCACACGGATGTTCCCTGGAATGGTTGGTCTGACATATGAGGAACGGCTGAGGATCCTGGGATTGTATTGTTTGGAGTTTAGAAGATTAAGGGGAGACTTAATAGAGATGTACAAGATAATACATGCCTTGGAAAGGGTGGACGCGAGGAAATTGTTTCCATTAGGTGAGGAGACTAGGACTGGTGGGGACAGACTTAAAATTAGAGGTGGTCAATTCAGAACAGAAATGCGGAGACATTTCTTCAGCCAGAGAGTGATGGACCTGTGGAATTCATTGCCGCAGAGTGCAGTGGAGGACGGGACGCTTCATGTCTTCAAGGCAGAGATTGATAGATTCTTGTTGTCTCGAGGAATTAAGGGCTATGGAGAAAATGCGGGTAAGTGGAGTTGAAGTGCCCATCAGCGATGATTGAATGGCGGAGTGGACTCGATGGGCCGAATGGCCTTACTTCCACTCCTATGTCTTATGGTCTTATGGTTTTACTGTCAAATCGCGCTTCCGTGAATTGGAATGAATGAGGGAGTAAACCGACAATAGGGAGTGAAATCTCAAAACCCATCCGTGGGAATCCGTTTACTAAGCCCTCTGATTTTATTAAATACATCTATAATTTCTGATTTGATTAAATCATATAAGCCTGATATTCTTTCGAAGATGACTCACATCCTCACCCCCTCCTACATCTACCCTCGGGGATCGACTTTTTAAGTTCCTGCCGAAATTCCTATTTTCTTTCCTCAGAACCTTGTCCTTTTCCCATCCTGTATCATGAGTTCCAATGTGTACAGCAACATACTGCTGGTCCCTCTCCCGTTTGGGAATATTCTGCCCCCTCTCTGAGATAGTTCTGAATTGTCTGTAGTGAGGGGATATTTTAATAATTGCTTGGATCCTGTTTGGAAGCTCTCGGGACAGATTTCAGATCCCATCATTGAATCACTCTTTATTGGAGGGACAGTGAGGTGCAGCAGCACTACATTTGAATCCAGGCCTTTCCGAAGCCGTTTTCAATGTATTTGGTCGGGCAGTGTGTTGGGAAGGCGACCCAACTGGTTACTGCAATTATTGAATTGAGTTGTGTACTCTGCTTATTGAAGTGAAAAATAGATAAATTGTCTTCAACTGAAAAAGATAGTTTGATCCGGATTGAGTATAAAATTGAAAGAAATCAAGATATGTTAACTCTTTATTGTAGAAAACATGAAACTGCCCTGCAGTATATTCCTCACAGACTAATCCAGCAACAATCGAACATAGTCACACTCACAGAATCCCACTTTACAGACAATATGGCTTTCCCAGTCTAGTGCACATGAAAGTTTGATTATTGAGTTTTACTTTTAAAAAGACACCTCCCCTGGATACTATTGAGAACAAAATGTCTTTGCAATCACATCTTCACAATTTCAGTCCCTTTCCAGTCAGATCACTACTCCGAACCCCTTGATTAGATTTCAGTCTATACCTCACTCCAGGATATTTACTGTTAGATATAGAAACTTGTTGGAAAGCAAAAGAAAGAAATTACTGGAGAAACGCAGCAGGTCAGGCAGCATCTGTGGGGGGGATAAGAGAATTACCATTGCTAATCCAGTGTCACTGGGTATTTGAAAAAGGGATCCCTTCCTCCCAGGAACTGAGACTTCTCTGAACTGTTTCCAATACAAGTATATCCTTTTTGTAAAGGAAAGCAAAACTGAATGCAATACTCAATATGTGGTCTGAACAGTGACTGCGCGGTTGTAAGACCTCCCTCCATTTATACATTACTCCCTGACACTAAAGTTCGATGTTCCATCTGACTACCGAATTCTTTGATGTATCTGTATACTACTCTTTTAGATTCCTGTACATGAACAGGCAAATCCTCCTCCTAAAGAATTCTGTCATCTGTCTCCTTTCAAATAATGTTCTGCTCTCTGTTATTCCTATCAATTAAAAAACCACATGCCTCAGCCACATTATACTCCAGCTTCCTTTTCCTTCCCATTTGCTCAACCCAGTAATTTAATGTGATTATAAATAGTTGAGGTCTCAGCATTGATCCATGTGACACTCCATTAGTTACCAGTCTGAAACTGAAGCCTTTATTCCGATTCACTGTTTCCTGGTAATCAGTCTTTCAGCTTCTACCCTGCTTATATATCATCTTTGGCAAAATGCAACAATATCTTATGTGGCATCTTTTACACGGCTTCTTGTAAGGAGCTTTATAAAATCATGAAGGGCCAGAGACAAGATGAATAGCCAAGGTCTTTTCCCCAGGGCAGGGGAGTCCAAAACCAAATGGCACAGGTTTAAGATGAGAGGGGAAAGATTTAAAAAGGACCTGAGGAGCAACATTTTCATGCAGAGAGGGTGTGTGTATGGAATGGTCTGCCAGAGAAAGTGGTCCAGGCAGGTACAATTACAACATTTCGGAGACATTTGGACAGGGACATGAATAGGAAAGATTTAAAGGGATAACTAAATATTGAACTGTTTCCAGAACACTGAAAGTAAATGTAATCTTGAACAACTCTATTACAATCCTTGTCTTGAATTGCACGTGAGAAAATCTATTTTACTGAATTTGCCTGCGCCAAGGATGTGTTTATGGGATGTTATGCTATTGGAGCAGTTGCTGTTTATGAGATAAATAACCCATTATCCTGCTAAGTTTTCCAATACTTATTCCAACGCTACTTTCCTTTGTCTGTAATGTGATTTTGATTTTATTGTCACGTGTAATCAGTACAAAGGTACAGGAATACAGTGAGAAGTGCATAATGTCACTACACAATGCGCTATCTTCGGGACAAATACCTCGTCATAGAATCTTAAGAAGAAGGTAGAAGCAAAGAACAATCTTAAATATTAACCTTTTTTTATTATTACAGTAATAATAGTGCTGAATAAAATATATGATGTCAGGAGTGTGATGGAATCCTTCACACTTGCCTTGATGGGTGCAGCTCCAACAACACTCAAGAAGCTTGACACCATCCAGGACCAAGCAACCCGCTTGATTGGCACCACATCTCCAAACATTCAATCCCTCCACCACCGGTGCTCAGGAGCAACAGTGTGTCTATCTACAAGATGCACTGCAGAAATTCACCAAAGATCTTTAGGCAGCACCTTCCAAACACACGACAGCTTCTATCTAGAAGGACAATGAGCAGCAAGTACCTGGGAACATCACCTGCAAGTTCCCCTCCAAGCCACTCACCACCCTGACTTGGAAATATACCGTTGTTCCTTCACAGTCGTTGGGTCAGAGTCCTGGAATTCCCTCCCTACCAGCATTTTGGGTCAACCACACCTGGCTGAGAGATGTCACACCGGGTCGAGAGATCCGTAGGCCGGGCTGAGAGATCACCACACCGGGCAGAGAGATAGATATGCCGGCCTGAGATAACACTATGCTGAGCTAAGAGATCCTCAGGCTGGTCAAAGTGATCACTATGCTCGGCTGAGAGATCATCACATCGGGCCGAGAGATCACCACGCTGGGCTGAGAGATCACCTTGTCGAGCTGAGATTTGGCCACACATGAATAGTTAAAAAATTCAGCATGTTGCTGTGCAGGGGGACCTGGGTGTCCTTGTGCATGAATCACAGAAGATTGGTCTGCAGGTGGAACAGGCTATTAATAAGGCAAATGGAATTTTGTCCTTCATTGCTAAAGGGATTGAATTTAAAAGCAGTGAGATTCTGTTGCAACTCTATAGGATGCTGGTGAGGACACAGTTGGAGTACTGCGTGCAGTTTTGGTCTCCTTGCGAAAGGATGGACTGGCACTGGAGGAGGTGCAGAGAAGGTTCACTAGGTTGATTTCAGAGTTGAGGGGTTTGGCTTCTGAGGAGAGACTGAGTAGACAGGGATTATATTCACTGGCCCCCATAATGTCTTCTCTAACCTCTTGCAGTGTTCTTGGATATATTGGACAGGACCAGGAGATTTATCCACCTTCGTACATTCTAATACAACCAACACCTTCTCTACTGTGAAACAATCTATCACCAAGATATCAGCACTAACTTCCACAAGTTCCCAATCTTCATGTCTTTGTCCATTGTAAACTTAGTGGAGAAATATTCATTGAGAAACTCACCCATCTCCTGTGGTTTTACACTTATATGTCTCTAGTTATTCTTTCTCCTTTTTATTTCAACAATCTCTTTGGTATTTAGTGGTTGTTTAAAAGCGCGAAGTGGCGATATGGGGAAGGTCTTGGCGAGGTGCTCATCCTCATTGATGATGTGTTGCAGGCTGTGAAGAACATGGTGTAGTCTTTTGGCTCCTGGGTATTACTGCACAATGAAGGGTACCCTGTCGGTTGCAGCATGTGTCTGTCTCCTGAGGAAGCCATTATGGTTTCTCGCTGCAGCACGTTGGAACTGGTGGTCGATCATATACCATTCTTATGAGCGCATCCTTGAGTTCAGGTTTGAACAAGACTTCTCCATACAGGGCCTCCAACCAACACGATACAACAGGCATATTGCCGACATTTCCTTCCACTGCCCCCATGGTGAGGAGTCACTGAAACAACTCCACAGTGATATCATTGATTTCATCCCATCATCAAACTCACCACGGAGAACTCTTTAGCATCTGTCTCATTCTTAGACACCTCACTGTACTGCCAACCCATGGATAACCTCAAAATGCTACACCTCTCTAGCTTCCTTCTGAAACATATTGAAACAGCCATCTCCTATGGACAAGCCCTATGCACACACAGGGTTTTTTGGATGAGGAGGAACGTGACAGACACTTGGAAGTACTCAAGGATGCCCTCATAAAAGGGTACGATGCTCAACTCATCGACCACCAGTTCCGACGTGCCACAGAGCGAGAAACCGTCATGACCTCCTCAGGAGACAGACACGAGCTGCAACTGACAGGGTACTCTTCATTGTCCAGTACTTCCTGGGAGCTGGAAGACTACACCATGTTCTTCACAGCCAGCAACACATTATCAATGGGGATGAGCACCTCATCAAGACCTTCCCTTCACCTTCACTTCTTACCTTTACATAACCACCAAACCTCAAACAAATCAATGTTCTCAGCAAACTGCCCGACTTTCAGGACAACACCATACAATCTTGTCACATTGAACGCTATAAGACGTATCAGAGTGTTGAACCGGATACCACCATTACCTGTGGGACACCACCCACCAGGTACATGGCAGATAATCATGTGACTCGGCCAACGTGGTCTATCTCCTCCACTGCAGGCAAAGATGCCCTGAGGCATGGTACACTGGCAAGACCAAGCAGAGGCTATGGCAATTGATGAATAGACACGACACAACAATCAACAGACAGGAGTGTTCCCTCCCAGTCGGAGAACACTTCTGCAATCCAGGGCTTTCGACCCTCAGACGTTTGGCTGACCATTCTCCAAGATGGACTTCAGGAAAGGCTACAACACAAAGTGGGCGAGCAGAGGTTGGTAGCCAAGTTTGGTACTCATGGGGGTGGCCTCAACTGAGACTTTGCGGTCATGTCATGCACCAGTTGACCCCACTGCACTACACGCACTCACTCACAAACACACACTCCTACAGACCCATACATTCATGCAGACCCTTTCACACACATAAGCTCTCTCTCATACGCTCATACATACACACCCACACTCACACATACACACACTTATACAGCTTCGACTTGTACAGTTTTAACACTCACACTCAGAGACATGCGCACACTCTCTCACGGACACTCAAACACCCCCTCCCCCCACCACGCACACACAAACATGCACACGCACGCACACACACACAAGAACACAAGTATGTGGGGCAATTTGTGCTTGCAAAATTACATTTTATTTTGCTCAAAATCCATGTGCGATTCTGAAAATCCTTTTTTTCAGAAAAAGAATCAGTCTGAACATCTGGGCACAGACAGCCTCACACAGGGTACCTCACACCTTCAATACATTACCTGAGCTGACATTGCATCTACTGGTAAAGTTCACTTGAGAAAATAACTTTAAAAAAAGTTCTGGGAATTTCATATGAAACAACTGAAAACAACATGGTCATTCAAAAAGATGAGAAAAAAAAACAATCCAGGTCTTTTTCAATATATAATTTCAGTTACATCACACTGTAAACTTTTGCAATAAATTCTGTGTCTTATGATCTTTTATTCCACAACCACCTGATGAAGGAGCAGCGCTCCAAAAGCTAGTGCTTCCAAATAAACCTGTTGGACTATCACCTGGTGTTGTGTGATTTTTAACGTTGCTCACCCCAATCCAACACCGGCAACTCCAAATCAGGATTGATGAAGACAGTGTGGGTCATCACTTTTTTTCATTTATATAAATGATTTGAATGTGAACATGGGAGGAAGAGTCAGTAATTTTGCAGATGACACCTGTGAGAAACAAAGCTTACACACTTCAATAATTGCAGTCCGAGACAAAATCTGAATCAGTAGTGTCCTTTATTTTACTCTTGCAAGAGGGTGTGATGCCCACTGTCTCCAAGGCAAGGGACACACACACTGAATACAATAAATACACGATATTTATATAATTTGGTCTTTTTTTCATTGCTCCTCCCCTGTTTACACCTTCCACTTCCCTAAGTTTGGCACCCATTACTCCTGTTTAACTCTTGCCTTATCCGGCCTTGTCTGTGACAAAATGCTTATTTCTGGCCTCACAAAGCCATTTGCTCTCATCCCACTGTGGGTCATTGTTAGGCATATTCTTTCTTCATCATTATCTACCCCATACATCTGTGCCTTTCCCCGAGGCCATACTGATCATTATGACCCTTTTAATTGGGGTTTGTTCCTGTGTTTCTGTAAAAGTGGGAAACAGATGTTTATACCTACTGTTTGTACAGGCGTATCTAGCTTAACTTCATCCCCTCACAACATCTTATCTGTTCGCCCATAATATCTACCATTGCTTTGCAGTCACGTTTCATTCTTGCATACAATTTTAGCTAATACCAAAACAATTATATATTTCCTCCACATAGTTTCCATTCTTATTGACTCAGCTCTTGGCTGAAACAATTACATACTGATGTGAGTTCATTTACTTTGTATAAGTAATTGTAATTGCAGAAGTAACACTACTTTTCCACAATATCCCACAATTTCCACTTTTTCTTTAATTGCCATTTGTTATCTTCTACAATTTTTATTTTCAGCATCGCCCCCGAAATTCGCAAGCATCATTCCGGAGATTTCATCCATCGTGGTCTCACTCATCCCCTCATTATTTAGTTGATAAAGCTCCTCTCCTTTATTCCCTTTTAGGGGCATCTGTTTCATTAAGACAGTCTCAATCAGTCTTTGGGTGAGCCCTCATATACAGGGTATGATACAACAGCCAATGGCCACCAATACCCCGGCTACTACTATCAGGGAAGTAAAGATAGAAACCACCACCCCCTTCCATTTTCCAAACCAGGATTCAAGCCATCCCGTGAGAGATGTGTCGACTCCTGAATTCTCAGCCAGTTCCTCTGCTAAGGTAGGCAATCCCCTTAAGGCCCGACTAATTGAACCATCAGGTGCAGTGTTATTAGGAATAAAGGTACAACAGCTTCCTCCTAACATCACACACACACACCCTTTTCCTGCTAAAATCATATCAAGGGCCATTCTGTTTTCCCATGCCATCTCACTTGTCGCATCAAGCTGTTCTGATATTCCTTTAACCACATCTCTTGTATAATTTATAAATCGCTGTTGATTATAGAAAATGTA
Source organism: Chiloscyllium punctatum (assembly GCF_047496795.1). Classification (NCBI taxonomy): domain Eukaryota; kingdom Metazoa; phylum Chordata; class Chondrichthyes; order Orectolobiformes; family Hemiscylliidae; genus Chiloscyllium; species Chiloscyllium punctatum. The sequence goes on from NC_092765.1 coordinate 55,487,237, forward strand.
ATTTATCCAATCTACATTTGTATTAATTGTTACCCACCAGAACTTAGCTGACTCAACGCCTGCTGCAATTTGGTTACGAGCCTTAAACTCATCAGGTATCCCCCCCCCGCCCCCAGGGTCTCCTATGGAATCGAGATGAAGCCTGTCATCAAAGTAAGTGTCCAACAGTAATCTCTTACCCCTCCCCTTTTTAGCTACTATCTTTTCCTTCTCGAATGCCAGGGTAAATGGAATTGCCAATTGTACAATTGCACACATCCATCTCCAATCCGGACTTAGCGTGGGTCTCAATATTTTGCCTCCACATTACCACCACAGATCCGCTCGGGGAACCTTTAGTGCTGAGGAGTTGCCTCCCTTCTCCGTTTCAGTCACGTACTTAATCTCTGTACATAATTTCAGCTCCCCCAAATCTCTAGTCCTAGTCTACCCACACACGACATGTGATTTCCAACTGCAGCGGAAAATGTGGAGGGGACTTTTGCATCTCTCTTCTCCAAGGGAGGGAACATCAGAGATAGGGACGGACAATTCCTATCATTCCATGCAGTTTTATCCTGTTACAGGGCTATTATACTTTTCATGCCCTTCCTGTCTCGCTTCAAGTGGAAAGGGAACCACCTGGGCTACTGGCCTACCGGAGGCGCCTGTTCAGACTTTTTACAGTATACTTTACCCATTCAAACCAGTCATTTGCATTCCCGTACCCAGTTTCTATTTCGATAGTCTGTTTCAAGTCCTTTACCTCTATAATTTTTGCTACTTTAGGGTAATTGGGAAGGGTGAAAGGTTGTACCTTATTATCGAGTAGTTCTACCCGTTTTCCCTGTCCTACGCTAATTCGAAAACTACAGCCCAAGAAATCATTCCCGTTTGCATTCATATCTATCCCAATTGTTTCATTTAATTATATCTCATCGGTGCCCCCCACCTACCCCCCCCCCCCCCACCCCCCAGCCAGAATTGCTTCCTGCCATGTGGTTTTCTTTATTGTTAGGTATATTGGGTTACACTTTTTATCGGGACAATCGCGAGCTGGTCGGAAGGGGGCCCGGTGTACTGTGACGAGACAATTATACCAAGTACCATCCCCAAGGCCATCCCCATAGGACTTAAGATGTATCTCTGCACTGCGCTACTATTTCTGATTATCTACATCCCCACAATTTACTAAGCTGCATGCATCAGCGTCTATCACTTGTGGATTCTCAGACTCAGGAACCGTTAATAATACATATGAAAATGATATTTGACAAAATCCCAATACTAAGAGGGCTAGCATCATAACTCTAAGCATTCGCAGTATTCTAAACATCATCTGAAGCACAAAAATACTTTATATACAATCCTGCAGATATAATCCCGCGCTCACATCGCCACTGTATAATCAGTTACTTAAAGTCTCTTTAGTCTGAGTTTCAGCAGATCTTGCATTGATTCGGCTGTCCAGACTTCTTCCTCAACTGGAGAGTCCACTGGCCCTTTGATCCGAGTGTAATGAGTCCAGCCTTTCTCCGCCGTCCTTATTGCCGTTTCGGTCAAAAGAGCCTGGTACGGCCATTTCCTGTCCGGCTGCAATTTAGTCTCTATCCATGATTTTACTAAGACCCAATCGCCCGGCTGGATGGGATGACAGTGAATTCAAGGGGTGTAGTCTGTGCCAATAAACCCTGTTTCCTGAGGAAAGACAAAGAAGAGGACAAGCCCAGTATATACTTCTTTAAAAACAAATCTTTAATTTCGGGAATTGGCAATTCTCCAGTCGTTCCCAGGTAAGGTAATCCAAATAAGATTTCAGAGGGGGTTAGTCCCAAATCTTTCCTTGGGGCTGTTCGTACTCGCAAGGGAGCAATAGGTAAACATTTGGTCTAAGGGAGTCTGGTTTCTATTACCAATTTAGAGAGCTGTCGTTTGAGTATTTGGTTCATTCTCTCAACCCTTCCCGATGATGGTGGGTGCCATGGAGTATGGAACACCCTGGAAATTCCCAACCCTTCTTGTGGTTCTGTTCGCCGAGCTGGGAATTTGTCTTGCAAACGTTTCGTCCCCTGTCCAGGTGACATCCTCAGTGCTTGGGAGCCTCCGGTGAAGCGCTTCTGTGCTGTTTCCTCTGGCATTTATAGTGGCCTGTCTCTGCTGCTTCCGGTTGTCATTTCCAGCTGTCCGCTGTAGTGGCCAGTATATTGGGTCCAGGTCGATGTGTTTGTTGATAGAGTCTGTGGATGACAGGCCACTATCAATGCCGGAGGAAACAGCACAGAAGCGCTTCACAGGAGGCTCCCAAGCACTGAGGATGTCACCTGGACAGGGGACGAAACGTTTGCAAGACAAATTCCTAGCTCGGCGAACAGAACCACAACAACGAGCACCCGAGCTACAAATCTTCTCCCAAACTTTGAATCCCAACCCTTTCATTACCCCCCGTAACACTTTAGAGGTAAAATGAGTTCCTTGGTCGGAATCTATACGGTTCACTAGCCCATATCGGGCAATTATGTACTCCAATATTGTTTTAGACACTCCACTCGCAGTGGCAGTAGCTAGGGGGCATGCCTCAACCCAACCAGATAAATGATCTACTATGACCAGCATATATTTTAGTCTTCCTACTCTGGGTAGTTCAGTATAATCTACTTGGATACTCTGGAAAGGTCTCAATCCCGGGTCTCTTCCTCCCGGGGCCTGTTTTCTCAAGACTCTCTTATTTACCTTTCTGCATATTACACATCGCTCACATATTTGTTTAGCAATTGTATATATTCCTTTATATACATATTCCCTAAGAACTAAAAGACACATTGCTTGTACTCCCCAATGACTGCCTTGGTATAGGACGGCCATCATCTCTCACATCATCATTTTGTTTAACATTTGCCTTCCATCAGGAAACATCCAATGCCCATCTTCTGTTTTTGCAACCTAAATCTCTAAGTTCTTTTTCTTCTCTTTCAGTAAATATAGGAGCTTCCCTAGGACCTGGGACAGGAGGTATTAGGGAATGAATCACCACTTCTTGTGGGTTCAGGGCGGGTTCCCAAGCCAATTCATTGGCTAATCTATTTCCCTTAAGTTCTGGTGCATTTCCTTAATGATGACCATTTACATGCACTACTGCTATTCCTCGGGGGAGTAATAGGGACTCCAAGACCCGTTTAATCAACTCCTCATGTACTAATTCCTTCCCCCGGCCATTGATCAGTTCTCTTTCCTGCCATATCTTTCCGAAAGTGTGCACAACACCAAATGCATATTTAGAGTCAGTGTATACTGTTCGCTCTTTATTTTCTAATGCCCTAAGGGCTCTTTCCAAAGCATAGAGTTCACAGGTCTGAGCTGACCACCCATTTGGCAAACTTCCTGCCTCCACCACAGTACCGTTTCTCCCGTCTACAACTGCATACTCATTATGTCTTTTCCCTTCAGTCACCCGGGATGATCCGTCTATAAACTATCAGGCTCCTGCATGAAGTGCAACATCCCTTAGGTCCATGCAGACCCTAGTTTGGTATTCTATAATGTCAAGTTCGTCGTGCCCTCGATCCTGAGGAGAATCTGCTTCCCCTTTCCAAAGAAAGGCAGCTGGATTTAAACAACTGTTTAAACAATCCTTTTCTATTAATATTGCCTCATATTTCAGAATCCGCGAGGCTGTCAACCATTGCCCAGATTTTTTGCTTAGGGTCGTTCTCACTTGGTGTGGGATGCTGACTATGAGGACTCCGCCAAATGTAAGCTTTCTGCTTACTGCCACCAACAGTGCAGTGGCAGCCACAGCCTGCACACACTCAGGCCACCCCTGGGATACTGGATCCAATAGCTTCGAAAGATATGCTACTGGCTGTTTCATTCCTCCCCATCTCTGGGTTAATACTCCCAAAGCCACTCCCTTACCTACGGTAGCAAAGAGGTGGAAAGGTTTATCTCGGGAAGGGAAGGCTAACACGGGGGCATGGATCAGATCTCTTTTAAGTTCCTCAACTAGTTATTTTTCCTCATCATCCCAACTGAGACATTCTGGTTCCTCCGCTAGTAGTTTGAGATACAATTTCTTAGTCTTCTGAGCATAGGAATCAATCCACAATCTGCAATATCCCGTTACACCAAAAGATTTATGTAACTCCCGGTTAGTTCTGGGCAGTGGCATCCCCACTCTTCCCTCTATCTGTTCCAGGCTTATCTTTCGCTTTTCCTCACTAACTTAATGTCCCAAATATTTCACTTCTTGCTCCACATATTGTAGTTTGTTTTTAGATACTCGCAGTCCTTGCTGGCCCAGGAAATTCAATAATTTGTTAATTGCTTCTACTCCTGTTTCTCTTCTTTTTCCTGTTACTAAGAGGTCGCCTACATACTGCATTAGGGCAGTCCGCTTGGGGCTGCTAAATTTCTCCAATATTTGTTCTAACATCTATCCAAATAAATTCGGGGATTGTGTAAACCCCTGGGGGAGCACGGACAACTGGTATTGCTATTTCCGTCCTGTATTAGGGTCTTCCCATTCAAAGGCGAACAACTTCCTACTTTTCTCTGCCAAGGGACAAGCCCAAAACGCATCCTTTAAATCTATCACACGAAACCATTTGTGGTTATGTGGGATCTTATTAATAATGTATAAGGGTTTGGCAACACTAGGTGCCTGATCTGTACTATTCGATTTAATGTTCTCAAATCCTGCACCAATCGATAATTTCTATCGGATTTCCACACTGGTAGTATTGGGGTATTATAAGGAGACATACATGGTTCCAACAGTCTATCTCTAATCAGTCCTTCAATTACTGGCTTCAGTCCTCGTTTACCCTCTATGGAACGGGGATATTGTCGCTCACAGACAATTTCCCCTTTCCTTTTTAAATTTATTTCAAGGGGAGGGATCTGTAGTTTACCGCGATTCCCTTCTCTTGCCCATACAATAGGGTCTATCTCTCTCTCCACATCCTCTGTCAACATTGCCATTTGTATAACTAATTCTTTTTCCTGAATTCCAATCTCCAGTCCTAAGAGGATAATTAAGTCTCTCCCTAGTAAGTTACTTCCTATATCAGGGAGATACAGCAGTTCCCCTGTGACTCTATCCTTCGGACCTTCTATCATCTTGGGTTCAAATACTGGAACAGTAAATCCTTCCCCTTTTATCCCAGAAACAGTAATAGACCGTGTCAACATTTCTACTTTCTTTGGTTTAAAATTCAGCGGTAACCGTGCTGCCCCCGTATCTACTAGGAAGACTACCTCTTCCCTACAGGGTCCCACATTCAGGTTTATCAAGGTTTCCTGGTGGGCCCCCGAGGGCAGGAACCCCTGACACCCCTATTCTTCATCAAAATTCGTATGCGGAATTGCCCTCTCTTCACTTTTTAGATCAGGACACTCACACTTAAAATGCCCACTTAAAAAGAGGGGGTGTGTGGCTTTGCTTGTCAAAGATAGTATTACAGCGGTGGAAAGGAAGATGGACGAAGACTTGCCATCTGAGGTCGTTTGGGCTGAGGTTAGGAATAGTAGAGGTGAGGTCACCCTGTTAGGAGTCTTTTACAGGCCTCCTAATAGTCCGAGAATCGTTGAAGAAAGGATTGCGAAGATGATTCAGGTGAAGAGTGACAGTAATAGGGTGGTTGTTATGGGGGACTTTAACTTTCCTGATATTGATTGGGAAAGCTATAGCTCAAGTTCGTTAGATGGGTCAGGGTTTGTCCAATGTGTGCAGGAGAGTTTCCTGACACAATATGTAGATAAGCCAACAAGAGGTGAGGCCATACTGGATTTGGTTCTGGGTAACGAACCAGGCCAGGTATTAGAACTAGAGGTAGGTGAGCACTTTGGGGACAGTGACCACAATTCGGTGATTTTTACTCGAGTGATGGAGAGGGATAAGTGTGTACTACAGGGCAAGAGTTATAGCTGGGGGCGGGGAAATTATGATGCGGTGAGGCATGACTTAGGATGTGTGGATTGGAAAAGTAGATTCCAAGGCAAGAGCGTAATTGATATGTGGAACTTGTTCAAGGAGCAACTATTGAGTGTCCTTGATAAGTACGTACCTATCAGGCAGGGAGGAAAGGGTCATGTGAGGGAGCCGTGGTTTAATAAGGAATTGGAATCCCTTGTTAAATGGACGAGGGCGGCCTTTGTAAAGATGAGGCGTGAAGGTTAAATAGGGGCGATTGAGAGTTATAAGGTAGCCCGGAAGGACCTGAAGAGACAGCTAAGAGCAGCAAGGAGGGGACATGAAAGGTCCTTAGTTGGTAGGATTAGGGAAAACCATAAGGCTTTCTATAGGTATGTTAGGAATAAAAGAATGACTAGGGTAGGAATAGGTCCAATCAAGGATAGTAATGGGAAGTTGCGTGTGGAGGCTGAAGAGATTGGGGAGGCACTGAATGAATACTTTTCGTCAGTATTCACTCAGGAACAGGACATTGTTGTCGATATGAATACTGAGGCACGAATAAGTAGAATGGAATTGAGATATGTAGAGAAGAGGTGTTGGAAATTCTGGCAAGGGTGAAAATAGATAAGTCCCCTGGGCCTGATGGCATTTATCCTAGGATTCTCTGGGAAGCAAGGGAGGAGATTGCAGAGCCATTGGCCTTGATTTTTGTGTCCTCTTTGTCTACAGGAGTAGTGCCAGAGGACTGGAGGCTAGCAAACGTGGTTCCCTTGTTCAAGAAGGGGAGTAGGGATAATCCTAGTAACTATAGGCCAGTGAGTCTCACTTCTGTTGTGGGCAAAGTCTTAGAGAGAATTGTAAGGGATAGGATTTATGCACATCTGGATAAGAATAATGTGATCAAGGATAGTCAGCATGGTTTTGTGAAGAGCAGGTCGTGCCTCACAAACCTTATTGAATTCTTTGAGAAGGTGACTAAGGAAGTAGATGAGGGGAAAGCGGTAGATGTGGTATATATGGATTTTAGTAAGGCGTTTGATAAGGTCCCCCATGGTAGGCTACTGCAGAACATACAGAGATATGGCATTGAGGGTGAGTTGGAGGTTTGGATTAGGAATTGGCTGGCTGGAAGAAGACAGAGGGTAGTAGTTGATGGCAAAGGTTCATCTTGGAGTGCCGTCACTCGCGGTGTTCCGCAAGGATCTGTTTTGGGACCATTGCTGTTTGTCATTTTTATAAATGACCTGGAGGAAGGGTTAGAAGGTTGGGTGAGCAAGTTTGCGGATGATACGAAAGTCGGAGGAGTTGTAGACAGTGAGGAAGGATGTGGCAGGTTACAGCGAGGTATAGAGAAGCTGCAGAGCTGGGCAAAAAGGTGGCAAATGGAGTTCAATGTAGCTAAGTGTGAGGTGATTCACTTTGGTAGGAGTAACAAGAAGATGTATTACTGGGCTAATGGTCGGATACTTGGTAGTGTGGAAGAGCAGAGGGATCTTGGTGTCCATGTACACAGATCTCTGAAAGTTGCCACCCAGGTAAATAGTGCAGTGAAGAAGGCATATGGCGTACTGGCTTTTATTGGTAGAGGAATTGAGTTCCGGAGTCCTGAGGTCATGCTGCAGTTGCATAAGACTCTGGTGCGGCCGCATCTGGAATATTGTGTGCAGTTTTTGTCGCCATACTATAGGAAGGATGTGGAGGCACTGGAACGGGTGCAGAGGAAGTTTACCAGGATGTTGCCTGGTATGGTAGAAGATCCTATGAGGAAAGGCTGAGGCACTTGGGGTTTTTTCATTGGAGAAAAGAAGGTTTAGGGGTGACTTGGTAGAGGTGTACAAGATGATTAGGGGGTTAGATAGGGTTGACAGTGAGAACCTTTTTCCACGTATGGAGTCAGCTATTACAAGGGGGCATAGCTTTAAATTAAGGGGGGGTAGATATAGGACTGATGTTAGGGATAGGTTCTTCACTCAGCGAGTCGTAAGTTCATGGAATGCCCTGCCAGTAGTAGTGGTGGACTCTCCCTCTTTATGGGTATTTAAGCGGGCATTGGATAGGTATATGGAGGATAGTGGGTTAGTGTAGGTTAGGTGGGCTTTGATCGGCGCAACATCGAGGGCCGAAGGGCCTGTACTGTGCTGTATTCTTCTATGTTCTATGTTCTATGTTCTACCTTCCCGCAATAATAGCATCCTGCCTGTGGAGACCTCCATCTCTGCCCCTGTCGTTCGAACCCTCTAACAAATGCTCCCCCTTGTCCTCTCCCTCTCCCTCTCCCTCTTCCTCTCTGTCCTACATGCTGCCACCTGCCGCTCCGGTTGCTCACTATTGGTTCCATTCTTTTCTTAACTACCTCATCAACTGTAGCTACCATCATTTTCACCTTCTGTTTTTGTCTCTCATCCTCTCTCTTTACAAACACTTTCTTTGCCTCTCTTAACAATTCATCTCATGGCTTTTTACTCCACCCTTCTATCTTCTGTATCATTCTCTGTATGTCTGCCCATGCCTTTGTCACAAAATGTACTTTCAAAAGACCCTGTGCCACTGGGTCCTCAGGGTTCATTCCAGAATATTTCCGCATCGAGTCTCTTAAATTGCAAGAAAGCTGAGGGAGTCTCATCTTTCTCCTGTCTAACTTCAAAGGATTTAGTCAAATTCTGCGACTTCAGAACTGCCTCTCTTATTCCTTTTCGAATCAGGTCTTTCAATTCCCTCATTTCTTCTCTAAGCTCCGGATTTTGATTTTCCCACTGGGCGTCATTGAGGGGAAACTTCACCTCTCCCTGTCCAGCATCCCCATCTCCAATCGGGTGTTCCCGGTCCCATATTTTAATGGCTGCTCCTCGTATAAGTCCCCTTTCTTCCCCAGTAAATAGTACATTCAAAATAGACATTAACTCTGCCCAGGTATACGGACTGGGCCCCAAATATTGATCAATTTGTTCAGACAACCCCACCGGATCCTCAACCCGGACCTTCATTTCCTTTTTGAATGTTCTGACCTCCCATTTGGAGTGGGGGGCACTTACAAACCCAATCTCTTTGTTCCCTATTGGTACCTCCCGAAGGGGATTATTCGTTATGTTCTTCCCTTTTTTTTTGTTTTCCCCCTTAGGTTTTGATTTAGATTCTCCGGAGGCCTCCTCTACATCTACTGTAGCTTTCCTTTCTTTTACTGAGGATTGAGGTCACGAACAACAACATTCACGTCCACCGCCCCTTCATCCTCCTCTTGTGAATCATCTGTTTCCTGTCCCTGTCTGTCTGTCTCTCCTCCTCCTCCACATTCACCTAACCTGATGTTATGGTACGGGGGGTGGGGGGGGGGGGGAGCAAACAGTCAAGAGGATGCCAGGGACTAGGTGGGGCAGAGGGGGAATCCTTTGTCTGTACAACCAACATTACCAAATTGCACTTCCAACAGGACACATAGTCCGCCTCCTCTTGACTAAAAGGTTGTTTGTTATTCATATACAAACCTACATACTGACAGACCCAATCCTCGCCGAACCATACTTTGGCCATAAGACAGCCGGACGAAGGATCGGGTCTTTGGTCCATACTAAACAACAATATTTAATCATTTTCTTTTTATCTATTGCCCTTGTACAAGTGTTACTTGTCCATTCCCGCAACATCCTCTCCATCGGACTTTCAGGAGGAATGTTACCAGGACATTTTCTTCTTCCTGTGCTCTGTGACATCTACTCTGCCTAACCCCCACCCCCCATTTCCCGGGGCCCTCGCTCGTCCCTCAGCGAGTAAATACCCCTTGTGCATGCCACCAAGGCAATACTTAAAGTCAGGTGTCTTACCTTGGTCTGTGCACAGAGTTGCCTGGCCCCTTTTCACCGTATTTTCTATCGAGATCCTATCACTGTCTGATTCAGATGTCTCTCTTATTGGATCTGTACCAGTCGCCGAAGGGAGCTCTTCAATGGGGAATGGAACGCGTCTTCCCAGTGTCCAAGGCCAGCCACTCCCTCCTGGCGATGGAAGAAAATCCCGGACAGCCCCCAATTGTGAGAAACAAAGCTCACACACTTCAATAATTGCAGTCCAAGACGAAATCTGCATCAGCAGTGTCCTTTATTTTACACTTGCAAGAGGGTGTGATGTCCAGTGCCTATAAGGCAGAGGACATACACACACTAAATTCAATTCATACACAATATTTATATAATTTGGTTTCTTTTGTTTTACATTGCTCCTCCCCTGCCTATATCTTCCACTTCCCTAAGACCAGCTCCCATTACCTCTGTTTATCTCTTGCCTTATCCGGCCTTGTCTGTGACAAAATGCTTATTTCTGGCCTCACAAGGCTGTTTCACCTCATCCCGCTGGAGGTCATTGTTAGGCATATTCTTTCTTCATCATTATCGAGCCCCCACATCTGTGCCTTTCCCCGAGGCCATTCTGATCCTTACGACCCTTTTAACTGGAGTTTGTTCCTGGGTTTCTGTAAAAGTGGGAAACAGATGTTTATATCTACTGTTTGTACAGGCGTATCTAGCTTAACTTCATCCCCTCACAACACCTTATCTATTTGCCCGTAATGTCTACCATTGTTTTGTAGTCACGTTTCATTCTGGCACACAATTTAGCTAATACAAAAATAATTATATATTTCCTCCACATCGTTTCCATTCTTGTTGACTCAGCTCTTGGCTAAAACAATTACACACTGGTATGAGTTCATTTACATTGTAAAATGGAATTGCAAAAGTATCATTATTTCTCCCATATCCCACAGCTTGAACATAACCTCTGCTTTTAAGCACAATCCCTTCAGCAGTGAAGGACAAAATTGCATTTACCTTCTGAATTGATTGTTATATCTCGTGACCAACCTTCATGCAGAAGTATATTCAAATGCCTCTGCATAGCAAATAATGCAACTTTTTAAAATTGAAGTAATAATAGTATCTTGATGCAACTTCTTTTGTGTGTGTTGGGGTGGTTGCTTTCGTAGTTCAGGACTTGGTCTGTGTGAGTGGCTTTCCTGTATACCTTTGTGTTGAGTTCACCACATAGGTATACAGGAAAGCCACTCACACAAACCAAGTACTGGACTACGAAAGCAACCACCCCAACACACACAAAGGAAGTTGCATCATGACACTATTCAAAAGAGCCACAACCACTGCAGTACACCAGAATTGCAAAAAGATGAAGAACACTTCTACAATGTAGTCGTCGAAAACGGATACCTCCGCAATTTCATCAACAGATACCTAAGGGAAAGACAACGGAACGAGGACATTCCACAACTCAAATGACTAGCCGCACTACCATACATCAAGAGCATTTCTGAACAGTACTATCCACCTGCAAATATACAAAACGCTGGTGCGGCCATACTTGGAATATTGTGTGCAGTTCTGGTGCCCATATTTCGGGAAGGACGTGAGGAATTGGAAAAGGTGCAGAGGAGATTAACCAGGATATTGCCTAGTCTAGAGGGAAGGTCTTATGAGGAAAGGCTGAGAGAATTGAACCTGTTCTCTTTGGCAAGAAGACGGTTAAGAGGGGATTTGACAGAGACATACAATAGGGAGACAGTGGAAGTCTTTTCCTAGGATGATGATGTCAGTATGCACGAGGGGGCATAACTACAAATGATGAGTGATAGATTTAAGACATATGTCAGAGGCAGGTTCTTTACTCAGAGATTGGAAAGGTTGTGGAATGTACTACCTGCTAATGTTGACATCTCAGCCACATCAGGAAGATTTAAATAATCCTTAGATAAGGACATGGGTGATTTTAGGATAGTGTAGGGGGGCGAGCTGAGAACAGGTCACAGGTCGGTGCTACATCAAGGACTGAAGGGCCTGTTCTGCGCTGTATTGTTCTATGACTATTGTGCTACAAGATACTTCCGCTGTCTTAAACGAGTGACAGATCTTGTATGTTGGCTTACGAAATGTCACTGATCTCGACCAAAAATGTACGTGGTCAAGTCAGGGCAATAATAAGTTGCTGCAACAGGAGGGGAACAGGTAACTGCACACAAAACCCTACTTCTTCTAACCTATTTTCACCTCCAAAACCGAGGGAGTTCCAGGAAAGCACCTCTGTATCCCACCACAACTCTTTGCCCCACAATCGTGGTATCTGGCTGTGCACGAGGTAGAATGGAATAGTCTGTACTGGTACCCATTGGGGCCCTAAAACACTTGGTAAAGACTAAAATCATCTGAGCATTGAGAACCCCACCACATTGTATGCATTTTCTATTTTTCTTACTCTGTTCCTGACTTCCCTTGTTTTTCAGAATGAACCTGTTGAAAGTTGTTATTAGACACGCCTGCACTCGCTGTGAATTGAACCCAGCCTCCCGGTCCAAGATTCGGGATATTTTCACCGCATCACAAGACATCGACTCTAACTTCCCTTGTTCCTTAATGTTTCTGGTGTTTAGCTGCTGAGTCACGCCCGAATCAACTTTGCAAATGGACGGAAGGGGCGGAACTAGAGGACAAAGCAGCAGCTTGGTCCTCCAACCAAAGTGAGGGAGGAGCGGGGCCAAAGCATTCTCGGGAGTGAACGCTTCAGGATTGGTCAGAAAGCAAACTGTTTTGCAGGATTGATCGTTGTCACGACGTAGTGGAGTGTTAAACCTCTCTCATAAATCAAAATGAGATTTTAAGAAATAGTAGTGATGTAAATCTGATAACGTGCATATTTCCAATTGATTTGCACAAATTGAGTAAGAAACGTCTTTTCAAACTCAGAACGACTGGTAATTTACATACTTGGCCGGTATGGTTGATTTGGACCGAACCATCTACTCGCATACGAGACAGGTCTATGTCTCCAAGTGGACAGAACAGTTGTTTATGATAAATATTTCACCCATGATTCAGTGCAGTTATGAATAGTCTGTATAAACTCACCGGAAACTTCAGACGCACGCGCAGTTTGGTTTCTATGGAGAGCATGAGCAGTGTCACATTGATCGCGACAGAGAGAGCGACATGGAGCTGCTTTCTCTGGCAGCGGCTGCGATCGGTTTCAGAGACCGGCGCTCAGAGCCAGTGTGTGGGAGCCCTCGCTGGGAGAAAGGAGAGAATTCACAAATCCCGGAAAGAGGTAAAAAAAAACCCGAAAAAGACCCTCCAGGCCCGGGTAAGGAGGTGGCGGTCTCTGATCCGGGAAGCGGCCCAGTGTCACGGCCGACAATTGTTTCAGGGAAGATGGAGCGCTCAGGGCCGCCATCTTGAGAAGGTCAACATGCAGGGGGGCGTGGCTCTCGGGATCCGTTGAACAATCATAGGAAAGGGAACCCCCATTTTTATTGATTAATTCCACGAACACAGCTTCACTGGGCGATCCCGCAGTAATACCCTCTCTCAGTCCTGCTGTGATGTTTCACCCAATCAGAACCAGCAGCTCTCCTCCTCTCTCAGCTCCCCTTCTGCCCTTCCTGCAGCATCTGTCCCCTGGAACATTGAGCTACCTTTCTGTACCTCTTCAGCTGTTGTTTCCGTAATACTGCAGTCCCACCTTAGATTACTTCACTAAACACAGGAATGAACCCGATGAATTTTTCTTAACATCAGCAATTATTTAATACTCATTTACAGGTTTTTAATTACATCGATTTTGAAGCATTTACATCACATTCAATCATTTGCAATGGTGGGGTTTGAATGTGTCCAGAGACCACCTGCTGAGTTTGTGGATAAATTGTCACACAATAATGCCACTAGGCCATCACTTTGCCTGCTCACAGTTTGTATATCCCAGTGCAACATGAATCAAAACCCTTTCTTCCTGCACAATTGTTTGCCCGGCACTCTGGTGATGTGACTCAGTCCCTCTCCATGTGGTATCCCTCACTGTGTGGATCTAATTGCTGCCTCTGTCAGCGTCTCTCACTTTTGAAGCTACTCCAGATCATGAGCCAACAGAATTCTCCACTCCAGAGAGATGAGGCAGCACAGGTCAGGAATGCAGACTGGGATTTTCAGATCTCTGTTGTCTCAGTGCCATTCTATATGTGTAACCCTCAAAGCATTAGTCTAATTTCCCATTCTGCCTATTTCTTTGTCTTCTACAGGTACTCATGGAGTTCCTGACTCAATAGACCTGCCAACTGCTGGTTGGGGCAATGGTTGGTCAGCCAGAAAGACAAAGTCAGGGAGGTCGGGAGTCTTCAATAAATCCTGCTGCCAGGTAAGATCATTCCAGTGCACAGAGCAGAAAGTAATAAGGGGGATCCAAACATCAGCTAACAAGACATGACATAGAGAAAGTGCTGGAGGGGGAGCACAGTACAGACACAACCCAGGCTCAATCACCACGCCTGCTGCAAGTTTTGTTGTAATCAGACAGCATCGGGAGTTCCCAGTTATCAGTCCATGCATGTGCTTTCTTAGGGAGCATCAGAACAACTGAGGGGAAAGCAGGTCTCCCACGAGAGGGTGGTAATTCTGCCTGGGATCTTTCTGTTCCCTATTCCCTCTCCAACACTGCATTTATGGCTTGTATTGAGGGCCTGTGTCTTCAATCATTCTAACTCCTATAACAGTTCCTATCTCTGTCATCTCCTCCCCTCTCACCAATTATTTCACATATTTGAAACCTCAAGTCCAGATGACCATCCATATCACTGTAACTTGCTTCAGTCTCTACAACATGCCTTGTCTAGATAGTCTCCTCCTCCAATAACTGGAGACATAGAGTCTGTTTCTGTGCGGCATGACTCTTTGGCCGAGGTTTCCTAAATGGAATGAGTCGCGTTTGCCTGTGTTTTGTTCATATCCCTTCAAACCTTCTCCTCTCCATGTACCTGCCCGAGTGTGTTTTCCATTTTGTAATTGTCGTTGTTTTTACCATTTCGTCTGGCAGTCCGTTCCGTCTATGCACCATCCTCTGTGGATAATGTTGCCCCTCAGCCCCCTCTTTAAATCTTTGCTCTCTCACCTCACGTTTATGCTTCTAGCTTTGGACTCACCTACCTTTGGCATTTCACCTTACTTAGACACTATATGGTTTCATAAACCTTTATAAGGTCACCCCGTGGCCTCCTCTGCCCAGGAGAAATATTGACGACAGTGTTACCAATATCTCCAACTCATGTACTCAATGCTCTGACCAATGAAGACAAGTGTGCCGATTTCCGCTTTCAACACTCTGTCGCCATGTGATGCCAGTCCAAGGAACAATGTAACTGTACCCTTTGGTCTCTCTCTTTTCTACAACACTGTCCAGGGCCCAACTGTTACCCTTGTTAGTCCTCCCTGGTTTGTCTTAACTAAATCCAACACCTGAATTAAACTCCATCTTTCATTCCTTGGCCCAGTTGATTAACATCCCCTTCGATAACTATATTCCCTGCCCACTCTTCCACTAATCTTGGAATCCACAAACATACTAACAGGGACTGCTATCTTTTCACTCAGATTGTTTATGTAAATGGTGCACAACAGTATTCCCAGTACCAATCCTTACAGCACACTGCTGGTCAGAGGCCTCCAGTCTGAACAACAACCCTCTCCCACCACCCTCTGTCTCCCACTGTCATCCCATTTTATATCCAGTTGGCTAGCTCTCCCTGATCCCTTGTGATCTACCCTTACTAACCAATGTATCATGCTACATCCTGAACAAGGGTTTGCGGAAGCCAGAAACAACATCTGTTGCTCTGCCTTCATGTATCTTTTTGGTCACATCTTGAGCAAACTCCAGTCCAGTTTGTGGGACATGTTTTCCCATGCACAAAGCCATGCTGGTTTTCTGTAATCAGGCCTTATCTTTCCAAATGCATGTAAGGCCTACTTCTCAGAATGACCTCCCTGATCCACCCTGATCCACCCTGATGTCGCGCTCATCAGTCTGTAATTCCCTGGCTTTCTCTTGCAGCCTTTCTTGAATGATGACACAACATTATAATCATAGTCTGAGTCATACCGCACTGTTTGGTTAACGCTAACCATACTCTAAAACGGATCTCATCCCACCTGCCTGTTCCTGGATCATATCCCTTCAAACCTTTCCTGTTCCTATTCTAATCCAAATGTCTTTTAAACATTGTAATTGTCCCCATGTTCACCCCTTCCTTGGGAAGTTCATTCCACACACAACCCATCCTCTGTGTAACAATGTGCCTCTCATGCCTTTTTTAAAAATATGTTTCTCCTCTAAACATAGTCAATGGTTGACGAGGTGCTGCAATGTGCAGGCAGTCATTTTCTTGGAACATTGCGATCTCTTCTGGGACAGAAAAGACCTGTTTAAAAGGATGGGTTTCACCTGAACTAGACCAATATCCTGGTGGGGAGATTTGCTTGCTTTATTTCAGGAGATTGTAAGATTTGAGAGAGGTGAGGCGGGGGCTTTCTAAACAACAGTGAAAATAGAAAGAAAGATGACATTGATTCTAAATCAGAAAACAGCACGTTCTTTAGAAAAGACAGTCAAGAACAAGTCAGAGAACAAAGGGACACTGAACACTTAAACTGCATTTATTTCAATGCAAGAAGCCTCATGGATAAAGCTAATGAACTCAAGGCATGTAAGGGAACATGGTCCTGGGACGTCATTGCTATTACAGAAACATGGCTGAGGAATGGAAAAGACTGGCAGCTCAGTATTCTGGGATTTAGATGGTACAGGAAGGACAGAAAGAGGCAAGGCAGTGGAAGGGCTGGCATTTTTGATTAAGGAAAATGTTACTCCTGTAATTAGAGAAGGTATTTCTGAGGGAACATATAGTGAAAATATATGGGTTCAAATTAGAAATAAGGAAGGGATGATCACCTTAATGGGATTGTACTATTGACTCCCTAATAGTCATAGAGCAGTTAAGAAGCAGATATGTCGAAAGATCTCAAATGTATTTAAGAATAATGAGGTTGCAATAGCAGGGGATTCTAATTTTCTAAACATTGTCTCAGACTGCCATGCTATAAAAGGAATTGATGGTGAAGAATTTGTTCAATTGCAAGAAAATTTCCTTTATCAGTATATTAATGTTCACATGAGAGACGGATCAAAACTTGAACTTCTCTCGGGAACTTGAACTTCTGATGAAGGGCTTTTGCCCGAAATTCCAAATGGAGGATTCTTGCCCGAAACATTGATTTTCCTGCTCCTCGGATGCTGCCTGATCTGCTGAGCTTTTCCAGAATTTCTTTAATCTTGACTCTAATCTTCAGCATCTACAGTACCCACTTCCACCTGTTAGTCAGGGAACACTTTTAGACCAGTGATCGTAATGCGAATAATTTTAAAATAGTTATGTAAAAGGATAAGTCTTCCATAAAAGTTAAAGTTCCGAATTGGAATAGGGCAAATTTTCAGGATATGAAACAAGCTCTTTCAAAAGTTGATTGGAGTAGACTGATCACAGGGAAAAGGAGGATTGACAAGTGGGAGGCCTTCCAAAGTGTGACAACAAGAGTTCAGAAACATTCTGTTCCTGTTAGAGTGAAAGACAAGGCTGGTAAGATTAGCGATCAATGGATGAATAAAGATATTGAAGTTCAAGACAAGAATAAAATATGATCATCTATTAGAGAGACAATTAGGATCAACTGAATGTCTTGAAGAGTATAAAGAGTATAGGGACATTCTTCAGGAGGAGATGACGAAGGCAAGGAGAGGACAGGAGGTAGCATTGGCAGGTAAGGTAAATATAATCCAAAGATTCTATGAATATATTAAGAGTGAGAGAGCAACTGGTGAGAGAATAAGATCCCTTTAATTTCAACGAGGTTATCTTTCTGTTGAATCTCAAGAGATGGGTGTGATATAAATGAGTATTTGGAATCAGTTTTGACTGTTGAGAAAGACATGGAGGTGAGGGTAATCAGGGAAATAAATATTGATGTTTTGGAAACAGTTCCCAGTCCAGAAGAGGAAGTGCTGGAGATCTTAATAAAAACATAAAGATAGATTAACCTGCAGGACCTGATCAAGTGTGTCCCAGGACATTGTGGGAGGTTAGAGAGAAGATTGCAGGGGCCTGAGCAGAAATATTTGTATAATCTAAAAACACATATGAAGAACTGGAGGACTGGGGTGTGGTTAATATGTTTAAGAAGCGATGTGAGGAGAAGCCTGGGAACTGTTGACCTGCGAGTCTGACTTCGGTGGTGGATACATTTTTAGAGTTGATCCTGAAAGGTAGGATTTACACAGGGTGGTGAAGAAAGGATTGATTAGAGATAGTCAGTGTAGTTTAGTGTGAGGAAAGGCATGTCTCACACACTTGATTGGGTTTGTTTTTATAAGTAACCAAAATTATTGATGAGGACAGAGTGGTAGATGTTTTTTGGTTGGACTTTAATAAAGCCTTTGACAAGGCTCTGCATGGGAGACAGATTAGTAACGTTCGATCACATGGGATTCAGGGTGGGCTTGCCAATTGGATATGTAATTGGCTTGATGGCAGAAGACAGCAGATAATGGTGGATCATTGTTTTTCAGACTGGACGCCTGTGACCAGCGGTGTTCCACAGTGATCGGTACTGGCTCCACTTCTGTTTGTCATTTACACAAATGATTTGGATGAGAATATAGGAGACATGTTTAGTAAGTTTGTGGATGACACCAAAGTGATAAAATAGACAGTGAAGAATGTGACCCAAGATTACAAAGAGATCTTGATCAATTGGGTCAATGGGCTGAGGAGTGGCAGATGGAGTTTAATTTGGATAAATGTGAGGTATGCATTGTGTTAATACAAACAAGGTCAGGACTTAACGGTAGGGCCCTGGGTAGTGTGGGAGAGCAGAGAGAAACCTCAGGGTCCAGAGACATAATCCTTTGAAATTTGCATCGCACTTAGGCAGGGTAGTTAAGAAGGTATTTAGCATGTTTGCCTTCATTGTTCAGACCTTTGAGTATCAGAGTTCTGACATTTTATTGAACTTGTATAGGACAGCGATGAGGCCTCTTCTGGATTAGTGTGTGCAATTCTCATCGCCCTGTTATAGGAAGGATATTATGAAAGTGGACAGGGTTCAGTAAAGATTTACCGAGATGTTGCCAGGAATAGAGGGTTAGATTCCCTCTATTAGACTCCCTACAGTATGGAAATAGGCCATTCGGCCCAGCAAGTCCGTACTGACACTCTGAAGAGTAACACTCTCAGACCCATTTCAGACTAATGTAACTAACACGATGGGCAATTTAGCATGGCCAATTCACCAGACCTGCATATCAGTTTGAGATTTAACAATGGGTTGTTGTTTTGGAGGGTGAGGGATGAACTTACTGAAGTTTGTAAAATCATGAGGGGCATAGATAAGGTAAATGACCGGGGTCTTTTCCCTCGGGTGGGGAGTTAAAACCTGGGGGTTATATTTTTAAGGCGAGAGGAGAAAGATTGATAAAGGACATGAGGGGCAGCATTTTTAGTAGTACATGTGTGGAATGCACTACCAGAGGTGGTGGTGGATGAAAGTACAGTTGCAATGTTTAAAATACTTTTGGATATCTTCATGAATAGGAAAGTTTTGGAGGGATATGGGCGAAGCGCAGACAGTTGGGAATAGTTTAGTTTTGGAACATGTTCGGTGTGGCCTGGTTGGTCCAAAGGGTCTGTCTCCGTGCTGCATGACTCTCTGAATCCATGACATTATGGTATGCAGTCAAAAGACATGTCAGTCTATTCACACGCTCACTTTGTCCTCCAGACCACGACGTGGGACACAGCAGGGGGGAAGGGTTGATGGGTGTGAAACAGAGAAACTACAGAGGGTCAGTTCAGGGAAGATGAAGCAGCACAGGGAAAGGCAAATGTAGAGGGGTCATGGAGGGGCACAGGGGCTAAAAATGCTGTGGGAGGGGGAGGGTGTCCAAATTGAAGGGAAGGGTGCTGTTTCAGGATTGAAAGACAGAAATAGGGAAGAAAAGGAAGAGAAAGAAAGAGAGAGGGAAAAAGAGAGAATACGAAAGAGCAAAAGAGTGAGAAAGAACATAGATAAAGGTAGAAAGAAGAGGCAGGAGAGAAAAATACAAAAGAAGAGGCTGTCAGTAAGAGAGAGAGAGAGAAAGAAAGATATTGTGAGAGAGAAAGGTTGAGAGGGAGAGAGAGATGTAGAGTGGTACAGAGAGTGAGAGATAGAGACAAAGGGAAAGTTTGAGAGAGAGAAAAGAGGAAAAATCAGAGAGATACAAACAGGTGAGAAGGAAAGATATGGCCACATTAAAGAGATAATATTTACCATATCAGTTGGCGTGAGTTCTCTCCCTCTTTCCCATTTGGGACAGACTCTGCTCCAGGGGCTTGATTTAAGAGGGATTGGTTCAGGGAGGGGTTAGGGTTAAAGGATCAAAACTGGGATTGAGGTTCAACACTCCCCACACTCTCAGTTACACAGAAACAGACGGAAGTACACCGATACTCACCCCCTGCTCAGTACACACAGTGAAAGAACAATGGTTACCAGAAAATGTTTGAAATATCCCCAAGTCTCTCACACAAAGCCGACTCTCTGCCCAAGTCCCAGCTCATTCAGTCAGCTCCCAGCTCCCTCCACCTGTGGCATACCTCCCCCAGGGATGGAGCACAGCCAGAGTCATCTCACTGGGATCACAGTGGGGAGGAAGGTAGGAAGGAGGTGTGAGAGAATGCAGCAGGTAAACAGTTTCATCCAGTCTGCCTTTGTCTACTCCTGCTTTCCATTTTATTGTCTTCGAATAAAAACCAAATGTATTCACAAACTGATCAAATTTCCTTTGTTTTTATGGTTTACTACTGATCAATGTGAAAATCTTAAATTGCGATTGCCAGAATGGAAACAAAGTCAATTATTGTTGAAAATAAATGTGCAATCAAAAGACACAGAATCCTTACAGTATGTTCTTTCCTCTTTCTGACAGGAAACTTCTCGTGTGTTTTAATTTGCCCAGATGTGTGGCTCAGAGAATTCAGTGAGGAAGAGTGGACAGGAGCCTGTCGTTGCATTTCCCTCTCTGGCCTGCAGTGAACAATCACGCCTTCCTCCACATTATTTATTTTTCTAACCTCTTCACTCACTGAGAATGGATTACTTCGGATAAATGTAGCTTTTGTGTATACTTGGGTTTGCTTTTGTTGTCCCACTTCCGACTTATTGTTGCTGATTGCTAACAGCACTTTACACTGGCTTTACACCTCCAGTCTCTTTCATTTTGCTCCTTAGATGGAGTCATTCCTTGCCCATTAGGAAAGGAGTGTTATCATGTTGCTGCTCCTCCTTCTCCTTTCAGTTCATTTCGCACGTGGCCTCCTCGTTCCGGTCTCTGCTGCACCTAATGTTTGCTCTCAGTTACTTGGATTGATTCACCAATTGAATTATTGTTCTAACTGGTTTTGTCATGGCATACTTTAACTGGTCTCTGAAATGTTTCTGTGTCACCACATAAATAAGGGCATTTGTGCAGCAGCATAAATTCCTCAGCATGTATCCAATCTGAGCAAAGAGATCAAAAGCAACAGAATCCAAGGAATGACCGGCATTAAAGAAATGTAAAATATGCAACAACCAGAGAAGTATGAAGCTGGCAGATATGGCAAAGAGTAAAATCACAGAATTCTTCCTGCTCTCTACCTCTGGATCATTCTCTGTTTTTCTCTGACCTCTCAGTTCCTTCCGCACCTTAATGGCCTCAAAGATATGTCTGACAGTCAGAATGTTGATAAAGAGAATAAAAGTGAATGGGAACATAGGTGTTAAACAAGTCTGAAAATATTTAAAACTTATCCACCGAGGGTCATTATAATAACCAGACCTGATATAACAGTACCATGGAACATTGTTGATCATCTTTCCAGGGTAATACACAAAGTAGTTGGGAATGTTCTTTAAACAAAAGAAGATGCAGATTGTTACTAGAACCCTGGTTGCAGTTTTCCCTGTGCAATACTTAGTTTTCATCTCATGTAAACAAATGGCGACAAATCGATCAAATGAAAAAGCAATGGTGAACCATGCAGAACAATCAATGCTCAAGCGGTTGAGGGCATAGATAACACCACAAACAGGAGTGATTTGCAGGAAACACAGTGGATAATAATACTGTCGAAAATGGTGAAGGATGATATAAAAAACAATGAACAGTAGATCTGACGTTGTCATGGCCACCAGGTAGCGAGTGCTGCACACAGAAAGACCACATTTGCCCCGAACTAAGATTACAATCACCACGAGACTAACTGTAAGAGAAAGGAAACAATAGATTTGAAGTCACTAATGAAACATTCTCTGTGCGTGATCCCAGACTGTAAGTAATGACACAAATATAAGTGTTGTTCCATGTTATATGAAGTTTAAAGAATCTCTCTCAATGAATCATTGAACTTTTAAAGGACATAGGGAAGAACATAAGCAGCAGATTACTCATAGAAACATAGTCATATACCCAAGCTGTTGTGTACGGCTCTCCGCCAGTCGATTCTTACTGCTCCTCGGATGCTGCCTGTCCTGCTGTGCCTTTTTTTTTAGCGTCGCACTCTATCTGCAAACACCATTGTCTCCTAATCCCTAATGACCTGCTGAACCCACCCATTGCCCTGCTGTGTTTGGGCTCCCATTTGAAGTGAGCTGCCTGAGCAAGATCCACCAACACAATCCCTTTCCATCAAGGAATGGGAAACACCAGGTGTCACTGAGAGGTGATTTGTTACAAAACCTATATCAAGCTGTGAACTCCTACAGAGACAGGGAGCCTTGTTAATATCTTGTTAACCAGTCTTGTTAAACACTGTGGCCTCAATGTAAATCCACTCTGCACAGTATAGGGAAAAAACATTACTGAGGAGCCTCCGAACTACAAACTATTCACTTTAACTCAGTAAGTGAGGACACTATCAACTGGCTTCAGGATTTGCTTTGCTAAATGGGAATATAATAACTATCAGCCGTCGGGAGAAATGGGGATGATTCAATGCGAAGGTTTATATAAGTTAAGTCGTTACAAGACTTACCAGGAACACCAACGACAGCCAGAATGGTCTCATACACTCTCTCTATCCTTTCCCTGAGAAGAAACATTTCGTTGTTTATGACACATCCTTTCCCTTCCTGCTGCTGGGAGTCGGTCGGAATTGGAGAATTCTCTCGGAGATGGAGCTGACACAGTTCCAGAGACTTTATTTTATATTGTGTGGTATCTCCACTGGGAAACTGTGATTACATCTTCAAACTTTTTAATATCATTTTGAACAAACAAGTTACGACAGCAGGTTTATTTTAATGATGTGATAGCATTGAGATTTGCGTCTGGATTTGAATACCCCAAAGACTGGATTAATCTGATCCTGTTCGGTCACAAACATTCATTTCCATTTGATTTCAAGCAACAATACTTGTAATATTTCACTCTCTATCAATCACATAAATATCTAAATACCTTTTGATTTTCTTTAGAGTGCTGACCTTCATTCTGCTGAGGTTATTCAGTCATTTAATACCACATGTTGTCAACCTCGTTGAGAGCTTTTCTCCTGCTCACTGTTATCCCACTGCTTTCATTGTTCATTCAGTTACAGGACTGATTTCAGAAAATTCTCTCTGTGAATGAGCACTCTAACACAGAACCTGACGCGGATACCGAACAAACCAACAGCTGGAACTTCCACTCGGTCACATTTTCTCAAAACAAAGACAAAGATAATCAGAAGCTTCAGTTCCAAATCATAGAATGATGACACCGTACAAGACAGAGATGGCCCTTCGCTCCAACGAGTTTTTATCTCTCAACTCACACTCAAAGCTACTCTGGGCTGGACAATGGGAAGCCTTCAAACATGAGATAATGAGAGTCCAGAGACAGTATGTTGCTGTTCGGTTGAAAGGCAAGGCAGGTTTGTGCAGGGAATACTGGACGACTTGAGAAATTGAGGTTTTATTTGAGAAAAAGAAGGAAGCATATGTCAGGTATAGGCAGCAGAGAACAAGTGAATCCTGAGAAGAGTATAAATGCAGTAGGAATATATTTAAGAGGAGAATCAGGAAGGCAAAAACGGAACATGAGATAGCACTGGCAAATCGGGGTAAGGAGAATCCAAACAGATTTAGTAAACACATTAAGGATAAAAGATTAACTGGGGAGAAAACAGTGCCCCTCAAAGATCAGCAAGTTTGCCTATATGTGGAACCACAGGAGATGGGGAGATACTAAACATATATTTTGCATCAGTGGCCATTACCTGGTTATTATAAGATATAGAATGTGGGGAAAGAGATGGCGACATCTTAAAAAATGTTCATGTTACAGTGGACATTACAAAATGCATAAAGATAGATAAATCCCAGGACCTGGTCAAGTGTACCCTAGAAATCAGTGAGAAGCAAGTAAAGTGATTGCTGGGCCTCTTGCTGAGATATTTGTATAATCGATAGTCACAGGTGAGGCGCTGCAAGGCTGAATGTTGGCTAACAGGGTGCCACTGTTTAAGAAAGGTGGTAAGGAAAAGCCAGGGATCTATGGACCAGTGAGCCTGATTAATGGTGGAAAAGGTGATGGAGGTAATCCTTAGGGATAGGGTTTTCATATATTTGGAAAGGCAAGGAATCTTTAGGGATTGTCAGCATGACTCTGTGCATGTGAAGAGGATTGATGTGGGCAGAGCAGTGGCTGTGATCTACATGAACGTCAGTAAGGCATTCAACAAGCGTCTTCACGGTGGACTGGTTAGCAAGATTAGAGATCATGGAATGCAGGGAGAACTAGCTATTTGGATGCAGAACTGGCTCAAAGATAGCAGACAGAGGCTGTTGATGGAGGGTTGCTTTTCAGACTGGAGGCCTGTGATCCATGATGTGCCACAAGGATCAGTGTTGGGTCCATTACTTTTCATCATGTTACAGTGGGCATCTCAAAATGCATAAAGTTAGATAAATCCCAGGACCTGATCAGGTGTACCTTCGAAATCAGTGAGAAGCAAGTAAAGTGAGAAGCAAGTTGGGGTGGCATGGTGGCACAGTCGTTAACACTGTTGCTTCACAGCACCAGAGACACGGGTTCAATTCCTGCCTCAGGCAACTGTCTGTGTGGAGTTTACACATTCTCCCCGTGTCTACGTGGGTTTCCTCCGGGTACTCCGGTTTCCTCCCACAGTCCAAAGATGTGTAGGTTAGGTGAACTGGCCACTCTATATTGCCCGTAGTGTTGGGTGAAGGTTTAAATGTAGGGGAATGCGTCTGGGTGGGTTGCTCTTCGGAGGGTCGGTGTGGACTTATTGGGCCGAAGGGCCTGTTTCCACACTGTAAGGAATCTAATCTAATCATGAATCAAATCATTTCCATAAATGATTTGGATGTGAAAATAGCATGTATTGTTCATAAGTTTGCAGATGACACCAAAATTGGAGGTTACCTCAGAGTACACAGGATCTTATTCAGATGGGTCAATAGGCCAAGGAGTGGCAGATAGAGTTTAATTTAGATAAATGTGAGGTGCTATATTTTAAAAAGACAAATCAGAGCAGGAGATATACACTAATGGGTTTGTTTCTGAATCTCCTTCCAAGGACCTAAAGGAGCCTTCCACATCCATCAAAGTTTAACCTGCACATCCACCAATATTTTATTGTATCCATTGCTCCCGATACGGTCTCCTCTACATTGGGGACAATGGACGACTCCTTGCAGAGCACATTAGGGAACATCTCCGGGACATCCGCACCAATCAACCACACCGACCTATGGCCCAACATTTCAACTTCCCCTCCCACTCTGCCGAGGACATGGAGGTCCTGGGCCTTCTTAATCGCCACTCCCTCACCACCAGACGCCTGGAGAAAGATCGCCTCATCTTCCGCCTCGGAACACTTCAACCCCAGGGCATCAATGTCGACTTCAACAGTTTCCTAATTTCCCCTTCCCCCACCTCACCCCAATTCCGAACCTCCAGCTCAGCACTCTCCCCATGCCTTGTCCTACCTGCCTATCTTCATTTCTACCTATCCACTCCACCCTCCCCCGCCCCAGACCTGTCACCTTCATCCCCTCCACCACTCACCTTTTTGTACTCTATGCTGCTTTCTCCCCTCCCAAACCCTCCTCTCTTTTATCTCTCCATAAAACCCTTGTCAATTGTTGTTGAAACCGATCTGGTCCTTTACAGCCCTTTAAGGATTAGGGTTGTCTTTGTCTTGTCTGGGCTACATGTGACTCCAGACCCACAGCAATTGGCGCGGTTGGTGGAGGTCAGCCATCTAAGCTCCAGCCCTTCACAGCAGGAGGTCCTAAAGATTGTATCCTAGCCCTAACTATCTTTACTGACTGTATAACTGACCTTCCCTCAGGCAGAATGTCATGAGTCCGAGGGTTTGCTAGCACCCACAATTTCAGCAGCATTCTTCCCTCCTCAGACACTGAAGACAATCCATGTGGCTCTGCAGCAAGATCCTGGCAACTTCAGCTACTCAGAGACGGCGTTAGGGAACTGGGGCCAGAGCTGGATGAACGTCGGATCATTCGGGAGGCTACGGGAGTAATTGAGAGGAGTTACAGGGTGGTAGTCACACCTCAGGTACAGTGGTAAGGTAGATTACAGACAGGAGACAGAAAGGAGTAGGCAGACAATGCAGAGTTCCCCTGTGGCCGTTCCCCTAAATAACAAGCATCCTGTTTTGGTTACTGCTGGGGAGGGACAACTTAACAGGGGTAAGCAATGGGGCACAGGTCTCTGGCACAGAATCTATCCATGTTGCCCAGAAAGGAAGGATTAGAAAAAAGAAGATGGGGGGGGGGGACCTGATTGATGGTATGAAGGGTATAGACAGGGTAGATAGAGATAAGCTATTTGCCAGGGTGAAGGATTCAGTAATGAGAGGTCACGCTT
This sequence comes from Chiloscyllium punctatum, assembly GCF_047496795.1. Lineage (NCBI taxonomy): Eukaryota > Metazoa > Chordata > Chondrichthyes > Orectolobiformes > Hemiscylliidae > Chiloscyllium > Chiloscyllium punctatum. Next base: position 55,513,917 of record NC_092765.1, read on the forward strand.
TCAAGGTGAAAGGTGAAATGTTTAAGGGGGGATACACACGGCAAGTACTTTACACGGAAGATGGTAGGTGTCTGGAATGCATTGCCAGCAGAGGAAGTAGAGGCAGGTATGTTAGATTCATTTAAGATGCGACTGGACAGATGCATGAGTAGGTGGGGAGCAGAGGGATACAGATGCTTAGGAACTGGGCGACAGGTTTAGGCAGTAGGTTTGAGTTGGCTCAGGCTTGGAGGGCCGAAGGGCCTGTTCTTGGGCTGTAAATTTTCTTGGCTCTTTGTTGTTTGAAGTGAAAGAGGAGCAGACATTAATCATTGGGGAGTTCACAGTGAGGGGACAGATAGGAGTTTCTGGAGGAACGAGAGAGAATCAGGGTTGATGTGCTGCCTCCCAAGTGCCAGGGTTCATGACATCTCAGATCGTGTTTATGGGATACTTGAGGTGGAGGGGGAACAGCCTCAACTCATGGTCCACATTGGCACCAATAACATGGGTAGGACAAGGGATGGGGTTTTAAACCAGATATTCAGGGAGTTAGGGTGGAAGTTTAGAGCTGGAACAAACAGAGATGTCAACTCTGGTTTGTTACCTATGCCACATGCTAGCAAGGAATAGGGAGAGGAATACAACTGATTTGGGAAATTCTCTCTGTGAACGAGCACTCTGATACAGAACCTGAAGCTGATACTGACCACACCTACAGCTGGAACTTCCACTCGGTCACATTTTCTCAAAACAAAAACAACAGTACTCAGACCTTTCAGTTCAAAACCATAGAATGATGACATCATCCAGGACAGAGATGGCCCTTCGCTTCATCAAGTCTGTATTTCTAAACTCACACTCAAAGCTACTCAGGGCTGGACGATGGGAAGCCTTCAAAAATGAGATATTGAGAGTCCAGAGAGAATGTATTCCTGTTAGGGTGAAAGGCAAGGCTGGTAAGTGTAGGGAATGCTGGATGACAGGTGAAATTGAGGTTTTGGTTAAGGAAAAGAAGGAAGCATATGGCAGTTACAGACAGCGGAGAGCGAGTGAACTATGAGAAGAGCATAAATGCAGTTGGAGTATACTTGAAAGGGAAATCAGGGGGGCTGAATGGGGACATGAGGTGACACTGGCAAATAAAATTAGGGAGAATCCACAGGCATTTTATAAATACATTAAGGACAAAAGGGTAACCGGGGAGAGAATAGGGCCCCTCAAAGATCAGCAAGGCTGCCTATGTTTAAAACGACAGGAGATTGGGGAGTTACTAAATGAATATTTCGCATGAATGTTTACTGTGGAAAAGGACATAAAGATAATACCACGTGGGGAAAGAAATAGTGACATCCTAAAAATATTCATGTTGCAGAGGAGGAGGAGCTGTACTTAAAAGGCATAAAAGGGGATAATTGCCCAGGACATGATCAGGTGTACCCTAGAACTCTGTGGGAAACCTGGGAAGTGATGCTGGGCCCCGTGCTGAGATATTTGTGTCATTTATAGTCATAGGTGAAGTGCTGGAAGACTGAGGGTTGGTTAATGTCGTGGCACTATTTAAGAAAGATGGTAAGAAAAAGCTAGGGAACTATAGACTGGTGTGCCTGACATCGATGGTGGACAGGTTTTTGGAAGGAATATATTTGGAAAGACAAGTACTGTTTAGGGATAGTCAGCATGACTTTGTGCTTATGAAGAAGATTGATGGGGGCAGAGCAGTGGGTGTGATCTACATGAACTTCAGTAAGGCGTTCAACATGGTTCCTCATGGTTGGCTGGTTAGCAAGATTAGATCTCATGGAATTCAGGGAAAACCAGCCACTTGGATACAGTATTGGCTCAAAAGTTAGAAGACAGTGGGTAGTGGTGGAGAGTTGCTTTTCAGACTGGAGGCCTTTGATCAGTGGTGTGCCACAAGAATTGGTGCTGGGTCCATTTCTTTTCATTATTTATGCAAATAATTTAGATGTCAACATAGGAGGTATAGTTTGGAGGTTTTCAGAAGACATCAAAATGGATGTTACCTCAGAATAGAATTGAATATGTGTTGCTGGAAAAGCACAGCAGTTCAGGCAGCATCCAAGGAATAGGAGAACGACGTTCCGGGTATGAGCGCTTCTTCAGGAATGAGGAAAATACACAAGATCATGTTCAGATGGGCCAATGGGCCAAGGAGTGGCAGATGGAGTGTAATTTAGATAAATGTGAGGTGCTGCATTTTGGAAAGGCAAATCAGAGCAGAACTTATACACTAGTGGCAAATCTTGGGGAGTGTTCCTGAACAAAGAGACCTTGCAGTGCAGTTTCATAGTTCCTTGAAAGTCGAGTCGTAGGTAGATAGGACAATGAAGAAGGCGTTTGGTATACTTTCCTTTATTGGTCAGTGAATTGAGTAAAGTAGTTGGGAGGTCCTGTTACAGGATATTGTTTAGGGGGCCACTTTTGGAATACCATGTGCAAATCTGGTCTCCCTCATATCGGAAGGATGTTGTGAAACCTGAAAGGGTTCCAAAAGATTTACAAGTGTTGGATGATTTGAACTGTAGGGAGAGACTGAAAAGGCTGAGGTTGTTTTTCCTGGAGCGTTGAAGGCTGAGGGGTGACCTTATAGAGGTTTATATGGAGGGGCATGGATAGGAGAAATAGAAAAGGACTTTTCCCTGGGTGGGGGAGAAATTTAAAAGGGACCTAAGGGGCAATGCAGAGGGTGGTGCGTGTGTGGAATAAACAGAGGAAGTGGTGGAGGCTGGTACAAATGCATTTGAAAGAGATCTGAATGGGTACATAGAACATAGAACAATACAGCACAGAACAGGCCCTTCGGCGCACGATGTTGTGCCGAACTTCTAACCTAGATTAAGCACCCATCCATGTACCTATCCAAATGCCGCTTAAAGGTCGCCAATGATTCTGGCTCTACCACTCCCACGGGCAGCGCATTTCATGCCCCCACCACTCTCTGGGTAAAGAACCCACCCCTGACATCTCCCCTATACCTTCCACCCTTCACCTTAAATTTATGTCCCCTTGTAACACTCTGTTGTACCCGGGGAAAAAGTTTCTGACTGTCTACTCTATCTATTCCTCTGATCATCTTATAAACCTCTATTAAGTCACCCCTCATCCTTCGCTGTTCCAACGAGAAAAGGCCGAGAACTCTCAACATATCCTCGTACGACCTACTCTCCATTCCAGGCAACATCCTGGGAAATCTTCTCTGCACCTTCTCCAAAGCTTCCACATCTTTCCTAAAGTGAGGCGACCAGAACTGCACACAGTACTCCAACTGTGGCCTAACCAAAGTCCTGTACAGCTGCAACATGACTTCACGACTCTTGAATTCAATCCCTCTGCTAATGAACGATAATACTCCATAGGCCTTCTTACAAACTCTATCCACCTGAGTGGCAACCTTCAAAGAACTATGTACATAGACCCCAAGATCCCTCTGTTCCTCCACCTGACTAAGAACCCTACCAGTAACCCTGTATTCCGCACTCTTATTTGTTCTTCCAAAATGGACAGCCTCACACTTGGCAGGATTGAACTCCATCTGCCACTCCTCAGCCCAGCTCTGCATCATATCTAAGTCCCTCTGCAACCGACAAGAGCCCTCCTCACTGTCCACAACTCCACCTATCTTCGTATTATCTGCAAATTTACTGACCCACCCTTCGACTCCCTCATCTGAGTCATTAATATGTGAAAAATGAGGGTTTAGAGAGATATTGGCCTAGTGCTGGCAAATGGGATGACATTAATTTAGGATATCTGGCTGAAATGGACCAAAGGGTCTGTTCCTGTGTTGTACATCTCTATGATTCGCTTTCTCTCTCTCTCTCTCTCTCTCTCTCTCTCTCTCTCTCTCTCTCTCTCACACACACACACACACACACACACACACAATCATGTAATACCTTCCTTTCCATGGAAAACCAACTCACTCTGCTCATCTATAGTCCATTTCAATTTTCCACTGAATAAATTCATTATTCAATCTCAACCTGGGTGATGTCACAACTGTTCAGATAGGAATCATGTTCATGTTGTTGACAGCCCTCACTCAGTCTGTCTGAATACTGATTTGCAAGGCACCAAATAGAGACAAAAATATATTACACTCAATGAGACATAAAAAAACGTCAACTTTTATTTTGTAATTGGGACAGAAATAACAAGTTTGATTCTAAATCAGCCAGGATGATAGCCATCGATTTGACTCATATTCAGATATTTCCCAACTATTATCCTGGACTCGCATCAAATCCTATCAATGACAGATGTCAGAATTATGATGTGGAACGGTTAATGTGTTGCTTCCCATGTGCCAGGACTCATGACGTTTCTGAATTACGACTGTGGAATTACGACTCTAATGCTGGCCGTGAAACCCTTGTCAATTGTTGTTAAAACCCATCTGGTGCTCAAATGCCCTTTAGGGATAAGGGCTGTCCTTGTCTTGTCTGGGCTACATGTGACTCGAGACCCACAGCAATTGGTGTGGCTGGTGGAGGTCAGCCATCTAACCTCCAAGGACCTCACAGCAGGAGGTCCTCAAGATTGTATCCTAGCCCTAACTATCTTTAGTGACTGTATAATTGACCTTGCCTCAGGCAGAATGTCATGAGTCCGAGGGTTCGCTAATACCCACACAATGTTCAACAGCATTCTTCCCTCCTCAGATACTGAAGCACTCCATGTGGCACTGCAGCAAGATCCAGGCAACTTCAGCTCCTTGGAAACGGCATTAGGGAAGTGGATCCGGAGCTGGATGAACTTCGGATTGAGAGGAGTTACAGGGAGGTAGTCACACCTCAGGTACAGGGGCAACGTAGATGGATTACAGGCAGGTAGTGGAAAGGGAACGGGCAGATAGTGCAGGGACCCCCTGTGGCCGTTCCCGTCAATAACAAGTATACTGTTTTGGATACTGTTGCGGGGGATCGACTTCCCAGGGGTAAGCCATGTGGTACATATCTCTCGCACAGAGTATGTCCCTGGTGCTCAGAAGGGAAGGGGGAAGAGGAGCAGAACATTAGTCATTGGGGACTCCATATTTAGGGGGACAGATAGAAGGTTCTGTGGGAACGAGAGAGACTCACGGTTGATGTGTTGCCTCCCAGCTGCCAGGGTTCATGACGTTTCAGATTGTGTTTTCGGTATCCCTTGGGGGGAGGGGTGTAGCCCCAACTCATGTTCCACATAGGCACCAACGACATAGGGAGGAAAACGGCTGGGGAGTTTAGGCAGAAATTTAGGATTATTACCCATGTCACTTGCGAGCGAGATGAGGAATAGGGAGAGAGAGCAGTAGAACACATGGCTACATGAAAGGGGCAGGAGGGACAGTTTCAGATACCTGGATAATTGGTGCTCATTCTGGGGTAGATGGGTCCTCTACAAACAGGATGGTCGACACCTGAACCAGAGAGGTACCAATATCCTTGCGGGGCAATATGTTTATGCTCTTCAGGAATGGTGAAGCTAATTCAGCAAAAGATGGGAACCTGAATTGTAGCTCCAGTGTACAGAAAGTTGAGAGTAGTGAGATCAAAAATAAGGTTTCAAGGTCACAGGAGTGCAGCGGCAGGCAAGAAGGTGGTTTGAAGTGTGTTTACTTCAATGCCAGGAACATCCGGAATAAGTTGGGTGAACTTGCAGCATGGTTGGTACCCAAGACTTCGATGTTCTGGCCATTTTAGAGACATGCAGAGAGCAGGGAGAGGAATGATGTTGCAGGTTCTGGGGTTTAGATGTTACATTATGAACAGAGAAGGGATTAAAAGACGGGGAGGTGTGGCATTGTTAGTCAAGGACAGTATTAAAGGTGGCAGAAAGGATGTTTGATGAGGACCCATCTCCTGAGGTAGACCAGGCAAAGATTAGAAAAAGGAAAAAAGAGGTTTCCCCTGTTGGGGGTTTTGTATAGGCTTCCAAAAAGTTCCAGAGATGCAGATAAAAGAAAAATTCTAATTAGGAGAGGAGGTAACAGGTTAATTGTTATGATGTCTTTCACTTTTCAAATATTGACTGGAAACGCTATAGTTTGTGTAATTTAGACGTGTCAGTTTTTGTCCAATGTCTGCAGGAGGGTTTCCTGACACATTATGCAAATAGGTCAACAAGAGGCAAGGACAATTGGATTTGGTACTGGCTAATGAACCGGGCAAGGTGATAGATTTAGAGGTAGGTGAGCACTTTGGTGATAGTGACCACAATTCGGTTACATTCATTTCAGCGATGGAAATGAAAAAGTATATCGCGCAGGGCAAGAACTTCTTCAAGGAACAGCTACTGTATGTCCTTGATAAGTATGTACCTGTCAGGCAGGGAGGGAAGGGAACCGTGGTTTACTAAAAAAGTTGTTCCTCTTGTCCAGAACAAGAAGAACGCTTAAGATGAGATGTGAAGGCTCAGTTGGGCTGCTTGAGATTTACAAATTAGCCAAGAAAGATCTAAAGAGAAAGCTAAGAAGAGCCAGGAGGGGGCACGAAAAGGCTTTGGCAGGTGGGACCGAGGCAACGGGAAAGCTTTCCAGAGGGATGTCAGGAACAAAAAAATACTGGAGTAAAATTAGGACCAGTCAAGGACAATAACGGGAAGTTGTGCATGGAGTCCGAGGAGGTGGGAGAGGCAGTAAATTAATATTATTCATCAGTATTGCCACAGGAAAAAGACAATGTTGTTCAGGAGAATACTGAGGTACAAACTATTAGACTAGAAGGGATTGAGGTTCATAAGGAGAAACTATTAGCAATTCTGGAAAGTGTGAAAATAAATATTTCCCTGGGTCAGATGAGATTTATCCTAGGTCTCTCTGGAAATCCAGGGATGAGATTACAGTGCCTTTGGCTTTGATCTTTATTTTGTCCTTGTCTATAGGAATAGTGCCAGAGGCTGGAGGATAGTAAATTTTGTCCCCTTGTTCAAGAAGGAGAGTAGAGACAACCCTGGTAATTATAGACCAGTGAGCCTTACTTTGATTGTCGGTAAAGTGTTCGCTGAGAGGTGGCAAATTGAGTTTAATACGGAAAAGTGTGAGGTGATTCACTTTGGAAGGAACAACAGGAACACAGAGTACTGGATTAATGGGAAGGTTCTTGGTAGTGTGGATGAGCAGCGAGATCTCGATGTCCATGTGCCTAGATCCCTGAAAGTTGCCATCCAGGCTAACAGGGTTGTTAAGAAGGCGTACAGTACCTTAGCTTTTATTGTGAGAGGGACTGAGTTTCAGAGCCATGTGGTCATGTTGCAGCTGTACAAAACTCTGGTGAGGCCGCACTTGAATTGTTGCGTACAGTTCCAGTAGCCATATTATGGGAAGGATAAAATCTGAAATGAAATCAGAAAGTGCTGGAGAAATTCAGCAAACCTGGCAAAACCTGTGGAGAGAAATATAAAGTTAACCTTTTGAGTCCAATATAACTCTTCTTCAGGACAGTGCTGATCAGGAGTCATGTCGACTAGAAACATTAATTGTCTTTCTATTTTTACAGTTCCACCAACCCTGCTGAGTTTCTCTAACATTTTCTCTTTTACAATGAAGTAACTGGTGGGCGGCATGGTGGCACAGTGGCACAGTGGTTAGCACTGTTGCCTCACAGCGCCAGAGATCCGGGTTCAATTCCCGCCTCAGGCGACTTACTGTTTGGAGTTTGCACGTTCTCCCCGTGTCTGCTTGGGTTTCCTCCGGGTGCTCGGGTTTCCTCCCACAGTCCAAAGATGTGCAGGTCAGGTGAATTGGCCATGCTAAATTGCCCGTTGTGTAAGGTAAGGGGTAAATGTAGGGGTAGGGGTAGGGGTAGGGGTATGGGTGGGTTGCGCTTCGGCGAGGCGGTGTGGACTTGTTGGGCCGAAGGGCCTGTTTCCACACTGTAAGTAATCTAATCTAATTTGGCACCACATCTACAAACATTCATTCCATCCACCACAGCATCTTCAACATCTATATCCACTCCCTTCCTAAAGAAACAGGTAATAGATGCATGAGAACACCACAACCTGCATGTTCCCTTCAAGCCACTCACCATCCTGATTTTGATATATATTCCTTCAGTAAAGTCACTATAGTCCCATTAGACCATAGGGCTGATCTCAGAGACATGACTGGTCGTGTGTTTAACCTGAGTGTCACCACGCCTCAGGGGAGCGGGGGATTGAGAACGTACAATTTTCATGGTGATCTCAACCAGCGTGATTTGGAGGAGCTGGCGTTGGTCTGAGGTGGACAAAATTAAAAATCACACAACAATAGGTTGCAGTCCAACAGGTTTATAAGGAAGCACTAGATTTCAAAACACTGATGAAGGAGCATCACTTCAAAAGCTAGTGTTTCCAAATAAACCTGTTGGACTATAACTTGATGTTGTGTGATTTTTTACTTTAACCAATGTGTGAATTGAACCTATGCTGTTAACAAAAGACATTGAACAGGAAAGTACAGTATAGGCCCTTCAGCCCTCGATGTTCTGCTGACCTGTTATCCTCCTCCAAGATCAAAGGAATCTACATCCCCTTCATTGTTCTACCTTCCATGTGTCTATCCCAGAGTCACTTTAATATCCCTCAAGTATTTGACTCTACTCCCACTGCTGGCAGTGCATTCCACACACCCACCACTGGCTGTGTAAAGAACCGACCTCTGACATCCCCTCAAATCTTCCTCCAATCATCTTAAAATGTATGCCCTCATGACAGCCATTTCCAGCTGAGGAAAAAGGACTCTGTGTATCCACTCTCTGTATCTCGTCATCATGGACACGTCTCTCAAGTCACCTCGCATCTATCTTCGCTCAAATGAGAAAACCCTGACTTTCCTCAATCTATCTTCATAAGACATGTGCTCCAGTCCAGGCAGCATCTGGGTAAATCTCCTCTGCCCCAGCTCTGACGTTTCCACATCCTTCCTATAATGAGGCGACAAGAACTGAACAGAAAATTTCAACCGTGGTCTAACTCTATAGAGCTGCTGCATAGCCTCATGGCTCTGAAACTCAATTGCCATGCTCATGAAAGCCAATACACCCTATACCTTCTTAGCAGCCCTATAAACTTGGGTGGCAACTTTGAGGGATCTATGGAACCCCAAGATCCCTCTGTTCCTCCACACTGCCAAGAATCTTGCCTTTAACCCTAAATTCTGCATTTAAATTGAAGCTTCCAAAATTAATCATTTCACACTTTTCCAGGTCGAACTACATCTGACACTTATTAGCCCAGTTCTGCATTCTGTCAATGTCCTGTTGCAACCTACAACAGTCCTCCACACTATTCACCACGCCACTAACATTCATGCAATCGGCAAACTTAGTATCTCACCCTTCCCATTCCTCATCCAGGTCATTTATAAAAATCACAACGAGCAGAGGTCCCAGAACCGATCCCCGAGGAACACCACTGGCCACTGAGCTGAATACTTTACATCTGCTACCACTCTCTGTCTGCTATGGGTCAGTCAATTCTGTATCCGGACAGCCATGTTTCCCTGTATCCCATACCTGCTTACTTTCTGAATGAGCCTACTATGGGGTACCTTATCAAATGCCTTGCAAAAATCTAATTACACCACATCCACTGCTCTTACTTCAGCAATATGCTTTGTCACATCCTCAAAGAATTCAATAAAATTTGTGAGGCATGACCTGCCCCTCACAAAGCCATGCTGACTATCTCCAATCAAGCTTCAGTTTTCCAAGTAATCAAAAATCCTGTGTCTCAGAATCCTCTCCATTGACTTTCTCACCACAAACATAAGACTGATTAGTTTGTAATTCCCAGGAATAACCCTATTCCCTTTCTTGAACAAGCGAATAACATTTGCCATGCTTTAATCATTTAGCACTACTCCAGTGAACAGTGAGGACACAAAGATCATCATCAAGGTGCAGCAACCTCTTCCCTCATTTCCTTTGTATCCCAGTGGATATTCCATCTGACCCTGGTAATTTATCTATCCTTACGTTTTTCAAAATTTTCAGCATATCCTCCTTCTTAACATCAGCCTGTTTGAGTAGATCAGCCTGTTTGAGTAGATCGGCCAATTTCACACTGTCCTCACAAATTCCAAGGTCCCTCACCCTCGTGAATAATGATTGATAAAGGACTTCCCCTACCTCGTCCGACTCCAAGCACAAGTTCCGTCTGCTGTCCTTGATTAGCCCTGCTCTCACCCTGGCCATCCTCCTGTTCCTCACATAAGTATAGAACACCTTAGGGTTTTCCTTAATCCTACCTGCTAAAGATATTTCATGCACCCTCCTAAGTCAATTCTTCAGTTCCTTCCAGGCTACCTTGTAACCTTCTCGAGCCCTGTCTGATCCTTGCCATCCTCAACCTTAAGTAAGCTTCCTTCTTCATCTTGACCACATGTTCCACAACCCTTGTCACCCAAGGGTCTTTCAACCTACCATCCCTTCTTTGCCTCAGTGGGACAAACCTATCCAGCACTATCAGCAATTGCTCCCGAAAAAAATCTCCACATTTCTGTCATGCATTATCCTGAGAAAATCTGTTCCCAATTTAGATGCCCCAGTTCATGTCTAATAGCATTGTAATTCCCTCCTCCCCACAATTAAATGTTCTGTTATACCATCTACTCCCATCCCTCTCCATGAGTATCGTCAAGCTGGGGGAGTTGTGATCACTATCACCTAAATACTGTCCCACCGAGAGATCTGACACCTGACCTGGTTCGTTGCCAAGCACCAAAACCAATATCGGATGTTGGTGTCACCCTCCATCACAAACCAGCCGTCCAGTCCCCACTGTTGCAGGGGCTAAGTTAGCACAGTTGGCTGGACAGCTGGTGTGCGATGTAGAGAGGCGAAGTGGTACTTTGTTTAAACTCACCATCAGTTGTCTCTCTACCTCTCTCCAAGACAGAATAACCATTTGAATTGGGCAATTCCTTCGGTGTCCCTCTGTCACAATCCTGGAAATTCCCTCTCTTCCCATTCCCTTCACACCACTGACCAATTGTTCCCACATCATCAGGACTTTAGTGGCACAAGAAAGCAGCTACTGCCATAATCTAGAGGGCAGTAAATTCTGACCCAGCCATCAGAGTCAAAGTCCCCTTGATTAATTCTGAAACACATCTGAACAAAACATGTTGACAGACAAGCGTTTGGCTGCCAGAAAATTCAGACAGTTTATTTCAGATTGTGTGTGTATTGCATAGAGTTCTGGTCGCCATATTTCAGAAAGGATGTGGAAGCATTGGAAAAGATGCAGAGGAGATTTACCAGGATGTTGCCTGATCTGGAGGGATGGTCTTATGAGGAAAGGCAGAGAGACTTGAGTCTATTCTCATTGGAAAGAAGAAGGCTAAGAGGGGATTTTGAAGAGACATGCAAGATGATGAGAGGATTAGATAGGGTAGACAGTGAATCCTAGGATGGTGACATCAGCTTGTATGAAGGGGCATAACTACTAATTGAGGGGTGATAGCTTTAAGACAGGTGTCAGAGGCAGGTTCTTTACTCAGAGAGCGGTAAGGCTGTGGAATGTCCTGCCTGCCAATGTAGTTAACTCAGCCACATTCGGGAGATTTAAACAATCCTTGGATTAGCACATGGATGATGATGGGATAGTGTAGGGGGACGAGCGGAGAATAGTTCACAACATCGAGGGCCGAAGGCCCTGTTCTGCACTGTATTGTTCTATGTTCTAACTATTTAGTTAACCAAATTGATTCGCTGAGGTTTGAGTTTAGAACTAGAATTAAATTCTATTGCCACGTGTGTTCACGTATAGGAACAAATGAGGACAGTGAAAAGTGCACAGAGTGACCATTCTTCAAAACCATCTGCAACAAGATAGATTCACTGGCCACACCCCTGTCTATAGTCTTTCAGCTCCTAAAGAAATCATCCACTCTGATGGAGAATGGGACAACTGCTATTTAGCTAGTGAAACAGCTTTACTATCCCATTCTTGAAACTGTTGCTGTTCCTGGTGATTCATAGTTCAGCCCCAGTGTATTGGAAGGTAGTGGGTGGAAGCCCTGCATTATAAAAGGGAGACAGAAAGCAGGAAGCACAGGCCGATTAGCTTAACATATCACAGGGAAACTGCTGGAAGGTTTATTCAAACTGATACAGCAGGTCACATTGATCAGTTGAAGGTAATCTGGCAGAGTCGACATTGTTGTTTGCGTCCATTGAATTTATTTGAGGATGTAACATGTGTCATTGATAAAGGGGACTGCCCTGAGCTTCGCTTTTATCCCATAAAATGACCCAGCAAATGTCATGGCATGAGGTAAAGGCTCACGGGGTGGTGACGTAATGATTACAAGGAAGCACTGTGGTTTATTGAAATGGAAAGCAATTGGAAGCCGTACTTATAAAAGACAATAGACAGTAGACAATAGGTGCAGGGGTAGGCCATTCTGCCGTTCAAGTCAGTACCTCCATTCATTATGATCATGGCTGATCATCCACAGTCAGTATCCTGTTCCTGCCTTATCCCCATAACCCTTGATTCCACTGTCTTCAAGAGTTCTATCCATCTCTTTCTTGAAGTATCCAGAGACTTGGCCTCCACTGCCTTCTGGGGCACAGCATTCTATATATCCACCACTCTCTGGGTGAAGAAGTTTCTCCTCAACTCTGTTCTCAATGGCCTACTCATTTTTAAACTGTGTCCTCTGGTTCTAGACACACCCGTCAGCAGAAACTTGCTTCCTACCTCCAGAGTGTCAAATCCTTTAAATCTTATACTTCTCAATCAGATCCCTTCTCAACCTTCTCAACTCGTGTATAAAAGCCCAGTCTCTACAATTTTTCAACAGATGATAGTCCCGCCATTCCAGGAATTGGCCTCGTAAACCTACACTGCACTCCCTCAATAGCCAAAATGTTCTTCCTCAAACTTGGAGACCAAAACTGCACAATATTCCACGTGTGGTCTCACCAGGGCCCTGTACAGCTGCAGAAGGACTTCTTTGTTCCAATACTCAATTCCTCTTGTTATGAAGGCCAGTATGCTATTAGCTTTCTTCACTGCCTGCTGTACCTGCATGCTTGCTTTCATTGACAGATTTTACAAGAACTTAAAAATGTGTTGCTGGAAAAGCAGGTCAGGCAGCATCAAAGGAGCAGGCGAATAGACCTTTTGGGCATAAGCCCTTCATGCTGCCTAGCCTGCTGCGCTTTTCTTGCAACACATTTTAAGCTCTGATCTCCAGCATCTGCTGTCCTCATTTACTCCTGATGTACAAGAACACCTAGATCTCGTTTTACATCCCCTTTACCTAACATGACTCCATTTAGATAGTAATCTGCCTTCCTGTTCTTGCCACCAAAGTGAATAACCACACATTTATCCACGTTGAACTGCATCTGCCAAGCATCCGTCCAACTGTCCAAGTGACTGTATTCTCATAACATCCTCCTCACAATTCACCTTGCCACCCAGTTTTGTGTCATCAGCAAATTTGGGAATATTACATTTAATACCTTCATCTATATCATTAATGTTTATTGTAAATGGCTGAGGTCCCAGCACTGAACGTTGTGGTACCCCACTGGTCACCTCACCACCTGCCATTCGAAAAGGGACCCGTTTCTCACTACTCTTTGCTTCCTGTCAGCCAGCCAATTTTCAGTCCAAATCAGTATTTTGCCCCAATACCGTGTAGCCTAATTTTGCTCACTAATCTCCTCTGTGGGACTTTATCAAAGGTTTCTGAAAGCCCAGCTGCATGACATCCACTGGCTCTCCCTTGTCCATTTAAGAACAAAGAACATAGGAAAGTACAGCATAGAACAGGCCCATTCGCCCACGATGTTGTGCCGAGATTTAATCCTAATGTCAAAGATAGTACCTTAACCAACGCACCTCTCAACTCACTGCTATCCATGTGCAGTCACTTAAATGTCCCCAATGACTCTGCTTCCACAACCACAGCTGGCAACGCACTCTATGCATTCACAACTCTGTGTAAAGAACCTACTTCTGATGTCTCCTTTATACCTTCCTCCTAATATCTTCAAACTATGACTTCTTGTACCAATCAATCTTCATTGTTACATCCGCAAAATATTCCAGAAGATTAGTCAAGCATGATTTCCCCTTCATAAATCCATGCTGACTCTGACCTCTCCTGTTACTGCTATCCAAATGAATCATAATTTCATCTTTAATAAGTGACTCCAGCAGCTTTCCCACCCTTGGTGTCAGTCTAGCTGGTCTATAATTCCCTGTTTTCTCTCTCCATTCTTTCTTGAAAAGTGGGATACCATTAGCCACCCTTCAATTTGCAGTAACTGATCCTGAATCTATAGAACATTAGAAAATAGTTACCAATGTATCCATGATTTCTAGAGACATCTGCTTAAGACCATCAGGTCCCAGGGATTGAACAGTCTTCAGAACTAACAGTTATCCAACACCATTTCCTGTAGAATATAAATTCCCTTCAGTTCATCCATTACCCCAGGTTCTTCAGTCACTATTACATCATTTTTTTAGAAAAATACAGCGCAGTTCATGCCCTTCAGCTCTCGATGTTGCCACGACCGAAGCCTACCTAACCTACATTAGCCCAATAACCTCCATATGCTTGTCCAATGCACGCTTAAATGACCATAAAGAGGGAGAGTCCACCACTGCTACTGGCAGGGCATTCCATGAACTCACAACCCGCTGAGTAAAAAATCTACCCCTAACATCTGTCCTATACCTACCACCCCTTACTTTAAAGCTGTGTCCCCTAGTAACAGCTGACTCCATTCGCGGAAAAAGGTTCTCACTGTCAACCCTATCTAAACCCCTAATCATCTTGTACACCTCTCTCAAATCTCCCCTAAACCTTCTTTTCTCCAATGAGAAAAGTCCCAAGTGCCTCAGCCTTTCCTCATACGATCTTCCTACCATACCAGGCAACATCCTGGTAAACCTCCTCTGCACTCGTTCCAATGCCTCCACATCCTTCCTGTAGTATGGCGACCAAAACTGCACACAATACTCCAGATGAGGCCGCACCAGAGTCTTATACAACTGCAACATGACCTCAGGACTCCGGAACTCAATTCCTCTACCAATAAAGCCCAGTACACCATATGCCTTCTTCACAGCACTATTTACCTGGGTGGCAACTTTCAAAGATCTGTGTATATGGACACCAAGATCCCTCTGCTCATCCACACTACCAAGTAATCTACCATTAGCCCCGTAATCCATCTTCTTGTTACTCCTACCAAAGTGAATGACTTCACACTTAGCTACGTTGAATTCCATTTGCCACCTTACTGCCCAGCTCTGCAACTTATCTATATCGCGCTGTAACCTGCCACATCCTTCTTCGCTGTCCACAACTCCACCGACTTTCATGTCATCCGCAAACTTGCTCACCCAGCCTTGAAGCCCCTCCTCCAGGTCATTTATAAAAATGACCAACAGCAATGGTCCCTAAATAGATCCTTGTGGAACACCGCTAGTAACTGCGCTCCAAGATGAACCTATACCATCAAATACTACCCTCTGTCTCCTTCCAGCCAGCCAATTCCTAATCCAAACCTCTAATGCACCCTCAATGCCATACCACCGTAGTTTTTACATTAGCCTGTCATGGGGTACCTTAACGAACGCCTTGCTAAAATCCATATACACCACATCTACTGCTTTACCTTAGTCCACTTCCTTGGTCACCTTCTCAAAGAATTCAGTAAGGTTTGTGAGGCCCGACTTGCCGTTCACAAAACCATGCTGACTATCCTTAATCACATTATTCCTATCCAGATGTTCATAAATCCTATCCCTTACAATTCTCTCGAAGACTTTGCCCACAACAGAAGTAAGACTGTCTGCCCTATAGTTACTCGGGCTATCCCTGCTCCCCTTCTTGAACAAGGGGACCACATTCGCTATCCTCCAGTCTTCTGGCACTGTTCCTGAAGACAACGACGACCTGAAAAATCAAGGCCAATGACTCCGCTATCTCCTCCCTAGCTTCCCAGAGGATCCTAGGATAAATGCCATCAGGCCCAGGGGACTTATCTATTTTCATCCTTTCCAGTATTCCCTAGACCTCTTCCCTCCGTACCTCAAGGCCATCCATTCTAATCACTTGTGACTCAATATTCACATCAGCAACCGTGTCCTGTTCCTGAGAGAATACTGACGAAAGGTATTGATTTAGTGTCTCACCAATCTCCCCCCCTCCACACACAACTTCCCACTACTATCCTTGACTGGACCGATACCTACTCTAGTCATCCTTTTATTCCTGACATACCTATGGAAGGCCTTTGGGTTTTCCCTAATCCTACCAACTAAGGACTTTTCATGTCCTCTTCTCGCTGCTCTTAGCTCTCTCTTTAGATCCTTCCTGGCTACCTTATAACTCTCAATCGCCCCAACTGAACCTTCACGCCTCATCTTTACATAGGCCGCCCTCTTCCCTTTCACAAGGGATTCCAATTCCTTATTAAACTACGGCTCCCTCACAAGACCCTTTACTCCCTGCCTGACTGGTACATACTTATCAAGGACACCCATTAGCTGTTCCTTGAACAATCTCCACATATAATTTGTGTTCTTCCCTTGAAGCCTATTTTTCCAATCCACGCATCCTAAGTCATGCCTCACCGCATCATAATTTCCCTGCCTCCAGCTATAACTGTTGCCCTGCAGTGCACACTTATCCCTCTCCATCACTAGAGTAAAAGTCACCGAGTTGTGGTCACTGCCCCCGAAGTGCTCAACTACATCCAAGTCTAACACCTGGCCTGGTTCATTACCTAGAACCAAATCCAGTATAGCCTCACCTCTTGTTGGCTTGTCTACATATTGTGTCAGGAAATCCTCCTGCATACATTGGACAAACACCGACCCATCTAACGAACTCAAGCGAAAGCTTTCCCAGTCAATATATGGGGAGTAAAAGTCCCCCATAACAACCACCCTGCTACTTTCACTCTTCTCCTGAATCATCCTCGCAATACTTTCCTCTACTTCTCTCGGACAATTAGGAGGCCTGTAGAAAACTCCTAACAGGGTGACCTCACCTTTCTTATTTCTACCCTCCGCCCAAACTACCTCAGATGGCAAGTCTTCCTCCATCAGCCTTTCTACTGCTGTAATACTATCCTTGACAAGCAATGCCACACCTCCCCCTCTTTTACCCCCATCTCTGACCCTAATAAAACATTTAAACCCTGGAACCTGCAACAGCCATTCCTGTCCCTGTTATACCCACGTCTCTGCAATGGCCACAACATCGAAGTCCCAGGTACCAACCCATGCTGCAAGCTCACCTACCTTATTTTTTATACTTCTGGCTTTGAAGTATTCACACTTCAAGCCACCTTCCTGTTTACAGGCACACTCCTTCGAGATCGTTGCCATGTTCCTAACCTCCCTACACTCAAGGTCCTGTACCCTAAAGCTACACTCCAGGTTCCCATGCCCCTGCAGAGTTAGTTTAAACCCTCCCAAAGAGTACTAGCAAACCTCCCCCCAAGGATACTGGTGCCCCTCAGGTTTAGGTGTGGACCATCCTGTTTATAGAGGTCCCACCTTCGCCAGAAAGAACCTCAGTTATCCAAATACCGGAATCCGTCCCTCCTGCACCACCCCTGTAGCCACGCATTTAACTCATCTCTCTCCCTATTCCTCGACTCTCTATCACGTGGCACCGGTAACAAACCAGAGACAACAACTCTGTTTGTTCTACCTCTGATCTTCCAACCTAGCTCCTTGAAAGCCGGTCTAACATCCTCACCCCTCTTCCTACCTATGTCGTTGGTGCCAACCTGGACCACGATCTGGAGCTGCTCCCCCTCCCCCGTAAGGTCCCGGTAAACACCATCAGAGACATCACGTACCCTTGCACCTGGGAGGCAACATACCAATCATGAGTCTCTGTCACCCCCGCAAAACCGCCTATCTGTGCCCCTCACTATTGAGTCCCCAATAACCATCGCTTTTCCTTTCACCACCCTTCCCTTCTGAGCAACGGGGACAGGCTCCGTGCCAGAGGCCTGAACCTCGTTGCTTACCTCTGGTAAGTCATCCCCCCCACAAGTATCCAAAACGGTATACTTGTTCTTGAGGGGAATGACCGCAGGGGGTCCCTGCACTGGCTGCTTCCTCCCACTCCCCCTCACTGTCACCCATCTCTCTACAACTACTTCCCTAAAGCTCTGATCTATGACCACCTCTGCCTCCCGAATGATCCGCAGTTCATCCAACTCCAGCTCCAGATCCCTAACACGGTCTTGGAGGAGCTGGAGATGGGTCCACTCCTTGCAAGTGTAATCAGGAGGGACGCTAATGGCTTCTCTCACCTCATACATGTTGCACGAGGAACATTGCACTGCCTTCGCTGCCATCCCTCTAAAAGGTAAACTTTAAAAACTGGATCTAAAGAAACAAACAAGCAAAATGCAGCACTTACCTGCTTATCACAACGGGTCGTATTATTAGGTTGGAGGAGGAGGGTGGGTGGGAGGCTCTACCCCTGTAGTGCCTCGGGTTCCTCGCCTGCGCGCTTTTATAAGAAAAAAATACCTTCCCAGGTAAGCTAGCGCGACACCAGCTTCCGGGTCCGCCAGGCGCTTAAAAAAAAGCTTTAAATTTTAGCCGTTAAAATAAAACAATAACTGGACTATACCGCGACTTTACAAAAAAACACCACCAGACAGCCGTTACCTGCTCTGCTCAGAGATTGGTCAGAGATTAGAGTTTAAGATTTGGGAGGAAGTAGATTCGGCCACTTTTTGGAATATTGTGTGCAACTGTGGTCTCCCTTCTCTGGAATGCATGTGGAAAAATTGAAAGAGTTCAGAAAAGATTCAGAAGGATGTTGACAGGATTAGAGTATTGGAGTTACAGGGAGAGGCTGAATCGGATGTGGCTGTTTTCGCTGGAGCGTCGGAGGTTGAGGGATGAACTTATAGATGTTTATAATTTCATGAGGTACGTGGATAGGGTAAATTGTCGGTGGAGTGGAGCTAGTCCTGAACTAGAGGCCACAGATTTCTGACAAAATAGGGAAAATTGAAATGTGATACAGGGTGCAACGATTTCACACATAGCGTGGTGAGTACACGGAATGAGCTTTCAGAGGAACTGTAGCAGTCTGGTAGAATAACGGCACCTAAAAATTTAAAAGTTGCACATCATCAGGTTATAGACCGACAGATGTACGTGGGTGCACCTGCGTTCGGACCCCTGCTTATTCATCATATACTTGTGAGGAATAAGCTTGTACGACACATCACTTGCGGCCAAATAAACCTGTTGGATGATAACCTGGCGTTGCGTGATGTTTCACTTTGAACACACCAGTCCCACACAAGAAATTCCAAACCATTAATAAAGTCATCTGGATAGTATATCAATAGGAAGTGTTCAGATGAATATGAGCCAAGTGATTACAAATTGGACTGTATTAGGTTAGGATAATTTGTCGCCATGTGAAATTTGGTCGGAAGGACATAGGTCTGTTGTGTAAACCTCTATGATTGATCCACTGCTTCATTCTGCTTCTAATGATCAGGCAACATTTCATTCTGACGACTGTAAATCTTAACCATTAACAGGCCATGGCACAGAGGGGACTAAATCTTAATGATTAAACAACCAGGGAAGTTCTCCATTGATATCACCATGGGTACGATCTGATTCAACATTGCATTCTCCCATCTTTCTGCACACGATTCCTTCATCTCTGTTGCAACTTACTTGAAATACTGCAGTATTTATTTCATGAGAACTCCACATTACAAGTGTGCTGCTGCAGCACAGTGGTTACAATATTGGTCTTGTTAGTCTGGGATTGTGGGTTTGAGCCTCCCTGAGGCACGTGTGAATTTTTGTACAACTGCCGCATCCAACATAAAACGGAGCGCTTTGCTGCAAACTCATGCGGCTGTTGAAGTCTGAAATGGGACAATAAACCAAGCAGGTCAAATCCTAGTCCTTGGTTTTGGTCACTCCTGAGACCTCTGTCACTCTCGGGGAGTGTGTCTGCATGATTCTCTTTGTCGGGGAAAATGAGGCTCAGTTCCCCGAGGGCGCATAAACACATTTTTTTCAATCTCAGGCAAAAACAGATATTCCTGGAAGACCTGATTTCGAGAAAGGGTCAGCGAACCCATAACGTTAGCTTTGATTTCTCCTCACAGATGCTGCCAGAACTGGTGAGATTTTTCAGCAACTTCTGCTTTTGTTTCCCATCACCAACTTTAGTCCAATATGTTGTATCGTTTGTGTTTAAAATGTTTCAGGGAAAATATTATTGAAATTACCACATGAAACGGCAGAACACTCAAGTATACAGGGCAACTGCTGGAAACCGGGATGATGGGCCTCTATCAGTGGTGTTATAAAAACTCGATGACTCCAACACATTGGAGGAGAAACATACCTCCAGTGAATAATAAAAAAACTTAAAGTTGTTTCCTTAAGTAACGATGGTGCCTCAATTGCCTCCACCCCTGGTGGTACAGTGTGTAGGATTCGGCATTTCTACCAGCCTGAAAAGTGTGGTGCTGGAAAAAACACAGCAGGCCAGGCAGCATCCGAGGAGCAGGAGAATCTAACTGGGAGAAAGTGAGCACTCCAGCATCTGCAGTCCTCACTTTCTCCTAGCTTCTCCCAGCCTGCCCAGGTTCCAATTCCAGGTCTGAAAATGCGGAATGATTGTGCCTGACAGGATCAACTGCAAAAGCTTAGCAGATCTGACGGGAATCAACATCTCGGAACAGTTAATGTCGCCAAGAACATCGGTTCTCCCCGGGAAAGAAAGAGTAATTTTGCAGACTATCTCTGTTCAGTCGGACAGTTCACGCTTCATTCTCCTGATTCCACTTCCCTAAAAGTTCTTAAATATTCACAAAACTGAGATTGCGTTCTTGTGCTTGTTTCCTTTTCATTCCCAGGAGCTGCAACGATTGGGTTGGTCGGTTTGTGAAATTAAAGGTGTTCATGAGCAGCGGTTGTGTCTGTTTCAGCTTCCAACCCTCTGACAGCGTTGTGAGATTGACTCTGGTATTATCGGGAACATTTGCTGATGAGAGGCAGTGAAAGGATTCTCCTTCCTGCAGATCAGCAATCCAAACCTCATCTCGACTTCAGTACAATAAGGAAGATGGGTTTGGAAGGAAAAAGAAGCTGGAAAGTGCATTCAATCCAAACAAGAGAAACACCTGTTCTGTCTCTGGTCCTGTGCATACCAAACTCCCACATGCTGCAGAGTTTCGATGTTTACACGGACATGTGATGCGAGGGGAATACTCACAATATGAAAAATCATGAAAGATAATCGCAGTCACTATAATCTCCACTTTGTGAAGCAGTGCCTTTCAGTAACAAAGGAAAGGTATTTGGCATCACGGGCGGCTTCAGTGTCGTGCTCTTCACTGTTGGAACTTTTCACAGATTTTTTCTCCATCACTGCGCAATTTCAAGACTTCAAATAATGGACCCATGGAGTCAGCGAGAAACCTCTGCTCGTTTCTAGCCGTGGATATTTCATCGGATAAGTTGAAAGATGCCTTTACAGTTATCGCCTCGTCACTGCAGCTCAGCGCCTTAAAACGAGCTCCTGTCAACAGCAGCCTGTTCAGTTCTTTCCTGCAGTACGTCTGCTGAATAACAAACATCAGATTATCACAGCTTCGCTTTATTCACCTTGAAAAGCAGCGGTACAGAAACACCTAATTGGAAGCTTGGAGAGTGAAACATTGCAGCTGGCGGTGATTCGGAAGTGACTAACATGCTAAAGAATGTGTGCATGTCTGGTCGTAAGAGTTTCTGTCAGCAAGACTGGGGTTCCCTGTTTTGCAGTAAGCGTTTGTATCGCCCAGACCTGCTTGCAACTCCCAGTGAGGGGATGAAGATTCATTTCTCTTCTTGTGAATTATATGTATGGAAGCGAATTCCTGGTTGTAGACAGAACACCCACTCTCAACCCGCCAGAGCCTGCCCAGAGACTGATTGCATTCATCTGGAATGCAAATAGCAGCTACTGAACGGAAAAACTACCACATCAAAATTCCCTCCAATCACCACACCATTCTGCATGGGAAATTTGTCGCTGTTCCTTCAGTATTGCCAGATAAAAATTCCGAAAGCCCCTCCCGAGCGGCTTCATGACAGTACCTCTGTGCAAGACACTTCGAGGGTTCATCAAATTAACTCTTACTCTACACCAGCTCTGGCGAGAGATGGGCATTGAATTCTATCCCACTGAGTGACATCCATTTCCCCGGAATCCGTTTCTAAATGTTGCTGTTTCTAATCAGGAGCCTGGAACCGATGTGTAAAATGTTGGGAAGGGGAGTGCAAGAGTGAAGTAAATGTGAAAGGCAATGATAACTGGGAGTCATGAGGGAAGAAGTGAGTGTGGAGCTAAGGTACAAGGGTCAGTGTCGGTGCTGTTGGTCAGCCTTTACTCCCCACAGTTATACTGGCACTCACCACGCCTGGGCAATTCACTACAAAGAACCTGCTCCTCTTGGCGTGAGACTCTCTCTCTCTCTCTCTCTGTGCACGCAGCTAATGGGCCCTGACAAGATTAACGCGTCTTGATTGTCCCGTTAGTTGAAACAGAAAAACCTATGCAAGAGCAGTTGATCTCTTTCTGTGTACTGTAGTTGAGAATGTTCTGCTGTGAGCTGTCTGTTTCTGTTGAAGCGGGCTTGAATGCAATTCTCAATGAACAGCATTGATATAAACAATTCTCACAGTTCCTGAGATCGGGTGGTGAAGGGATTGTCATATGGATGGTAAAGCCTGCCGTGGTGGTTGCCGTTTCTTTGTTGGTTAAACCCCTGCCTAATAAACAAGGACATCCTATGTTCTTCTCCCGCTCGCGCGTGTCTGATTCGACATCTCCTTGTTCAAACTTCTCGCTCAATCTGTGTTACTGATTTAACATCCCGAACGTGAAAACTCAACCTGTTGCCATTGGTGTTACGGCCGCCGATTGCTTTCTCCCAATCAGTGTATGCTGTTTTAAACAGATTCAAGGAAGAGTTTCATTCTGGTGTTCCAAAGGAACTTTTGCTTCTCTTCCTCTCTCTTTTTTCTCTTTTTCCCACTAAATAATTCCAAGTTTCGTCTGAATACCAAGGTGAGTCTGGAAAGACTGCAGACATGCCAGGAAAATTTGACAACGGCACAGACAACACCAGCTTATCCACCCTCATTTTCTTCTGTCAATATTCGTTCAGTACACACCAACAGTGAAGATAATATTGCAATTGTATTAATGTGTTTTTTTTAACCTGGGGAATTATGAATTCAATGTAGAATTCGAAAATTGCGCAATGTTTTGAGGGAAGAAATGTTTCCTTCCTTCAGGCCTAAATGACAGACACATTATCCAACGAATGTGAGCCCAGACCTACACACTCCAGCCAGGGAGAGTAGACATCCTCTCAGCATCTCCATTTTTGTCATCGAGCAGAAATAGTAAATGAATGATATGGACAGACAGAGAATCGGAGAATATGAACAAGGGTGAGGTGGATTCACAGAGACAAACAGACATAAACAGAGGCACATTGAGTGAGACATTGAATTAACCAATTCACCATTGAATGTGGTTGTCAATTGAGAGAACAGAAAAGAAAAAAAGTTACATTTGAAGCACAGAGAGCCTTCCATACGCTCACAATAACGCAAGGAGCAATAGAGACAACAAAGTACTTGTTCATGAGCAAATATGACTGCTGTTAGCTAATGATTTTTTAATTAAATCTGCTAACTCCAAAGATAAAGCTATTCACTTCGCTGGCATTATAATATTGAAATACGTAACAACACTGGTTCTGAATGTAGGTTTGCTGGTTGAGTCCAAAGGTTCATTTTCAGATGTTTCACCATCATACCAGATGAGACCTTCACTGAGCCTCAGGACGAATCACTGCTGATAATTTCTGCTTTCCATTTAGATGTTTTGGTTTTTTTGGGTTGGTGATGCCATTTCCTGCGGTGATGTCATTTGCTGTGGTGATGTCATTTCCTGTTCTTTTTCTCGGGGTGCTAAATGGTGTCCAACTCAATATTTTTGCTGCTGGACTTCCGTTTGGAATACCATGTTTCAGGTATTCTCGTGCGTGTCTCTGTTTGGCTGGTCTAAAGATGGAATGTGTTGTCCCATTCGAAGTGGTATATTTCTTTATCAGTATCGAGGATACTATTGAGAGTGGATCATGTCGTTTTGTGGCCTGATGATGAAAATGTATCCTGGTGGCTATGCTTCTGCCTGTTTGTCCAATGCAATGTTCGTAACAGTTCTTGCATGCTATTTTGTAAATGACATTAGTTTTGCTTGTTGTCTGTGTGGGATCATTCGATTTCATTACCTGCTGTATTAGTGCGTTTGTGGGTTTGTGGTCTTATGTATTGGCCAAGCAGCAACACCAAAGACTAAAAACACCTAGCAGAAGACTCACGTCACTCCATCCACTCCACCCAAGAATTCTTGAAGGCCAACAAAGACTCAAACATCCAAGAGGACAAAATAACGGTCTCCTTTACTGTAATAATCCAGTTCACATCAATCAATAACAATATTGCCATGGAAACACCGACTACACTGAAAGACCCAGAAACATTTCCATAAAACACCATCAAGTTCATCAGCAAGGACAGATCATCAAGCTAATGGACCTATGCCTTACCATCCACTTCAACTTCAACAAACAAATCTACAGACAAACCAACGGAGCACCCATGGGATCTCCAATATCAGGTTTATTAGCAGTGACAGTAATGCAGAGACACGAACAAACAGCTCTGCCGACCATCCAACCCAAACTTTTGGTCAGGTATGAGGATGACACCTTTGTCATCATTAAACCGAAACAAATTTGGAGGAAATCTTCAAGACCATCCATAATACCCGTACTGGCATAATATTCGTTAAAGAGGGGGAAAACAACAACAGACTGACATTCCCAGCATGTCACAGAAGAGCGAACAGCAAATGAGGAACTTCAAAGTCCACAGGACAACAACACATATGGATCAAAGATTGATCAAAAGAAGCAATCATCGCAACGTCCACAAACGAATCTGCATCAGGACATTATTTCAAGAAGCCACCACACAATGCAGCACAGAGGTACTGCGCAGACCAGAGGGAAATATGCTATATAGCATAGTGAAAACAAATGGACACCTAATGAACACAGTCCGCCGATTTTTCAGAAGCAAACCCAAACAAGCA
Organism: Chiloscyllium punctatum; assembly: GCF_047496795.1. Taxonomy (NCBI): domain Eukaryota; kingdom Metazoa; phylum Chordata; class Chondrichthyes; order Orectolobiformes; family Hemiscylliidae; genus Chiloscyllium; species Chiloscyllium punctatum. Next base: position 55,539,088 of record NC_092765.1, read on the forward strand.
GACTGAACGTGTCCAGAATCCCTCGCCACTCTTCCCGAATTAAAACACTTCTCAGAAGCGACTGCCAGACGAATCAACCCCTTGTCATCTTGATTGCACACAAGCCCACCAACACACTAAAACAGCAAATAGATAGATAGCCAAGTGATTACAAATTGGACTGTAGATTCATAGCGTCATAGAGATGCAGAGCATGGAAACAGACCCTTCGGCACAACCCGTCCGTACCAATACAAATGCCTTTCAAATGTTGCAATTGTTCCAGCCTCCACAACTTCCGCTAGCAGCTCATTCCTTACATGTACCATATTCTGTGCAAAAATGTTGTCCCTTAGGTCTCTTTTATATCTTTGCAGTCTCAATCTAAACGTATGCCCTTTAGTTCTGGACTCCATCACACCTAGAAAATGTCTTTGTCCATTTATCCTATCGATTACCTTAATTATTTTGTAAATCTCTTTAAGGTCACCCCTCAGCCTCCGAAGCTTCAGGGAAAACAGCCACAGCCCGTTCAGCCTCTCCCTGTTGCTCAAATCCTACGTCCCTTGCAACATCCTTGTAAACCTTTTCTGAGCCCTTTCAAGTTCCAAAGCATCTTTCCGATTGCAAGGAGACCCGAATTGCATGGAACATTCCAACAGTGGCCTAACCAATGTCCTGTGGAGCCTTAACATGAACTCCCAATTCCTGTACTCAATACTCTGACCAATAAGGGAAAGCATAGCAAACGGCGTCTTCACCATCCTATCTACACGTGACTCTACTTTGAAGCAGCTATGAACCTGGACTCCAAGGGCTCTTTGTTCAGCAACACTCCCTAGGACCTTACCATTGAGTGTGTCAGTCCTGCCAAGATTTGCTTTCTCAAAATGAAGCACCTCGCATTTATCTGAATGAAGCTCCATCTGCCAATTCTCAGTCCATCCGTCCATCTGATCAAGATCCTGTTGTAATCTGAGGTCACCTTCTTCGCTCTGCACTACATCTCCAATTTGGTGTCATCTGCAAAAGTACTAACTATACCTCTGATGCTCGCGTCAGAATCATTTATATAAATGACAAAAACTAGAGGCCCCATCACTGATCATTGTGACTTTCCACTGGTCACAGGCCTCCAGTGTGGAAACAACTCTGCACGACCACCCTCTTTCTTCGACCTTTGAGCCAGTGCTGTAACCAAATGTCAAGTTCTCGCTGAATTTCGTGAGATATAACCTTGTTAATCAGTCTTCCGGGGAACCTTTTCGAACGCCTTATTGAAGTCCATATTTTCACACCTATCTCTCTGCTCTCATCAATCATCTTTGTTACTTCTTCAAAAAGCTCAATCAATTTTGCGAAACATGATTTCCCACAATCAAAGCCATGTTGACTACCCCAAAACAGTCCTTGCCTTTCCAAATACATGTACATCCTATCGCTCAGGATTCCCTCCAACACCTAGCCCAACACGGCCATATAGGCGAGCTGGTCTATAGTTCCCTGACTTGACCTTACCACACTTCTTAAACAATGGCAACACGTTAGCCAACATCCAGTCTTCCAGCACCTTACCTGTGGCTATCAATGTCACAAATATCTCAGAAAGAGACCCAGCAATAACTTCTCTGGCTTCCCAGAGAGTTCGAGGATACACCTCGTCCTTAATTAATTAAATAATGAGCTTCAATGTCCCTACACAGGCAACAAGCAAAACAAAAGTCATTTACAAAATTGCATGCAAGAACAGTAATAAACGTTACATTGGACAAACAGGCAGAACGCTAGCCATCAGGATACATGAAAATCAACAAGCCAAAAACCGACATGACACTCTCTCAGTCGTATGCTTCGTTACAGATAAGGAGGTGCACCACTTCGACTGGGACAACACATCCATCCTAAGATAAGGCAGACAGAGACACGCACGAGAATTCCGAGAAGCATGGCATTCTAACCGGAACTCTATGAACAAACACATAGATTTAGACCACATTTACCACCACCGACGAAAAGAATGTAACATGACATCACTACAGGAATTGACATCACCACAGGCTATGACCACCGCAGCAAATGAAATCACCAACAGAACGAAACCCAAACATTTAAATAGAAAGCAGGAATCATTAGCAGAGCTTCATCTGGACGCTCACTGACGATGTTACGGAGTATGGTGATGAAACGTCTGAAAACGAACCTTCCAGCTAAACGAGCAAACCTACATCCAGATCAACTCTAGTTCCGTATTTCTATATTATAATGCCAGTGAAATGATTAGTTTTATCTGCTATATCAGCAAATTTATCAAAATGTCTCATTAGATGTCAACAGTCACGTTTCCAAATGTAAAAGTAAATTTTTGGCTCTATTGCTTCTTCTGTGCTGTGAGCTTGTGAAAGGCTGTTCTTAAATGATTAGCTTTTCTCTTTTCCTTTCTGTCAATTGGTAACCGTGTTCAATGGAGAACTGGTTCTTTCAAAATCTACCTCAATCTTCCCAGTTTGTCTCTCTTTGTCTCGATGAATCCACCTCACCCTCTTTCATATTCTCCTCATCTCCGTCCTCCATTTCCTTCATTTCCCAATTCCGGGAAGACATTCGGAGACAGTGTGAGAGTGTAGCTGCTGAGAGGCTTTTTTCTCCCCCTGGCTGGAATGTGCAGATCTGCGTTTACATATGCCAGATAATGTGTCTGCCACTTCGGCCTGAGGGAACGCAACATTTAGTCCCTCAAAACGTTATAAAGTTATCGAATTCTAAGTAGAATTCGTAATCCACCAGGAAAAATAAATTGCAATTTGCATTACGGTAATGTCTACACGCTTGGTGTGTAATGAATGAACTTGACAGCAGAGAACGACGGTAATATTCTCGCGTTGTCTGTGCCTTTGCCACAATATTCCTCTGCCAGTCTGCAGTATCTCCAGACTCACCCTGTTATTCACATCAAACTTGGAATGAAGTAGTGAGAATAAAAGGGGAGGCGAAGCGAAAGCTCCTGTGGAACACAGGAATGAAGTTCTAATTTGAATTTGCTGAAAACAGCTTTCACTGATGGTGCAAACCCGTTGGAGGGAGTAACACCAAACGGGAAAGGTTGAGTTGTCACATTCGAGGTGCTGAATCAATAACACAGCATGACAAAGAAGTTTGAACAAGGAGCCTTTGACGCAGGCAGTCACCAAATGGAGTAGTACGTCAAATTTCCTTGTTTGTTATGCACGTGCTTTAATCAACAAAGGCACGACCGCTCACCACGGGCTCACTTTCCTGTCCAGAAAAGCAATCGCTTAACAAGTAACCTGAAGATTTGATTGGATCAATGTTATTCAGTGAGAAGTGCAATCAATCCCCGCTTCAGCAAAAACAAAGAACTCACAGCCGAACATTCTCAACTAAAGCACACACAGAATGAGACAATCTGCTCTTGAATTGGTTTTCACCTGTTTCAACCAACGGGATAATGAGAATGCATTCGTGCTCTCCAGGCAGATTAAACACATGAAGAAACAGAGAGAGAACCTCAAGCCAAGAGGAGCATGGTTATTGTGGTAAATTGACGACGCGTTGTGTTTGTCAGTATAAATGTGGGCAATAAAGGTTCACCCATTTGCACCGGCACTGACCCTTTAGGCACAGCTCCACTCATTTGCTGCGCCATGCCTCCCAGCTACCACTGATTTTCACTTTTACTTCACTTCCTCACCTCACACCTCAACGTTTTACCGAACGATTGCAGGGACCAGTTAGAAACTGTAATTTTGAGAAACCGATTATTGGGAAATGAATGTTTCTGAGTGGAATAGCACTCACTTCGCATCCCTCGCCAGAGATGGGATAGGGGATGAGGTAATTTCCTGAACCCTTAAAGTCCTTAGCACGGAGGTATTGTCATGAAGCTGCCAGGTAGTACGTTTCAGGTTTTTAATACGGCAATACTGAAGGAACAGCGATATATTGCCAACACAGAATGGTGGGGTGATTAGAGGGGCATTTGTTCTCGTAGTTTTTCCGTGTATCTGCTGTCATTGTCCTTATTGATGAATGCAATCTGTCTCTGGGCTAATTGTAGAAGGATGAGCGTGGGTGCTCAGTGTTTTAATAGGAATTTGTTTCCACTCAGATGCCTCACCAGCAGAGAAATAAATCTTCATTCGCTGACTCGGAGTTGTATGCAGGACTGGGCTATGCAAACTCGTACTGTAAAGCAGGGAACCCAGTGATGCTGACAGGAACCCTTGCGACCTGACATGCACATTCTTTTGCCTGTTCTTCACTTCGCAACCACATCAAGCCGTAATGCTTCCCCTCGGAGCTTCCAAACAGTTGGTTCAATCGCCCTTGTTTTCAATGTAAAGAAAGCTGACTTGTGATAATCTGATGTTCTGTTTTTCAGCAGACGGACTGCAGGAAGGTACGCAATAAGCTGATACTGACAGGGGCTCGTTTTGAGTCGCTGAGATGCGGCGAAGGGGCGATACCTCTTAAGGTATCGTTCTACTTCTTGGATTATAAATCCAGGGCTAGAAATGACTAGGAGTTTCTCGCTAACGCCAAGGTTCATTACTCACGTCACGAAATTGTGCAGTAAAGGCGAATAAAATGGTGGAAAGTTATAACGTAGAAGAGGATGACTGTGAAGCCGGCACCAGAGGCGAAATTCATTTTCTTTGTCACTGAGAGTCACTGCTTCACAAAGTGGAGACTATTGAAGGAACGCAGTGACTGTGATTATCTTTCATGATTTTTTCACGTTGTGAGTATTCCGATTGCTGCTCATGTCTGTGTCAACATCAGCACTCTGCAACATGTGGGCGTTTGGTATGCACGGGACCAGGGGCAGAACAGGCTTCGATTATGGTTGCTTTGAGTGCAGTTTCCATGCCTCGTTATACTCCCAAACTCATCTTCCTCCTTTTCTGAAGCTGAGATGAGGTTTGATTTTCAGATCTGCAGGACGGTGAATCGTTTCACTGCCTCATATCAGCAAATGTTCCCGAGAATACCAGAGTCAATGTCACAGCGTTGTCAGTGCAGTGAAAGCTGAAATAGCTCCAACCGCCGCTCATGGACACGTTTAATTTGCCAAACCCATCGACCCAATCACTGCAGCTCCTGGGGATGGAAAGAAAACAAGCATCAAACGAAATCTCAGCTTTGTGAATCTTTAAGAACTCTTTAGGAAGCGGGATCAGGAGAATGAAGCATGAACTGTCTGATGAACAGAGTCTGTCTGTAAACCTGCCCATTCTATCACAGGGTGCGCTGATGTTCTTGGCGACATTAACTGTTCTGATACAATTATTCCCGTCAGACCTACTCTGCTTCTGCAGTTATGAGCTTCAGGAGCAATAAATCTGAATTTTGGACCTTGATTGGGAACTCGGGCGATGGTGGTAGAAGCGCCGAATCCAACACACTACTACCAGGGATGGAGGCAGGTTAGCATCCAGAATTATTACAGGAGCAACTTTAGGCTGTGTTATTATTCATTGGAGATAGATTTCTCCTCCAAAATGATGGAGTCATAGAGTTTTTACAACACTGATAGAGGCCCATTATCCAAGTTTCCAGAACTTGGCCTTTATACTGGAGTGCTCTGTCGTTTGAAGTGGTCATTTCAATAATGTTTTCCCTGGAACATTTTGAACTCAAATGACACAACACATTTTACTGAAGTTTGATACGGGAACTAAAAGTACAACTGGCTGAAAAAGATCACCACTTCTGACGGCCTCTGTGAGGAGAAATCAGAACGAGCGTAATTAGGTGGGTGACCCTTCCTCAGAACCAAATCTTCCAGCAACATCTGCTTTTGTCTGATATTGAAAAAATGTATTCATGTGCCCTCGGTGAACTGAGTCGCATTTTCACCGAGCGAAAGAATCATGAAGACCTATCAGCCCGAGAGTGACAGGGGCCTCAAAGGTGATCAAATCCACGAAGAACGATTTGACCTGCTTGGCTTATTTGTCCCATTTCAGACTTCAACAGCAGAATCTGTTTGCAGGAAAGTGTTCCTTTGGATGTTGGATACGGCAGTTGATCAATAGTTCACATGTGCCTCAGGTAGGCGCAAATTCACAATCCCAGACTTACAAGAGCAATAGTATAACCACTGTGCTGCAGCAGCACACCTGTAAGGTTGAGGTCTAATGAAATAAATGCTGCAGTATAATAGATGCCTGAATAGCCTGTGTATTTCAAATAAGTGTCAACAAAGCTGAAAGGTTCATGTACAGATAGATAGGAGAATGCATTGCTGAATCAGGTCGTGCCCAGGATGATATCAACAGCGATCGTCCCTGGTTGTTTAATCATTTGATTTCAAATCTATCTGTGCCATGGCCTGTTAATGCTTAAGATTTACAGCAATCAATATAAAATGCTGCCTGATCTTTAGAAGCAGAGCGAAGCAGTGGATCAATCGTTGAGATTTATACAACATTAACATATCGTTCAGACCAAATTGCCCTTGCCTACCAGATATCCTAACCTAATCTCGTCCCATTTGCAAGCATTTGGCTCATATTCTTCTGAACGCTTTCTATTCATATTCCCATTCAGATGACTTTTTCAATGGGATGGTGTTGCCAGTGTAGGACTGGAATGTACAAAGTTAAAAGCACACAGCACCAGGGTATAGTTCAACAAGTTTATTTGGATTCATGAGTGATGTCTTACAATCCTATTCTCCTCAACGACCTAATGAAGGAGCCGCGCTTCGAAAGCGAGTGCGTCCAAAGAAACCTACTGTACTATGACCCGGCGTTGTGCGATTTTTAAACTTTTCAATTTTGTAATTATACCAGCCTTCACCATCTCCTCTGGCAGTTCATGGCATACTCACACGACCCTTGTTTAAAAGAGTTGCCCTTTAGCTCCTTTTCATTTATTTTTTGCCGTTTCACCCTAGATCTGTGCCCTCTAGTTCTGCACTAGCTCCATTCCAGGGATAATAACTTATCTATTTACACTATCCACACACCTCATGATTTTATGCACATATATGAGTTCATCCCTCAGCCTCCGACACTCATGGAAAAACAGCCACATCCTATTCAGGCTGTCCCTGCAACTGGAATCCTGATATCCTCTGAACATATTTGTAAATCTTTTCTGAACTCTTGCAAGTTTTACAAGTTTTCCAGAGGAGGGAGACCAGAATTGCACACAATATCCCTGTCCTGTCTGTTTCCTGTACTGGCGCAGCATGACTTCCTAAATCCGATACTCAATTCTCTGACCAATATAGAAAAGCATCAGAATGACTTCCCTGCATTTTAAAGTCCTACATCAGCGGTGTCCTCTACATTTTCCTGATGTGCAATCTGCTTGAAACACGAACAGATGGGACATCAGGAAAATGGAAAGACATTGGTAGTTTCTGAGAGATGGCTGTGAGCCGAGTGGAGCCAGGTTCAATTTGGGTGCTGAAGACGGGCTTTCCTGTTTGTCGTGGTGCACGTATCACTCCGGATATATCAAACACACTGACTGTCTAGTCTATGTTGTCCTTTGCAAACGTCAGGAGAAAGTGAGGGCTACAGATTCTGGAGATTTGAGTCGAGAATATGGCGCTGGAAAAGCACAGCAGGCCAGGCAACATCCGAGGAGCAGGAGAATCGACGTTTTGAGTGTAAGCCTTTTGTCCAATTGTCCAAACTGGACAACATATGATAGGTTGGAGAGGAATGTGGAGCGGAATGATGGGAAAGATGATGGACAGGCCATGAAGGAAGTGGGACTTGGAGACTTGGGACGAGCATAAGGTGGGGAAGGGATTTGTGGCAAAAGGTGAAATCCACGTTAATTCCGTGGGGTTGCGGGCTGCCAAGGCTTCTTTCCTCCAGGCTTCAGGCGAGAAAGGTTTGGCGACAGAGGAAGCTAAACACCTGCGTGTACTTGGTAGAGTGGGAGTGGGAGTTGAAGTATTCAGCTACACGGTGGTGAAGTTGGTGCAGGCGGCGAGAGATTTACCCTGAAATGATTCGCAAGTTGGCGTCCTGTCTGTCGATGTGGAGGAGGGCACATCAGTTGCAATGAGCATAGTAGATGACATTTGTGTTTGTGCAACATATGCACAATGTCATATACTGTATCCATTGGACCTCTTGTGCACTCCCAACCCTGATCCCCTCGCACTCACGTCTCTGTGATAATCACAAAAAAGTAACAGCCAATTTCAAGGTCGTTTACCTTATTTCATACACAACGTCTATTTCGGTGCAACGCCCTCACTCCTGCCGGCACTGCTCCTCTTCTCAGGGATGTCCTATTGCCTGCTGTGCCAGAAGTAGTTTCCTCATTCTTTCCATTTGTTCTGTCGAATTACTTGTTGTGGAAATTTTAATCTGTGCAAAGTCCCCCACTTCTTTATTTTTCTTCCGCAGTTTTCTATGCAAATGAAATCAACTCCCATAATTTAATTTAAAGTCCTATCGACAGATCCGAGTTAACAAATTTTCCAAGGATATTGGCCTCAACTTCATTAAATCGTAATCCCGAGATTATTCCTGGTTTGTTTGCTTTCTAATTTAGCACCAAGTTAAATTCCATCAGCTGAAACTCTTTCCTCCTTCGACCTACATCAACATCTGGGTGTCAGCGAGGTCCATCTTCAGACAACAGTTACTGAAAGAGCAATTGTCCTCTACCAGTTTTACTTTATCAAAATACAGGCTAAGGCTTTCATTGTGTCTGTCTGCTCCCTGTCACTGCAAACCCATCCATGTCAAAAGTAAAAGTCTGTGTATGTGGATTTGATTAGATTAGATTACATAAAGTGTTGAAACAGACCCTTCAGCCCAAAAAGTCCACACCGACCCTCCGAAGGCAGCCCACCCAAACCGATTCCCCTACATTTACCCCTTCATCTAACACGATGGGCAATTTAGCTAGGCCAATAATACAACGTAAATCTGCAGCCTGAACAATAACAGGAAAATGGGAATGGACCCCTGGCCGTGTTTTCTTAACCCCACGCAGATTCTTTGCCTCTCGTTGTCTCTGTCCTGAATCCACCCTGTGAGTTCAGTCTCAAATGAGTCTCCGCAGAGTCAAGTTTAGAGCCGAATCTATGAAGCAGGAGGGGAAAGGCCAAATAGAACGGAGTAGAGATATTGAATTGTAAAAGGGAGAAATGAGGGAGTCAGAGGGGAAGTAAAAGCAGACAGATAGACGGTTACATTGTTTTGAAGGACAGAAGCACAGAGAGCGAACGAGGCAGAACATGCATTTATATTTGACCTGTATTGCTAGTCTTAAAGTAAAATTATCACAGTACGATATATTCCCTGAAGGAGCACAGCAACAAGAGTGCGGCTATTGGCTTGTGACGTGTCTGACTCCTACTCAGAGAGCTGTGTGTTCAAACCAGACCTGGCTCACGGTGTGTTGTGAAGGTTTCCCTCCCTGAATTTTACATGGCAACAGAGTTTGCTGTCGGCGGTATTCACTGGTCAAAGTGGTCTTTCCAATTCCTTTCCAGCACAGGAGATGATTTGTTGTCAGTTTTATTTGTGAACAATGTTACGTGTCGGTGGATGCCCATTGTTTGTGTAAATGTTCAGTTTTCCCACTATGATAATGAAAACACAAACTGTTCATCATGGATTATAATCACGCAGCCGAAACTCTCTGGGTAGTCGCTTCCTTCATTTGCTGTCAGCGTGGTGTTAATAACACGTACTGACATTTTGTTACTGAATTGTCCCCAATTTATGCTTCAATATATCAGGAGACTCCAACTCCTCTGGTTACAGCAGAATGACGGGTTGCAGAAAGAAATGGCTCCCAGCAAGAGCAATCTTTCCTCACACTGGACGCAGTTAAAGTGATGTTTATCTCAACAACAGGAGCGAAAACCGCAGTCTGACAGCCCTTCTCCACATTAACGGTTAGCCTTAAAAAAAAACCTGTCTAGTAAAAGCCAATTATAGACATTTATTTGGTTCAGACTGCTATTTGTTAAATTTAATTGGCAGGGAAGACGTGGCTGTGTGCAACAGTCCAGTGCATTAAATATATCACGACTGATTTGCTTCTTTGTAACAAATTCACGAGTCTATTTTATCTCATAGAAGAGAGGCTGCAAGGTTTAGATAAGCGCAGACCAACAGAGATGGGGTACGTGCATTCAAACATTCACAAGCGTATCACCTCCTCTGTGCTAACTTCACAATGTTTTATGTAATATATGTTAGCATCCACTTACTGGAAGCACAGCAAATTGCAGTGCTCATGGAACTGCCGCACAGGAGGAGACGGCAGTGATCACGGTGTTACACAACACTCGCTCCGAATGCGCCATTCCACACACCTGAGGTCAATATCTGTGAAGAACATTTTCAGTGATTCAGAGAAATACTCAGTATTTCATCTGGCATTGAGCATTTAACGTTGAGAATGATGCCATAACTCTTTATTTACTGTTGTGTAATACGCTGTTGGGTAAATTAACACATTGTCAAACTTCCCATATTCTGTTGTTCCAAATCTAATTTCACACAGAATGACAAAATGTGCCGTATCACAGACGGAGGTCTTGCAGCCCACCTTCACTCTGCTAGCTCCCCAATCCCATTCTATTGCTCTCTCCATGTCACTCTGAAATGGATCCTTTTCACGTAAGCATCCAATTTCCCTTTCTGTCCATCGAATCAGAACCTTTGTCACTGTCCGACAGTGATTTATGGACATGTGCCAGTCCCTGTGCGAACCCATTCTTCCTCATGTCACCTCCACTTCCTTTCCTGATGACTGTCAATTGCTGCCGAGCTGTTCTCGTCACTTTCATACGTTGGAGCATTTTCCTTCCTTATTTTCTCTCTTTGGACGCTTCATGACTTTGAAAATGTCAAGCTGATTGAAAACGTTTTGATCTGGAAATACACAGCCAGTCAAGCAACATCAGGATCAGGAAAATCCACATTACAGTCAGAAGCCCTTCATCTGGAATGAGGGGAGGCATAAGGGTGCTGAGAGATAAATAGGAGGATGGGTGGCGCTGGAATGGGAGTGGTATTGGGAAATTAATCAGTTTAAGCAGGTTGCAGGATGATGATGATAGCTTGGAGCGGAGTGGAGCTGATTCTTAGCAAGCAAGATGGACAGATGGGACAGTCAAGAAGCTGGAGCCGAGTTGAAGGGTTTGATCTGCGATAGGAGGATAGGGAGGGGAGTTGAGGAAACTAGTGAAGTTAACATTGATGCCGATTCGTTGATGGGTCCCTTCGAGGAAGGCGAATTGTTCTTGTATTTGATGGTGGACGAGACCCAGGACTTGCATGTCCTTAAATTGGGAGGGAAAAGCTGAAGAAGTCAGCTACAACACGGTATGATAGTTTGGCGCTTGTGTCCCAGAGATTTTCTCTGCAACGCTCTGCGAATTGGATCGTATCTCCCCAGTGATAAGGAAATCCCGTCCAGAACAATCGATACAGTACATGGTTACATGTGCAGGAAAAGCTCTTCTGGATGTGGAAGCATCCATTGGGGCGGTGGAGAGAGTTCAGCTGGATGTCGATGGTGAATGTTTTTCACCTCTTTCGATCAGCTTCCAGCCTTCTGTTCTCCTCGGAGAACTGCCCCAATTTTACTGTCTACCTTCAAAGCTGACATTGTACGTCCGCTGCACCATTCACATCACCCTGTTCAGCGCTGTCTCAAATTATATTTAATTTCCCATTTTCTGAAGTTTCACGATCAGATTTGGACAAAAATGCAGCTGGATGTTTCATTCAGAGTCGGATTGACGATGTGAACAATCTGAAACACGTATTTTCACTTTGAAAATATGTTTCGCTTTGTCATGTTTCTCTTCCCCATGCCGACTTCAGGCTCTCCGAACACATTTACAGAAACGTCTTTTTGAGAAATTCGATGGAACGTTTTAGCGTAAGTGCAGACTGGACAGATGGGCCTGTCCTGGATTTGAACCACATAGTTAATCCACTGAAAGCCCAAAAGAAACATTGACACTCAAGGAACAATGACCACAGTCTGGTTGAGTTAGACAATGTGCCAGCAGGTGACCGTTTCATAGGGAGATATTCATTCCACAACGTTTCTGGAATTCAAAGCAGCAAAACAGTTGCAGAATATCTGCTTCGCATTTTGTCTCCCTGCTCACTGAACTTGGCATTTGTCCTATATCAAAGAACCAGGCAGTCCACTGGCGGACAAATAAACCATTTTGTTTCTACTTGCAAGCTCTGCTGGAAGAAGGGCAGAGCCCATTCGATTTTCTGCTCAGTGTCAATCACTGGAATCAGTTACACGGCAGGAAATCAGCAAATTTGATTGTGGATTATCTCTGAATCTCTTTTATCCGAGAAATGGAAAGTTGCTGAGATGGTGGGAAGTGAAGTAATGGACACTGGAGATTTTTTCGTCCAGGCAAATTAATACGAGTTATCTTGTGTGCAGCCTATTTGGTGTTTAGAGTTTGTCTTCACAGATATATCCTGCTGAAATGCGGTTTATTTCCTGTGTCCGAGTAGCAGTTAACATGTGAACCCCAACTTCCCCAGATGAAGAAAATCCAGTAGGGATGCTCACTTATTGACAGTTATCACAAAAGCCCTGAGAGATCAACGTGGCAGTGAGGTTTACAAATGAGCCATTGTATCTTCCTGTCCCAGAAATAGGGAGAGGGACGGCATAATTTGATAGTGTCATTCCCGTGCCGAGTCCGCGACGACTCTCTGTCACTTGTAACTCTTTGAGGTTATTCAGAAACGGTGATACATGTCCAAACATTGAGGAAATGTGCCTGTGCGGTGATGCTGTCTCCCAAATGCTGATCCTTTTTCAATTCATGTCTGAGCCAGTGATGGATAACGCGACTGATTACGCGTCAGGATAGTATAGTTTCGACTCCGACCTGGTTCGACTGCAACGCAGGCTTTTATTGCATTTACAAACCAATGGTCCTCTCTGTTCTGAAGCCGAATTAACGTTTGATTTCCTAATCTGCAGTAATCTTCAGTCAATGTCGCTGAGAACATCAAAGACAATGTCCTTACATCATCACAGGAAGGGAACTCAAATTAGACCACACTCTGTTCATGGACATCTTTCCACTTTCATTACTCACTGACACAATCACTGCGATTCCTGGGAATGGCAAGGAAACAACATGAATGCACAAATCGCATCTTTCAGTTTCATTCGAAACTCTTTGGGAAGCGGTATCAAAGAAGAATGAAGGGTGACAAATTCGACTGAACAGGAATTGTAGAGGCACATTCTGCTATTTTTAAACAGGACAAAACATTGTCTCTGTTTTTCTCGTGGACATTAATTGATCCGAAGCATTGAAAGTAATATCCCCACAGATGTTCCCCTTTTCTTGTTAATGCTGTTGAAGAAAATGCTTTGTTATTTTCCAAACCGAGAATCGAATACAGGCCACAGCAGTGAAAGCGCTGAATCCTTACCACTAAATCACCAGCCTCCAACTGTCAGCTGCATGGTTTGTTTGAAACCCCTCAAGCACTATGTAAGGGTTCTTCTCAGAAATAAAACAACCGCTTGTTTATCATCATCCTATTTCCCATCCACTGGCTGTTTATGGCTTCGCATCACAAAATAATATCTGAATACTTCTGAAGGTTATGTGGGCTTCTCCTTCTCTGACTCTGACAGACAGTGGGCTCCAGCTTCCAACACCTGCTGGCTGATGACGGTTTACTGCATATCTCCTCAAATTTGTCTGCCTCTTACCTTTAGTCTGTGGCTCACGGTGATCAATAAAGAGGAAACATGCATTTTAGTCTACCCAAACATACCACTCATTATTTTGTATTTCATTCACGTCATTTCAAATCTCCTCTGCTGTAAGAAAAATAATCCCAGTCTGTCCCATCTTTGTTTAAAACTGCAACTCTTCACCCAGTCAATATGCTGTTTCGTGGCTCAGTGGTTAGCACTGCTGCCTCACAGCGCCAGAGATACGATTCAATTTCCGCCTCAGGCAACTATCTGTGTGGAGTTTGGGCATTGTGTCCGTGTCTCAGTGGGTTCCCTCCGGATGCTCCGGGTTCCTCCGACTGTCCAAAAATGTACAGGTTAGGTGAATTGACCATATTAAATTGCCCGCAGAGTTAGGTGCATTCGTCATGGGTGAACGTAGGGGAAAGGGTCTGAATGGGTTGTCCTTCGGAGTGTCGGTGTGGACTTGTTGGGTTGAAGGGCATGTTTTCACACGGCAGGGAATCTAATCTAATCTAAATCTCTACACGGTTTTTAGTGATATCATATCCTTGGTGCAATGAGAATTGCAGAACTGCACAATACTCTGGCTAAAGCAGAATGAACAAATGAAATAAATGACGCAGAAAGCCACAAAAACTGTTCTTTTCCAAGAAATTCTCTTTTGCTCAATTCTGCGTTGTGTCCTTTTCCTGAGTCTGATGCTCCAGTAATTTCTGGTGTATGTCAGTTAAAGCTGCTGTCTGAGTATCAAACTCGCAACCGAGCATCTCAATGTATCGACTATTGGACGTTCCCGATGGTGGGACTTGTGCGCATTCACCCAGCAACAGTGACCGCAGCAACAAAGACTGAATGGTGTCAATGTGACTGTAAGATTGTGAATGCCTCATTGAAATTGGAGAAGAGGTGTAAAGGTTGGTTACTGATTGTGGAAGAGAGAGAAATCTCCGAGAAAGTTTGGGTTTGAAACCTGATGCACGAAACGCTGAGATATGCGAAAGCGGGTACTTGAATGAGCAAACTCGTTACCTCGAAGAGTATTATCATGTAAAATATCACAGATTCCTACACGCGTTTGCTAATCATGTATTACGTGTCATAAAACAGGAAAAATGCCCGTTGCATAACTCAGATTGGAACTGACCTTGCGGTGGCCAGAAGACAAAGCAAAGCAAGGTCCCGGTGCCACATGTCGAGCAAGATTTGAAAAGCCATTAGGGTACAATTAATGGAAATTTCGGGAACAGCACCACATGCACAACAGAAATAGTTGTCAAACACTGAAAGGGATGTGGGTACTCAGAGTGGGCTGACTCTTTAACTCAGACTTGGTTAAATGTTTATATTAATAGATTTCTACAAAACATCAATGGATTAGTGGATACTGCCGGGTATTTCTGAAATCCATTCCCAACAAAAATATAGTTTGACATCGGTTATTTCACCAATTTGCTCACAAAAGCAAATAACCGCTGTTGCCAAATGTCATATAATTCCCGTTCACAATCCCACAATCAGAGAAACTAATTGGTGCAGCTCCGAAGACTCAACTGGAACTGTGGATGGGGAAGAGCAGCAGATGTGGCTCCCATGATGCGATCGAAGTGCGTGACGTCCATCCGAGAGGGTAAAGATGCCAGTGAAATGCCAAAGATGGCTCCAACCTCATCTGGAGCAGCTTCTATTGACATGGATCAGAGGGGAGTATGGAGTATCAGGTTGGAAGCTTCAAACTCAACTCTATCAGTTTCTATTGACATGGAGAAGGGAGTGTTGGACATTCGGCTGGGAGTACCAACCTTCATCCACAGCAGCTCCTATTGATAAAGAGCAGGGAACGTTTGGACACATGGCCGATGGAAAGGATTTTAATCTGAAATGAAATAATTTCTGGCAGGACACATGCTTGTGGATTGAGGGAATTTCTGCCCGAGGGAAATGTGTCAGTTATAAAGAAGCATCCTGGAAAGGCTTAAATCGTGCTCAGTAGTTCGCACTGCAGACTCACAGCACTCTTGATTGGGATCGATTAAGCGTCGCGTTACCGGCCGTGTGGAGCTGGCACAATCTCCCCCTGTCTGTGTGTGTTTCCTCCGGGTGCTCCGGTTTCCTCCCACAGTCCAAAAATGTGCATGTTAGGTGGGTTGGCCTTGCTAAATTGCCCGTAGTGTTAGGTGAAGGGGTAAACGTAGGGGAATGGGTCTGGGTGGGTTGCACTTCGGAGGGTCAGTGTGGAATTGTTGGGATAAATCTAATCTAATCTGGTTTCCTTCCCCAATCCAAAAACGGTCAGGTGGATTGGCAATGCTGATTTCCCAGAATCTTACGTGCATTAGTCAGAGGGAAACTAGTTTGTTGGGTAACTCATTGGTAGATCAATGTGCACTTGTTGAACCTAATGGCCTGTTTACACACAGTGGAGAAACTAATCTGTACCTGACGCAATGTTTTCTCTCTGTGAACTTTCTCATATGGCGGACTCTGCACTGAGTTAAATTTCTGGAAGCGATTAAGGATTGATAGCTCGTTTCATAATATTCAATTTCCAGTGAACGCGTACAGGACGTTAAAGTAATCGAAATCACCGAAAATTAACTGGATTATCCGATGTTCTGATTAGGCTTCGGTTTTACTTGCGATATGGAGGAAATGCAGGGAGTGGAAATGAATTTTTCAGATCAGCAGTGATCCCGTTGAATGGCTGAGCAGACAAACTGTGAATGGAAGCTTCATGTGAAGTGGCAATTTTCCTTTACGAGACTTGCCACTTCAATTCATTGGGGCCATTGGAGTGAAGCAGTAAATGAATATTTTGACTGGTTGTTCAACTTGTGAACATGACTGCTATTGCGTACTTCCATGTGAACATCACAACTCTGGAGAATGCTGAAGCTGGGAGGAGTTTTGAATTCCTGACATGCAGGTGCGTGATTCTCTTCAGAAAATGACCCAGAAAACATCACAACCATTTTCCCAACGCCATCACAGAAGAGTAATGGAGATGTGTGTGTATATTGAGAGACTGAAGGATGAGGGAAATACACTGACTGCTGGACATTTTACAAAGTAACATTTGATTCAGAACAAGCAGCACTCGCTGAGTTTGGTATGAGATAAAAACACAAATTCGAAATCTGCCAATCAGTTTAAAGTACACCTCGAAAAATATCAAACACAAATCCAAATTGTATTGAGTATATAGAAAAGCTTAAAAGCCAATGACACAATCTGTAGCCTTGGGCAGAAAGGCCCGGGGAAAATTGAATATTTCGGAGGAGAACTACCAAGCTCAACATATTAATACGCTGCTTCAAAAATAGCTCTCGTAAAGGTACCTTTTCGATCAGTAACCTGCGACACACAAATTCCGAAGAAGAAGAAAAGAAGACACAGGAAGATCTGAATAGTAGCACGAAAGCTGCCTGGTTCAGAGATAAGAAGTGTTATTTTGAAAATCTTAATTGGGGGTTTTATCGGACTAGTATGACAGAAGGGACTGGAAATGATAGTTTAGAGGAAGAAATTGGAACTTGTGACTTGTTAATTATTCTGTTATAATTTAAAAAATAAAGTTGTTAATTTTTACTTTAAATAGTTGTTGGCAACTCGGGATTTTACGGATTACTGCAAGGGATAAATCTGATCCGTGTTGCTAGATTTTAGTTAAGCATTTGACCCCTGTCGAAACATAAGGCAAAGCTGAAATAGTCCCACAAGCAATTCGTGGCGACCTTCCCTTTACCATACCAACCTCCCAATTGCTGCGGCTCCTGGAAATGAAAACGAAACAAAACAAATCCCCTTTCTTAGCTTTCAAACTCATTAGAATCTCATGGGAAGCGGAAACAGAGGGAAATGATTTGTAAAATTTCCAACTGAGGAAGGACTTTTGAGGCACCCTCACCTCCTTTAAGAGACTTGGAAATTGACTCGGATGTTCTTGAGGACATTAGCTGATTCGGGGCATTGAAAAAATCTTTTGTTACAGATGCTCTGCATTCGTTTTTACCTCTGCCAGGAATGAATAAACCTCATTCCCTGATCACGAATTGAAACCTTTCGACAAAGCTGAAAACACCGAATCGTAAATTTTAGACCACGAGGGTTAAACAATGTAGGGTGTCGCCTGGGTTGGTTGACAGCCTTTAAATTCCTTTTTGGTGGTCTTGTCAGAAAAAAACCGCTTTACGATCCTTATCGCATTTTCCAATAATTGACCCATGTGCCTTAGAATCACAAATTCACATCTGAATACTTCTGAATTCAAGCACCCGCTGGCTGATTTCTTTTTATATATCGAATGCATGTCAGTAACAAAAAAGGCTTTGTTTTCGGAGCGTAAAATGAACAGTAAGCGAAGAATCGCAATTGCAGCACCACCAGCGATGACTACAGTGATCTTTCCATCGTTTCTTAATGACACAGCTTTTGTGTTTTTTCACTGCAGGTAATCTTCTTCTCCAATATGAATGTGTCATTGAGTGTTTACAGCACAGAAAAAGACACATGATCTCAGTTGTCCAACGCTGGCCTGCAGCCTTCTGTGCTCTGACATTCAGATATTCATCTCAATGCATGTAGTGTCATTCGCTGAGCTGGAAAATTCCTTTCCAGACGTTTCACCGAGAGTGTCAAACGCTCAGACAATATTTTATCACCCACTTGACATACAAATTGTCCCATTTCAGAGTTCGAAACCACAGTCTGGTTCCTGCAGTGAAAGTCAGCATCTGTTCAGTGCTCTGTCAATTTCCTCCCCATTGATTCCCCATCACTCTGCAGTTTATCCTGCCTCAACTTTCTCACCATGCGAATTTGAACATTTCTTAGGTCAGCTGCTTCCTGTCCTTCAGAATGGTCTTCCTCACATTCCTGAAAAATACAAACAGGGATGGGGTGTTTCAAGAGCATGATTTGTTTTATCAGGGCCAGTGATGTCACCAGTGAGCAACAGAACCAGTGCATTACCGTATGAGAGAGATGCTCTCATGCATGTGAAACTGCAAGGTAATACATAGATCGATAGCTTGTTTGTCACAAACCAAGCAAATGTAACAAAACCGAGAAAGTGCCGAATGGATCCACCGAAAAGTTGCAGAATGCAATTCTGATTTCGACAGGGTACAAGGTGATATAAACAGATATCTTCCCCGGTAGTCCTTTCATGAGGATTCCCTGCTTACATTGCCATGGTCCGTTAATAGTTACCATTCAAAGTCATCTTTCGAATATGAATTATGCTGTGGACACATCAGAATCACTTCCCTGCATGTTGTTGACTCTGACAACAGCAATTTCAGCTGCTATTCCCTGACGTGCACTCGGCTTAAAACAAGAACAGAAGGGACGACAGGAAAAGGGAGGGAGATCGTTTGTTTATGAGACGTGAGTGTGGACCCATGGAGCCACGCTCAGTGTGAGTGCTGAAGGCGGGGTTCATGTTGGCCCTGGTACACTGATCAATCTGGATCAATCACGCACAATGACTGCACTTTGTGTGTCGTCCTTTGCACATCTCATCTCGGTTCCGTGCCTCGAGTGGATCCTCGCATTTTTAACTTGGCAAACCTTATCAAAGTCAGTTTTTTCCGATTCATATCATAACACAATTAACTTGAGAAGCAGAAAGATTTCATTCAGCCCAAGTATGCTCCGCGATTCCATGAGCTCATACCTGAAGTGATAATACTGATCTGCAATTTCTTGTCATTCTTCATAAGCCTTGACAATTTTACTGAATAAAACTATGTCGGTCCCAAACTTGAATATGCCTATTAAGCCATTCCCGACAGTCCATGCAGTACACAATTCCAACAGAATATAAGAATGGCAGAAAAATAGTATGTCTACCTGCCAGATTGGAAAGAACAGGCAATCCAACTGGTGTGGGTGGAGGGGCAAGAGGTCACTGTGACAGAGAATGCGACAGGTAAAGTTAATGGAAGGGAGGGAGTGGGAGTGCATTCGAAATCACACCATTGTTCGACCCTTCCCACATTCCAATCACTTAATCAGAATAATTAACATTATTTATTCTTCAGCAGGCCAACCTCTCTCCTCACTATTGCATGAGTACTGCATCCTCCACACTTCACTTCACACTGCACAGGTGAGAAGGCATCATCTAGACTCAACACATGCGCTTACTTTCTCTCCTTGGCTGCTGGCTGACCCGTTGTGATTACCAGCATATATTGTTTTCAGTACAGATTGTGGCATCTGCAGTGATTTGCTCCTTTTTTTTCTCATCATTGTCTTAATTTGTTCGGATTTGGAGCTCCAACCACTGCAGCATTGGTTCTATTCTTGGGAAGAGAATGAATGTTTTGTCATGGAAATATGCCATAGGAGCAATACTTCTGACCTATTTTCCGAAGCTGGAAAGTAATTAGTTTTGTGCCAAAGATTATTCAAAATAACAGAAATATAAAAGATACAGGGTTTGGAAATCTGACATAAAAACGAGAAACTCAGAACGCCTGACAATATCTGCGGATGGAAACAGATTGTTTACATGGAAAGATCAGGTTAGTTATACGTTTCTAGATTATAATGTCGGGAAAATGATCAATTTTATCTGTCGAATCAGGATATTTATCAAAATCTCTCTTGAGATTAACCGCAGAAGTTACAAACTTAAACTGACTTAATCGGCTGTAATGCTGCTTCCATTCCCCTGAGCTTGTGGAAGGCTGTGTTTAAATTGTTACCTTTTCATTTTTCTTTCTGTCATTTGACGTTCAAGTCGAATAGAGAATTGCTTCTTTCAGTGTCTACCTTAATAAGTGTCTCTGTTTTTGCCTATTTCTCTCTTTCACATTCTCTGTCTCTCTGTCCATGCATATTCCACATTGCAAACTTCTGCTCTTAGAGCATGGGGAACTTGCTTTCATTCTGATGAAATTATATAAGTCATTAGTTCCTGACTGGGAATTACATCCATGCCTGGGCGATGCAAACTCAGACTTCTTCGCAGGGAACCCCAGTGGTGATGAGAATAGCCCTTGCGAGCTGACTTGTGCACACTCTCGTTCCTGTTCTTCACACCATAACCACCTTTGGCAGCAACATTTCTCTCTCCAAGTTTCCACACAGTTCGCCTTGTGTTTCAAATTGAAGAAAGCAAACTGTGATAACCTGATTCTGTTTAGCAAACGCACTGCAGGAAGGTACAAATCAAGCTGATGCCAACAACGGCTCTATTTGAGTCGCTCGTTTGCATTGAAGGGCGGCGCCAATAAAAAAAGTGTCGCTCATCTCGTCTAATTCTGCATCCTGAGCGAGAAATGATCAGAGGTCTCTCGCTGAGTTTGTGCAGGGTCTTGCTTGGACGACACCATGACACCTTTTCACTGCAGTGGATCATGAAATCGCGTCGTGACTGTGAATAAAACGATGGAAACTTCCAGCAGAGCACGAGGCGACCCTGAAGGAGGCAGCTGAGGACAAATGTGTCTCCTTTGCCAGTGAAAGGCACTGCTTCACAAAGTGGAAGCTTCGAAGTGAAGCAGTGTCGGTGGTTATCTTCGCTGCTTGGTTTTCTGTTTAATTCTGATTCCGTGGAAGTCCATGACATTGCATATAGACATGCTGCCAAAACTGAGCATTACTCTTGGGCAAGTGGTGTAATGCATAACGCGTCTGATTTCTGGTCAAAAATTTCAGGTTTGAGTCCGACCTGGCTCTTTAACTGTAGTCCATGTTGACGCTCCCCTCTGAAGTCCTGTCGGGACGACATCTCTGTGTTTTCAACTTTAAAGCTTGCATTGGTTCTATTGTCCGTTTCAAATTCCAGCTCACCACCACGGACATCTCTCTCACTCTCGGGGTATCTGCCTGTCTGTCTCCCTCTGTGGGTTAAAATGAGCACGAGTTCCTCAAAAGAATTACAATACGTTGTGAAAATGTCAACCTTCTGTCCCATTGTTGTGTTATATAAGAACACAGGATAACCGCATTGACATTTGCCCTGGAAACATCAGTACACACAAGACTTCGGGCCAAAGCTGGAGTCTGCGACAAGAATAGATGGCTCTCTGATGAGCCGCAATGCACATTGGGCAGAATAACCTTTTTCCCACTCTGTAAATCTTCGAAGACAAGTTGAAAATAATTTGCAACGAAAATATTCAGAAGCTAAAAGATTAAGAGTGCTTTATTGAGAATAAATACGATAGAATCTATCGCGTTGTATTGTTATTTATTTGTGACAATTCGGTACTCTCACCACCGTGACCCAGATACTATTCCCACTCATGGAACGGTTGTTTTGTCCAGCAAACATATCGGCGTACCAGTACTTCGGGCTGATTTTCCGATGCTGGCAGGTCATTGGTTTTGTCCAAAACGTTTTGAAGTTTAACATAAAACAAAGAGCTGCAGTTGCTGGAAATCTGAGCCAAAAACGAAAATTGTTTGAGGAACTCAGCAAGCCGAGCAACAGAAACGTCAACTTTCCTGCTCCTCAGATGCTGAGTGACCTGTAGTGTTTTTCCTGCACCAGTCTGATATAAACTCTGGTTTCCAGCATCTGATGTCTTCGCTTTTGCCTAGTTCCTTTAATGTGGCTGGTTCCAAATTCAGCAATTCCATCTCTAGCGGTTTCATGTCTGCACCTGCATGCTGAGGAGTGGAAAAGTGAACAAAAGTAACTCACCCCTTCATCTCTGGGGTAATTAGGGACTTAAAATGAATCTTAACACATTGAAATATGTCTATGTCCCAGTGAATCTTAACACATTGAAATATATTTATGTCCCAGAAATGCATTTCCATATGTTGCAGATTCTCATTCGATACCTGCAAGCGGTTGGGAATAAATTGATAAGTAGAGCAGAGGAGTGAAATAAAATTCAATGCAATGATGACTGGGAGACATGAGGTAGGATTTGAGTGTGGCAGTGCAAGGATCAGTGTCGGAATAATGGGTCAGCCTTTATTGCCCACAGTTTGCAATCACTCACACACCACTGCTGGTCAACTCACCTCAATGAGCCTGTTCGTCTTGGTTTGAGGATCCCTGCGTGTGTATTAACGTGGGTAAGCGACACCGGCAGGATGAACACATCCTTTTTATTCTGTCAATTTAAACAAATGAAAATTTGTTAGTAGCCAATGCAAGAGGAGATTTTTTGTTTTCTATGCCCTTTTACTGGAGTATGCTCCGGTGTGAAATGCCTGCTTTTGCAAAAGTGCAGATTGATTGCAATTCATACTGAGCAACATTGAAACAGCAAAAAAAAACATTTCGAATTCCTGCGATCGAGTGCTTAAGGTATTGCACGTATGGACGATGATAATCGCTTTTAGCGTGGTGCCCTGCCTTAGCTAGCGAAAGCACATCCCATCACAGTGGTGCGTGCTCACTGCATTGAATGCTCGTTATTTCTCTCAAGTAAAGGGTTGCTGATCACGGAACTCAGCGTTCTGTTTGAGATCCAGCCTGTTCTGATTGGCGTTCCGCTTTTTTGTCAGTTCCCGTAGTGTATGATGTACTTTCGAACGACAATTTTACACTGGAGATTCCTCCCGCTGTTCCAGAAGGACTTCTGCTTCTCCTCCTCTTATTCCACTTCCCAAAGAGGTGAGGCAGGAGACATTGAAGAATTTTTGGGAATGTTGTGGTAATAGTATATAAACCACCAGCTGATCACCCTCATTCTCTGCTGTCGCCATTCAATTGTTGTGTACAAAGTGTAAATACATCCTAGTTCTCGTGTAGCTGTCATGTAATAATTTTTTTTATTGTTGGAGAATGAATTCAACTTTAACTTCGAAAGGATCATAATATTTTGAGGAAGAAATGGCTCCTTGCCTCAGTTCTAATTGACCAGAGACATTATCCAGAGAATGTGAGACTACTTCGACTGACTCCAGGCAGGGGCCAGAAAGCCGCGAAGCAGTTCAACTCTCAAACTGTCTCTGAATGCCAGTCTTTTCAAAGAACAGAAATGCTAAATGAACGATATGCATAAGAAAAGAATCGGAGAATGTAAAAGAGGCACAGGAGGATTCACAGAGAAAAATAGGCAAAAACAAAGACACATATTGAGGTGGACGCTGTGAGAAACAATTCTCCATTCGATGTGACTGCCAAATGACAGAAAGCAAAATGAAAAGGTAACAATTTAAACACAGCCTCCCACCAGCTCAGGGAAATGGAAGCAGCATTACTGCTGATTATGTCCTTTTAAATTTGTAACTTTGACGTTTGTAAGCTCAAGAGAGATTTTGATAAATATCGTGATTCGACAGGTGTAACAGATGATTTTCCCAACATTATAATCTCGAACTTTTTAACTAATATGGTTCTATCCAGCTTTAAAAAAAGTTTCTCTCATCAGATGTTGCCAGGCGTACTGAGTTCAGATTTCAAAAACTTGCACCTTTTTGATTTGTTTTAATCTGATTAACGTTTGTCACAAATCCAGTCACCTGCCAGCTTCGGGAAAGCGGTCAGAAAAACTGGTACCACGATATATTTGCAAAACAAAACATTCATTCCCTGACCGTGAATTGAAGCAATGCTGCAGTCGTAAGGGCTCCAAATCCTATCTATTCGATTACATGGGACGAAGACAGACTTTCTTGTACTTATTGTCAATGATACGGCTTTTGACTTTTCATTTCTAATCAGTTTCGCTGCAGATTTGTTTCGACTGGTCTTCAAGTTTTGTAGAGTGGAAAAGTCCTTTCAGGCCATGGTGGAGTGCGGTTCAAAGACATTCATGTATTCTGTTCCCCCTTTCCAGCTTTGGTCCATACATTTATGTGATCTGAAGATCCCACTGCAAATTTCAATGGGTTTCTCACTTTGGTCGTAAATAAGACACCAATGGGAATGAAGTTTGATATGGTCACTCTGTATTAAAATCCCCATCTTCTTTTCACTCAAAGACAGAGAAACGCAGACCCATACCCCGGGAGTGGCACAGGTCTGAGGATTAGCCCTTGTGCTTCACTTCCATTCTCCGCACCCCCACACAAATGTATCTGCAAAACAGCTGCTTTTGGTGAAACTTAAGGCAGTTCCACAGACAAAGAGCGACGTTGCCATGAAGTGGACTTTAAAATGGATGGAAGATGCAAATGCAACGTAAATACGAATACACAATCCTTTCATTTCCTGGCAGACAGCTGGTCACTCGGACGAACTCGCACCCTGCACCCTCGTGACATTAAATTCGAAACGACAATTCCCCAACCCGAAGTCAGATGCTTTACCCAAAACATCACTGGCCCTAAGACCAGACGCAGCCAGGACAGTGTGTCGACATTTAATGTAAATATGTACATCGGCGAAACAACATTCGCAAGGTGAATAACCAGCAACCATAATCACAGTCACTGCTTCACTTGGAAGGCTCCACTCTGTGAAACATTGCCTTTCACTGTACATTCCTATTTGGAATCTTTTACACTCCATACCCTGAAAAAAAATCAGCAAGAAGACTCTGGTCATTACGAGCCCGGCATCTATAATGAGACGAGTTCAATGACGTCGTTATTGCTGTCGACACATCTGCCAGATATAAAAGGGAGAGCTGCATTGTCTGCATGCAGTTACAGACATGATGAGTGTTGTAGTGCCTGCTGGAGGGGACAAAGATAACAACAGTACAAATGGCTGTTGCAGTCACTCATGAAGGGAGGGTTGTCGGGACTGTAGATTACACAGATGGGGTGAAATTGGAGATGCAGGAATTTATGGAGAAAGGGAGGATTGCAGGGACTAGAGATTACACGGATTGGGGTGGTAGTTGGAGCTGCAGGAGTTACTGGAGGATTGTTGGTGCTGGGAATAACATTAACACGGACAATAGTTCGAGCTGCAGGAGAGAGTAAGATAGGGAGGGTTGAAGGGGCTGAATCAGTTCACATCGCCATGGAAAATTGTAGTGATTGGACGAGCCAGAGATACTGAGGGTTGTAGGACTGCAGGCATTCAGAGAGTTAGTGAGGACTGTGAAGGCAGTTTCGCAGAATTCCCATCAGTTACACAGAGATGTCGAGGTTACAGAAATTAACAGGGTTGCAGTTACTGGAAGATATTACAAAGACTGTTAGCTGTCGTATTTGAGGATGTTACAGGGACAGGATGCGTTGAGGAGTTGGAGGTTGTTACAGGTGTTAAACATGCTGCAAGGGATCAATAACCTTACATCGATCAGGGGGATTGGAAGCTCTGGAGATAAAGATGGGGGGACCGGAGGAGCTTACATTTTCAGAGTGTTTCAGGACTGGAAAAGGTTACACAGTTAAGGAGGGATGTTGGAGGTGTGGGAGTTCACAGAGACACGGAGGTTTGAAGGGGTTGGGGCTGTTTATGGATAGAGGGATATATTTAGGGACAGTAATATTATACGCAGACGGAGAGATTAGATTAGATACTCTACATCTTGGGAACAGGCACTTCGGCCAAACGAGTCCACACCAATTCATCAAAGAGTAACCCACCACATCGCACCTAACACTATGGGCAATTTGAAATGGCCTATTCACCTGTCCTGCACATCTTTGGACTGTGGGAAGAAACCGGAGCACCCGTAGGGAACCCACACACACACAGGGAGAATGTGAAAACTCTACTCAGACAGTCACCTAACGCTGGAATCAAAGGTGGGTCCCTGGTACTATGAGGCACCATTGCTCGCCACTGAGGCACCCTGCTCCCCCAAATTGCAGAACTACACAAAGAGAGAGTGTTTGAGGTCCTGGGAGGACTGTAGGGAGTGGACAAGCAAACAGAGATGTGGAGTGCTGTTGTGGCTTGAACAGGGTCTGGAGGTGTTAATACAGATCAGAAGGTCGGTAGTAATGGGAGAAGGTTACTGCATCATGTGGTGCTATAGCCTAGGTGGCAGGAGTGTTATAGGGCCTGCAGAAGGTACCAGTGATACCATGTTTTCTTGGGGCTTGAGGAAGGTACACAGGTGGGTACTTTGGTCCAGGCTGGAGGATTTTACAGAGACGGGGGCAGTGTAAGGATTGTGAAAGAATTCAGAAATAGTGATTATTGTACTGAGTGCAGGATGTGATAAATGAGATTGGGCATGTTATCGACACTGGAGCAATTTACACATAGGGAGAGTCGTCAGCATCGTAGTAGGTTTGATATATACAGCGGGAATGTGGGAGGAGTGGAGGTTATAGAAACATAAATTTTCTGGGAATTACAAGCATTCAAGACACTGGCACAAATGAGTTGGACTGAAAGGCATGTCTCCTTGCTGTATGACTCTATCACATGACAAGAGACAGTGTGAGAGGGGGAATTTAGAACAGAAAGATCCTAGGTTTCAATACCATCTCCTTGGGGGAGGCCTGCTTTCCCCTCTGTTGTACCATTCCTCACGAAGATAGCACAAGCCTGGATTGATAACTGTTAACTTCCTATATTGATATAAGAAGGCTCAGTACAGCAGAGATGAAAGTAAACAAGAGGGTGGGGTATGAGCCTGGGACCATCATGCTCTGTATTCGTGCTTCAACACTGTACATGTGTCATGTCTCCCGGACCAAACTTCGATCCCTTAAAAACACTCTGCTCTGTTCACTGTGAATGATCTTACCTCACTGCGGGATTTACTGAAGGCTTGAGATCTCACTTTCCATCTCTCTGGCTGACCAACTCTCTTCAATGTGGTAATGCCCAAAACAGGAATTGGGAATTCTGCTGAGTCAGGAGCATCCTGAGTACCTACAGGAGACCAAGAAACAGACAGAATGGGAACTTTGACTGATGCAGTGAGGGTTACATATGGAGAATGGCACTGACTCCCCCAGAGACCTGGAAAATCCCAGTCTCCATCCCTGCACCGTGTGGCTGCGTCTCCCTGGATCAGGATCTG
This sequence comes from Chiloscyllium punctatum, assembly GCF_047496795.1. Classification (NCBI taxonomy): domain Eukaryota; kingdom Metazoa; phylum Chordata; class Chondrichthyes; order Orectolobiformes; family Hemiscylliidae; genus Chiloscyllium; species Chiloscyllium punctatum. The sequence continues at coordinate 55,566,639 of NC_092765.1, forward strand.
GAGTAGCTGCAAAAGGTGCAGTCACCTACATCAGTTAAACTCTCACAGTAACAGACATCACATGGAGTGAGACTGTGTGATATCACCAGAGTGCAGGAAAGTATCAGGATCAAACCACTGTCAGGAAGAAGGTGCACTGGGATCAGTACTCAGTGATGAGGGATCAATCAGTGGGCCAGACAATGACCTCGTGTCACTCTCACTAGACTGTTCATCCAGAATTTAATGCCGGTGTCAGTGATACCCATCTAACTGCTTCATACCGTCTCAGTCAGGAAATCTGTTATAGCCTGCCAGTCTGGCCTACATATGAATCCAGACCCAGAGCAACGGGATTGACGCTCAAATGCCCACAGAAATGATCTGACAAGCCACTCAGCTCTAAGGCTGGCCAGGGTGGGCATGCGATTCTGGCCAGCCAGAGACAGCAATATCTCACGAGTGAATTAAAATCAGCCCTGCTGGGAGCAGTGTCCTGGCCAATCATGTCGGTAGGTTTATGGGTAGGGCTTTAAACTGACAGAGAGGATGCAGGGACAGGATTCAGGTGAAAGGAGCTTTCCAAATCCAAAGGGAAAATATGAAGCCTCGGAACAGCATGGGAATGTGGCTGAAGACAATCAGAATGGACCAGGAAGGGACAGAGTTGAACTAAAATTGTACGTCAGTGAATTAGGCAGTGATAGGACATTGTGAAAAAGAGGAAATTATAATGTTTTTTTTTGGAATGGACAAACTATCTACAATAAGGTAATAGACTTGTGACACAGAGAAAAATGAGATTTAGTCACCAGACAGACGTGACTACAGTTTGAAAAAAAGGTGGAACATAAATATTCAACAGTAAACAACCTTATGGATCTCAGGCAGAATGGAAAAGCAAGATGGTGACCCTGACACTAATGGATAACAAAGGCATTACAGAGAAAGCATTTGGCCTCAGATTATGGAGCTGAATCAGGCTGAATGCAAATTCTGCGTGCTATGTGTCAAAAACACAAGCAGGAGAACAGTTTTTATGCTGTCTAGCAGTATTTCTTTGCTCATCCCTGCGGTAAACAGGAATTCATTAGAAATTGTGGTGTGATAAGTTTTGGAGACTCCAATCTTTGTGTAATCTGCGACAGACATATTGGCAAGAGTGATATTTTCTGAGATCCTCCTTGAATGTTTTGTCAGCGTTTCCTTGAATAACGCATTGTGCAAATTGCTAGGGATGTAACTATCTCAGATTGATTGTTGTGCGATAAAGCTGAGTGAATGAGTAATATCACACCGAGATCCTCCAAGAAATTATACCGGAATTCAAAGAGATCATGGCATTTTAAAGTGACCTAAAGCACACCTAAGCATCAGTAACAAAGACCATTATATGATTTTGAGAGAGAACTCAAGGTAAACAGGGATAACAGACTGAAATGTCAGGCTGTAAATGAACAGTGGAAAACATTTAGAGCCAGAGAGTCCTATAGACGTACAACTCATCCATGCCACCCAGATTTCCTATCCTAATTTCGTCCCATCTGCCTGCACTTGGCTCATCTCCCACTAAACCCTTTTTTTTCATATATCAATCCAGATGCTTTTTAATGCTTCAATTGTACCAGCCGCCACCACTTCCTCTGGCAGTACATTCCATACATACACCACACTCTGTGAAAAGGATGCCCCTTAGGTCCATTTTAAATCTTTCATCTCTCACCCTAAACCTATGCCCTTCAGCTCTGGTCTCAACCACCCCATGGAAAAGCCTTTGACAGTTTGTCCTATTCAAGCCCCTCATGATTTTATTAACCTCAAGATTGTCACTCATTAGCCTCTGACGCTCCAGCGAAAACAGTCCCACTCCTTTCAGCCTCTCCCGATAGCTCCAATCCTCCAAACCTGGCAATATCCTTGTAATTTTCTTCTGAACAATTTCACGTTTTGCAACGTCTTTCCAATAGAAAAAAGGTCATAATTGCACGCACTATTCCAAAAGTGTCCTAACCAGTGTCCTGTACAGCTGCAACATGACCTCCCAACTCCTGTTCTCAATTATCTGACCAATAAATGAAAGCATACCAAACACCTTCTTCACTATCCGTTTACCTGTGACTCGACTTTCAAAGAGCTATGAACTCCAAGATCTCTTTGTTCAGCAACACTCCCTAGAACATTCCCATTAAGTGTATAAGTCCTGCTAAGATTTGCTTTCCCAAAATGCAGCACCTCACATTTTTCTAAATTAAACTCCATCCATCAAACCTCAGCCCATTGGCCCATCTGATCAAGATCCCGTTGAACTCTGACCACGTTATTTCAGCATAACAGGCCTAACAGGTAAGGCAGATAAACTTGGCACATGGATGGGGTCATGGGACTGGGAGACCATAGGTATTACAGAAACACAGCTGAGGTAAGGACAGGACTGACAGCTGAATGTTCCAGGGTACAGGATGGAGAGAACAGGAGGTGAGAGAGGAGGGGGAGGGGAGTTTTTGATCAGTGAAACATCATTGCAGCACTTAGAGAGGATATTCCTGGGGATCGCCCAGTGATGCTGTAATGGTGGAAATGAGAAATGAGAATTCGTCATCACTTCGATATGACTGCACTACAGGCCCTCAATAGTCAGCGGGAAAAGGAGCAGCAAATATGTCGGGAGATCTTAGACATCTGTAATAAATATAAGATTGTAATGGTCGGGGAATTTAACTTTCTAAACCGGGACTGGGACTGCAAGAGCTTGGATGGGAGGGATTTGTCAGGCATGTTCAAAAAACTGTCCCGGTCAGAATGTAAATGATCGGAATGCACGAAGGGGTAAAACCTGAGCTCCCCTTGGGAAACAAAGTAGGGAAATGGACTAAGGTGTTCGTGTAAAAACTCTTTGGCAAAATCACCACAATTCTATTAGTTTGGAAATAGCTATGGAAAAGGACATGGCTAGTCCACAAGTTAATGATCAAAACTGGTCTTGTCTGAATCCAAAAGGTATGAGTCAAGAGCTTTCAACAATTCCTTGTGGATGCTTTTTGCAGGTAAAGGGATGTCAGGCAGGTGCGAAGCATTCAAAAGAGAGATAAATTGAGAGTTCATGGCCAGCATATTCCTGTTAGTGTGAAGGACTATGCTGACACAAATGGGAAACATTGGATGACTGGGGGTATTGAGGTTCTGGGCAACAAAAAGGAGGCACATCTCACGTATAGCCAACTGGATTAAGGGAATTTCTTGAAGACCATTGCAAGTGGAGTAGTCCACTTAAGAGGGAAATCAGGAGGGAACAAAGGGGACCATAGAAAGCTCTGGCAGATCAGGCTGAGGAAAATCTAAGTATATTGACAACAGAAGATTAAATACGAATGGAATATCATTCCTTAAAGATCAATGAGGCCATACAAGTGTGGAAGCAGAGGCGATGGTTGAAATCCTAAATAAAAAATTCACGTTTCAACTTTTTGTGGAAGTCAGAGAAATATACAGTGATGTCTTCAAAAGACTCCACATAACAGAACAGGAGATGCTGGAGGTTCTAAAATGCGTACAAGGTCGACAAATCCCTGGGAACTAATCAAGTATATCCCTGGATATTGTGGGAAGCTAAGTAAAAAATTGTGGGGACCCATAAAGAGATTTTTCTATCACTGACAGCCACGAGTGATAAGCTGGAAGACTGCAGAGTGGCTAATGTTGTGCCAGTATTTAGGAAAGGCTGCGAGGGAAAACCAGTGACTTCAACACCGATTCGCTTGATGTCAGTGATGCATGCGTTGTTGGAAGCGATTCCACAGGACAGGAGCAACATGCATTTGCACAGGCAAGGATCGATTCGGGATAGTCAGCACAGCTTTGGAACGCTGCATACAATTCTGATCATCCTGATTTAGGAAGCATTTCCCGAAATTGTGAATGGAGCAAAGTATGACGGCGATAGGAGCAGCAAAATGACTCAGTGGTTAGCACTGCTACCTCAGAGCACCAGGGTCCCAGGTTCGATTCAAGCCTTGGGTGACAGTCTATGTGGAATTTGCACGTTCTCCCAATGTCTGCGTGGGTTTCCTCCAGGTGGTCTGGTTTCCTCCCACAGTCCAAAGATGTGCAGGTCAGGTGAATTGGCCATGCTAAATTTTTCGCACGCTATACGTGCATCACTCAGAGGGAAATGGGTCTGGGTGGGTTACTCATCACAGGGTCTGTGTGGACTTGTTTCGCCGAAGGGCCTGTTATCTCACTGTAAGGAATCTAATCAATATTACTGATACTGGAGGTTCTGACAGAATCGGAGAGGATGGATAAGCTGGAAAGCAACATGGAGGGATGAGGTAGCTTTGGCAGATAAGGTTAAGGAGAATGCAAATAATTTTCTAAAGCACACAAGTTCAGAAAAGCAACTGGAGAGACAACAGGGGCCTTCAAAGGTCAGTGAGGCCATCCAGGTGTGGGACCACAGCAGATGGGCAAGATCCTAAATGAGCACTTCATGTCAGAACGTACTATGGACAGATACTAGGAAACAAAGGGAAAGAAACAGTGATGGCTTGTAAAGAGTCCCCATTACAGAAGAGGTGGTGCTGGATGTCTTAGAATACAATGGTAGAGAAACACCCAGGTCCTGAACAAGTGTATCCCAGAACATTGTGGCAAAGTAGTGGCAGGGATATTTGTATCATTGTCCTTCGTATTTCCACTGGGCTTAGGTGGCAGAGGGGTGACCTTATAAAGACTTATAAAACCATGAGGCGTACAGGTAAGTGGATTAGCCAAAGTCTTTACCCCAGGGAAGTGGAGTCCATAACTAGATGGGTTTGAACTGCGGAAGGAAACGGTGTTAGCAATTCTGGAAGTGTGAAAATAGGCGAGACCCCCGGGCCGGATTGGATTTATCCTCGGATTCTGTCGGAAGCCAGGAAGGAGATTACGGAATCGTTGGCTTAGATCTTTATGCCGTTATTGTCTACAGAGATAGCGCCAGAAGGCTGGAGGATAGCAAATGTTTTCCCCTTGTCCAAGAAGGGAAGTAGAGCTGTGAGCTTTTCTTCAATTCTTGGTAAAGTGTTGGAAAGGCTTGCAAGGGATATGATTGATAATCATCTGGAGATGAATAACTTGATTAGGGATAGTCAACACTGTTTTGTGAAGGGTAGGCCGTGCCTCACTAACCTTATTGAGTTCTTTAAGAAGGTGGATGAGAGCAAAGCAGTTGATGTGGTGTATATGGATTACAGTAAGGCATGTGTTAAGTTTCCCCATGGTAGAATATTGCAGACAATACGGAGGCATGGGATTGAGGGTGATTGTGCAGTTTGGATCAGAGATTAGCTCGCTGAAAGAAAACAGAAAGTAGTGTTTCATGGGAAATACCCATCCTGGAGTTCAGTTACCAGTCGGTTAAGCCCGACTCTGTTTTGGGTTTAATGTTGCTTGTCATTTATATAAATGACATGGATGAGGGCATTGAAGGATGGGTTAGTAAATTTGCGGATGCCACTAAGGTCAGTAAAGTTGTGGATAGTGATGAAGGATACTGTCGGTTACAGAGAGGCATAGATATGCTGCAGAGCTGGACGTAGAGTTCACAAGTGGAGTTTAATGTGGAGAAGTGTGACGTCATTCATTTTGAAAGGAATAACAGGAGTACTAGGCTCGTAGGCACCATTCTTGGTCGTTTGGATGAACAGAGAGATCTCTGTGTACATATACATATATCTTTAAAAGTTGCCACCCAGGCTGATAGGGCTGTTAAAGAAGGCATTCAGTCTGTGAGCTTTAATTGGTACAGGGATTGAATTTTGGAACCGTGAGATCATGCTGCATCTGGACAAAACTCTGGTGCGGCCGCATTTTGAGTATTGTGTGCAGTTTAGGTCACCACATTACAGGAAGGATGTGTAAGCTTTGCAAAGGGTTCAGAGAAGATTCACTAGGATGTCATCTGGTACGGAGGGAGTGTCTTATGAGGAAAGCTGAGGAACTTGAAGCAGTTTTCGTTTAAGCAAAGACATTTTCACGCCTTTTTACTGAGACAAATAAGATATTCAGAGGGTTAGATGGGTAGTGCAATGAGAACGTTTCCCTCGGATGGCGATGGCTTGCATGAGGGGAGATAGCTTTAAATTGATAGGTGATGGATATAGGACAGATGCTAGATGTAGCTTCTTTACTCAGAGTAGTTGGGGCATGGACTCGCCAACTTCAAGGTCATTTAAATGGTCATGGGGCAGAATTGGAATAGTGTTGGTTAGATAGGCTTCAGATTGGTTCCGCAGGTTAGCGCATCATCGAGGGCCCTAGGGCCTATCCTGCACTGTCATTTTCTATGTTATGGAGGGCATGAATATGAGGTAAGAGAGGAAAGACTTAAAAGGGATTGGAGGCGAATACTGTTTATACAAAGGATGGTGCAGGTATGGAATGAGCTTCCAAGAGAATTGGTAGAGAAAAATACAATAACATCATGTAAAATACACTTGGGCAGGAACATGAAGAGGAGAAGGTTTGAAGAAATATGGGTCAAATGCAGTGAAACGCGACTCGTTCAAGGACTCTGATCAGCATAGACTGGTTGGATTGAAGGAACCACTTCTGTGCTCCATGACTCTGTCTCCAGTTATTGGAGGAGGAGACTACTGAGATAAGGCATGTTGTAGGCACTGAAGCAAGTTACAGACAGAGGGATGACAGACTGGAAAGTGGTAAATTTCAAACATGTCGAGGGACTATAAGAAAGGGAGGAGGTTACAGAGATAATACTTGTTAAAGGAATTAAAAATTATTGAAGACAACTGGTCAACAAGACATGCCATGTTGCAGAGTTGCAGAGCAGTAAGTCTTAGTATTTGGTAGTAAATCTGCACTCTGCTCCCCCTTCAGCACTATATCTGTGTCAGGTCTTGTTAGACGATGTATGGAGCCCTCTCATTGGTCTCTGCTCTGTGCCCTGTAAGTGATATCACCAGACTGCTGGAAGATGGCAGGTTCACACAATTGTGTCGGAAGAACGGGTTTAGCTTCATGATGCACTGGTATAACTGGTCAGAGATGCATGTATCCAAAACCTCAGCTAATTTTCAGTGGAGGCGGGTTTGTATCCCACCATCAGAAATGTTGGAATTTGAAATCAATAACTTAAAAGTAGTAATTATTGTTTAATAATACATATAATATCCTTGCTGATGTACAAAAAACCTCAACATTTGTCCTTTAGAGAAGGACATCTGCCCATCCACACGTGGTCTGCACGACATATCCACAGCAAAGCGTTTGACTCTCAATTCCCCTCTGAAATGGCTGAGCAAGTTACTCAGCTCCAGGGCAGCTATGGCTGGTCAGGAAAGGCTGGTCAGCCAGAAATGTCCACATCCCATACCTGATTTAATAAATAATCCATTCGGAGGGCCCCACTGGAAACATGCTGGTACCAGTGTCTTGGTCAATCATGTCGGTAGGTTTATGGAAGGACTTTAAACTGACAGAGAGGATGCAGGGACGGGGTTCAGGTGAAAGGAGCTTCCAAATACAAAGAGAAAAGGTGAAGCATTGGAACAGCATGGGGATGTGGCTGAAGACAAGCAGAAAGGAATAGGATGAGACAGAGTTTAAGTAAAACTGTGCATCAGCAAAACGGTTTGTGATAGGAGATTGTGGGAAAGAATAAATCATTTTTTTTAAATGGACAAAGTCTCTGCAACAAGGTAGATGGATTTGTTACAGAGATGAAAGATATTTAGGCACCAGGGAGACGTGGTTACATGGCGAACAAAAAGTGGAACATAAATTTTCAATGGTTTAGAACCCAGCGGAAATTCAGGCAAAATGGACAACGTTAACAATAATGGATAAAAAAGGTATCACAGAGGAAGTATCTGTCCTCAGATCATGAAGTAGAGACAGTCTGAGTGTAAATTCTGGCTACTATTTGCCAAGGACACAAGCAGCAGAACAGCTTTCGGCCACCGAACAGCATTTCATTGCTCACCACTGAATCAAGCAGTTTTTCATTGAAATTTTTAACAAAGACAATGTGATATTTTTGGGATATTTCAATATTCGCATAATCTGGGACAGTCACACTGACAAGAGTGATATTGGAAGAGGAGTTCAGAGAATTTTTTTTCAGTTTCTTTGAATAACACATTGTGCAGCTGGCTGGGGATGTAACTATCACAGATTGACAATTGTGTGATGAAACATAGTGAATGACTAATGTGACCTGGAGAGATCCTCTGGGAAATTGTGATAAAGTGCAGTTTAAAGAAATATGAAGTTTGCAAATGAATCACAGAAAGGACAAGCTACAACTAGAAAGAGAAATCGCCGATTATATGAGTTTGAGAGGATAACTCACAATGGTAAACAGGCTAAACAGACTGAAACATATGTTTGTAAATGAACAGTGGAAAACATTTGAAGGTACAATGCAAAATACTAAACAAAAGGATATTCCATTGAAACAGACACAACCTCAGAAAGAATTTCCCACCCAGCTCTCACTCAGGACAAAATGGATCAAATTAGATTATCAAGCTAAGAAGATCATCGAAAGCTTTTAAAAACCTGAAGTGAGAGTGTGTTTTAGGAGTAAGTTTTAAGGGGATTACAAAGGGTCTGCTGGCAGGAGGAGGGCTGTAGGAAGGGGAATCATTGTCAGGGTTTATTGACACGATAGGAACAGGGAGAGGTGAAGGTGCTGGAGGTGATGAGGTTATTACAGAGAGTGGTCAGGGCCTGAAGGGTGTTACAAATCCAGGATGAATTGCTGCAGCTGGAGGTCTTTGCAGAGGTAGGAAGCGACAGATGGATTTTTATTTATTCATGAATGCGATGTGGGTGTCACTGATTGGACCAGCATTCTTTGTCCACACTGATAATCACCCAGAAGGGAGCTCAGAGTCAGCCATATTGCTGTTGGTCTGGAGTCACAGGTTACCCAGAGTAGGTTAGCGTGTCAGATGTCCTTCTCGAAATGATGTAAGTGAATCAGATGAGTTCATCCGACTGATCAACAATGCTTTTATGGTGACTACACCAATGTCATGTACAGCCAAACCTAACATCCCAACCCCTACTCCCAATGGTCTGCCCAATGAAGGTAACCATCCCAAATACCTGCGACACCAGCCTGTCTACCTGTGGCACCACTTTCAAAGAATTGTATACCTGCATCCCTGGGTATCTGGTTGACAACACTACCCCAGGCCCGAAAATTAACTGTACAAGTCCCACCCTGTTTTGTTTCACCAAAATGGAACACTTCCCATTTACCTAATTAAACCCCATCTGCTATTCTTCAGCCCAATATCGCAGCAGTACTGTCCATCCTGTTGTATCACAATTAACCTTCTTCACTGTCCACATTACCACCAATTTCAGTGTTACTCAAAACAAAACTTCCTTACCAGGAAACAAATATTCCCTTCCAGACCATTTATCTAAATGACAAACATGCATCCAGTTAGAAAAACAACATGTCTCCAATCACCCTCTGTCTCCGATCATCAAGCCAATTTTATATCCAGTTGACTAGCTCCTCCTGAATGCCATATCCTTTTACACTGATCTCAGCTTAATACTCAGTTTACCATATGGAACATAGAACACAGAACAGTACAGCACAAGACCCTTCGGCCAAGATGTCATGCCAACCTTTTATCCGACTGTAAGATCAAACGAACTACGTACCCTTCATTTTACGATAATCCATGTGCCTATCCAAAAGTCTATTAAATGTACCTAATGTATCTAATGTTACTACCACTGCTGGCAGTGCATTCCACACACCCGCCACTTTCGGTGTAAAAGACGTATCTCTGACATCTCCCCTTAACCATTCTCCAATCACCTTAAAATTATGCCACCACATAATAGCCATTTATGCCATGCAAAAAAGAAGTCTCGTAATGTTCACTGTCTATGCCTCACACCACCTTGTTCACCTCAACCATGTCAGCCCTCAGCCTTCTTCACCTCAATGAGAAAAGCCTTAGCTCCCTCAAACTTTCTTCATAAGACATGCCCTCCAGTCCAAACAGCATCCTGGTAAACCTCCTTTTTACACCCTCTAAAGCTTCCAGATCCTTGCCGTAATGGGGGGACCAGAACTGAACACAATATTCCAAGTGGGGTCTAACCAGGGTTCTGTAGTGCTGCAGCATCCTCTCACGGCTTTAAAACTCAATCCCCCAGTTGATGAAAGTCAACACAACAGATTCCTTCTTATCAACCCTATCAGCTTGGATGGCAACTTTGAGGGATCTATGGGCATGGAACCCAAGATCCGTCTGTCCCTCCACATTGCCAAGTCTCCGCCTTTAACCCTGTAATATAAAATCAAGTTCGACTTTCCGAAATGAATCTCTTCACATTTTTCCAGGTTGAACTCCATATGCCACTTCTCAGCCCAGCTCTGCATCCTGTCAATGTCCTGTCGCAACCCACAACAGCCCTCCACACGATCCACCACTCCACCTACCTTCATGACAATGGCAAAGTTACGAACCCACTCTTCCACTCACACATCCAAGTCATTTATAAAAATCACAAACGGCAGAATTCCTGGAACTGATCCCTGGAGAAAATCACTGGTCACCGAGCTCCATGCTGAATGTTTTCCATCTTTCATCACCTTCTGTTTTCTGTGAGCCCCGAATTCTGTATCCAGACAGACAGGTTTCCCTGTATCCCATGCCTCCTTAGTTTCCGAAAGAGTCATAAACGTGTTGCGTCACATTCTTGAAGGATTCAATAAGATTTGTGAGTCATGACCTGCCCCTTACAAAACCATGCTGACGATCTCTCATCAAACTATGAATCACAAATCCTGTATCTCAGAGTCCTCCCCAATAATCTTCACACCACAGACATAAGACTGATACGTCTGTAATTCCAAAGATCATCCCCATTCCCTTTCCTGAACAAGGGAACAACATTTTCCTGCCTCCAATCATCTGGCATGACTCCCGTGGACAGTGAGGGGGCAAAGGATATCGCCAAAGGCGCAACATCTCTTCTCTCGCTTCCTGTAGTAACTTTGGGCATATCCCTTCGGGTGTAGCAGATTTATCTATTCGTATGTTTAACAAAATTCTCAGCATATCCTCCTTCTTAACATCAACCTGTAAACATGATTCAGTCCTTTTCATGCCGTCCTCTCAAATGTCAACGTCCCTCTCGGTAGTAAATTCTGAGGCATAGTATTAATTAAGTACCTCCCCTACCTCCTGTGACTCCATATACAAGGTCCTTCCACTATCCCTAATCGGTCCTACCCTTACTCTGGCCATGCTCTTGTTCCATATGTAAGTGGAGAATGCCTTATGGTTTTCCTTAATCCTTCCCAAAAATGCTTTTTCATGCCCCCTTCGAGGTGTCCTAAGTCCATTCTTCAGTTCCTTCCTGGTACCTTTAGAGAATCCCCATAGGAAGGAAACAGGCCATTTAACCCAACACCTCCAAAAAGTATCCCAACCAGACCCATTTCCCCCAACATATTACTCTACATTTTCCCTGACTAAAATGCCAAACCTACACATCCTTGGACACACTGGGTAATTTAGGATGGCTGAGTCACCTATCCTGCACATCTTTGGTCTGTCGGTGGAAAGCGGAGCACCGGGAGGAAACACACACATATAATGAGAGAATATGCAAACTCCACAGACAGTCGCTGGGGTCTGGAATTAAAATCAGGTAGTTGGTGCTATGAGGCAGCAGTGTTAACCACGGAAACACCATTCTGCCCCATGTAACCCTCTAGGCGTCTATTTGATTCTTGCTTCCTCAACCTTAAGTCAGCTTCCTTCTTCCTCTTGACTAGACGTTCTACATCCCTTAGAACCGTGACACATGCTTTGCGGAAGTCCATGTGGACAAAATGACTGCTCTGCCTTCATCAACCACTTGGTAAAGTCCTCATTCCTGATGAAGGGCTCCAGCCTGAAATGTCGATTTTCCTGATCCTCGGATGCTGCCTGACCTACTGTTCTTTTCCAGCAACACCCTGTCAAGTCTGATCCCCAGCATCTGCAGATGTCACTATCTCCACTTCCTCGAAGAGTCAATCCGGTTTGTGAAACATTGTTATCCACTCACAAAGCCATGCTGACTATCTCTAATCAGCCCTTACCATTCCGAATATACTTAGCTCCTTTCTCTCCAATGTTCCTCCACCAACTTATCCATCACTGGGCTGTAATTTTCTGGCTTTTCCCCGCAGACTGAAGTGATGGAACAGCATAATCCGCTCTCCATTTTTCCAGTACCTCACTGGGTCTGTTGATAATGTAAATACCTTTGTTAGGAACACTGCAATCTCGTCCCTAGCTTCCCACAATGATCCAGGATCGACCTAATGAGCTTCTGAGGATTGATCGACCTTTATTTGGTTTACGATTCCAGCACTTTCTCTTTTCTGTTGAGGATTCTTTCCAAGACATCACTATTTATTTCCCCAATTTCCTGACCTTCTGTGTCATTCTCCACAGTAAAATTTGACAACACTATTTTGTCTCATATCTCACCCATCTCCTCTGGTTCCACATATAGGTGATTTCACTGATCTTTTACGGGCCCTATTCTCTACCAGGTTACTCTTTAGCCCTTCTTGAAACTTGTGCAAAGGCTTCTGAAAATTCAAATAATAATCCATAACCTCCGGGCCACCACACACCAACAAATTAAATCCAACAGGCTCAATAACAAATTCACTTTTAGAAAATGTGTTTCTCAGCGTCCAGTTATTGTTTATTGTCATATCCTTTCTAACACATTTCAGCACATTCCTGACTTACTGTCAGGCTAACACTATTTGGTTTCAGACTGACAGCAGAGAGGGTTGTGGGAGTTCTTGTTAATCAAGATGAAAAAGGTAGCTTACAGGGTCATCAGGTAATAGAGAAGGCAAATCAAATATTGGCATTTATTTCGAAGGGAATGGCGTCTAAAAAGAGGGAGATCTAGGACAAGGTACAATCAGACCACACCTAGAATATTATGAACAGTCTGAGTGCCCTAAGGAACGACATTGTCACATTGGAGGCAGGCCAGAGAAGGGTCACTCGGCTGATCCTGCGTATGTAGAGATATTCTAATGAGAAGAGGTGTAGTAGACTGAGGTTGAACCCATTGACATTCAGAAAACATGAGAGAGAGAGAAGTTGAATGAAACATTCAAGTGTCTGGGAGGCTTTGACAGGTTAGATGTTGGGAAGTTAGAAAACAGAAAAAGTACAGCACAGTAATAGGCCCTTCGACCCACCATGGCTGTGTTGTCCACGATGCGATTCTAAACTAGTCCCATCTACCTGCACATGGTCCAAATCTCTCTATTCTCTGCCAGTTCATGTTTCTATCTAAATACCATTTCAATGCTTCGCTCATATTTCTGCTTCTCCGACATCCCTAAGTAACTTCCACTCTCTACGTGAGAAAAACGTGCCTCACGCATCTCATTTAAACTTCCTCTTTCTCACCTTAAATCTATGTGCTCTACTATTTGAAACTTACACATTGGAAAAGAGATTCAGATTATCCACATGATCTGCCCCGTCATAATTTTATTTTCCTGTACCTGGTCGCCTGTCAGCTTGTGATACTCTCAAAAAACAATCCAACTTTGTTTAATTTCCTCTTATACCTAACACTCCCTTCAAAAACCTAACACGGGCAACGTGCTGATAAACCCCTTTTTCACCCTCTCCAAAGCCGCCACATCCTTCCTATTGTGTGGAAATGAGAAGTGCACACTGTACTCCAAATGTGGCTAAACAAACGTTTTATACAAATACAACATCAGATGCAAACCACTATAAACAACGTTGTGACCGATGAAGGTCAGTGCTCCATTTGCTTTCCTTCCCATCTGAAACACTTCTGTTGCCATTTTCAGGGAATTACTGACTTGCACCAAGATCCTTCTGTATGTGAATGTCCCGCAGGATCCTAACTTTCTTCTTGAATTTGACATGACCTCAGACTTGTCCAGCTTAAACTCAATTTGTCATTTCTCTGCACATCTTTCCAACTGATCTGTAACCTCCTGCAACCTCGGATCTCCTTGCTCAGTAACACCAACTCCACCAATTTTCATGTCATCTGCAATAATTATCTTTGTCACTTCCTTTTGTTTCAATGGTGTGAGAATCTGTCACCAGAGGGCAGAAAATCCCAGCAAGGGCTCACCCATTTAAGATGAAGATGAGGAGGAATGTCTTCATTCAGAGGGTAGTGACTCTGTGGGTATTCCTGACTGCAGGGGGCTGTCGAGGCTGGGTCATTCAGAATATTTACAACAGACTTTGTCAGATTTTAATGAATCAGGAAAACAAGGGTTTTGTGGAAAAGGCAGGTAAAAAGAGTGGAGGATTATCAGATCAACCATGATATTACTGAAGGACAGAGCATCCTCAATGGGCCCAATTGCCTAACTCTGCTCCTCCATCTCATGGTCGGAACTCAAACTCAATATGTCCAGCATAACATTATGGGGCTCGGCTCACTAAACACCTTTATAATGGGATTGCTAGTTATTTATTATAACACAGCATTTGTTCTACAAAAGACAATTTTGTTGATGGATCCTTATTGTGCTGTTATAGAAAAACATTTCGTATACAATCCAGGATTCCATCCATTACAGCCCTGATACTCATTAGTTATCCATTCGGGATGGAGACTACTGTCACACACATTTACTGTACATCCCTTGCTACAGTGCATTCATTGTCCTGACTGTAAACATATTGACATTACCATCACTAGGTGGTTCCTATAAAAGAATTCCTGCTCAGGGCTGCTGCTGCTTGCTTATTTTGAGTTCCACTTAAATAAGACTCCAAATTTTGATCTCCACTTCCACATGAATGTCTCATTACTGCGTTCACCTCATCCTTTCTTCACAACTTGTTGGCTTTTTGCTTAGCCTGCCTCGATCCCACAAAACCCTTCAGTATTCACTTCGTTGCGATGGCCATTCTGCAGCAATATCTCTGGAATGACAGTTCGATTATATCTGTTCCTTTATGGCGAATGCAGTGAGTCATCCCTTAGTAGTGGGGAGTTGAATAGATGGAGAGAAGTTACAGAGATAGGGAGGCTTACAGTGGATCGAGGATGTTCGATTTTAATAGAGTTACATCTCGTCCACAACGTCAGTGGGACAAAGGGGTTTGGGGATTGGAGGAATTTACAGTGAGCGAGCTGGGTTAGATTCTGGAGATAGGGATAGAGATGGATAGAGGTTAGAGTCAGGCAGACTGATAGGCACAGACAGAGGGTCATAGAGGCATATTCATAGATTCATAGAGATGTACAGAATGGAAACAGACCCTTCGGTCCAACCCGTCCATGATGAATAAATACCCCAACCCAATCTCGTCCGACCTGCCAGCACCTGGTACATATCCCTCCAAATGCCTCCAATTCATATACCCATTCAAATGCCTCTTAAATGTTGCAATTTTACCACCCTCCACCACGTCCTCTGGCAACTCATTCCATACACGTACCACCCTCTGTATGAAAATGTTGTCCCTTAGGTCTCTTTTATATATTTCCCCTCTCACTCTAAACCTCTGCTTTCTAGTTCTGGACTTCCCGACCCCAGGGAAAAGACTTTGTCTATTTACCCTGTCCATGCCCCTCATAATTTTGTAAACATCGATAAGGTCACCCCTCAGCCTCCGACACTCCATGGAAAACAACCCCATCCTGTTCAGCGTCTCCCTCTCTCTCAAATACTCCAACCCTGGAAACATCCTTGTAAATCTTTTCTGAACCGTTCAAGTTTCACAACATTTTTCCGATAGGAAGGAGACCAGAATTGCACGCAATATTCCAACAGTGGCCTAACCAATCTACTGTACACAACATGATCTCCCAACTTCTGTCCTCAATACTCTGACCAATAAACGAAAGCATACCAAACGCCTTCTTCACTATCCTATCTACCTACGACTCCACTTTCAAGGTGCAATGAACCTGCACCCCAAGGTCTCTTTGTTCAGCAACTCTCCCTAGGACCTTACCATTAAATGTATAAGTCCTGCTCGGATTTGCTTTCCAAAATGCAGCATCTCATATTTTTCTCAGTTAAACTCCATCTGCCACTTCTCAGCCCACTGGCCATCTGGTCAAGATCCTGTTGTAATCCGAGGTAATCTACTTCGCTGTCCACGACACATCCAATTTTGGTATCATCTACAAACTTACTAACTGTAGTTCTGATGCTTGCACCCAAATCATTTATGTAAATGCCAAAAATTATAGGACACAGCACCGATCCTTGTGGTACTCCACTGGTCATAGGCTTCCAGACTGAAAAACTACCATCCAGTACCACCCTCTGCTTTCTCCTTTGAGCAAACTCTATATCCAGTGGCTCGGTCTCCCTGTATTCCAAGAGATCTAACCTTGCTCATCAATCTACCACGGGGAACCTCCTCGAACGCCTTACTGAAATCGATGTAGATCACATCAACCGCTCTGCCCTCATCAATCCTATTTGTTACTTCCTCAAAAAAACTCAATCAAGTTTGTGAGACATGATTTCCCACGCACAAAGCCAGGTTGACTATCCCGAATCACTCCTTGTCTTTCCAAATACATTTACAACCTGACCCTCAGAATTCCCTCCAACAACTTTCCCACCATTGATGTCATGCTCACTGGTCTATAGTTGTCTGGGAGTTTCAGGATGTTTCAGGGAGAAGAGTATTGTATATACTAACAGAGATATGGAAGATTGTAGTGACTGAAGACGTTTAAAGATGTAAGTGGACCGCGAGGCTCTGGAGGCGACGTAGACGGGAAAACAATGGACAACGCCAGGTTGCTGGGTTAGAGACAGTTACACAGATGGGGACGATTGCACAAACTGAAAGATTTTCCGTTGTCGGGAGGGTTGGTGGGGGTGGGGGGGCGTTGATGAGGGTGAAGTTTACATTGATTATGTTCGAAGAATTGGAGAAGAACAAGGAGATTACAATTTTTCACAGCTAAGGAAGGATTGTAGGAGCTGAAGAAGTTTGCACAGATAGGGAAAGACGAAGAGGTTAAAGAAAAACATTGACATGGAGGGTGGCGTTGATAGGAGGAGTTTACAGGGATAAGCAGCACTGTCAGGGTTTACAGAGATGAAGGAATTTAGTATCTACTGGAAAAATGTAGGGATTATGGTGTTCAGGATTGGAGAACCTGACAGAGACAGAGACCATTGTGTGGATTAGAGGAGATTCCAAACGGTGAGAGGATTATTGGGACTGGAGGATTATGTAGAGATCACTAATACAGCATGGGTCAGGATTGATGCCTGGGATCTCTGTGCTGTCTCAGTGAGTACCAGTACAGCAGAGATGAGAGCAGGACTCTCACAAGATGGTGGGAATGAAGCCTAGAATGTTGATGTTCATTGCCCAGCTCTGTGTCTATGTCCTGTCTTCCAGATCTGAATACAGAAGGCCACTAACCCCTCCCTGTGCTGTTTACCATGAGTGATCTTACCGGCTGCAGGATTTACTGAAGGCTCCAGATCTCACTCTTCATCTCTCTCTGGGTGACCAATTGTCTTCAATGTGGTAATGGGCGAGAATTAGGCATTCGGCTAAGTCAGAAACATCATGATTACCGACAGGAGACAGAGAAAAAGACCGAATGGGAAATTAGACTGAGGTAGTGAGGATGACTCATGTCGAGTAGCACTGAGACCAACAAAGTCCTGGAAAATCCCAGTCTCCATCCCTGGCCTGTGCTGCTGCTTCATTCTGGAGTGGAGAATTCTGTTGGCTTAAGAATCTCAGATCGGCTGCAGGAGTGACAGGCGTTGACAGAGGCAGCAATTAGACCCATACAGTGAGGGATACCACATGGAGAGATACTGAGTGATATCACCAGAGTGCAGCAGGTTTAACAGGTTTTCAGAATTGAACAATGGTGTCAGAAGAAGTGGGTCTGATACAGTAGTAACTTCTACCAGTTCTCAGGGAGAAGTTAGTTATTTTACTGGGATGGTATAGTGGTCGAACCAGTGCCCTGGTCAATCATATGACCAGGATTATGCAGTGTGCTTTAAACTAACACACTTGTAGAGATACAGGGCTCTGCTGGAAGGAAATCCCAATTCCATGGGGAAAGGTTAAAATATTGAAACATGGGGACGTGGCTGAGGAGAACTAGAAAGAAACAGGAAGGAAGTGAGCTTAACTAAAATTGTACATCAGCAAATATGTTTGTGACAGGAAATTGTGATTAAACAGAAAATTACTGTTTCTAAATTTGGATGAAAGAAGTCTTTGCAATAACTTGCGATTTCTATCTAATCAACATCAGGGAGACATGGTTACAGGGTGAACAAGAAGGTGGGGCATTAATATTCACAGCTACATAACATTGTGGAAAGTCAGGCAGAATGGGAAGAAGGATGGGGATCTCTCATCGTTAGGGATAACAATGGGATGATCAAGAAAATATGTGGCCTTAGATTATCAATCAGTTTTACACCAAATTCTGGGTAATACGGATCATAACACAGAAGTGCAAGAGCTTTGTTAAGGCTCCTTTACAGCATTACATTGTGAGACACTGGTTTAACAGGGAATTATTTGAATTTGTAAGAAAGGCATTGGGATAACAGTGAGTGGATTAAACATTCCTCTCTCATCATCGCCTTGGTGATGGGTCCCAGAGGAGGCTGACTATCTCCCACGCTCAGGGAAAGTCTGTTGGTGCCTGTACAGACAGATGTTGCCTTTCACACACTCTGTTACACTTTGGGGCAGAAGGTGGCCATGAGAAGGGGATGGGTGGGGCTTTGAGCTGACAGTGCCGTCCTTGTGCTGTTTTCTTCTGGATTCCCCGCAGTAAATCCTAACACTTTTTATTCAGATCACCTCCATCAACTGTGGTTCCACATCAACGGCCTCATTGACCTTTCAGGGGCTCTTTTCTCTCCCTCGCTCAACTTTAGCCCCTGTTGAAACTTGTCAAAATGCCTCTGAAATTTTAAATATCCCCGACCACCAACAGCCTCCCACACCCTGATCCATTCTGCCACTTGTGCTCATACCAAAATATAGAATACAACAGATTTTAAAATATTCTGCTTCGACAAAACCGTATTTCTCCCATTTCTTCTCAGCGTCCGGTTATCATTTATTGTCATATCCTTTATAATACAGTCCAGCATGTTCCCGACTTACTGTCAGGCTAACACTGTTTGGTTTCAGGCTGACTGCACAAAGGGTTTTGGGCGGCATGTTCAACACAACATAGTGGACCCGTACCTGTATTGTTCCATGTTCTATATAACTCTTTAAAAATTATGCATCAAGGAAGGATCTGGACCGAGAAAAGACTCGGGCCTCTCATGGATAAAAGAGATAGAAAGGGGTTGTGTGGGAGGTGAATTCGTAAGAACAGGAAGGGGAGGTGGGGTGGTAAGAACAGGGAAGGGAATACAGTGTGTAAGAGGGAGCATGAAGAATGAAAGCAAGCAGGAGCATAGGGAAGTCTGTGTGATGTTTGTGAAGGAGGCGACATAAACGAGTGGAATAAATTAACAGCACATATCTTAGGGACATGCAGTGATGAAACCCTCATTTGAACATGACTGGAAGGAATAAATATAAACTATCACATCGGATTAAAATCCACATTATTAAAGGTGGCGCAGGTTGGACAATGGAAAAGCGATAGTCATGGACGGCAGGGATAATACAGAGCAATGGATGGACATGGATTCATTTCCAAAGTAAAGGGATCACACCAGGGCCTAATCAATGAACGACAGCAAAGCAAGTTCAGTATTAAATTATGGATGAGTGCTCAATAATATTCAACTCTGTATCAATTTCATTGTCCTTCAATGTAAACTCTCCGGCTGGACCTTATAGCTGGCAAGATAGGTCAGATCTAGAATCAGTGAAACATTTCAGTTTTCATTACTTCCATTTCTCTGCAAAATGAGATAACAAAAGAGACATGTTGAGACACATTCAGAATAAACAAATATATCTCTTGGTTGAGTGGTAAACATCCACCTGTTAAAGCAGTTTCCAAAATCGGAGGGAGACTGGGCGCCTCCTAGCAGAGCGCTTTAGGGAACATCTCCGAGACACCCGCACCAATCAACCAAACCGCCCCGAGGCCCAACATTTCAACTCCCCGTCCTATTGTGCCGAAGACATGGAGGTCCTGGGCCTCCATCACCGCCGCTCCCTCACCACCAGACGCCTGGAGGAAGAACGCCTCATCTTCCGCCTCGGAACACTTCAACACCAGGGCATCGATGTGGACTTCAACAGCTTAATCATTTCCCCTTCCCCCACCACATCCTAGTTTCAAACTTTCAGCTCAGTAACTGTCTCCTTGACTTGTCCGGACTTGTCCGACCTGCCTATCTTCTTTTCCACCTATCCACTCCACCCTCTCCTCCTTGACCTATCACCTTCATCTCCTCCCCCACTCACCCCTTGTACTCTATGCTACTCTCTCCCCACCCCCACCCTCATCTAGCTTATCTCTCCATGCTTCAGGCTTACTGCCTTTATTCCTGATGAAGGGCTTTTGCCCGAAACGTCGATTTCGCTGCTCGTTGGATGCTGCCTGAACTGCTGTGCTCTTCTAGCACCACTAATCCAGTATTTGATTTTCGGCATCTGCATTCATTGTTTTTACCTTACAGATACAGAGTGAACCATTACAGTCCTGTGTGCATCTTCTTCAGAACCCATTAACCGGGTGCTGCAGTGTCCTCGCGATAGCTTTATAACAGTTTCACCCTCAGGTGATCTTTGAAACAAACAGCAGTCTCGCTGAATCTCTGGATTTTTCTGAATGTGACATTATTAACCAACCTGTTCAGATGTGTCATGTCCCACTTGTGAAGCAGATGGGGGCTTGAGAATCCAGGCCTTCTTAGTTAGAGGGGAGTTCCTCAGGGTCGAGTCTTTGTCCCAACCATGTTCAGCTGCTTTGACAATCACTTTCCCTTCAGAAGTCGGGATGTTGGTTGACGATTGGACAACATTCAGCATCACTTTCAAATGCACAGATACTGATGTAGCGCATATCCATATGTTCAGGTTGTAAGTTTGCTTTCTGAGCTGGTTGGCTTGCTCACATTGAGAGCAGTCTTACAACCTGAACCTCAACCTAAGCTAAAAATGTTCTCAAAAATCGCATAATCACATGGAGCAAAACCTGGACAGCATCTAAAATCTGCACAAGTGGCAAGTAACAGCTGTATCACATTCGTGCCTGGCAAAGACCATCTTCAACAAGAGAAAATCTGAGTATCCCTTGTTGACATTCAACAGCAATATCATTGTTGAATCCTCCATTAGCAGTATTCCGGGGTGTAATATTGATGAGAAACTGAACAGGACTGACCAAACAACTGTTGGTGCAGGATCAGGGCAGAGGCAAAATGTCTTGCAGCGCTCAACTCACTTCCTGACTCCGCACCTTACAAGATGTAAGACAGGTGTGATACGGAAGCCTCTCCACTTGCCTGGTTGAAAGCTGCTTCAACAACACAAGACGCGGCATGGTGGCACAGTGGTTAGCACTGCTGCTTCATAGAGCCAGAGACCCAGTTTCAATTCCCGCCTCAGGTGACTCTCTTTGTGGAGTCTGCACATTCTCCTCGTGTCTGCATCGGTTTCCCGCGGGTGCTCCAATTTCCTCCCACAATCTTAAAATGCGTAGGATAGGTGAAATGGCCACGCTAAATTGCCCGTAGGAATATGTGAATGGGTCTGAGTGGGTTGTGCTTCGACGGGTCGGTGTGAACTTGTTGGGCCGAATGGACTGTTTCCACACTGTAAGCAATCTGAGCTTGACAACATCTGGGACAACGCTGCTCTTCTGATTGTCAACAACCTTCACCATTGCCTTTCGTCACCATTGATTTCCAGTAGCAGCAAAGGCTATCATCTCTTGTGTAACATCGTTCTATGTAGGGGGCTGTGCTATCCACCAGTTGGCGAGGGACATTTTGCAATAAGTTTCCACCTCAGGGCACACAATATCTCAGGTTCCTTTTTGCATTTGATGGTGCTTTTTGCATCTTTCGAGACGATGGGAACATTTGTCTGGAAGGAGGTGTGGAATAGAGAAAGGATGCCTTTCTGAAATTGGATTTGTTTGATCTGAGATTTTACACTGTATGGACCGCGAAAATAGTTGAAAATCATTTCACAGAGAAAAAGTTTGAAAGAACTGAAGATCAGTGAGACAAATCAAATATGATATAAAGATCCAACAGAATCACTAAATCCATTTGGACATAAAGGGAACATGCTTATCTGGTATGTCAGTGAGCAAAGGTTTCAAACAACATTGTGTGTGGTCAAGCACCAACACAGACACACACACACACACAGACACACACACACACAGACACACACACACACACACACACACACACACACACACACACACACACATATAAGAGTGTGAGTGTTCCAGTGAACTGACTGCAGAAATTAATTAACATTATCCAGTTAACAATCTAAAAAAAAAATTACAGAGAAACCATAAATATGTTGTGTTTATGGGAAAGGATTCACCAGATCATCCAACTTGGAGATATGTGAGGAGATCAGCACCATGGAAATGTCAGGATTGTGAGAAGGATTGCAAATTCCCAGGCGAGCTGGAGACTCCTCGACACAGACATTCTGTGGAATGAGATTTATTTTGTCATCCAACTTCATGTCACACCAGTGGCTTTACACTGACAAGATACCTTTCGCCTGACTGTGGTAAAAAAAAATTAAGATCTGTAAAGGTCTTAAATTCAATGGTCTTTATTTAACATCACCTTATTCACATGGAGGAGAAGTCATTCAGCTGTTCCATGTGTGGGAATGTGTTCACTTGGGGATCCAGCAATGCCTTGATAAGAGACTCAAGTATTTTCTCCACTACAGACGTTAAGCTGACTGAACGCTAATTCCCCATCTTTTGTTTACCTTCTTTATTAAACAGTGTCGCCACATTTACTGTATTCCAATCTGCTGGAACTGCCCCAGAGTCCAGCAAATTGGGAAAATTACTGACAGTGCACCTGTACTACACCCCACTATCTCTTTTAGCACCCTGGGATGCATTACGCAAGGACAAGCAGATTGGTCTATCCTTAGCTCCATGAGCTTGCCCAACACTAGCATTCCGTAATAATGTTTGTTTCCAGGTCCTCACCGACTCCATCTCTTTGTCAATCTTTGGCATGTTATTCGCGCTCTCCACTGTGAAGACCGTTGCAAAATACCTGTTCAGAGCCTCAGCCATTTCATCACATCCCATAACTAAATGGCCCTTCTCATCCTCTGAAGGACCAACATTTAGCTTAGCCGTACTTTTTCATTTCATCTTTTCATAGAAACTTCTGCTATCTGTCTTTAAATTCTGTGATATATCTTTTCTCACCTGTTTTTTTTTCCTTATGGTTCTTTATTGCTCTTTTTGTGGCTTTCTTTTGACCTTTAAAGCTTTCCCAATCTTCTGCTGTTATTGACCACATTGTATGCCTCGTTGTTCAGTATGATCGCCTCCCTTATTTCCTGATTTGGAGATACTGGTGTTCGACTGGGGTTTACAAGGTTTAAAGTTCCAAAACACCAAGTTATAGTCCAACAGGTTTAATTGGAAGCACACCAGCTTTTGGAGCGACACTCCTTCATCAGGTGATTGTGGAGGGCGCAATCCTAACACAGAATTTAGACCAAAAATTTACAGTGTGATGTAACTGAAATTATACATTGAAAAATTGATTGTCTGTTAAGCCTTTCATCTGTTAGAATACAGTGATAGTTTCACTTCTTACATATGTAAATCACAAAACCTTTTTTTTCAAGTTGCATTCTCGGGTTAGCTGTTCGCAATAGTGATAGCTAGACAATATGTTGAAGGAGGTGGCCTCCTGTGTTCTCTGTCTATGCCATGATGTTTAGATTGATTCTAATCTAAAAAGTGAGGTAAAGGAGTTTTACATAAATTCATGCAGTTTTTCAGCTCAGAGTTCTACAAGAATGCATGTAGTTTTGGAGGAAAGTACAATGTAAACCTGTAAGTACAAAGAGGGAGTCGGAGAGTGGGTCAGGAGAAGGGGCAAGGGGAGGGAACGAGGGGGAAATGTGCGAAAGTAGTGTGAGAGAGGAGGGAGGACAGAGGAGGTAGGCGGGGATTAGATTGGAAAAGGACAAATGTTGACAAGGACGGGGAGGGAATGAGAGGCAAAAAGAGGGGAAAAGCGAGGGGAAGAGGGGGAAGGAGAGGGTTGCATGGAGAGAGGGGCATGTTGGGGGTGTGATGGAAAGGGGAGAAGGAGGGGGAATGGGGAAGGAGAGGGTCTGGAAGGAGAGGGGGAAGGGGGATAAATTGAGTTGGGGAAGGCTGGGGGGAGAGAAGGGAATGGAGAGAGGGTAGGAGATGGGGGTAGGGGGAAGGGGAGAGGCAAGTGGAGGGGGATGAGGATGGGGAAGTTGCGGGAAGAAGGGAGGGAGAGAAGGAGAGAGGAGGGAGGAGAGAGGAGGGAGGACGGAGTGGGGTGCAGGGGTGTGATGAGAGCGGGGAGGATAAGGAATGGGAGAGGGAAGGAGATAGTGGCGGGGAAGAGGGCGGGGGAAGGAGAGTGGGGAAGGAGAGGGGACGAACAGGGGTAGGTAGAAGGCGAAGGGGAGAGGATAGATCGAGGAGGAGGGGGAAGGAGGGGTGGAGAATGAGAGAGGTGGAAGGAGAGAGGGGGAAAGGAGAGAGGGCTAAGGAGGGAGGGGGAAGAGGAGAGGAGGAAGGAGAGAGGGAAGGAGAATGCAGCAGGGAGGAGATGGCTTGGGAAGGAGAATGAGGCGTGGAAGGAGAAGGCGGAAGAACAGAGGAGCTGGGGGAAGGAGTCGGGATAAGGAGGAGGAAGGAGAGGGGTTGGAGCGGATGGGGCAAGGAGAGGGGGAAGGAGAGGGAGGAAGGAGGGGTGAGGGGAAGGACGGTGGGAGGTTGGGAAAACGGGTAGGGAAAGGAAGGCGAAAGGAGGCAAGGTGGGGTGTGAAGGAGGGGAAAGTGAAGGAGAAGTGGGGTGTAGTGGCACGGAGGCAAGGATGGGGTATGGGGGAGTGGGAAGGATGGGGAGAGGGAAGGGTGCAGGAAGGATGAAAGAGAGGCAGGGGAGCGAGGGGTGAGCAAGCAGGGGCAAAAAAGCTTGTGGAAAGAGGGGGAAGGAAAAGAGAGTGGGAGCAGTGTGAGAGGAGGAGAAGGTGGGAGGAGATGGGGAGGAGGGGAGGAAGGGGGTGACAAAGTGGGGGAACAAAGGCAGGGCAGAGATGAGGGAAGAAGAGGGTCTAAGGATGGGGAAGGAGAGGTGGTACCAGTAGAGAAAGGAAGGATGGTGGAGGTGGGGTTGGGGAGAAGAAGTCAGGAAGCAAAGCGGGGAGGAGAATGGGGAGGAGTGGGGAGATACAGAAGTGGAATAAGAGGATACGAGTAGGGAGGTTAGGGGAGAAGGGAGGAGGAGATCATTGGAGGAGATGGGGAATGAGAGCGGGAAAGCAGAGGGGAGAAAGAGGGGGAAAACAGAGGGGAAGGTGGGAAGGAGGAGTGGGAAGGAGGGGGGACGAGGAAGAGGAAGGGGAAGGAGGGTGGTGAAGGAGAGGGGAGGAGAGAGGGTGAGGGGACAGGTGAGTAGAGGGAGAGAGGAGAGGGAGAGACTGGAGAATACGAGGGGAAAACAGAGGGGATAGGAATGAGGGGGCGAAGGGGCAGAGAAGAAAGCGAGGAAAGGGTGGTGAAGAAGGGGAGAGGGAGGGGGAAAGAGAAGGCGCGAGAGGGTGAAGAGGAGAGGTCGGGAGGTGGAAGGAGGGGAGAGAAGGGGAGGAGGTGGGAAGGAGAGGGGGAATGTGGGAGGTGGGATGATAGAAGGGAGGAGAGGCTGGATGAGGAATTAGGGGAGGAGTGAATGGGAGGAGGGGTGGAGGAGGATGGAGGAGAATTGGGGCGAGGAGAGGGGCGGAGGGGGTGGAAGGAGAGGAAGGAAGGACGGGGAGGTGGGGTGGGAAGGAGGGAGATAAGAAGGGCGATGGAGAAGGATTGGAAAGGGATGGGGACAAGTAGAGTGGGAAAGAGATGGGGAAGGACGAGTAGGAGATTGGAAAGAGGGGTGTAGTGAAGGAGGGGTGGGAAGGAGGGGGAAAGGGGGAAGGATAGGGAGGGCGAAGGTGATTGGAGTGGTGAGAGGCGTGAGGAAGTGTGGAGTAAGGTGGCACGGAGGGGGCAATGAAGGATGTGGAAGGAGGTGGGTAAGGGGTAAGGAGAGAGGGAAGGAAAGTGGGGAAAGGAGAGTTGGAAAGAGGAGAGGGAGAGCGGGCGGAGTTGGGTGGAAGGAGAGGGGAGGTGAGGGATGATGGAGATGTGGGGAAGGAGCAGAGCGAAGGAGAGGTGTGGAGGACGGGGAGGACGGGTTGAAGAAGCTGGGGATGCGAGGTGGAGGAGAGGGTAGGAGGACTTTGGGATGGATGGGTGACAGGAGAGGAGGTGGGGGAATGAGTGGGGTATACGAGTGGAATGGGAGGATCGGTGGACAGAAGCGGATCGAGGAAGAGGAGGGCGTTATTGAGAGGTAGGGAAAAATGGAGGGAAGGAGAAGGGGATGGAGGAGGGGGTGGAGGTGGAGGAGAGGGAGGAGGCAAAGGGGGTGGAGAGGGGGTGAGGAGAGGGAGTGAGGAGAGGACACAAGGGGGAAAACGGTGGAGGTGGGATTAAGGAGGAGAGGAGCGGGAGGAGAGGGTGAGGAGAAGAGAGGGGAAGAGAGGGGTGAAAGAGGGAAGGAGTGGGCGGGAGAGGAGTGGAGAATAGAGAGGAGAAGAGAGAAGGGGAAAGAGAAGTCGGGAAAAGGAGGAGAGGGGAGGAGGAAGGAGAGGAGAGAAGAGGAGGAGAGAGGGGGTGGGGGGGGAAGGAGGTGGGAAGGAGAGGGAGGAATGTGGGAGGGGTGATGAGAGGGGGAGGAGACGGTGGGCTCAGAGAGGGTGGGGGAGAAGAGGGGGAGGAATGAATGGGAGGAGAGGGTGGAGAGGGGATAGGAGAGAGGGAGGACAGGGAGGAGAGGGGAGGAAAGAGTGAGGAGGAGAGTGGGGAGGAACGGCAAGACGGGGAGGGAGGGAGAGAGTGGGAGGAGAGAGGGGATGGAGTGGGGAGGGAGAGGGGGAGGGAGGTGGAGGGGGAGAGTGGGTGGAGACAGAGTGGGGAGGGGGAGGGAGAGTGCAGGAGACAGGGGGAGAAGAGGGGTTGGAGGTGGGGGAGGAGCGGAGATAAGGGGATTGGGGGAATGAGGCAGTGCAGTGGAAAGAAGGAGTGGAGAGAGGGCTGTAGGAGACAGGGGATATGACAGAGCCGGGAACGGGGGCCGAGAGTGGGAGGAGAGTGTAGGACGAGTAGGGTAGGAAAGTGAGAGAGGAGTGAGGAGAGAGGAGAGAGGAGAGAGGGGAGAGGAGAGAGTGGGGGAGAGCGGAGAGGAGAGCAGTGAGTGCGGAGAGGGTAGAGGGGAAAGGAGGGAGGAGAGAGAGGAGATGTAAGCGGTGAGAGGAGGGAGGGGAGGGGGAGAGGGGAGCCGGTGATAGTGTAGAGGCGAGAGTGGAGGGTAGGGAGGAGACGGCAGAGGAGAGAGCAGAAAGCAGGGAGGGGAGGGGGAGGAGAGAGAGTGGTGAGGAATGAGATGGGAGGGTAGAGGAGAGAGCGGAGGGGGAAGGGGAGAGGTGAGAGGAGGGGGAGAGAAGAGAGGAGAGAGCGGAGAGGGGAGAGGAAAGAGGGGAGGGGAGAGAGGGGAGAAGAGGGAGGTGAGAGGCGAGAGAGGAGAGGGGAGACGGGCTGAGGAGAGAGTGGTGAGGAGAGAGCGGAGATGGGAGAGGAGTGAGGGGAGAGGAGAGAGAATCGAGATGAGAGCAGAAAAGAGAAGGAGAGAGGGGAGGGTGATAAGGAGAGAAGGAGAGAAAAGAGGGAAGAGGGGAGAGGAGAGAGTGGTGTGGAGTGAGAGGAGAGGAGAGCGGAGAGAGGAGAGGGAAGAGGGGAGAGGAGATGAGACAGAGGAGAGGGGAGAGAGGAGAGGTGAGAGGAGAGTGGCAGGGGGAGAGGGTAGAGGCGAAAGGAGAGGGAGAGGAGGGAGAGGAGTGGGAGAGGGGAGTGGGGATAGGGGAGGGGAGAGAGGAGAGGTGAGAGGCGAGTGGGAGAGGGGAGAGGGGAGACTGTCGAGGCGAGAGGAGAGAGGGGAGAGAGGATGGAGAGAGAGGAGAAGAGCGACGAGAGACAGAGAGCAGAGAGCAAAGAGGGGAGAGGGGAGAGGAGAGAGTGGTGAGGTGTGAGAGGAGAGGGTAGAGTACAGAGTAGAGAAGAGAGAGGGGAGAGGGGAAAGGAGAGATGAGAGAGGAGAGAGGGGAGGTGGAGAGGTGAGACGAAAGAGGAGAGAGGAGAGGGGGAGAGGAGAGAGGTGAGAGGTGAGAGGTGAGAAGGGAGTGGGTAAGAGGAGGATGAGGAGAGAAGATTGGGAGAGGTAAAAGGGCCGAGGGAAGAGTGGAGCGGGGAGTTGAGAGGGGAGAGGAGAGAGAAGAGAGGGGAGTCGGGAGCAGAGAGAGGAGAAGGGAAAGGGGATGAGGGGAGAGGGGAGACGGGAGGGAGAGAGAAGAGAGCAGAGGACAGAGAGGAGAAGATGAGAGGGGAGAGGCGATAAGGAGAGAGGTGAGAGAAAAGAGGGGAGAGGAGAGAGGAGATGAAAGAGGGGAGAGAGTAGAGGAGAATAGAGAGAGGTGAGTTGGGAGAGGGAATGAGGAGAGCGTGGTCAGGAGAGGGGGTGAGGAGATAGGGAGAGGGGAGAGGGGATGAAGAGAGAAGGGAGAGGGGAGAGGTGAAGTTGACAGGGAGAGGAAAGAGGAGAAAGGGAGAAGAGAGATGGGAGAGGGGAGTACGCAGTGGAGACGGGGGGAGAGGGAGTGTAAATAGGGGTGAGGGGAGAGGGAAGAGGGGAGATGCGAGAGGGGACAGAGAGAAGAGGAGAGAGCTGGGAGCAGAGAGCAGAGAGGGAGAGGGGAAAGGAGAGAGCCGTGAGCAGTGAAAGCAGAGGGTAGAGGAGAGAGGGGAGACGGGAGAGTGGAGAGGGGAATGGAGAGAGGAGAGAGGATAGAGGAAAGAGGCGAGAGGTGAGGGGGAGAGGAGGGAGGAGGGAGGAGAGTGGAGTGAGAGGAGTGGGGCGAGGTGAGAAGGGAGAGAGGAGAGGAGAGTGGGGAGTGAAGAGGGGAGAGGAGAGAGTGGTCAGGAGTGAGAGTAGCTGGGAGAGGGGAGAGGAGTGAGGAGACAGTTGTGAGCAGCGAGGGGAGAGAAGAGAGTAGAGAGCGGATAGGAGAGAGGACGGAGTGGTGAGGAGTGAGGGGAGAGGCGAGAGGGGAGGCGGAGAGGAGAAAGGAGAGAGGAGAGGGGAGATGAGTGGGGAGAGAGGAGAGCGAAGAGAAGAGGGGAGAGGGGGGAGTGACGACAGAGCAGAAGGGAGCAGGGAGTGGAGATTTGTGAGAAGTGAGAGGAGAATAGAGAGGAGAGAGGAGAGGTGAAGAGGGGAGAGAGGAGAGGAAATGAGGAGAGAGGGGAGAAGGAAACGGAAAGAGGGGAGGGTGAGAGGTGAGAGGGGAGAAGGAGAGGGGTGTGGAGAGAGGAGAGGGGAGTGGACAGACGAGAGAGGAGAGAGGGAAAGGGTAGACCAGAGAGGGTAAAGGGAAGAGGAGAGAGCAGAGTGGAGCGAGGAGAGCGGGAGAGGGGGTATGGGATAAGGAGAGAGGGGAGGAGTGTGGAGAGAGGGGAGAGGAGGGGAGAGAGGAGAGGGGAGAGGGGATGTTGATAGAGGGGAAACGAGAGATGAAAAAGGAGAGAGGGGAGAGGAGAGTGGAGAGCAGTGAGTTGGGAGAGGGAATGAGGAGAGAGTGGTGAGGGGAGAGGGGAGAGGTGATGGGGAGAGGGGATGAAGAGAGAAGAGAGAGGGGAGAGGGGGTGTTGAGAGGGGAGAGGAGCGAGGAGAGAGGGAGAGAAGAGATGGGAGAGGGGATTGCGCAGCGGATAGAGGGGAGGGGGAGAGGGGTAGGAGAGAGGGGTGAGGGGAGAGGGAAGAGCGGAGAGGCGAGAGGGGAGGGGGAGAGAGAGAAGAGCACAGAGGTGGGAGTAGAGAGCAGAGAGGGTAGAGGGAAAAGGAGAGAGTGTTGAGAAGTGAGAGCAGAGGGTAGAGGAGGGAGGGGAGATGGGAGAGTGGAGAGGGGAAAGGAGAGAGGAGAGAGCAAAGAGGGAAGAGGGGAAGGGGAGAGGAGGTAGGAGAGAGAGGAGGGAAGATTGAGAGGAGTGGGGCGAGGTAAGAGGGGAGAGGCGAGAGGAGAGTGGGGAGTGGGGAGAGCGGAGAGGAGAGAGTGGTTAGGAGTGAAAGAAGAGGGGAGAGGGGAGAGGAGTGAGGAGACAGTTGTGAGGAGAAATGGGAGATCCGAGAGCATAAAGCGGATGGGGAGATAAAGGAATGGTGAGGAGTGAGGGGAGAGGCGAGAGGGGAGAGTGGAGAGGAGAGAGGAGAGAGGAGAGGGGAAAGGAGAGAGGGGAGAGGGGAGAGGAGAGAGGAGAGTGTGGTCATGAGTGAGAGGAGAGGATGGAGGGCAGAGGAGAGAAGAGTGAGGAAAGAGGGGAGGGGAGAGGGTAGAGGAGAGGGGGTGATGGAGAGGAGAAGGAGAGAGGAGAGAGAAGGGGAGAGGGGAGATATGTGGACAGAGGGGGAGAGGGGAGAGGGGAGGGGAGAGGGAAAGGATAGATGAGAGAGGAGAGAGGGGAGATGAGATAGGGGAAAATGGAGGGGGCGGGGAGAAGGGAGTGGGAAGCAGATAGCGGAGAGAGGGGACTCGGGAGAGGAGAGAGGTGAGGGGAGAGGGGAGAGGAGAGAAGAGAGAGGGGAGAGGTGAGGGGAAAGAGGGGATGAGGGGAGAGGGGAGAGGAGGGAGGGGAAGGGGAGAGGGAGTGGGGATAGGGGAAATGAGAGAGACAAGGGGAGAGAGAGGAGAGGAGAGAGCAGAGAGCAGAGAGGGGAGAGGGGAGGGGAGACAGAGGTGAGGAGTGAGAGGAGAGGGTAGAGGAGAGAGGGGAGAGTGTAAAGTAAGGAGATGAGAGGAGAGAGAGGAGGGAGAGGTGAGAGGAGAGAAGAGAAGGAGAGAGAGGACAGGGGAGAGGTGATGAGGAGAGAGGGGAGAGAGGAGAGGAAGAGGGGAGGG
The DNA here is from genome assembly GCF_047496795.1 of Chiloscyllium punctatum. Taxonomy (NCBI): domain Eukaryota; kingdom Metazoa; phylum Chordata; class Chondrichthyes; order Orectolobiformes; family Hemiscylliidae; genus Chiloscyllium; species Chiloscyllium punctatum. Next base: position 55,597,877 of record NC_092765.1, read on the forward strand.
CGAGAGGGTAGAGGAAGGAGGTGAGAGGAGAGAGGGGCGTGGGGAGAGGGGATGAGGAGGGAGAGATGAAGAGAAAGCGTAGAGGGGAGAGGAGAGAGGGGAGAGGAGAGAGGAGAGATCAGAGAGTAGAGAGCAGAGAGAGGAGAGGGGAGTGGGGAGGGCGAGAAGGGAGTGCAGAGTGGAGAGAGCAGTGATCAGAGAGGAGGGGGAGAGGGAAGAGATGAGAGGAGATGAGGAGAGAAGGGAGAAGGGAGAGGAAAGAAGTGAGATGGGAGAGGGGAGAGGGGAGAGGAGAGAGGGGAGAGGGGAAAGGGGAGAGGAGAGACTGGTGAGGATTGAGAGGAGAGGAGAGAGGAGATGGGGGAGGAGATGGGGAGAGGTGAGAGGGGGAGGACAGAGAAGAGAGGAGGGATGGGAACTGGAGAAAGGAATGGGGATGGGGAGAGGCGAGGGGGCAATGTGAGCGAGGAGAGGAGAGGGAAGAGAATGGTGAGGAGTGAGAAGAGATGGTAGAGGAGAGAGGAGAGAGGGGAGAGGGGGAGAGAGGAGAGGGTAGAGGTGATGAGGAGAGAGGAGAGGAGAGAGGGGAGTTGGAGAGGTGAGAGGAGAGATGAGGGGGGAGGGAGAAGAGAGGACAGGTGATGAGGAGCGATTGCAGAGGGGAGTGAAAGAAGGGGAGTTGAGAGTGGAGAGGGGAGAGGAGATAGGGGAGAGGGGAGGGGGAAAGAAGAGAGGAGAGATGGGAGAGAGGTGAGGAAAAATTGGAGAGGGGAGAGAAATGAGGGGAGCGGGGAGAGGGGATGAGGAGAGGGGAACAAGAGAGAGGAAAGCAGAGAGGAGAGAGCGGACAGGGGAGAAGGGAGTGGAGAGCGGAGAGGGGAGAGGAGGGAGCAGACAGCAGAAAGGAGTGGGGAGAGTGGCGAGGGAGTAAGGAGAGAGGGGAGAGGGGAAACAAAAGAGGGGAAAGGGGAGCGGTGGGAGGAAAGAGGAGAGAAGAGACGGGGAGAGAGGAGAGGGGAGAGGGGATGTGGAGGGGGAATTGAGAGTGGAGAGGAGGGAGGAGAGGGGGAAGAGGGGAGATGAGTGTGGAGAGGGGAGAGCGAAGAGAAGAGAGGGGAGAGGAGGGGAAGTGTGAAGAGAGCAGTGGGCAGAGGGGGTGGGGGAGTTGTGAGGAGTGAGAGGAGAGGGGAGAGGGGAGAGGAGAGAGGGGAGAGGAGAGAGGGGGGAGAGTGGAGAGGAGAGACGGGAGAGGAGAGAGGGGTGAGGGCAGAGAAGAGGGGAGAGGGGAGTGGAGAAAGGGGAGAGGAGAGAGGTGTGAGGGGAGAGGAGATGGGGGAGAGGTGAGAGGGGGGAGGAGAGATGTGTGATGGTAGAGGAGAGGGAGAGGGGAGAGGAGAAAGAGGAGAGGAGAGAGGTGCGAGGGGAGGGGGGAAAGAGGAGCAGAGAGAGGGGAGAGGAGAGGGGTGAGGAGAGAGGAAAGGGGAGAGGGTAGCGGAGAGAGGAGAGAGGGGAGAGGGGAGAGCGGACAGGAGAGAAGAGCGAGGAGAGGGGAGAGAGGAGAGGAGATCAGGAATGAGGAGAGAGTGGAGAGGGCAGAGGGGAGAAGGGAGAGGGGAAAGCGGAGAGGAGAGAAGAGCGAGGAGAGGTGAGAGAGGAGAGGAGATAAGGAAAGAGGAGAGAGGGGAGAGGGCAGACGGGAGAGGGGAGGGGAGACAGGACAGTGGGGAGAGGGTGAGGAGAGAGGGAGAGGGGAGAGGAGAGAGGAGAGAGGCAATGGGAGAGGAGAGAGGTAAGATCAGAGAGGGGAGAGCAGAGCGTGGTGAGGAGAGGGGAAAGGGGAGGGGAGAGGTGTGCGGGGGGAGGAGAGAGGAGAGAGGAGAGAGGAGGGGAGAGGGGAGAGGGGATAAGTAGAGATGGAAGACGAGACAGGGGAAGGGAGAGGAGAGAGGTGAGGGGGAGGGGTAGAGGAGAGAGAGGAGAGGAGAGGGGGTGAGGAGAGAGGAGAGGGCAGGGGAGAGAGTAGTGAGGAGTGAGAGGAGAGGGAAGAGGGGAGAGGAAAGAGGTTACAATGTAGGGGAGAGGCGTGAGGAGAGAGGGGAGAGGAGAAGCGGATATGGGAGAGGAAACAACAGAGATCAGAGAGTGGTGAGGGGAGAGGACAGTGTGGTGAGGAGTGAGAGGAGAAAAGAAAGGGGAGAGGAGAGAGGGGAGAGGGTAGAGTGGAGAGGAGAGGAGAGAGGAGACGAGTAGAGTGGAGAGTGGAGAGGGGAGGGGAGAGAGGAGAGGTGAGAGGGGAGAGGACAGTGGAGAGAGAATGGGGAGATGCAAGAGCAGAGAGAGGAGAGTGGAAAAGAGAGAATGGTGACGAGTTTGGGGAAGGGGAGAGGAGAAAGTGGAGACCTGAGAGGAGGGAGGAGGGAGGAGGGAGAGGGGTGAGGGGATAAGGAGAGACGGGAGAGGCGAGAGAGGAGAGGAGAGCGGAGATCAGTGAGGGTAGAAGGGAGAGGAGAGTGGAAAGGGGAGAGTGGTGAGGAGTGTGGGGAGAGGAGAGAGGGGAGAGGCGAGTGGAGAGAGGAGGGTGAGAGGGGAGTGGGGATAAGGAGAGTGGGGAGCGAGGAGAGCACAGAGGGGAGAGGAGAGGCTACAGTGGAAAGGGGAGAAGCGAGAGGAGATAGTGGTGAGGAGTGAGGGGTGAGGGGAGAGGGGAGGGGCGAGAGGAGAGGGGCAGAGGAGAGAGGGAAGAGGTGAGAGGAGAGGGGGAGAGGAGAGAGGAGAGGGGGAGAGGAGAGAGGAGAGGGGAGAGAGGTGAGAGGAGACAGTGGTGAGGAGAACAGAGAGCAGAGAGCAGAGAGCAGAGAGGAGATAGGAGACAGTGTTCAGGAGCGTGGGGAGGGGTTAGAGGGGAGAGAAGAGAGGGGAGAGAGGAGACGAGTAGGAACAGTGGAAAGAGGAGAGTGGAGACGGGAGAGGGGATTTGCAGAGAGGAGAGTGTGGAGGGTAGAGAGGAGAGAGGCGTGGGAAGGGGAGAGCAGAGAGTGCTGAGCAGTGTTTGGAGACGGTAGAGCGGAGAGGGGAGAGGGGAGAGGGGAGAGTGGGGAGGGGATGAGGAGAGCGGGGAGAGGGGAGAGGAGAGAGTGGAGAGGCGAGAGGACAGCAGAGAGGTAGGAGCAGGGAGTAGAGAGGTAATGGGAAGATGAGAGAGTTGTGAGGAGAGTGGAGAGAGGGGAAGGGGAGGGGAGAGAGGGAAGAGGGGTGAGTGGAGAGGAGAGAGGTGAGGGGGAGAGGGAGAGGGTAGATGGGAGAGGAGAGAGGAGAGAGGTGAATGGGTGAGGGAAGAGAGGATAAGGAGAGGGGAGAGGGGAGAATGGAGAGGAGAGGAGAGAGAGCACAGAGCAGAGAGGGGAGAAGGGGGAGGAGAGAGTGGTGAGGATTGAGGGGAGGGTGAGAGGAGAGAGTGTAGGGGGGAGAGGAGAGGAAAGAGGAGAGAGGAGGGGGAGTGGGGATGGGGAGGGGGAGGGGCGAGAGGAAAGGGGAGAGGAGAGCGCGGGGAGGGGAAAGGGAGAGGAGAGAGGGGAGAACGGACAAGAGATAATAGAGAGGAGAGGGGGAGCGGAGAGAGGAGAGGCGAGAGATCGGAAAGGAGAGAGTTGAGAGGAGAGGGAGAGAGGGGAGAAGGGAGGGGAGAGAGGAGAAAGGAGAGGGGGAGAATGGAGAGAAGAGGGGGAGAGAGTGGTGAGGAGTGAGAGGAGAGGCGAGAGGGGAGCGCACAGAGGTGAGAGTGGAGAGGGGAGAGGGGTGAGGGGAGAGGGGAGAGGAGAGGCGGATATGTGAGAGGAAAGAACAGAGAACAGAGAGGGGAGAGGTTTGAGGAGAGCGTGGTGAGGAGTGAGAAGAGAGAGGAAAGGGAAGATGAGAGGGGGAGAGGGTAGACACTAGAGGGGAGAGGAGAGGGGGAGAGGGGAGAGGGGATAAGGGGAGAGGGGAGCGGGGAGAGGAGAGAGAGAGGAAAGGAAATAGGTGAGTTGGGAGATGCGAGTGAAAGGAGAGGGCAGAGGTGAGAGGGGAGGGGAGAGGAGAGGGGAGAGGGGAGAGGGGAGAAGGAAGGGCAGAGAGGAGAGGGGAGAGGGTATGGGAGAGAGTGGTTAGCAGTGAGAGGAGAGGCAAGAGGGGAGAGGAGAGAGGCGAGAGTGGAGAGGGGAGAGGGGTGAGGGTAGAGGGGAGAGAAGAGAGGAGAGAGGTGAATGGGTGAGGGAAGAGAGGAGAAGGAGAGGGGGCGAGGGGAGAGTGGAGCAGAGAGGGGAGAGAGTAGAGAGCAAGGACGGGAGACGGGTGAGGAGAGAGTGGTGAGGATTGAGGGGAGGGTGAGAGGAGAGAGTGTAGACAGGAGAGGGGAGAGGAGAGAGGAGAGGGGGGAGTGGGGATGCGGAGAGTGGAGGGGGAGAGAGGAGGGGCGAGAGGAGAGATGAGAAGAGATAAGAGAGAGGTGAGGGGGAGCAGGGAGAAGAGAGAGTGGCGAGGTAGAGAAGGGAGAACAGAGAGCAGAGAGCAGAGAGGGGCGAGGGGAGAGGCGAGCGGAAAGTGGAAGAGGTGAGAGAGCGGAGAGGAGAGAAGTGAGAGGAGATGGAGAGAGGGGAGAAGGGAGAGCAGAGAGGAGAGAGGAGAGGGGAAGAATGGAGAGGAGAGAGGGGTGAGGAGAGCGCAGAGGGGAGACCGTACGGGAGAGAGTGGTGAGGAGTGAGAGGAAAGGCGAGAGGGGAGAGGACAGAGGTGAGAATGGACAGGGGAGGTGGTGAGGACAGAGGGGAGAGGAGAGGCGGATATGGGAGAGGAAAGAGCAGAGAACAGAGAGGGGAGAAGGGAGAGGAAATAGGAAAGGAGGGGGGAGAGGGTAGAGACTAGAAAAGACAGGAGAGAGGAGAGGGGGAGAATGGAGAGGAGAGAGGGGAGAGGAAAGAGGAGGGGGAAAGGGTCGGGGAGAGAGTGGTGAGCAGTGAGAGGAGAGGCGACAGGGGAGAGGAGAGAGGTGAGAGTCGAGTGGGGTCAGGGGTGAGGAGAGAGGGGAGAGGAAAGGAGGATATGGGAGAGGAAAGAGGAGAGAACAGAGAGGGGAGCGGGGAGAGGAGAGCGTGGTGAGGAGTGAGAGGAGAGAGGAGAGAGGAGAGAGGGGAGAGGGGATAGGAGAGAGGGGAGCGGGTAGTGGAGAGGAGAGAGGGTAGAGGGGAGAGGAGAGAGGGGAGAGGGCAGAGGAGAGAGGGGAGAGGGGCGAGGAGAGGGGAGAGGCGAGAGCAAAGAGAGTAGAGTGGAAAGACATTCCATAATGAAAAAGAAGTGACCCATCATTTGGCGATCGATTTCGTGCGTTAATTACATGCCTTATAGATTTGTGGACAATCACCACGATGTTGGGTTCATTTAAGACCTATTGATATCGGCCAATGTAACTGAGCACCAAAACGGCATTTTGTTTTCGCAGTTTAACCTTCTGCTTTTCTCATCAGTATTTCATTTGAGCTGAAATAAATGCGAAGTAAAATTTAGTACATCTTTAAACGTTCCAATGAAGTTTATCCAATTCACTTCTGGTCATTGCACTGCACAGAGTGAGGTTGCAGCAAAATTAATAAAATGAAACGAACAAAACAGCATTTCCAGGAATTTTACCCAGCTCAGGTTCAGCCATAGGAGAAAGGCCATCGAGCTATAACATGACATTCACTTGTCTCTTAATATATGCTTCTTCACGTGCGAGAGAATCTAACTGAATAAATTATGAGTCGAGGTGAAATGTGCGTGTGAATGTGACGGACATTTCTTGTTCGAAGTTTCATTCTGAGACAGTTCTCACTCGGAATGACTTAAGGACAGCTGTTCCTTCCAAGGACCACGTTTATTTCTTGAATATTACTGGTATTATTCCGCTGAAAACAGGAACATAATGGTGTGGATTCGATTCTGCTCAGGGAATTTCTCATCCCCGACCCTCACCATACATACTCTTGTTGTATCACATGTCAGCCCATTTGGCCAGCCCATTAAGTGGCCAAGAGTTTAAAGTGATCGCTTGGTAATTCATGGCGTACGTGTGTGTTCGAATCCCACTCGGCTTTCTCCTTCTATTAAACATAGATGTGGTCTTCCTTTGTGTCTTCTAGTCTTTGGTTGACATGGGATGGAGAACGTTGCTCTTGTCTTGCACTGTATGGGAGGTTCACGAACGATTGAAACCATATCAAAGTCGAAATAAAGCATTTCGATTCTGTTGTAAGTTAAAGTGGGATAATGACAGTCAATGCAACTTTTCTTTCCTCCTTTCATTCCATCTTGACTTTCTAGGAGTTTACATCGAATGAAGGAGAAACAAATAAGGAGAGAACGGGAGCAATAATTTATGCAGTGGGATTGTGACTTACTGTTTTAACTTAACACTCCTCACTGACCAGTATTTCAAACATTCAATTGGAATTGGAACCGCAGAAAACGTCTACAATGAAACGAACCTTTCATTCTTTCACAACTTTTTGCTGTGTGTGAATCATACCGCGAACCATCCTCCAGCGTGATCACAAAGGTCCCAACAATAAAAGGTTCACCAATTTTCTTTAACAATCACAGCTTCTGCATATAACATTTGTGGTGAGTCCATTGTCATTTGTTGCCTCCAGGTCTTGAAGATCTTTGATCCCTCAAGAAGGTCCTTTTGGTTCGAGATCGGTCAAAAGAATGAACGAATGCTGTCTGTTCAAAAAGCAAGTGTCATGAGTTTATTGAATTAAGGTAACTTGAAGCAATTCTATCCAGCAACACAGAGGTTAGAGGTTATCAGTAATAAACTCATTGAGTCGTGAAGCGGTCTTGATGGGCGAAGTTGAATACTTCAGCCCTCCATCTTTTATCTTACAATTTTAAAAAATGTTGATTCATGCAGTGACCAGACTTGTGCTCAGTCCTTTTGCTGTTCCTTAAACTGCAAAAGTTCTACTATTCTACACAGCCTGTGGTCGACAACAGCAAATATCCAAAAACCCTCTGAATAAACTGATTCCCCTCAAGATTAGAGTGGTACTGGAGAAGCACAGCCTGTCCGGCAGCATCTGAGGAGCAGGGAAAATCGACATTTCAGGCAAACGCCCTTCATCACGAATGTGACTGGGAGCCTATGAGGTGGAGAGATAATGGGAGGGGGTGGGGCTGTGGAGAAGTTAGCTGAGAGTGCAGTAAATGGATGGAGATGGGGTGAAGGTGATATGTCACAGAAGAAGATGGAGCGGATAGGTGGGGATGAGGATACACAAGTGGGACTGGTCAGGAGGACGGTGTTAAGCTGGAAGATTGGAACTGAGGTAAGGTGGGAGGAACGGGATTGAGAAAACTGATGAAGTGCACATTGATACCATGGGATTGAAGCGTCCCAAGGCAAGAGGTTGAGGGTTTCTTCATCCAGGCATCGGGTGGTGAGACACTGGCGATGGAGGAGGCCCAGGACCTGCATTTCCTCGGGAGAGTGGGAGGGGGAGTTGAAATATTTTGGCAAGAAGCAGTGGGGTTGATTCTTGCGGGTTTCCTGGAGATGTTCTCTGAAGAGCTCTGTGAGAAGACATCCGGTCTCCCCAATTTAAAGGAGACCACATCAGGAGCAACGGACGCAATAAATGATATGTGTGGAAGTGCAGGTGAACCTTTGATGCATGTGGAAGGCTCCGTTGGCCCCTTGGACGAGGTGAGGGGGAAAGATAAGGCTGCAGCTTTTGCAATTCCTGCGGTGGCAGGGGAAGTGCCGGGGTGAAGTGTGGATCATTGGAGGTCGTGGACTTGACTCGGTAGTTGTGGGGGGATTGGACTTTGGGGAAAGTGGATAGGCCTGTAGAGTGACGTATATCCTTGGTGGTGGGATCCGTTCAGATGAGGCGAATCTGTCCGCGGATGATATGATTTATGCGGAGGTTGGTGGGATGTAAGGTGAGAACCAGGGGTTTTTGCTCTTTTTGTGATTGGAGGTGTGGTGATCGTGGGCGGAGGGGCGGAGGGGCGGGGCATGGAGCAGCTGTATTGGAGGGCATTTGAACCACATGGGAAGGTAAGTTCTGGTCTTTAAAGAAGAAGGGGATCTGGCGTGTTCTGTGTTGGAACTAGTCCTTTGGGAGCAGATAGGGTGGAGGCAATGGAATTGGAAATAGAGGGTAGTATTTCTGCAGGAGGTGGGGTGGGTGGAGGTGTAATCCAGATGGCTGTGGAAATCAATGGGTTAGTAAACAAATGTCAGTAACACTGACCTCCTGGGATATTTTCCCTCCCCGCCCCATCCACTTTGAAATAAGACAGTTCAATTCACAAATACCTCGTCAAGTCCACGCCCACCAACGATCCACCATCCCATCCCAGGACCTTCTTCTGTCACTGCAGGAATTGCAAAACCTGTGCTCACACCACCCACCTTTGTCCAATGCCCCAAAAGAGCCTGCCACATCCAACAACGTTTCAACTGCACTAGCACACACATCGTTTGTTGTATCCATTTCTTCCGATGTGGTCACCGCTACTTTAGGGCTACAGGACACCTTCTTGCCGAGTGCTTCAGAGAACATCTCCAGGGCACCCTCAACAATCAAACGCAATGCCATGTGACCAAACACTTCCACTGCCCCCACTCTACCAAGGGCATGAAGGTCCTGGGCCTCCTCCACTGCCACACCCTCACCTCCCGACGCCTCATCATCCGCCTCGGGACTCTATAACCCCATGGTATCAATGTGGATTTCACCAGTTTCCTCATTACCCCCACCGCCCACCTTACTCTATTTCCAATCTTCCAGCTTGGCACCGTCTTACTCACCTGTCTTACCTGTCTATCTTCTTTCTCACCTAGCCGCTCCACCCTCTTCTCTGATCTATCATCCTTGTCCCAAACTCCAACCATCTATTGCACTCTTAACTAAATTCTCCCCAGTGCCACCCCTCCCCATTTTTCTCACAACACTCGAGTCTTCCAGTCTTATTTCAGATGAAGGGCTTTTGCCAAAATCGTGAATATTTCCTGAAGATCGGATGCTGCCTGACCTGCTGTGCTTCCTCAACCCGACTCGAATCTTGACTCTGATCTCTAGCATCTGCAGTAAGCACTTCCGCCCAACTGATTCCCCTTTCCGTTGACCTTCAGCGATCGTAAAAGTACGCTCAAAGATCTCTTTGTCCGTCTACACCACACAGAATACTCACTGTTATTGTTTCTTCTCCACAAAATCATTTACACAGATTGGTCTGGATTCAATTCGAATCACCATTTTACCTTTCCACCTGATGCATCCCTGCAGTGCCCAGCTTTCTTCGTCACTGTCAAATCCACGACCAATTGTTGCATTATCAACAAACGTTTAAATCATGGCTCCTACATCTAAGGCGAAATCATTGATCTACATCAAAAACAGTGGAACACCATTGGAAATAGGCATCCAAATATAGTTATATTGCTGGTTGGGATTAATAGATGCAATAATAGCAGAATCGATCCCCTGCTGTCATTTGTAAACTTGCTAGTGATTCTGCCAGTTGGTCTCCTGAGTGATCACTTCTCACACATGGGAGTGGTGAATGACCTGTGTGCATTATGACTTTGCAAGTGAGTTTACACCTCAGCAGATAATTGCATCCCATCCTGCAGTCATCCTATGGACCTGACTTCTTGGCAACATGGGTTTCCTTGTTTCTGTTTAGTTTGGATAATCAGTTGAGTTCGAGTCCACATGGACACAATTCCCATTTTCCCCGTCGTCCATGCATTTTTATTCTTCATTATTCTCCCACGGAATGTGGCTATCATTGGTCTGAAGAGCATTTATTGCTCATTCTTAATTCCCCTTGAACTGAGTCAGAGAGCACTTATGGGTGAACCGCACTGTTGTGGATCTGGAGTCACGTGTTGGCTGGGCTCGTTACAGTCAGTAAATTTCCCTTTAAAAGTGACATGACTGAATTAGTTTTGAGTAAATTAAAGTTATCGTCTCTGTTCCTGAGATTGGGTTTATTTTCCATATTTTATTCATGCATTTAAATAACAGCAGCTGCCACGTTCCAGTCTCCAAAGATTACGAGCCTAATATATCGCCACTGCTGCTTTTCTCCATTCAAAGAATGACATTGTCAATTTAGATTATCCAAAATGGAGAGAGAATAGGACGCGTTCCTGTGTTGGAATGGAAGCAATGTACGCTGGATTGGAGAGTTTACTGGAGCAAGAGACTGATGTGAGGACAATGTGAGCAAACACAACTCTTACTGTCAAAGTAACCAAACACTGCTTGTTGAGGAAAATTTCATAGGCTGCTTTCAATGCATCGACCTCTCACTTCGGGCTCCAGTACGCTTCCTGTGAGCCAATCTTCAGTGCGGGTTGATGCTGCTGCAGAACCTTAATAATATAGTAAATGGAGAACAATATGCCCTTCCATCCCGCCTTTGACCAGGAGCACTCCCAGCCTCAGCATTTCACGCACTTCTATCCCGTCATAGAAGGACTGCGCCTTTACCAATCACGTTACTGTTGCCACAGAATAGCTCCACGCGCTCATTTCCACCACCACTTCCGATTCGGTATTCACGGCTGCGCCACTAGGTTTGACTGATACCAGTCCTAGGAAGTGTGTTTATGTGACCGACTGCAGCAATGGTACTTCCTTGTGTGGAGAAGATGGTGAAGCCATTGTTATTGAAACTATTGTTATTGAAACACACAATGCAACAATTTCTCGCACTGTCCCCTGAACCTTCATTTTTTCTGGAAATCTACCAAACTCATTATTCAAAATGCAGTATTCTATGGAACCACCACAGCGTTTGTGGATATTGAATTTAAAGCTTCAGCCAATTCTGAATTCTGACATATCTGCTGTCGCTCGCCTCATATTCCTGTTGTGAATCTGCTACTTTTACTAACATATCCAGTGTCACTGTAATTATTGCTGGTTTTAAACGGATGTCTCTTCATGACTCAGTGATGGTTATAACGTTAAAATATTCTGCATTGTTGGCACAGTGACCTCTTTCGAATCCGAGTCACTGCAGGTAACGTTCACCCCATTTTACAGCTTGTGACACATGCTGAAGAAACACACAAAGGATTTAGTTGACTTTACGTGAAAATATTCTCCGAGATTACAACTTTTTCCATCAATCCCCTCTCTCACACATCTCTGAGAGTCATATATCAGGATTCAGGCTCACTCATTCTCGAAGAATTCTCTCCCTCCCACAATAATTTACCTCCTTTAAGTTGTCCCTCCCACTTCCCTTACAATCACTTTCACATTGCCCCCTGTTCAGTCTGTGCTGCTGCGATCGCTATTGCAGGGTGACCATGACCAAGTCTCATCATCAGGACTTTCAGACTAGTTGATCTATTTCAATACCGCCGTTGTGAGATCAAATCTTCACGTAGCAGCTTTTAACTGATATGTACCAGCGATTATTTAAACATCAGGCTCGGGAAACTGACACAGGGCAGCATTGAGGAAAACAAAAGTTATTCAAAAAACATCAGTTTCTTTGGATTTCCACATCATTTATTTCACGCGTTCATTCGGCTCAAGCGAGACTATTGTGTGTAGTTATGCAATTCAGGTTACACCAGGGGTGTAGCTCTGGAAAAGATGCAGGGGAGATTTGCCAGGATCTTGTCTGGGCTGAACAAGGGAGATTGGCCAAAATGGAGTTTATTTACTTTGAACAGAGGATATTGAGAGGGGTTATGATTCAGATGTACAAAACACTGAGGGATATGGATAGCATACACAGAAATAAATGTTCATTTGATAGAGATTTTGATCACCGAGGGCTATCGATTTAAGGTCAGAGGCGGAAAGATTAGAATGAATGCGTGGCAAAACGTGTTCAACCAGTGGGTCATTGAAGTCTGGAACTCAGTGTACGTAAGGAACTGAGAGGCAGAAATCCACATAACTTTCTGAAGTATTCAAACGTGAATTTGTGATGCTAAGACATATAAGGCTATGGGTCAATTGGTTTAAAAAGCAGTTAGGATAGTAAAGCGCTTGTTATTGAACAGTACAGATAATCTGTTCCTTAGTGCGGGTTATTAATACCTGTCCTTCCATTCTCGAAGTAGCATGTCACAGGTAGCACTGTGCTGTCTGAATCAGCATGGGGAACTATTACAGATCCCGGGGAGACACAGTGAAAGAGAAAGAGCAAAGACGTCACTTCGGAAAGCTGTACCTCGTATCCGTGTTGGAATGAAAATCATTAGATAGTTTTGCTTCGTACTTATAGCAGGAACCTCAGGAAGATATACATTCTACTGCACTTTCCACACGAGCTCATCCCACTGAATACCACCCATTACCGACACTATGCGGGAAATTTCTCTCTGTACACCCTGGTCCAATCCTCCTGGACCCCCAGCACTTCCTCATATGGCAACATTCAAATTTCAGTCATTCCTGATTTGTTCCACTTATTCTTTATCTATCCCACCATCCCATTAAACCCCTATATTTCTTTTCACTTGGCTTTATCTCCCAGTAAATCTCATTTCCGTCGTCTCGAAGGATTTTGTATCAAGGGAACTCTCACCATATCCTTCCTAACCATATTCCAAAGCCAACCCCCGTGTATTTCATTATGTCTTTTTATCCAGGTAAATTTCTTCCTGAGAAATGATGTTGGGTCTAATTCAACGCATGAAAACTTACCACGATGCTATGCAATCTCATTGTGGGTACAGGAAAGGTGTGAGCTATTTCACTTTCAGCTGAATCAGTTGGCTGCAGCAACATTGGTTCAAATCGCAGTCACATAGGTGAAAGTTGTGCTCATTTTAGTTTCTTCTCAAAGTATGCTGAAGTAACACAGTGAGGAATCAATTAATATTGTAAGACATACTTAGGGGGCGTGTTAAGAAAAAGGTTGTTAGATCAGGGCAGTTTTGATTAACATAGACCAGAGATTGTTCAAAACGCAGGCTCATGAGATTGACAGAGAGCGACGTCGAGAGAAATAGACTGTCTTGGCAAATACCAGTGTTATGAAGTTGTGGGTGTAATGCACCTTAAAGAGTGCTGAAATTTCTGGCTAGCACAAGGAGTCCAGAACAGGGTAACAACATAATATTTGGTCGAAAAAACTAACAGCTTTGTTATATGGATAAAAAAAACAAATTCGAATTCACCTAATCAGTTTAAATTATGCCTCAATCAAGTTTGAATATGGTATTTTAACAATGCTAAAATCAGTTAACCGATCCGACGGTTTGCGGAACAAATATCAGACATGTTGAACAGTTATCCAGAGTGGCAAAGAACAGCAAAGAGAGCAGGTAAAAGACCAACAGATGTCGGATGCCAGCAAATCTCCGAGAGTTGCCTATCTGGAGAAATAGATTGCATGGAAAAAAGCATCGACACCGACCTGGAGAGAAAATCTACAGATGAAGATACAACGAGACGATTCGACAACTGGCTGGTTTTTAAATTTGAATATTTTTGTAAATATTAATGGGATCGGGGTTGGGGAAAGTTTTTTGGACCAGTATTGTAGAGCAGAAGGTTAAAGACAGGTTTAGAGAAAGGAGTTGTAAGTAGTTGTAAGTTAATTATTCTCTGTAAAATTTTTTTAAAAAGTAATAAAGTTGTTATTTTCATCTTTAAATACTAATATTTGCCATAGTTCTTTGCCTCTTGAATTTTAACAGAATACAGCACGGGGTGAATCCTTTCTGTGTTGCTGGTTTACATTAGCAGAGGAGTTGACTCCGTTACGTAACACCAGTTCCTGTGGTTGCTTTGTTGTTTCGCTCATTTGTGCATTTTGTCTCAATAATGATTTTCAAGTTGTCCCCTCGACGCAAAAGTTCCGTGCCTTTGCACAATTGTACAAAAGGTGCAGTGTGTCTAAGCAACAGGGCTCCCTACAATAACATCAGACGCTGATTCAATCTATCTATCCCGGTATTGATCCATGGAAACAGCACTGCGCATTCTCCTCGAGTTTGGAAAATAATTCCCTCTAAGATAATGTAACATCCCCGCTTTAAAGGGGATTTCATTCCATCGCCTTCAATTCCTCACAGAATCCGATTTAACAAGTTTTGTCACTGAGTCATTTATTTGTTTGTGTTCAAAAATCATGTGAGCAAAGTGTCACTGTTGGAGAGTACTTGTCCCATCACCCAGAGGTCAGACCATACTCTTTGTGCATTGTACTCTGCTATTCATCGTTTCACTAACAGCAGGTAGATGCATCTATGCTCTGCAAAATTTTCACGCCTGTTTTAAGAAGCGAGATAAACAGTTCCTGCTTCCAACTTTTGTTGTCACACAGACCAAGATTGTAATTGGTGGAAACATGCACTGGTCCAGACTGTCTGCTCTCCCAAATCCCTTTACGCCCCAGCAAGTGGTATGATGCTGGTCTGAATCGCTTTCTTCTGTTCCCTGTCACTCTGGGATGATGTGAGCTGTGAAAACTCTTCTCTGAGCTGCTAAAGTGGAAAAGTTTATACACATCAGGTGCAGTGTTGTTGAGCGACAGGGCTCGCTGCAGGAACTTTCCGTACTGATTCAGACAGCAGAGCCCTAGCTGTGAATTTGAGAAGTACACAGACACTGTTCCCGATTCTCTCTTTCCCAGCATTTCTGCACTTTTCTATCTGTCTCAGATGGAATTATTTTGACAAGATTCCCAAAAGAATATGAGTGCCTGTGCTTGCAAGATCTCCCTTTTGTACAGCTTTCCAGAAATTCCATACCTCCCCCTCCCACTAGCACCCTCCCCCGCTGCAGAAGCCCGTGTTTGATAGGGAGCTGAAGAGCGCATTCACCTTGCTCTCCAACAACACTGATTGCCAACAGAAGATGAGTTCGTCCAGCTGCCAGCGGGGGAAGGGCGAGCGCAGCCTCCTGGGAAGCGGGAGTCAGAATGGCAAGGAGCTATTATTAAAACTCAGTGCTGCCTTCACTCCGAAACAAAAGAAAAAAACCCTTTTTTAAACAAAGAGACTCACCTGACTTATAAATCACACTTAAGGTGCGGTTCTGTCTCGTTGGTCTTGGGTGTGATATCACCTCGGGTGGGTGATGTCTGCGCGAGACGTGACACTTGAGCCCTGGAGTTTTGCATCCGGTCCCATTTTTCACTCAGAATGTATGATTCTGATGAGATCGCGGTCAGATCAAGATACTGAGTCTTCAATTCAGACACCAGCAGCTTCTTGTACGCCGTTACTAGACTTCAAATGATGCTGATCCTGTTAATGTGGATCTTGCTGAGCGCACGTCCTGTACGGAGAAACCTGAATGCCTTATTTTCTCTCACGCTGTGATCTGCATGTCCTTGATTACTATGATCTGCCTTTTAAAATTGCAAAGGTTTTCACTGCACTCAGGTAAATGTGACAACCAATCAATCAAATATAATCAATCAATCGAATGACACAAACATTTCCTTATTGTTTGGATCCAGCACAGCGAAGGTGAGCTGGATGGCCTCACTTTGCACTATTTCGTCATTCTGAGTGAAATCACAGTTAAACCAACAGAATGTAGGAAGTTACTCATAGGTTATATTGACACAGACGGGACACATATGCGCAACAGTGTATCACACAATAATAGTGAAGACCTTCTTGAAATCATCCTCTGAGGCACATGCCACACACGTCAGGTTAAAAGCTGAACACCGCGGGAAACTGCAGTAGTCAGCGCTAACAGAGCGATCCAGCGGGAGTGTACTGGGCTCATAACCCAGAAATTAATGGATTGCAAACATCCTCTGCTCGTTGACAATTCCAGGTTTCAGTGTGTGTACTGCCCGGCCAGTGTTCCTCTATAACATAGCTTCATTCAACGTATTGCATGTTGTTTCAATTTCCACTTCCTTTCTATCAATGTATCTGAAATTAATATTTCGGACTGATAAACCGCCAAATTTACACAGGTGAGGAAACACACTTGTGAATGTCTAGAAGCTCTTTTTTGTTCTCTATCTGTCTTCTCTGATTTGATTCGCAAAATCACTTGCCAGAGCTGGGAATAAACTGGTGATGGTGAGATATATCAGTTGCAAAGTGCTCGATGAGCATGACGCCCTGCATTTATTCCCCACGCTGTTTCACACAGCAGTGTCCTTCCTGAGAAATGAAAAGCCATGACTGACAATTTTATCATCTTAATGGAGACAGCATTATGACACAGACAGAGTTCCGCATTATTAGGACATGCATCACCAATTATGAATAATCACAGAGATATACAGGTGACACAGACCCCAGTGGACTCGATGGGCTGAACGGCTTCTGCCAACGCGTGAGCGACGCCATGCATTGATGCTGTCCCTCCTCCTGTCTCTGGGACAGAGTGGTTGAGGGTGAAACAATGTCTCATCTTTAACCCTCCTTCCGCGTTAGATTACCGGCAGCAGTGCAGCTCAGAACTGTGTGAATGGCTCTCAGTGAGTGAGGGTTCTACTCAGATTGTCTTCATCTCGGACATTTGGGGCTGAGATTCGAACTGCTGCCCGATTGCAGCAAAGAAACAGATGTCCCAATTAGAAAAGCTTTTCTGCTGGATTGCTGTATGAAGATGAATTCTGAACACCAAACAGGCTGCACAAAAATGCCCTCACATGAATTTAACTGAGGGAAGAGTATCCGGAGTACATTTCTCTATTTCCCACTATCTCAATATCTTTGTCGCTATCTCAGATAAATGATATGGGGAGGAAGTTCCCAATCAAACTTACTCATTTCCAGCACTTGAGGTACTTACTCATTTGTGTCTATGAGAGAGAACTTTAGAGCGTATTCGCGCTTGCCTCCCCTCACACTGCCTGCAGTTGGATGGAAATAGATGAATAATCTGCTGATGGACGCAGCTCAGTCCAAGCGGAAGGGATAAAGGCCACCAATCCTCGATCAAGGAGAGGGAATGAGTAGGTGATATTTTTGAAGCTCTCTTGCTGCTTCGAAATCCGAGACCAAATTGGGATGAAGTTGGGCCTGAGTGAATCTCAGTTGGTTTAGTGTGGGAAATGCAAGAGTGTCTAGGGGTATTATCTTCTTTACGTAGCTTGTGTTAATAGTGGCATGTGAGAATTCTTACTTCAAGTCGCCTTCGAGCCTTGGTTGTTTGATTTCACTTTTGCCCAGTCGCCCTATCAACTGTTAGATTAAAAAATGTACAAATAATGAAGTTGCACCCCTTGAAATAACTTTGTGTTTTGGGGTCAGAAGTGTCATTGTAGTGGGCATGACACAGTCCCATTCGTGGTGAAAGTGAAACAAATGTTTCAGGATGTTCACACACACACAATCCCACTCTGAATAAATCCACCATCTGGATGTTCACACAGTTCTAAATGTTGACTTTTCGGAAATAGGAACGTTAAATGATTAGAAACAGCGCTGAACAGGTTGATGGGAATGGTGTGATGTATGAGGAATAGCAACAATAAAGATCATTTGGAAAGTTGGGATAGTGCTCCTTGGAGAGCAGAAGGCCGAAAGCTGGCTTTATTGAACCTTTCCAAGTCATGAATGGTTTAGACGTAGGAGAAAAAGGAAGGGAGAATGCTCCCTACGCCTGAAAGTATCGAGAACGATTCGGTCGAGTTTTGAAGTCATTAGTAAAAGAAGAAAAATGTACATGAGGAAAAACGTTTTCACATAGGGCGTGGTTAGGGTCTGTAAACCACTGCCTGACTTTACAAAGACAGAGCTTCAATCAAGTTATTTAAAAACTAATTCGATGTTTATGTTGAAAGTAAAAGTGTGCTGACATAAAGGGAGAAGGCAAGAGAATGATACCAAAACAGAAGGACATTTATTTATGTGGAGAGCCAGAAAAGCTAAGGTAGTTTGTGACACATTTGTGATTCTGAGTGGAATCACAATTTGACCAACAGAATGCAGGGAGTTAGATAACTGTGATATTGGCAAAGCCAGGACACATCCTGCAGGGTGTCCTGCCATCAGACACAGTGCACTTCACTAGTCAGATTATACCAGAGTGAGAGCCAGAGGAGGCAACTTGGTTAATTGTACGTTTTTGTCAGCACGGGAGTTACGAACAATGAGGGAAAGTGGAAATACTGGTGATTTGTTCACATTTGAAGTGTTTACGGGAAACAGGGAGCTGAGAAAGACACAAGGTAAAGCTATTGAGATCTGACTATAGGAGCAGCAAATACGTTGGACAGCTGAGGAGATCTTTGAAGTCTTGAATTCTGGTAGATGGGCTGAGCGTGCTTTCCCAAGGCCACACTGTTACAAAAGGTAATGTGTCCTTGTCTCTTGGCCTTGTGTTGTAGCAAGGCAGGTATCGCCGTTACACTGCAGGAAATTCCATTTTCCAACGAGAGGGCAGTCAGCATTTAACAAAGGATATAGTGTGGAACCTTTCACATAAATTGTTGCATTCCATCTTAGTATTTTGCTTTGTTTCCTTCCCACTTCACCTGTCATTGTGCCTGCACTGAAGGTGTTTTGCTTCTTCTGCGTGCCTCTTACAGTCTGAATTACTTGATGAAGCTGTACTGCACGATCCTCTGATGCACTCTTCCACTTCAATTCAGCTCCCCTTAACTTTGTTATCTGATACCATTCCCCTTGCTTCGGTTTTAAACGCTCGTCTTAGACCCAAGCTGTACTCCTCCAAAATAAATACGAAACTCAGCCACACTGTTATCACTGCAAACCAGCGACACTTTCATTCTGAGGCCAATCATTACTGTTGTCTCATTTTACATTATCAGCGACCGTGCTCTCTGGTGGCTTCTAGAAATCACTATTTTTATAAACTGCTGCAACTTCCGCCAATATGAAATAAAAACAGAAAGATTCAGGCAATTTTATCATCCACAAACAAACGACAATAAGGAATGTTACTGTTGGGACAAACGTTAATGCAAGCAGATTGCAAAATCTCAGTCTGAAATACTTGCTGCAATTGTTTTGCTTTTAATGAGCACACACATTGAGTTCAGTGCAGAACCGATCCCCAACTCGGAGAAGGGAATCATTGACTTTGAAGATACATTGAGAATGTTCACTGGATTCATCCCAGTCGTGGCAGCACTGTCGTCTGGGAGCATATGAGTAAAATCATTCAATGACGAAAGGGGTCTCCAAACATGAGTGGTGAAGGGAATGTCTCCATTCACAAATTAAACGTTGGGTAGGATTTAATGCAGGGACACACGAACAAACTAGATAAGAACACATAATTATTATAAGCAATAGATATTATAATTAATATTTGGAAAGTTTTGATTTTAGATCCACGGTGGTATTTGGCGACGTGTATTTCAGGTTTACAACCAGTCCGCACAGAAAATGACTGCAGCTCCAATGTGATGTGATTGAATCTCAGTTACCTTTCGAAAAAGCTGAGACTCACTCAGGTCAGGAGGATTTCGGGATGCTGGCCTTACCAAACTTTTCTCAAATTCCTTGGAAGTACAAAGGAAGTTTTCGTGAGGACGTTGTTCATGATCTGGGGAAATTGTATTACAAAGCGAAGATTTCATAGTGTAATTGTAAAATCTAAAGGTCAAACTCAGTGCAAACATTGTTTGTAATCTTTGTCCTCACTCTCCAACAAAAAACGTAAAGCCATTAGAAAGGGCGCAGCCACAATTTCCTGTATAGAAAGGCATGAGGAAACTCAGGGTTGAGGCTTACTGAGGCATAAAAACATTAGAAATGATACAAACCGGTTTTATGTGGATGATAGACAGAATGAGGGATTTTATTCACATGATTTTGAAAATGCTGTACCGGAAACATGCAAGTTTGGGAAATAAACGAAAGACATCTTTCACATAATACAAGGTTTTAAGTGACTAAATCAGCGGTATTCCCTCTTTCGAGTAAATAAATAAATAATGTCTCAGATTCAAAACCATTGGTCAATGATCCAGAAAAAACATGGATCAGAGTTTCTTCGGCTCAAGAGCTATTTAAATCCTAATCGAATTTCCAAAAGAATGATAGAAGATGAGTTCAGAGTATTTCATAAGACACATGAACAAGAACACAAGTAGGGAATTTACCATTGGGAGAAAGTCAAAGTGGGTGTAAAAATTTCGAATTTTTTTGACTTATCAAAAAATACTTTTTATGAACACGTCCAGCTGCATAAGATGGATATATAAAATGTTCATGAATTTGAAAGATATGACATATTATTCAACGTGAAACATTGCAAATGGAATTGATCTTCTAGAATGTTGCAAACAAAAGTTACTTCTTAGTAAGAAGGAATTGAATTGTATCTAGGAGACATAATACCTGCTTTAAATATTTGAGCACATTTACATCATGTTACGTACATTTCATGCTTTCTGATCTACATCCCTTAAATTCTCAAAGTTGTCTCTGTCCTTCTTGTCTTTTTCAGCCCCCTGTTCTTTCCTACAGCACAGAATTTTAAGCTGAAAGAAGCTCTGACCAAAACTAAATGCAATATTCGAATGGTCCCTTGTGATCAATCTAATTCCTTTTTGATTATAACAATGAATTTTGCGAGTTTACAGCAAATTGAGTAATATGAAACGGGATCAACATGTTTTGTTTTCTCTGAATTTAACGCAGTGCGCATGGGAAACACCATCCATTTGTTGAAATAAATATTTTCGGTTCTCTGTCCACACATGTTGTCACGTTTTATAAGTTTGCAGTATGTTTTTTGATAATGAGTCATTTTCCAGAAAAGGTCGTTTCTCAATTCAAAAAAACTGGTAGTTTCCAATCAGCTTGGTTTTTCTCAACATCGCCTTCCGTCCTGAAATTTCAACACAGTGACAAATTGAAGCTGCTCCATGTGAGGGTCAAATTTAAAACCTCCACTCAACACAGCCTACTACATTGGCACAGAGATACCATCCACTGATTACCTGCTGCACTGGTTCCACGCATTAATGCTTACAGCCACATTCCTAGTTGTATCAAAACGGATGGGAAAACGAGTATCTCTGATTCCACGGCTGGTACCTGGAATTATATGAACGCCTTTACCACTGGTTCTAACGTTCTATGAGGAAATGGCTGAGCTGCTCATTGGTAAGATAAGTTAATTATTTAATAATATAATTGCAATATTTCCGTCCACTAACCCCTGGACTATTTTATTTTGATTTTAATCGTAGAAATCGTTTAATTTTAATTTTGAACAGACTCAATGACTGATCTCCACAGTGCCTGCGGAATCAATTATAAAATGTCATAACACTCTGAGTTCTTCCATCTCAGTCCGCTGCATAGGAAATGTTCCCTTTGTGGGAAATTCACTTCCTTGTGCATCTGCTGATGCTCCCAGCATGCCCTGTAGTATTACACACATTTTCTTTCTGCCATTTGCTCACTGTGCTGCTGTGATCGTACAGTGATTTGGTGTCACACGGCCCAGGAAAAGAACACAGGCCAAGGTTGAGCAAACCAAACATTGTGTGTAAAGAGTCGCTCCTGTCGTTTTTTGCGTTGTTCAATTCAATTTTCAGATAGTCTTATTTAAGATTTTGAAATTGTTCGCTCTATACATTAGTGCAGTCATAAAGATCTGTCCTGAAGAGAGGGAGTGCAATTACTGCCACTGAGCATTGTGGATTGTCCTCGAGTTGGGAAAATAATTCTTCAGAGACAATGTTACATCGCCCCCGTCACGAGACTTTTCATTCCATCAGCTCCAATCCTTGATAGAATTCAATAGAATCTTGTTACTTAGTCATTTGTTTATTTCTGTTCAGATCATGTCAGCATCATGCCACATTGTTAATGCGCTCGCCCCATCGAGCAGAGGTGAAACTACACTCTGGGAACTGGACTGTGCTATTTATCATTTCACCAACACCAGGGAGAAGTATCCGCTTCTATGAACAATTTACTCAACTCAGTTAAACATATTTTCAGATGCGCAACGCGTATGTGACGAGGTGTATGAGAGGTTAAAGTGATAAGCGATTGACTCATTGTTCTCTACAGGCGTGCGATCAAATCGCACTCTCGTCGCTTATGGAGTGCAGTCGTTCATGACGCTGCTTTTGTTTGGGTCTCGGCTAAATTGGATGTCGACTGGTCAGTTCATCGCCATCGACGCTGCAGTAAAGTCTCCATTAATTAGTCGAATCTGTCACTTAAACGGTATTGAAATACAGACTGACTTCGGATAATGAAAAGGAACACGGTCTTCCTTTTGAGACAAGTCGCTGTGAGATGAAACCTGTAGCAGAGTGGGTACAAGTGATTCTTCGTGACAAAAGCACAGACAGGCAGCAGAAAATAATGGAGATATTTCAAAAGGGGCAGAGGAAGGGTTTAGGGACACCGAGTCTGGCTGTAAATGCACAGCAGAGAACTTGCTAATATAGGTACTGTGCATAGGCATGGACACAGTTATACATTGATTAGATTAGATTACTTACAGTGTGAAAACAGGCCCTTCGGCCCAACAAGTCCACACCGCCCCGCCGAAGCGCAACCCACCCATACCCTTACATCTACCCCTTACCTAACACTATGGGCAATTCAGCATGGCCAATTCACCTGATCTGCACATCTTTGGAATGTGGGAGGAAACCCACGCAGACACGGGGAGAATGTGCAAACTCCACACAGAGAGTCACCGGAGGCAGGAATTGAACCCGGGTCTCTGGCGCTGTGAGGCAGCAGTGCTAACCACTGTGCCACCGTGCTGCCCTTTCCCCTTGGTATCTCCCTTTCTCATTGTTCTTGCTAGTGATGAATGCTGAACATGAGACGCAGACAAAGACAAGAAATTGGAAGCAAGCTCCCTCTCTTTATTGACAACTGGAGCAGACATCATGTTAACTGCAGGGACTGACCAAAACTGTTGACCAATAACCTCTGACTAATATAGAACAAACGTGAAATGATTGAAATTTCGTTTATTCTCTTGTCATTAATAGGTATTTAGTTCTAACAACCGTGTGTCCAATAGAAAACAACGCCTCATTTCATGTTGGATAACAACATTATCAAACTCTTTTCAAATTGATATCTATTGTGATCATTTTACACATCTAACAAGTTCAATTTAATGAATACAAACCTCATTCCCTCACAGGAAATAAAACTGCTGATTTCCTCAAATACGTAATTCTTGCTAAATAGCAGTTACTCAGCATAAATTACATGATGTAATATTTATTGAAAATCCGCCATTTGGCACTATTATCTTACGTCACATTGAGTGCAATAGGCACATGCTAAACAAAGCTTTGGAAAGAAAGTCTTTCACAAAGTACACTTGGGTGGTGATTACAAATAAGGTAAGGTTCTCATGTCGCAGATAATACACCTGTATCTGGACACAACTTTAATAGTGCAACCACTCTGTGTCCCCCAGGGATGCAATCAGTGAGCGCACGGTACTTCTATGATCGTATAGATGTGCATGAGATGCCGGGGCTTGAGCTCAAATAGCACCTTGAGCAGCTTCTATTCACATGGAGCAGCAGGGAGAATTAGGGCATCAGGCTGGGAGCTCCACCCTCACATGGAGCATTTTCAATTGACATTGCACAGCTGGGAGCATTGGGACACCAGACGGTAGGCTCCAACCACGCCTGGAGAAGCTTCTATTGACATGGAGCAGGGAACATTGGGAAGTCTGGCTGGGAGCTCCAAATTCACCTAGAGTAACCACTATTGACATTGAGCAGCAGGGAGCATTGGGACATCAACCTAGGATCAGAAAACTCACCTGGAGCAGCTTCTGTAGACATGGAACTGGGAACATTGGGACATCAGGTTGGAATTGCCAACTTTACCGCGTGCACCTCGAACTCATGAAGCTCATGGTTATTTTATGAAATCAAAACCGAACATACATTCTTACACACACGTATACATTTGCAGCTGAAAAGCATCTCAGAAGATAGATTCAGATAACCATTGATTTATGTCTGGATTAATGGGCTATCCTCATCTGATACGAAATTTATATTGGAAACAGCATTTCCCATCAGCTGTGCAAGGAGGAGAGGGATTACGGAACCCTTTCCCTGTGAACGTGCTTCTGTTACTTTACAGGCACATATGTGAAAATGTATGAACTCATGCAAAATGATCGCATGGCGCAGTGAGCTGAACAGGTGTGTCGAGGTTTTTGAATCTCCGTCATGTAAACTCGAATGCCTGCGCTGCCACTTTGGTGGATCAACTGCAATGCTGCAGCATTGAAATGTGGGTCTAAGTAAAAGGGTTGGCTTCTCAAAGACTTGACAGTGGTGGGTGCGAATATAGACTCAGGCAAAGGGGTCAGTGCCTATACTGACATAACAGTATTCGCCTCCCAAACGAAAATTCGCGGGCTCAAGCAGCTCTAACAGTGCTGTTTCGTTTCAGAAAAGTTGAATTTTCACTGGAGCGGAAAGCAGACTACTATACCATCGCTGTTGTGAAACAAGGTCCTGCGGTGACTCGACTCGTCGTTATTTGGTTTTTTGGCGAATGGGAAGATGTTTGCAATGTCGTGTGTTCCATCATTTCTGTGCTGGAGACAGAAGGGAAAGATAATCTAAGCGAGAATGTGATTGATGAAATTCACTTTTTATGGCCCATTATTATTACGTTCTTTATTTCTCTCTTTTCAGCACTTTCTGGGCAGTGCTGGTGCACTAAGTCATGTTCTAACGAAACGTTTGGACATGCCCTGTTGTTAAGTCGCTGGACCCAGGTTCCAGTCTAGATAGGGGCGTGCGTCCGAATCTAACCACTGCTCATTAACTCCAACGCTGCAGCATTGCAGACGGGCACATCCCAGCAGCTGTGCAAGTCGGAGAGGGATCATGGAACCCTTTTCACGTGACTTTGCGTCTGTTATTATGCAGGAGCACAACTGGAAATGCAAGAAAATTAAGCGCATGCCCGGTTGGTAGTGTGGCCGAGCAGTCTAAGGTGCGGGAGTAATTCTCCAGTTTGTGACAGAAGCGTGGGTTCGAATCCCACTGCTACCATTTCTGCTGATCAACTCCCATGACGAAGCTTGTTGAAATGCTGTTTCGGTCCCGGTGGTGTTGATGCTTAAAACAGCAGAAAAACGTGTTTGTCTCCCGGGGAATGAACTGCGATGTGGGCAAGTGCTAATTTTTCCAAAGTCTCTCAGCTGTCATCATCGTGTTTGCCTCCCGCGCGGAAAATCGCAAGTGGCTCTACCGTTGCTTTATGTTCCAGGCAAGTTGAGTTTTTACTGGAACCGAATGGAGACTGTTATTTCATCGCTGTTGTGAAACAAAGTCCTGCGGTGACTCGACTCGTCGTTATTTGGTTTTCTGGCCAATGGGAAAATCGTTCCAATGAATATCGATGTCATATGTTATTGCATTTCTCCCACTTTCTTCAGTTTCTTTATGGAGACATCGGAAGGGAAAGAAAATCTAATCGCGACTGTGATTGGTGAAATTCACTTTTTATGGCTCATTCGTATACTGTTATTTCTTTCTCTCTTTTCAGCATTGTCTGGAAATGGTGGTTCCCTAAGGCTGCAGTATGTTTGAAAGAGGAGTTTGGAATTGCCCTGTTGTTAGTTGTGAGATTACTTTATGGCTCATGCCCCCGGACTGTCTCACATTTAGCATTTATGCTCGCTTTGTCTGAAAATGGATTTGGTTTGCCAGTTTTGTTTGTGTTCAGTGTTAAATGCTTTCTGTTTTGCGACTCGCTCAATACATTACGAATTGACAGGGTTTCTGAGGTAACTTCTAGCTGCAAAAATCCTCAACTGAGAATCTGAGAAAATTTCAAAGAGTAAGGTCAGTCGGAACAAAAGTAAGGAAGTTGTTCCTTTCTGCAGTGTTTCACAATACTACCTTTCCCGTGAGTAGTTGAACAGACTAAATGATTGTGCCACAGATTGCAACAGCAAGCTCCGAAAAAAGTAATCCTTTAAAGCCGGTGTAAGCAACACAACTTTATTGGTGTAAACCGCATGGAAACAGATACTTCGGTGTATCTCATCCATGCTCACAACATAGCCTAAATTAATCAAGTCCCATTAAACAACGAGATTTTGGAAACAGAAAGGTGAAAGGTAGAATGGTTTCAACTTTCAGTGCTGGATGCCACGGTGCCACAGCAGGAACGGCTGAGGATTGTTTCTGTAGTGTAGGGGTCATCACATTCGCCTTACGCGCGAAAGGTCCCCAGTTCAAAACTGGGCAGAAACTGCTTTATTCTTCAACTGCAGCCGTTTACATGGACAAGAACGGAGCTTTCTGGCTTGCTTTCCTATCTGCAAACCTGCATGCAAATTTGCTTGAACAAATCTGCTCTCGAAGTGAAATGTAATGCATTTCCATTTAATTACTGTGCAAAGCATTGTAAAGTTTTTCTTCGCCCTGGTTCTGATCATATGCCATTCTGTTTGAGAGTGTAGTTACCACCTTCTGATCCTTCCACGAAAAGCAGTACAGCACTTGCATTCCTTGCGCAGGCGGCCCGTTTCAAAGACAGGGAAGACGCTGATGCGCTGGTGTCACAGTGTACCACGGATTCCTGAACTAGTCTGTTTGTCAAATGTACCCCAAAGCGTCTCTGACATACCTCATTTGGAATCTGTCTTTTGTTATTCAACGTGCGAGAATTGGCACCAGAGTCCTGAATCATGTTTTGAAGCAGTTTGCACATTAGTGGCTCATTCAATCCGCAACAGCAAGAAAGTACACTCTCAAAGGAACCTCTGGACTTGTGCTTTCTTAGCATCGCTCGCATTAAGGTGCGCCCTGAGATCTAAGCCATGTTGGAACTGAAACGGAGGAAGCGACAGAGAGGCGACAGAATGACATCGAATTCATTTGATATTCTTTAAATCACTAATGAGCAGGAAAATGTAAACGGGGAGGGCGAGTGGGGAAGTGAGGCAGTTGCAGCTCTGCTGAAACTCCTTCTTTGTCATCCACTCAGCAACAAGAGACGTGAAGGTGACTCAGGCGTGAGAACTCTTCACCTCGAGAACAAAAGCACTCAAGTGCAGGTAGCACTTCTTTGCCACATTCCGGAGTCGGGGTGGGGGGAGGTAATTACTTTTGAGTTCTTTTACTATGTTCAGAAACTGTGTTTTTGATTGACGTGAACAGAAACTGCATTTCTAATAAGCACCATGGAATTTAGCAAAATTTATTGAGTCGCTTCTCGTCGATTCCCACACAGGTTTCCAGCTCAGTTGGTGTCCATGTGGCTCATGTCCAGGTGTGAACATCTCTGCATCAAATTGCACGGTTAAGGTAAAAGGCACGGAAAGGGGCATCTCGAACTGTCTCCGAGGTCAGAGCATCCTCACAATGTGATCTGTCGTTCTCGGATTGTAATGCGACCTCCGGTTATAGGGTGGAGAACACTCTTTGGGACTCTTATTCTGCAAAACAGACACAGTGACTGAAACTATGCTGCACGGTATGATGTGGAACACGGCCTGCTCAGCTTTGTGCATTTTCCCTGTAGTCAGGTGTGTTTCATGCTCCGTGTAAACGTGAAAGTTGTCCTGTTTCGAGCAATGGGTGAAATCATTTAGCAATGCAAGAATCGAAGTTCCAGTAATTTCATGCAGCTCATGGTTATTTTAACAAGTCATGACGGAACAGCATTCTCACACTCGCATATACATTTGTTACTGGAAATATTGTCAGAAAAAAATCAGCTTACCATTGAGTTTTGTGAGGATTGATGAGCTATCATTATCTGCTGCGAAACTGGTATTGTCGTTGGACATATCCCAGCTGCTTTGCGAGGAGGACATGGTTCGCGGAATGCTTTCCCTGTGATTTCTCTTGTTTTGTTTTGCAGGAGCACAATTGAAAATGTATGAAAATGGCCCCCCGCGCGCGGGTGTAACAGTAGCCGAGTGATCTACTGTGCTGGATCCAGCTTCCAGTCTCTTAGGAGGTGTCGTTTCCAATCCCACCACTGCCATTCTGCGGGAAAACAACAAAGCTGCAGCGTGTTTAAGTGCCATATTCAAATTTAAAAAAAAAAAGACCTGGTGGATTTGCTTCTTGGAGAATTAACCGTGGTGTGAGAGAGTGCAGACTCTCTCAAAGGAGTTCGCCTCCGACATGTAAAATCGCAAGCCGCTCTACTGCTGCTGTTTTTTTTCAGACAAGTTGAGTTTTCACTGAAACCGAAGAGACACTGTCATTTCATCGATGTTGTGAAACAAAGTCCTACCGTGACTCTACCCGCCGTTATTTGGTGTTCTGGTGAATGGGAAAATGAATCCAATGCATTGCAATGTCATATGTTCTTAAATTTCTCCCCTTTCCTTCATTTCTGTCCTGGAGACGGCGAAAGGGATATGTAATTTAATCGAGACTGTGATTGGTGAAATTCACTTTTTACGTCCCATTCTTATTGTGTTCTTTCTTTCTATCTTTTCAGCACTTCTGGGACATGACCGTGCACTAAGCCTCCAGGATGTTTGAAACAATAGACTGGAATAGCCCTGCTGTTAGTTGTGAGGTTGGTGTATGGCTCATGCCCTTGGTTGTGCCCGCCAGAACCTACCCTCACCCTTCCTGACCCTCTCTGCTCCCGGATATCAACTATCCCTTCATCCTTCACCCATTCTCTGGTGGGTGGCCGTTTCGTCTGTCAATTTCACTGTCCAGCTTCTGCCCCGCAGGAACGAGCATCAACATATCCTCCACTCATGGACTCACATCTGGAGCTCATCTCCCCACTGACCATCACTGACAGATACTTTGCCAGATGACAGGGTGTTGCAGCAGCCGTGCAACTCAGCGAAGAGCAGGCTGCACTGGCCTGCAAAGACCTAACGGCAGTCTCGCACAATTCCTTCATAATTAATAACACGTGGCACCCTAAAGATCTCACAACCATGATAGGGCGTGTCGCACAACCACAATACATTTCACACCTTTTGGGCAAGACGCAGACCACTTAGTAGAGCTTGCACTGATTGGACAGGGCGAGTTTTGTATGCGCTGTGGGACCAGCAATAGAACCATGCAGGACAGCTGTTGTCCGCCCAATCAAATATAGTTACACTCAGACAGGGACCAATCCAGTCATCAATACTATAATACCCATATCACCCGCAGATGTATTGGGAAACAAACCAGTTATTGAAT